>NW_027514418.1:0-600000 GCF_048772815.1 Callospermophilus lateralis | reverse complement strand
TTTCAACACATCTAATGGGCAGTTCCGGGAATTGTCTTCACTGACACAGGAATTTCAGGTTCTGAGCACAGCTTGTAAACTTTACAAAACCTGGTTCTTTACGTTTCAATTTTAATTTCTTTAATTCTTCCATTTCTCCTTTTAAAAGTAATGAATCATAATTTTTGTGGGGTCTCACATTCTATTTCTGCCAGTGAAGTGTATTTCTGTCTGATTACCATGAGTTTTACCTGCCCAATCTGAGCCTGGAGAAAGGAAACTATGAGGTTAAGCAAACAAGGTCCCACAGTTATCAACACCATAAGCATGATCAGGGGTCCAGCTAAGGCTGATAGGAGTGTAGTTAACCAGGGGGACAAGGTAAACCATGACTCAAACCACACTTGTTGAATCTCCCTTTCTCTCTGGTGCTCTTCAAGGCATTTTCTCAATTTACTCATGGATTATTTTACAACTCCAGTATGGTCAGCATAAAAAAAGCATTTTTCTCTCAGTACAGCACAGAGGCCCCCCTCCCTTATTAAATGGAGGTCTAATCCTCACCTGTTCTGTAAAACAACTTTAGAGAGAGAGGTTAAGGATTCCTGCAAAACTGTGATGGAGGTCTCTAACGTCTTCAAGTCTTGATTTATTGCTGTTTCTAATCAGTCCATTTGTTGTGACCCATGGATCATATCAGCTGTTCCTGTAGCCACTCCTGCAGCAGCTCCTAGCCCCAATAGGATGGCTAGAGTAAGGGACACTGGCTCCCGGCAAAATCGGGCTGTTTGTCCACCTAGTAGACCTTCAAAGGATTCTGGATCATGATAGAGCACCCTGGGGGGTATCTGCACCATTACACAATAATGTACAGAGCTGTCAAATACCTGGGCTGAAATGCAAGGAGTTCTGACTGTGTGGAGTTCAGTACCATAAAGGTTCCTTTAATTAGTTCCCAGGGGGAGGAGTCAGCTGTACTCTGGACTGGGGAAGTAGGCAAAGACGGAAACTGCGAAGTATGAGATGGTAGAGGGGTTTTGGTAGATCTAGGCATGGGAGGTTTAGGAGGCTTAATTCCAGACTTGAATGGATTGGGCCCTATTGCTGTGGGATTTTCTTCCTTTTTAAGCCGAATGGTGAACCAGAGACCAAAGTCATAGCCAGGGCCATTAATATAGAATCGCATTCCCCAAGTATTTCCCATAGGCCATGTTGTTCTGAGGTAGCCCCTTCCTTTGGAAGTGAAAGTTATATTGAGGGGGTAACATAGACTATTTTTTCCACAGCAAGTTTTTGACACCACTTGGATAGCGGCACATTTATTGGGATCAATCCAGATGTCATTTCATCCTACCAAATCATACTGTCTGGGGAGTTTGGGTTTCACAATGTAGCTCCCGTGTGTTCACAACCCCAAGATCTACAATAAAAGTCACTGGGTCCTCCACAGGTTTGGGCCTGTTTGCGATTTCAGAAATCAGCTGGGCACACTTAATAAACAAGACTGGCTAGTTTACACCTGAGCTGGGGAGATGACATCAATAATTCATGGGGTAAGTTGGTTTGGGCTTTAGTGGGATCTGTGTGGGGTCCACTATGTCAGGGAGATCCCAGTCAGAGAGGCCTATGGCAAGCTGACAAATGTCCGGGTGGAGAGATGGCCACCAAGTCCATAAGGGGGCTGTATGTGAAATAGACCACACTACTTGCCCAGTAGGATTTATAACTTGCCATTGTTGCTGAACAGGCTGATGGGGATTAGGACTGCTGGTGGTCAGGGGAAGAATCCATAGCCCTACCCACACCACAGACATGCAACTTGAGAGGGTTACCAGTCTGTTCCAGTTTCCAGCCAGAGTATGGACAGGGCACAGGATTGAGATGGGAGGCATGGATCCAGGAAGTGATCCCATCCACTTTCACCACTGTAGGTGTTATAAGCAGCACCTGGTATGGTCCTTTCCAGCAGGGTTCCAGGGATGACACCCGATACTGTCTCATGTAGACGAAGTCTCCCACTTGATATCGATGTGGAGTTCACTCGTCTCCAGGATGATAAGAAGTGGCCAACTGTTTCCACAGGTATCGCTGGGTGCTGGGTTTGTTCAAGGGCTTTAAGTCTGTCTAGCAAGGGTGTGTGAAAGGAATCATTAATCTCAGAGTTGGGGTTAGGTCCCTTAATGGAGGAGGGGCACCGTAGAGAATTTCATAAGGGGTGAGGTTACACAAAGGGGCGGAGGGGTATTTCTTGCACGAAAAAGTACATGAGGTAGGAGCATAGTCCAATTTTTTATGCCGGTCTCCAAGATTAATTTCGTTAAGTCTCTTTGATGGTTCTATTCATCGTTTCTACCTGTCCTGAGCTCTGGGGTCTATAAGCACAATATAACTTCCAAGTAATCCCCAGGGTCCTGGAAAATCCCTGACTTACCTGGGCCACGGATGCTGGTCCGTTATCAGACCCTATTACCTTAGGCAGGCCGAACCTTGGAAAACTGTCCTCTAGGATCTTTTTGACCACCATCTGAGCTGTTTCTTTCTTCATGGGGAAGGCTTCGACCCATCCTGAAAAAGTATCTACAAAGACTAGGAGATATTTAAGTCCATACCTTGCTGGCTTAATTTCAGAAAAGTCCACTTCCCAGAATTGTCCTGGTCTGGTTCCTCGTATGCGCTTCCCTGCAGGAATCTTGGATGGGAAAGTATTAACTAATTGGAAGACTTGAAAAGCTCTAGTCACCTGCTCAGCTATTTTTTCCTCTTTGAGTCAGTCAATAATAAGTCCTTTCTTCGGTCCTTTAAGAGTGCCTATAACTTCTTTGAGCCTAAGTGGTTTAGCTGGTGTACGTCTTTGACATAAAGGTGGGCTTTTTGAAATTGTAAACTTGGCTCTGTAGGGTCCCAGATTTCTGTATCTGTCTCCTCAGATGATAAGTTGCCTGAATGTTCCGGGGCAGCCAAGTCTCCTGATTTTTGTTCCCCCCGGTGTGGAAAAAGTTAACAGAGTCACTCTGTTTAGGGCTGCCAATTAAGCTTCCTCATCTGCCCTTCTGTTTCCAACTGCCACAGGGTTGTTTCTCTTCTGGTGCCCGGGACAGTCCACTATAGCTAGTTCCTTATGGCCCTGCACTGCTGAGCCAAGGTGGAGGATCTCATCTTTATTTTTTATTTTTTTCCCGGCAGAGGTTAATAGCCTGCATTGTTGGTAAATAGTCCCGAGCATATGAACAGTGGCAAATGCATAGTGGCTATCAGTTTATATGGTGGCCCTTTTCCCTGTTGCTAGTTCCAATGCTTTCATAAGGGCAATCAGTTCTGCTTTTTGGACTGATGTCCCTTCTGGGAGACCAGAGTATCAGATGAAATCAGTTTTGCTAACTGCTGCTGCTCCAGCCCGCCGCTTACCATCTTGGAGGAAGCTGCTGCCATCCGTAAACCATACGACTTCAGGGCGAGGCAGTGGCTGATCCTTCAAGTCTTGTTGTATACTGGTTTCCTTGCCAGTATGTGTTGACACTCATGAGTGACGGGTCCTGATGATTCTTCTGGCAGCAGTGTAGGTGGGTTGAGTGGAGCAGGGGGTCCCAGCGTTATTCTGTCTTTGTCAAGCAAGAGGCTCTGGTAGTGGTTTATTCTGGAGTTTGATTGCCACCTCTCTGGAGGCTAACAGATGATGCTCTCCAGGGCATGGGGGGCTATAATGGTTAGCTTCTGTCCCAACGTTAATTAATGAGCATCTTTTATTAGAAGGGCTGCCGCTGCTATAGCACTTAAGCAATGGGGCCACCCGCTAGCCAATGGGTCCAGTACGCTACTGGCTTTTTCCAAGGTCCCAAAGACTGAGTGAGCACTCCCCGTGCTATTCCTTTCTTTTCCTCGATATAGAGAGTGAAGGGTTTTCTACATCTGGGAGTGCTAAGGCCGGAGCAGATAGCAGCACCTTTTTTTGACATTATCAAAAGCTTGTTGGTGCTCAGGGGTCCATTGGAAGTGGGCATCCCCCTTTATCAGCGGGTATAAAGGGGCAGCCAGAGATGCGAACCCAGGAATCCATAACCTGCAAAAGCTGGCAGTCCCAAGAAACTCTCTGAGTTTTCTCTTATTAGATGGGGGCAGTATCTGCAAAACGGTTTTTTTTTCTGGGCTCAGGGAGCCATCGTTTGCAACCCCTAAGAGAATAACCCAGAAAGATTACTTCTTGCTGACAAGTTTGGGCCTTTTGGCAGAAGCCATATATCCAAGCCGAGCAAGCTCGAATAATAGTGCTTGGGTCCCAGACTCATAGGTCTCCTTGGTGTTGGCTGCCAGTAGAAGATCATCCACTATTGGAGTAGGGTGACTTCGGGGTGTGCAGTTTTGAAGTCATTGATGTCTCTGTGGAGGGCTTCATCAAAGAGAATGGGGGATTTTTTGAACCCCTGTGGGAGTCTAGTCCAGGTTAGTTGGCCAGATGTTCCAGGTTCTGGGTCTATCCACTCTAAAGCTAACAGCAACTGACAGTCCTTATGTAGAGGCGAGCAGAAGTAAGCATCTTTTAAGTCCAGCACAGTGTACCATTTCTGCTCCGGATTCACAGTGCTAAGCAAATTATATGGATTGGGTACTGTGGGGTGAATGTCCTGCACTCTGTTGTTTATCTCTCTTAGGTCTTGAACAGGACGGTAGTCCCCAGTTCCTGGCTTTCTTACTGGTACCGGGGGGTGTTCCAGGCTGATTGACAGGGCCTTAGGACCCCAAGACCCAGGTATTTATGAATATGGGGCCTTATCCCATCCTTAGCTTCTTTGCTTAGAGGATATTGTTTAACACTAATTGGAGACGCAGAGGCTTTTAATTCTACTACTATTGGAGGTTGTTGATGGCTAGACCTAACCCAGCAGTTTCTGCCCAGGCATTAGGATAATCTTTTATCCATTTCTGGGGTAGTTTGCCTGTTTGATCAGTCCTAGGGGGCGCGAAGAGTTGATGTTCATCTTCTACAGACATAGTCAAAGATGTTACTATGGGAGTTAATACTGCAGGCTTTAGAACCCCCACTTGGGGACCATTAGGGTTAAAGGTTATTCTAGTCCAGAGTTTGGTAAGCATATTCCTGCCCATCAATGGGTCCGGGCATTCTGGGATTACTAGGAAAGAGTGGTGGACTTTTTCCTTTCCGAGGTCCATATTCATCTTAGTTGTCCAAGCCTGATATCTACTGCCATTAGCCCCTTGAACTAGGGACGATTTAATTGATAGGGGGGCCAGTGAAGTCTTAAGGGCTGAGTACACTGCTCCTGTAATCACTTCAAAGTTCACTGTGTTCCCCTCAACTTCAAATTTTACTCTGAGCTGGGGGAGGGGATCTGAGCCCCGAATTTCCTAGTCCTCTTCTAGAGTCAGCACGGCGGGCTGGCGTGGCTGCTTCTTTTGGGGGCACTCTTTGGCCCAGTGTTCTTTTTTATTACAGTGGGCACATTGATTTGAGGCCAATGGCAGCCTTTGGCGTGGGCCCAGGTATGCCTTTATGTATCCCTGCTTTTTAACTTCTGGCCTATTTGCTGCTGTGACCAGAACCTTAGGCAATGCTTTACTCTGCCATTTGCTTCTTTCCTCCTTCTTTTGTTCCCTTTCCTTCTCTCTCCTCTATTCCCTTTCCTCCTCAGTTTCTCTCTTATAATATACTTTCTCAGCTTCT
This sequence comes from Callospermophilus lateralis, assembly GCF_048772815.1. NCBI lineage: Eukaryota > Metazoa > Chordata > Mammalia > Rodentia > Sciuridae > Callospermophilus > Callospermophilus lateralis. The sequence goes on along the minus strand of NW_027514418.1, from coordinate 594,344 downwards.
CTGACTAAATCTCTTAAGGTCATATCTTATAATCCATCTAGACGTTGTAACTTTCTCTTAATATCTAGGGCAGTCTGCTCGATAAAGGCCATTGTAACAGATGGCTTTTGGTCTTCTGCCTGAGGATCAAAAGGAATATATTTCCTATACGCTTCCATAATTCTATCCAGAAACATAGAAGGAGACTCATTAGGCCCTTGGATAATCTCTCTTACCTTGGCCAAATTAGTCGGCCCTCTGGCGGCCGCTCAGAGACCCACTATTAGAGAACGGCGATAAGTGGACAGATGCTACCTACATTCAAAGGTGTTGGGGTCCCAGTTGGGTCGGTTCATGGGCCCGTAGGGACAGAGAGGGAGCATCACTGGGGCTTCCGAGTTTTATATTATTTATCTCCTGTGGGTTCCTTTAGGTGGCCCAGCTTCCTTCAGGGGAGCAGGGTCTGCTGCTGCTGCGGGGAAGTCCCCTGGAGGGCTTGGGTCTGGCCCAATTGCCTCTAGCGGCGGAGAGGCTGAGTCAGCGGAGGGAGGATCATCTGGAACATGTTGTGGGTTGGGGAGCGAGGGTAGAGGATAAGGAGAGAGAGGAGTGTCCAGTCTTCTGACTCAGAATGGAGGGAAGAGGGGGAGGAGCAGAATGTTGGAATGATAAGATCGTGGGGGAAGGGGTATATGGCTGTTAATCTAGGTGGCCAAGTGGCCCCGGTAAAAGACAATATCTCTGACTTTTCGGATTAGAGGGAAGTGGAAGGATTCTTCTCGGGGCCATCCGACTCCTAGGATGGGCCATTCTGAAGCACAGAGAGTCTGCCAGATCCGGCATTTTACTGAAAAAGAAAGATTCTTGGTACTTGAGCGAACATCAGTCCAATGATCAAGGTTAAGGGACAGAGGCATGGAAGTGCTTTGTCCCATAATGTCCCATAATGGGAGTTACTCAAACAGGGACAGTGAATACACAAACGTGACACAGACAAAGACAAACAGTAAACGTTTAACATGAGTCCAAGAAAAAGATTAGAACTGAGTAACTGGCCAAACCTGATGGGTTAGACAATAAAGACAGACAGTAAACTCAACATGAGTTCCTGACAATGAACAAAACTGAGTAGCCAGCAAACCTGATGGGCTGGAAAACCGAATCCTGAAGCAAAAAATTACCGAGTTGAGGAATCTACTAATCCTCAATTTCCCGAGTCCTCTGGAGTTTCCCCCAGGGACGTGGCCTGTGACTCTGTGACACATCTGTCAGCCACCATCGCAGAGAGCTAATGTTCTTCACCGACAGCCATTTTGCCAAGCCCTAACCTGAAACCTGAAACCAGAAAGAGGCACCTTAATTACTCTGAAAGGAGTCCATTGGGGTCTTTTGTTCGTCACTGCTGGATTTCTCAGCTAGGGCCTCCAGATGAAAAGGTGGGCCGAACGTCGGAGGAAAAGACCACCAAGAGAATTTCTCATGAAACAGCAAAGGGTTTATTGGGGGTCCAGCATGCTGGGGCTCAGAGCTCACTTCAGAGGAGCAAAAAACAAAGAGCCCCAAGAACAACATGAGCAGATTTTATATACATTCTTTAGAGAGGGCAGGGACTTAACATACATCCTAGCTTCCTTTAGCAAATCACCGTATACTGTGGGAAAATCAAATAACAACTCTAAAACATGATTTGCACATTCATTGGTGCGAACAGTTCAGGCAGGGGGTGATTGGTCAGCCCTGAGAAGGGGTATACATTTAAACTGATTGGTTGAAGCCCTGAGATGTATATGTGCTTAGCTGCACGGTTTTTGGGAAGAGGTTGTTAAGTAACTAGGTGGTCAGGGAAGATTTCAACACACATCTAATGGGTAGTTCCGGGAATTGTCTTAACTGCCACAGGAATTTCAGGTTCTGCGTGCAGCCTGGAAACTTTACAGAACCTGTTTCTTTACGTTTCAATTTCAATTTCTTTTATTCTTTCAGAACCTTACAAAGGAAGGCGAGAGACTTCATCAACAATGACTGCAATTTTGGCCATTTTGGTTTTGGAAGCAGACATGGGATCATTTTTAGATCCATACGGTGCTGGTAATCAAAGCCACAGCCTCACACAGGGCCAAGAGGCTGATTAAGACACATCCCTTTCCAAAGAAATTACTTCTCTGAGGTCAGTCACTGAACTCAGTCTCTGGGGGGAATCACAAAAGAGTTCAAGCCCAGGTGGACCCAGTCATCTCTTCCAAACTCCACACAAATGACCACAATTAAAACCAAAACACTCCACCAAGGCCCTCATCTTCTTCCATATATACATTCATCATAACCTCTGGCTGTATGTTTCCATGAATGGCACAGCCAAAGAGAGTTTCCAAAATAAGGTCTCTTTCCCTTCATTTGCCTAACCTCAGGGTAGCCTGGACACCATTTCTGTGAACCAGGATTGATCACATAGGTCTGCCATTAATACTGCTCTGCTTCTCCAATTTGAGGCCTACTGACTGTCAGGTATAGTTTCTTCATGTGATTTGGAGTCATGAGAAAACCCAATCATCTCTACAGGGCATGAAAGAACTCATTTGTCCCAAAGGATCCCTATTCTCACTTGATGGAGGTCAGGAACCTAAAAGAGGAAGGTGAGAAACTTCATACACCATGACTGATCTTTTTTGCATTTTGGTTTTGGATGCACACATTGGATTTTTCTTTAGATCCAACTGGTGCTGAGAATCTAAGCCACTACCTCACACAGGGCAAAGAGGCAGATTCAGACACATCCCTTTCCAAAGCATTTAAGCAAAGAGCCACAGGTGATGCCCATTTATTACCATTTGAAAACAGTTTTCTTCAGGATTCACAAAGGTCTGGCCTGAGGCAAAGACCTTCCTGACATTCATGGCAACAGGCAAATAGGTTAGCAAAAGGCCCAAAGCAGGGTTTCTCCACTGAGACTTTCCTGGTCACACTGATATCTGAGTTTTCTGAGATGCTCGCATTCCCTTCAGCTATCCAGTACATGGCCATGTCACAGAGCTTGGAGGTCGTACATATCGTGGACACAAAACCATGAGCCTATTCTGGAGAGTGGCCAGAATTCAGGAAGAAAACAGGAGCTTAGGAAGATAGTAGGTGTTGTTAACTAGATTTATAACACTTACCCTATATCATGCAAAAGGCAAGTCCAAATATACACCATGCCTCCTCTGAACTGCTTGTATTTCTATTCTGTTTGGGTTATTTTTCTCCATCATATTAGGATTAGTTGTCAGAGTGTAGTAGGGTATGGGTTAGTGTCAGTTGTCCCGGCCGGCGGGACACATCAACGTGGGCAAGAAACTTAGTTGGGGAGGAATGAAGGGACAAGAGACACGAGAGATTACAGCAAGACTGGAGTTCTGATCATGCTGCAAACTTTTATTGTTCTCACATGGAAATTTATATGCTGTGGATGGGAAAGCTCTCTTATCGGCAGTTGCTGGATGTCTTCAGAAAGTGAGATAACCTCAGGATGTTGCCGGAAGACAGATGGCTGCAGGATGTCTCAGGGAGATAGATGGCTGCGGGATGTATCCCAGGCAGGATATCTCCCAGGGGGCTGTTTCTTTTCAGTGTCAGGCTATACTTTGAAGGAGAACTTCCTTCTAGCCCCTGACCTCTCCCCCTTTCTTATATAAAATATTTGACCATACCTTACCGGCCAATGTTTTAGGGGGTGATAGAGGCTCTGTTTCTCTAGCAGGCCTTTGAATATCTCCTGATTCGAGAGAGCATGTTTACAAGATTTCGTGGTGGCCTTGGCATATTTTTGGAGGAGACGGCTTTAAAAGGGAAGCATGCCGACCGCCATGCACCAGAGCGTGTCACTAAGAGGTCTTCTGTTTTGGTATCCGTGGATCCATCCTCCTGCAGTCCATCCTGCATCCTCCGTTATTATGGCCTAACGTCCTCACTCCATGGGTGCATCCCCCCCCCCCAAGTGAAGGGGCCCATGGAGGACGAACCCTTATGGCAATGGTAGAAGATGGTTGGTCAGAGCTGTTACTTATAGTTTAATGTAAGAAAGAGAGATCTGTGGGGATGTAAACTTAAGAAATAAGCCTGTGAGAAGGGTAGAACATCCTTTTAAATGTTGGCAGCATGGTCTTCCATCTCCAGGTGATGATAGTGGACCTGTATGGGCTTAGAGGCCAAAATATTAATCTGTTCTATAATAAATTGTACAAGCCTGTTTATAATGCAGGGTCCTATGGACACCATTAAAAGTAAACCCAACAAAGGGCCTAATAGGGGAAGAAGGTAGGGTAGAAATCCATTAAACCCAGTCCAGAGGGGATTTTCAAAAAGTTCCCTTCATCTCTTTTCTAGATCTTCTTGAAGCTGCTTAATTTTAGTGCGTACTATGACTGATTTATTGGCATTAAAGCAGCATCGTGCCCCTAAGGCCAAGCAAATACCTCCCTGGTTAGCTGTCAGTAAATCTAAGCCTTCTCTGTTTTGAAGGAACACTTCTGCCAGGGAGTCTACTAGGTCCTGCAAATCTTTAATGGTTCCTGATAGAGTTTTTACATCATTTATAAGTTGTTGAGACAGGCGACGCTAAGAGTGTATAGCCATGCCTAAGCCAGCTGTACCTGTGTTCACAGCAGCTGTTATTCCAAGGCTGGCAAAGAGTGGTAAGGCCTGTATTGCCCGCCTGTGTCTTTTGACTAAGGTGTCTAGACTAGGAATGCATAGAGTTTTGTCTCCTGGGACAATAGTTATATCAGGGAGTAATAAGGCAAGAACACAGCCAACGGTCCAATTCGATGGAAGCCTCAGGAAGGCCGAGTTTCCTCCACACATAAAAACTGTGCCATTGGAGGGACAAAGAGATGGGGTGGGTGAGGAATAGTTTTGTACTGTTGAGCAATTTCCAAAGGAAGGAACTCCAACATCAATATCATAGGTATTATTTTGCATCGCGCCTAAAAGACATATTGTAAAAGTGCCTATAGACTGTACTTTAAAAGGAAATCTGGGTTAGCATGTATTATCATCGTCTATGATAGAATTAATAGGAACTGCAATAGGCATGATTGCCCCTGTTGTCATGGAGAGCCAGCAATCTCCAGCAAAGGTGGGGTTGGAATTATTAAGCAAGGAGAAGGTAGTTTCCAAAATATCTAATATATTGTTATCTAAACCGGGGAGCTGGCATTTTCTCTATATTAAGAGATGATATGTGAGCTCAGGGATTTGGGGTTTCAAAAGTTTGATTATCTGAGGATGCTTGACAGCATAAGGGAATCCTCCACCATCAGCGACCCCTGTAGGTGCCTTAATGGGGCAGAAGGGGGGTTTACCAACAGGGCCTTGGCACCCAGCTGACTGTAGCTTGGTGTATTTGCCTTCTCCTCCCCGGTCAAAAAGAACGGGGGTATAATGAATAGTGGTCCCTCCTGCTGCATGAGTTTTAGTTAGGGAGGCTTCAAAAAATTGTTCTCCCTTCTTGTTGACACAAATTGAGGCCGACGCATAACAAGTGGCATGCATCTCTTGGGTATGCGTTCAAGTTGCAGAACAATTTTAGAGAGCATTACTTGTACTAGGGGGAATAATCTTTGGCTTGTTAACACATACCAATTTAGGCTGATGAACTCCTCTGAGTTTATGGTCAACCTCGGCCCGGAGGTAAGCCACCTTAGTCACGCAGTCAGCAGTCTGGGTCAAACTAGTGGGAGCCTGAGTCCAAGATCCTCCCTTGCGTTCACAGGGAGGGCCAAAAAGGTACTCCATGATGTTGGAAGGTGGAGGGCCAAAGCCTCCGTGTACAATCCTGTTCAGCAGAAGTGCCTTAAGTAGGATCCTCACACAGATTGTTGGCTGCATCTGAAAAAGAGGAAAATTTGTCCTCAGGGTGAGGGCCTCCATCCCTGTGTTGAGGTAAGCCATTAACCTGTTTAACCAGGCGTTCTGGTAACCATCTTGGGGCTGCTTGCTCTTGGTCCAAAACACAAGCTGAGCCTCGTCCACAGATGAGGACAGGACCTGGGCGTTTCCATTTATTTGTAAGGGGATTGTGCCACATAACAGGTGGGCGAACAGAATTGGACGAGGATTGCCAGTGTCAGTCTGCAGCCGAATGGCCTTCATTGTCTAGGGAAAGAAAAATAAGGGCAAATAATGCATGATTAAGGCGATGCCTGTGAGTGGTAAATACAAGTGCAGAAGCATTAAAGCGGGTTAGCCGAGTCTTTAGGTAAGGTGGGCACGTTCCACAATGCCTGAGGCTTGTATGGAATTCCAGTAGTATGACAAATTTGCGAGGAAGCACAAAACTGTTTAAATTGGCACTGGTATATGCAGGACAATTATCTTTTTTTTTATTATGTATTGGTTTACCCATTACGGAAAACACTGAAACAAGATGAGAAAGGACATCTTTGATAGCCTCTCCAGAATGAGGTGATGCAAAAATAAGGCCGCTGAAGGTATCTACAGAAACGTGTATATATTTGGTTTTTCCAAATTCAGAAAAATGAGTAACATCCATTTGCCAAAACTGATTGGACAGTAATCTTCGGGGGTTAACTCCCAAGTGTTGAATGGGGAGGGAGACAGGGCAACCAGGGCATGCTTTTACTATTTCTCGTGCCTGTTGCCTGGTAATTTTACATAGTTATCGAAGGTTCTGGAAATTTAGATGGTGAAGATTGTGTAAATCCGTGGCCTTTTGAATGGAGCCAACAAAAATTGAAAAGATGAAACGAGTTGCTGCATCAGCTTTGGCATTACCTTGTGTTAGAGGGCTGGGAAGATCAGAGTGTGCCCTGATGTGTCCTAAGAAAAATGGGTGTTGTCTGGCCTGAATTAGCTTCTGAAGCTGGTGAAACCGATGGGCCACATTGGAAGAAGCCTTAATGGTGGGTGAAATCTGAAGCAGGGGCACAGAATGAGCAATGTAGGCACTGTATGTATAAATATTAACAGGATTATCAAGAAATGTTTTAAAAACTTGTGTTATGGCAAACAATTCCACAAACTGTGCTGAATGATAGACAGTATCAAAGGTGTTAGGTTGGTTATTGACAACAAAGACTGCTAGGCCATTACTGGAACCGTCTGTAAAGACAGTAAGGACTTGAGGAATGGGAGCCTTTTGAGTAATTTTGGCAAAAATAAATGGATGTAACTGGACAAAATATAAAAGGGGGTCATTGGGGAGGTGGTTATCAATTGTTCTCAAAAAGCCATTCATTCTCTGTCTGTAGTAAAAATTGGGTTTGGTCTTTAGTATATGAAATTAAAATATTATCATGGTCTTTGCCAAAATGTTGTCGAGATAGCAAACGACATTTAAAAATAATAGAAGCTACCTGAGCAAGAAAAACAGTAATAACCTTGGAGAATGTGGTGGGTAAATGGACCCAAAGCAAAGGCAGCCTTTATTTCTAAAATGTGTATTTCGCTGCCGAAATATTCCTGTGGGTGTATGAGGAGTGTGTAAAATAACCAGAACCAGAGGATGGTTATAAGAATGTTCTGTAAAAAACTGTTTGGCAATGGCTTCTGTGACTTGGTTTAATGCCTGTCATGCCTCGGGAGTAAGCTTTTGAGGGGAGGAGGGGTGGGAATCACCTCTCAAAATATCATTAAGGGACAAAAGTATACAAGTGGGTAATTTTAAATATGTTTTTAGCCATTGAATATTCCCCAGTAATTTTTGAAAATCATTAAGGGTGTGAAGATGGTCCACCCATAGTTGTATCTTAGGAATTTGGATCTGATTATCTTGAAGTTTAAGGACCAAATAGGTATAACAGTCCTGTGTTTTAACCTTATTAGGAGCTATCTGTAGTCCCAAGGTTGTGAGGATTTTGTAAAGGTCCAAGTAACAATTATTAAGGTCATGGTTATTAGGTGCAGCAATTACAAATCATCCATATAATGTAAAATATAAATTTGTGGCCATAGCTCTCTCACAGGGTCTACTGCTTGAGCAACATATTTTTGGCAAAGACTAGGGCTGTTGGCCATACCTTGGGGAAGAACCTTCCATTGAAATCTCTGCATAGAGCCCTGAAAATTAAGGTGAGGGAGACTAAAGGCAAAATAGTGTCTATCCTCAGGATGTAAAGGAATGGTAAAAAAAAAACAAACAATCTTTTAAGTCAATAATCATTTTACAATAGTTTTTGGGAATAGCCACTGGTGTGGGAATGCCTGGCTGTAGTGCTCTTATTCGGCACATAGGTTTATTAATGGCACACAAATATTGTAAAAGGCACCACTTGCCTGATTTTTACTTGATAACAAAAATTGGAGTATTCGATGGTGAGGTTGAGGGCTCTACATGGCCGGCTGCCAGCTGTTCCTGCACTAACATGGAGGCAGCCTCCAAATTTTCTTGGGTAAGGGACCATTGATCCAACCACACAAGAGTCTGAGTCTCCCAAATAATTTTATCTCCATGGGGTACAGGAGAGTCAGAGACTGACACTAAAAATCCGAATACCCAAGTCCATATGTATTTCTTTTTGTATGGGTTTTATTGGCTCAACCAGTCCTTGTCTCAGTCTCCCAAGGCCTATACCAGGGACAAAATAAATACGAAGCATTTGATGAGTCACCATGGAATTGGGACTGGCATGAATGACTTCCATTTGACTCAAAATATCTCGGGCCCATAGGTTAACAGGGAGGTCAGAAACAATGAAAGGAGTGACAATTCCCTTATTACGCTCTTTATCAGTCCAGATAAGAGCCGTAGAGCTGACCAGAGGATTTTTTGACTGTCCTATCCCTTTAAGGTCAGTCAAGGATGGGGTGAGGATCCAAGCTGATGACCAATATTTTTAAGAAATAATTGTGGCATCAGCTCCAGTATCTAGAATTCCTTGGAATTCCTTTCCTTCAATAAGTAAGGAAATGGTGGGTCTATTTTGAGAAACGGGTTGAACCCAATTTACATCAGAGCAGCCCAAGGAGGCAGTCCCCCGCGGTAGGTTTGGGTGGTTAAGTGCCTCCTGGATTCAAGGGAAGGAGTATTAATTGTGCAAGACTTGTTCCTGCTGGGATGGCCAAAACTCCATTAATAGCTGTGGCCATTATTTTTTTTCTCCAGTGAAGTCATTATAATTAATGCCATGGAAGACCTGAACACCATGTAAGTTAGTAGAGGCTCTTCCAAAAATAAGGGCACAGATATGAGATGGAGGGGGACCCATAATTCCAGTGGGTATTATCTGGGGCCCTTGCATTCAGTCTAATATAGTTTCAGTGGTGGCACAGATGTCCAATCCTGCGCTGCCTGGAGTGGCTAGTTGGAGGGAAGCAATTGTGGAGAAGAATTTTGAGGTAGGTTGGGAGTTTGGAAGGGAAAAAATCTTATTGCCCCTGGTTTTGTCCTGGGGGATGTCGTGCCCCGGGGCTGGCCCCGCAGGGAGTTTCCCAAGAAGCAGGAAAAAATAGGCTGTCTGAGGGCATTTGTCTTAGATCTACACTCACTGGCCCAGTGATGACCTTTACCACATCTAGGGCAAAGGGTAGCTTGGGGCGGTATAGCCCCAGTTGAAGGAGATGCTATTCCTAGGCTTTCTTTGCCTGTCGGACACTTGCCTGCAAAATGGCCAGGTTGTTTACAAGTAAAGCAAGTACGTGAGCCAGGATTGTGAAAGGTCTTGGTAAAGGTGACACCTAGGGCAAGACCCATGGCATGAGCTGCACCTACCCCTGCATAGAGTCTAATAAAGTCAGAAAGTTTCCCTTTATCCTTATGTGGTTGAAGAACATCCTGACATGCCGGGTTGGCGTTTTCAAAGGCAAGATGTTTTACAAAAGAGCTTTTGTTTTCACTTGGTCCAAGCAAGCATTCCACAGCTAGGTTAAGCCTGGGAACAAAGTCGCTATAAGGCTCGTCGGGCCCTTGTCGAATTTTTGCCAGGGAAGTGGTAGCCGAGACTTTTGAGGGAGGTGTCTCCAAGCATGTAAGCCAGCCATCTGAATCTGCATCAAAAGTCCAGCAGGGAAATGTGCCTGTTTAGTTTTAGTGTCAAAAGGCTCATTGCCCACTAGCTTAACATAAGTCCCGGACTTAGAGGAGGCCTTAGTTAAAATTTTTTGAGCAGTTTCCTGACAGTGCTCTTTGAAATCTGCATTCCATAACAGGAAGTCTCTGGCACTGAGGGTAGCTTGGTCTAAAAATTTCCAATCATTGGGAGTAAGTCATTGTGTGCTGTGGCTTTCTAATAAAGCCAACATGTAGGGTGCAAAGGGGCCATAGTGAGCACAAGCCTTTTTAAGTTTTTCAGGAAAATGCAGGCTTAATTTTTTGTAGACTCTGGGTTCCTGCCTGCCTAGGGCTGAACTCCTCATCCTCTGAGTCCTGATCTCCTTATTCCATTTCTCCGCTTCCTCCTCTTGATCCTCGTCTAAGTCTTTGACCTCAGCCTGGGCAGGCTTATCTATCTGACTGGTGGTGACTGGGAAGGCGAGCACAGGTTGATGGAGTGGCTTCGCCTTTGTATTAGACCACTGTAGGCCAGTTACTTTGACTCCATACCTAAGGCTAATGAACAGAGCTCAGAGTGAAGGGATCTTAATTCTTTTAAAGGTTGGATCTGTTCCTGTCTATGTTGGAAGGATGCTCACAAAGGAGCCAGTTTAGGCAAGGGAAGTGGGGAAAAAATATCTGGGGGGGGGCATTTGTACCCTGAAGGGCCAGAGCACAAAAGGCAGGAGGGATATAGGAGGGGTTGGATGTGTAAGTCCTATAGGCTGTGGCAGGGTCTTGAGAGGTGCAGGGTCTTCTGAATGGTAGCGAGCTGCTTCCTTCTCCAAGGTAGCCTCCTCTACAGGGGTCAATGAGTCTCCGGAATTTAAAACTGGATAAAGGCAGTTGGTAACCATTGGAGCCTTAATCCTTAGGGTGGTATTTTGAGGGGGACCAGGAAGGTTCCCATGGTCCTGGGGAGCCTGAGAAGGGTCTATGTCTATACTAACTGATGGGCATGCCGAGGGGATACGAGAAGTATTTGCATAGCCTCTTCCCCAACCTCGACAAGTTTTAAGGTACCATTGTCAAAGGGTGAACTTTTAAGAATTTCATTAATTAAGTTCCAGTAAGAAAAGGTGGGAACAGGCACTTTTTCTGGGCCAAAGGATTCATAATAATCTTTTAAACAGTCTCCTACTCCAAGCCATCTTTTACCATCAATGGTCCTTTCAAGAGGAAACCATGGACACTGCTCTCTTATGTAAGAAAAAAAAAATTAAGTCTTTTTTCTAAACACGCGCCCCCATGTCTGCAAGGACTCCTTGTAGCCTGACAAAAACAAATCATATGACGAAACTGCTTGTCCCATAGTGGGTCAATCACCGTGCGTCATCCCCACGCTCCTCCTGGATCTGTCTCTCGGTGGTGTCTTCTGCAGTTATTGGAAGCTCCGCTTGACCAAATCTTCCAGGAGGACGGGGTCCCCCTCAATCAAAAGCTCAAGCCCCAGTCGGTGGGCGCCAGATGTCCCAGCCGGCAGGACACATCAACGTGGCCAGCGAACCTAGATAGGGAGGAATGAAGGGACAAGAGACACGAGAGATGACAGCAAGACAGGAGTTCTGATCAAGCTGCAAACTTTTATTGTTCACACAGGGGTATTTGTATGCTGGATGTGGGAAATCTCTCTTATCGGCAGTTCCTAGATGTCTTCACAAGGTGAGATAACCTCAGGAAGTTTCAGAAAGACAAATGGCCGCAGGATGTCTCAGGGAGACAGATGGCTACAGGATGTCTCTCAGACAGGATGTCTCCTGGTGGCTGTTTCTTGTAAGTGTCAGGCTATTCTTTGAAGTAGAATAGAATTCCTTCTACCTCTGACAGTCAGGGATTCAGTATTTCGAATAGAAAATTGGAAAATGAATCCAATGTTTATGCAAATATGTGCTACCCAAAAGTCTTCCCACTCTCATTCAGAACAATGCCTTGACATTACCTTCACCCCAAGTAAGACACAATAAGAGAAGAAGAGTTAGAAAATCTGTGAATACACATCTGGAATGGAAAATTCTCAGTAGTTAACAACCTTGGAGGTGGTAGAGGTGTTTCGAAAAGTAAGGTACATGGTAAAAACTCCACAAACATGGAGCTCTGTTGGCCTAAATACTTCTTGAGAAACTGCCTCTGAGGTTGGGCACTTGAAATATATGTTGTTGTCAGGAGTTTTAACTTCCTTTGTAGTGAGACCATCAAATCTGGGTCTGCATCTGTGTGACCTGGAGCACATGGTTTCTTATTTTCCAATAAACATGAGGCAGCAGGGCTGAATTCTCTCTTTGTAGGTAATTTGTTGCCACTTGGGGGCAAAGTGTCTCCCAGTGTGGACTTTGAAGCCATTTGGTCTTCCTCTACTTTTCATGGTGTTTCTTGCAGCTGCATTGGGAGTTTAGTATTTGCTTCACGAAATACGAAGAGGTCAACTAGGACAGAGTGCTGGAGGGAGTTCTGTTACGTGTGTTGGTTAAGGGTCTGCAGGAGAGTGCACCAACCAGGCTTCTATCCCACATAGCTTGCCCCCTTGACAATAGCAATCTGATTCTAAACATTGCCCTGAAACCTCTCCGTATAACAAGATGCCTTTACATACAAGGGTATGGGGGCTGCACCATGTCAGTCACAAACCATTTGGAAGCCAATGGCAGATCCACATGACCCCATCACAGATGTTTTAACAAACACCTACACTCCACTGCTCTAGGCCGACTACTCATCGGGCTCCAAATTACTGGCATCTCTGTTCTACATGATTTTCATGAAACCCAGTCAATCAAGGCATTGTCTGGTACACTCATGATCATCTATAAGACATCCAAAGGTTCTCCACTGACACCTGTTCATGGGAATTTCAAAAATTTAATGGTATTTATCTAGCCTTTTTTCAAGGATGAAGTTTGAGGCACTGTGGTGTTTAATTCATTCAGGAACCATGAAATGGAGAGGAAGCTTATTTCAATGAAATCTCTGGAGAATTCTAACAGGCAATGATTCCCAACGACAGGCTAAAAGGACACATTAAGCCAGGCATTTGAGGTCTACAATGTGTGATCCTTTTGTGCTTTGACTTGCAACTATGGCTGCCAATTCTTTAAAAATAAAATCATGTGATATCCTTCCTGAGATTCCCAGTGCTCTGTGGAAAGCCACCCTGGGCCTTGATCTCAGTTTCCAAGGGCGACTCTCATGCGTGGCCTCCTAAAATCCCAACACAATACATGGCAATACTTGTTTGAGGTCAGTTCCATAATTCAGTTTCTAAGGGGAATCACACCAGTGTTCAAGCCCAGGTGGACCCAGTCATCTCTTCCAACGGCCACAAAAATGACCACAATTAAAACCAAAACACTCCCACATGGCCCTCATCTTCTTCCATATAGACACTAATCATAACCTCAGGCTGTAGGTTTCCATGAGGGCCAAAGCCAAAGACAGTATCCAAAATAAGGTCCCTTTCCCCCATTTGCTTAAAGTCAGTGTGGCAGGGAGACCCTTCATGTGAACCAGAAGTGATGAAAGAGGCCTGCCCTTAATACTGCTCTGATTCTCCATTTTGTGGCCTAATTACTGTGGGGTTTAGATTCCTTATGTTAATTGGGGTCATGAGAAAACCCAAGCACCTATGGCCTAGCCTCTGTAGTGTTTTGAAGAACTCATTTGACCCAAAGGATCCCTATTCTCAAAGATGGAGGTCAGGAACTTTACAGAGGAAGGTAAGAGACTTCATCCACAATGACTGCTCTTATGGGTATTTTGGTTTTGGATGCACACATGGGATTTTTTTAGATCCATTAGGTGCTGAGAATCTAAGCCACAACCTCACACAGGGCCAAGAAGCTGATTCAGACACATCCCTTTCCAAAGCAATTAAGCAAAGAGCCAAAGGTGATGCCCATTCATTTCCATTTGAAAACTCTTCAGTCTTCACAAAGGGGTGGCCTGAGGCAAAGACTTTCCTGACATTAAGGGCAATAGTACAATAGGTAAGCAAAAGGCCCAAAGCAGGGTTTCTCCACTGAGACTTTCCTGATCACACTGATATCTGAGTTTTCTGAGATGCTCACCATTGCCTTCAGCTATCCAGTACATGGCCATGTCACAGAGCTTAAAGGTGGTACATATCTTGGACACAAAACCATGAGCCTATTCTGGAGTTTGGCCAAAATTCAGAAAGAAAATAGGATCTTAGGAAGATATTAGGAGTGGCCGATCCATATGGCAAGCCGTAGACCATTCATAAATAGGACAGGATGAACGCTGGTAAGATTTCTACTAGATAGGACATATGTATTGATGCGCTCTCTTTTCTAATGTCTACAACCACGGACACAGTGGGATACACAGACATAGAAACACTCGCCTTGTCAAAAGACTTACTAGAAACAATTCACACCAAACCAAACAAAACGACTTTCCTACCTATTCTCAGAACATGAGACAAAACCACAAACCCACACCCACACCCACACCCACACAGACCCCCAAGTAGGTCTGTGAAAATATGGAGTGTCCTTTGACTGGTGGGCAATAATATATTCCCCCATAATGGGCTGTTCTCTCTCAGATCTGGTCTCCGTGTCCAACTCTGTGAAGCTGTTAGGAGCCAGCGGTGAGCCACTACCTTCTTTCTCAGGAAAGGCCCCTCCTCAGACCTTCCTGGCATTAGGCCATCCTCACATCAGTAGGTACCAAGAAAGACTGTCTCTGTCCTTGGAAAATCCAAACAAGTTTGACCACTGGGACATGAACTGGGACTGGCTCTGGGTGCCTGACTTCCTGTATCCCAAGTTCAGAGAGTTCCATCACCAAGGAAGTGAGGTGAGGTCACTTCCTTCAGGAACTAAATGAGGTCACTGCCTTGGCAACAACTTTTTCCTAAAAGTTGCTTCTAAGGGTCCCATGAGATGGAGGATGCACCTACTCGCTCTGACATTTTCACAAGTTAGAATGGTATATCAACCATAGGCAACCGGGAACAGCTCTCCACACAGGCCTGGTTTGGTCCATCTTCTCTACATTAAGATGAAAGAGGCTGATTCAGACACATCCCTTCATCCTGACCAGGTTGTTTACCATGGAAGTTGACTTTTCCTCCCTCAGGTCCTTCATAGCTGCCTACATCTTCTCCATGGATCATTTCTGCATGGACCTTTGAGGTTCTCAGCAGGTGGAAGTTTCCCTACACTCCTGTATTGTAAGACCAACTCTGTCCCTGCTTTTCTGTAAAGTTATATTGAGGGAACAGTGTATGGTTAGTGTAATAACAGGTTCGATTTGGGTTAGGAATCATTCTGCGCGATGAATAATGGTATTGGGAACCTGCGATATTTATTAAATTATATTGGTAAAATATATGTATGAAAACAGAAATCTAGGATTTGAAGCCCAGAAGGGCATTGGGCCCTTGATTGGGATACGTAGTGTTGAATTAGGTTCTGCACAGTTGTCTCAGATAAATCCATTTACAATGGCATAGGACCTTGTACATTGGATGATTGAATGAGGAAGAGAACATCCAGTCAAAAAGGGATAGTCGGTACGATTAGGTAGATAATCGGTAGGATTAGGAAGAAGAGTGAGTACAGGATTTGGACGGAAATTTCTTTTTTTTTTATTGGTTGTTCAAAACCCTACAAAGCTCTTGACATATCATATTTCATACATTAGCATACATTAGCTTCAAGTGAGTTTTGAACTCCCTTTTTTATCCAAGTACAGATTGCAGAATCACATGGGTTACACATCCAAATTTTTACATCATACCATACTAGTAACTGTTGTATTCTGCTACCTTTTCTATCCTCTACTATCCCCCCTCCCCTCCCCTCCCATCTTCTCTCTCTACCCCTTCTACTGTAATTCATTTCTCACCTTGTTTGTTCTCCCATTCCACTTACAACCTCTTATATGTAATTTAGTATAACAATGAGGATCTCCCTCCGTTTCCATGGAATTCCCCTTTTCTCTCCCTTTCCCTCCCACCTCATGTCTCTGTTTAATGTTAATCATTTCTTCCTGCTCTTCCTCCCTGCTTTATTCTTAGTTGCTCTCATTATATCAAAGAAGACATTTGGTATTTGTTTTTTAGGGATTGGCTAGCTTCACTAAGCATAATCTGCTCTAGTGCCATCCATTTCCCTGCAAATTCCAAGATTTTGTCATTTTTTAGTGCTGCGTAATACTCCATGGTGTATAGATGCCACATTTTTTTAATCCATTCATCCATTGAAGGGCATCTGGGTTGGTTCCACAATCTAGCTATTGTAAATTGTGCTGCTATGAACATCGATGTGGCAGTATCCCTGTAATACGCTCTTTTAAGGTCTTCAGGGAATAGTCCGAGAAGGGCAATAGCTGGGTCAAATGGTGGTTCCATTCCCAGCTTTCCCAGGAATCTCCATACTGCTTTCCAAATTGGCCGCACCAATTTGCAGCCCCACCAGCAATGTACAAGAGAACCCTTTTCCCCACATCCTCGCCAGCACTTGTTGTTGTTTGACTTCATAATGGCTGCCAATCTTACTGGAGTGAGATGGTATCTTAGGGTGGTTTTGATTTGCATTTCTCTGACTGCTAGAGATGATGAGCATTTTTTCATGTACTTGTTGATTGATTGTATGTCCTCCTCGGAGAAGTTTCTGTTCAGGTCCTTGTCCCATTTGTTGATTGGGTTATTTGTTATCTTATTGTCTAATTTTTTAAGTTCTTTGTATATTCTGGATATTAGGGCTCTATCTGACGTGTGAGGAGTAAATATTTGTTCCCATGATGTAGGCTCCCTATTTACTTCTCTTATTGTTTCTTTTGCTGTGAAAAAACTTTTTAGTTTAAGTAAGTCCCATTTGTTGATTCTTGCTATTAACTCCTGTGCTATGGGTGTCCTATTAAGGAATTTGGAGCCCGACCCCACTATATGTAGATCGTAGCCAACTTTTTCTTCTATCAGACGCAGAGTCTCTGATTTGATATCAAGGTCTTTGATCCATTTTGAGTTAACTTTTGTGCATGGTGAGAGGAGGGGGTTCAGTTTCATTTTGTTGCATATGGATTTCCAGTTTTCCCAACACCATTTGTTGAAGATTCTATCCTTCCTCCATTGCATGCTTTTAGCCCCTTTATCAAATATAAGATAGTTGTAACTTTGTGGATTGTTCTCTGTGTCCTCTATTCTGTACCATTGGTCCACCCGCCTGTTTTGGTACCAGTACCATGCTGTCTTGGTTACTATTGCTCTGTAATATAGTTTGAAATCCGGTATCGCTATACCGCCTGATTCGCACTTTCTGCTTAGAATTGCTTTTGCTATTCTGGGTCATTTATTTTTCCATATGAATTCCATGATTGCTTTATCTATTTCTACAAGCAATGCCTTTGGGATTTTGATTGGCATTGCATTAAACCTATATAGAACTTTTGGTAATATCGCCATTTTGATGATGTTAGTTCTGCCTATCCATGAACAGGGTATATTTTTCCATCTTCTAAGATCTTCTTCTACTTCTCTCTTTAGGGTTCTGTAGTTTTCATTGTATAAATCTTTCACTTCTTTTGTTAGGTTGATTCCCAAGTATTTTATTTTTTTTGAGGATATTGTGAATGGAGTGGTTTTCCTCATTTCCATTTCAGAAGTTTTGTTGCTGATATACAAGAATGCCTTTGATTTATGCGTGTTGATTTTATATCCTGCTACTTTGCTGAATTCATTTATTAGTTCTAGTAGTTTTTTTGTAGACCCTTTTAGGTTTTCTATGTATAAAATCATGTCATCCGCAAATAATGATAATTTAAGTTCTTCTTTTCCAATTTTTATGCCTTTAATTTCTTTCGTCTGTCTAATTGCTCTGGCCAGTGTTTCGAGAACTATATTGAATAGAAGTGGTGATAGAGGGCATCCCTGTCTTGTTCCAGATTTTAGAGGGAATGCCTTCAATTTTTCACCATTCAGAATGATGCTAGCCTGAGGCTTAGCATAGATAGCTTTTACAATGTCAAGGTAATTTCCTGTTATCCCTAGTTTTTCTAATGTTTCGAACATCAAGGGATGCTGTACTTGTCAAATGCTTTTTCTGCATCTATCGAGATGATCATATGGTTCTTATCTTTAAGTCTATTGATGTGGTGAATAACATTTATTGATTTCCGTATATTGAACCATCCTTGCATCCCAGGGATGAATCCTACTTGATCATGGAGCACAATTTTTTTGATGTGCCTTTGTATCCGATTCGCCAGAATTTTATTGAGGATTTTTGCATCTAGGTTCATCAGGGTTATTGTTCTGAAGTTTTCTTTCTTTGATGTGTCTTTGTCTGGTTTCGGAATCAACGTGATGTTGGCCTCATAGAATGAATTTGGAAGAGCTCCCTCTTTTTCTATTTTCTGAAATAACTTGAAAAGTATTGGTATTAATTCTTCTTTAAAAGTTTTGTAAAACTCCGCTGTATACCCATCCGTTCCCGGGCTTTTCTTGGTGGGTAGTCTCTTGATTGCTTCTTCAGTTTCATCCATTGGTATTGGTCTGTTCAAATTGTGTGTATCCTCCTGACTCAGTCTGGGCAAATCATATGTCTTAAGAAATTTATCGATGTCTTCACTATCTTCTATTTTATTGGAATATAGGTTTTCAAAATAATTTCTAATTGTCTTCTGAATTTCTGTAGCATCTGTTGTGATATTGCCTTTTTCATCCTGTATGTTAGTAATTTGAGTTCTCTCTCCTCTTCGTTAGCATGGCTAAGGGTCTGTCAATCTTGTTTATTTTTTTGAAGAACCAACTTTTAGTTTTGTTGATTTTTTCAATAGTTTCTTTTGTTTCAATTTTGTTGATTTCCGCTCTGATTTTAATTATTTCTTGCCTTCTGCTGCATTTGCTGTTGTTTTGTTCATCCTTTTCTAGGGCTTTGAGATGAAGTGTGAGCTCATTTATTTGTTGGTTTTTCCTTTTTTTGAGGAATGACCTCCAGGCGATGATGGTTAGGGTAATAACAGGTTCGATTTCGGTTAGGAATCATTCTGCGCGATGAATAATGGTATTGGGAACATGCGATATTTATTAAATTATATTGGTAAAATATATGTATGAAAACAGAAATCTAGGATTTGAAGCCCAGAAGGGCATTAGGCCCTTGATTGGGATACGTAGTGTTGAATTAGGTTCTGCACAGATGTCTCAGATAAATCCATTTACAATGGCATAGGACCTTGTACATTGGATGATTGAATGAGGAAGAGAACATTCAGTCAAAAAGGGATAGTCGGTACGATTAGGTAGATAGTCGGTAGGTTTAGGAAGAAGAGTGAGTACAGGATTTGGACGGGAATTTCTTTAGCAATAGGCTTTCAGTTAGAGAGTGAATGTAAATGTCAGCACATATGAAAATTCAGTCACAATGATGAACTTTGAAAAATATGTAGAAAAGCAGATAATAATAGAGACTTTACAAAATCAGGCAAAGTATAAAGTGAGTGATAGGATTAGACATTTTGTACACTGTTGAGTTTGAATATATAATCTTAAGAAGAAACAAATATGCAGTGACCATTAGGATTGACATTTGAGAGCATTAGGAAACCTGGACATGGATGCTTTTAGTAATCCATGTTCACTTTCATTTTAGGCTTTGGTACAATTATAAGTGTGACCTTTGCATTTTTTGTCCAGAATATTACTGTCATAGAATGTATATGTGGATCAGATGACATGAGCATTTCTTCAAGCATTTCTGGAAGTAATGTTTTCAAGACCTATAAATTACTATTGGGGGTAAAAGAGGTGTACCCTGTGTCCATGAATATAGACATAATGCATGAATAGACCACATTTTGAATAAATAATTTAACTGTTCCCACTTTAAATAATGGATTGAATTAATATATGAAATATTATAAGAAATCTTGTATTGATATAATATCATTCATTCCAACCAGTAATACATCTATATGTAATATTAGGGTTATGATTATCATGAAAGGTGTGTGAGTATTGCTTCAAAAGTGATCATAGAAATCTAAATTAATGTGTTTGGAAAGAAGTCTCATAAAAAGACCAGTCAAGAAACATGGAGGAATACATGTGATCTGAAGAAGAAAATGATTGAAAGTGAAACAAATGTCTATAAACTTGCGAACTTGTGGATGAAATATATATCCCATGATGTGAATAAATTGAAGAAATAGTAATGTACCAGTGTTGAATAAAATGAACATCCAAATACACATCATGTCCCATAGGAATCTACTTGCGTTGATGTTAAACTAGGTCAGTTACTGTAGAAATATTAGGATTTGTATGCACCATTCACTAAAGTTAGTTTTCAGTACTAAGAAACAAATATGTATATCAGGAGAATGAATATTTTGAGAAAACTCTTGAGAAAATTTGATTATAAATCCACATACTTGAATATGAATGAGTTAAGGGAGTGTATAATAAGACACATATTTCATATTTTGAAAAATCTGGAGAAAATATATATATATATATATATATATATATATATATATATATATACACACACACACAAACACACACAGACATTAAAAATAGCATAATATATGCTATATGAAATTCACCATGAAATTTATATCATCCAGAGATCCAAAAATATTTATTTTATTTAACATGGATTTATGTATAATATTGTTCAACTAGGAAGCTCACGCATAGGTTGAATTTTCAGTTCTAAAGCGTTTAGGAGGAGTGATCTCTTAAAATTTGTATCTGCCAAGTCAGCCACTTCACAAAAATGTACGTGTGGTATCAGGTAAGATTCTATAATTGCATGTAAAAATACATGTGCTGAATAGACTACAGAGACAGGGAAACAGGAATTCACATATTTGTTAACTTTAAAACACATGGAGAAATATTTTAACAAATAATTGACTAGATTTATAACTCCTACCCTAAATAATGCAAAAGGCAATTCCACTATACACCATGCCTTCTCTGAACTGCTTGTATTTCTATTTTTTTTGGTTTATTTTTCTCCATCTTATTAGGATTAGTTGTCAGAGTCTAGTAGGGTAAGTGTTAGTGTGAGGTATTCAGTATTTTGAAAGGAAAATTGGAAAATGAATCCAAAGTGTATGTAAATATGTGGTACACAAAAATCTTCCCACTCTCATCCAGAACAATGCCTTGACATTACAATCGCGCAGAGTAAGACACAATTAGAAGAGAAGAGTTAGAAAATCTGTGAATAAATATCTGGAATGGAATATACTCAGGAGTTCACAACCTTGGAGGAGGTAGAGGAGATTCCAAAAGTAAGGGACAGTGTAATCATTCCAAAAACATGGAGCTCTGCTGGCGTAAAGACTTCTTGAGAAACTGCCTCTGAGGGTGGGCACTTGAAATATATGTTGTTGTCGGGAGCTTCAGCTTCGTTTGTAGTGAGACCATCAAATCAGCGTCTTCATCTATGTGACCTGGAGGACATGGTTTCTTATTTTCCCTGAACATGAGTCAGCAGTGCTGAATACTCTCTTTGTAGGTAAACTGTGGACACGAGGGGCTAAGTGTATCCACATGGGCCTGTGAAGCTATTTGGTCATTCTCCACTTTTCGTGGTGTTTCTTGCTGCTGCACTGGGATTTTGGTATTTGCTTCAAGAAATACAAAGAATTCAACAGTTACTCTGTGCGTGAGGGGGTTCTATCACGTGTGGTGGGTCAGGGTCTGCAGGAGAATGCACCTAACAGGCTTATATCCCACATAGTTGCCCCCTTGACTATAGCAACCTGATTCTAAATATTTCCCTAAAACCTCTGCATATAACAAGATGCCTTTACATTGAAGGGACTGCTGGCTGCACCACATCAGTCACAAGCCATTTGGAAGCCAAAGGCAGGTCCACATGAACACACCGCAGATGTTTTATCAAACACCTGCCCACCAATGCTCTAGGCCCACTCCTCAGCAGGCTCCAACTTCCTGGCATCACTGTTCTGCACAATTTTTATGAAAACCAGTCAATCAAGGCACTGACTGTTATTCTTATGATCGGCCACAGGATATCCAAAGAATCTCCAGTGCCAACTTGTCATGGGAATTTTAAAAATTTCATCATATATTGACCTAGCCATTTTTCAAGGATGAAGTTGGAGGCATTCTGGAACTATTAAATGGCGAGGAAGCTCATTTCAATGAAATATCTGGAGATCTCTCACAGGAAAGACTTCCCAAAGAGTGGCCAAAAGGTCACATGAATTCAGGAACATTGAGGTCTACAATGTGAGGTCCATGTGTGTTTTGACTCTCAACAATGGTTGCCAAGTTTTTCAAACAAAATCATGTGATATCCTGGCTGAGATTTCCAGTGCTCTGTGAATAATTACCCTGGGCCTAGATCTCAGTTTCCAAGGGCGACTCTCATGCGTGGCCTCCTAAAATTCCAACACTATTCATGGCAATACTTCTCTGAGTTCAGTACAAGAACTCAGTCTTTATGCAGAATCCCAACAAAGTTCAAGCCAAGGTGGACCATGTAATCTCTACTAACCGCCACAAAAATGACTACAATTAAAACCAAAACACTCCCACATGGCCCTCATTTTCTTCCATACAGACACTCATCATAACCTCTGGCTGGAGGTTTCCGTGAGGAGTGCAGCCCAAGACAGTGTCCAAAATAAGCTTCCTTGCCTCTCATTTGCCTAAAGTCAGGGTGGCCTGGACACCCTTCCTGTGAACTAAGAGTCATCAAATAGGCCTGCCGTTTATTTTGCTCTGCTTCTTAAATTTGAGGCCTACTGATGGTGGGATTTAGATTCTTCATGTGAATTGGAGTCATGAGAAAACCCAATCACCTATGGGCTAGAATCTGCAGGGCTTTGAAGAACTTATTTGACCCAAAGGAGGCCTATTCTCACTTAATGGTGGTCAGGAACCTTACCACGGAAGGAGAGAGACTTCATCCACAATGATTGCTCTTTTGGACATTTTGCTTTTGGATGCATACATGGGATCTCTCTTTAGATCCATCAGGTGCAGAGAATCTAAGCCACAGAATTACACAAGGCCAAGAGGCTGATTAAGACATATCCCTTTCCAAAGCAATTAAGCAAAGAGCCACAGTTGATGCCCCTTCATTTGCAGTTGAAAACTTTTCTTCAGGCTTCAAAAAGGGTGGCCTGAGGCAAAGACTTTCCTGACATTCAGGGCAACAGAACATTAGGTAAGGAAAAGGCCCCAAGCATGGTTTCTCCACTGAGTCTTTACTGGTCACACTGATATCTGAGTTTTCTGAGATGCTCGCCATGCCCTTCATTTAACCAACACATGGCCGTGTCACAGAGCTTGGAGGTGGTACATATCTTGGACACAAAACCATGAGCCTATTCTGGAGAGTGGCCAGAATTCAGGAAGCAAACAGTAACTTAGGAAGATAGCAGGTGTTGCCGGTCCATAAGGCAAGCCACAGTCCATTCATAAATTGGGAAGGATGAATGCTGGGAAGCTTTCTACTAGACAAGACTCATCCATTGATGCATTCTCTTTGCTAATGTCTACAACCACTGACACAGTGAGATACACAGACATAGAAACACTCGCCTTTTCATACGACTTTCTGGAAACACTTTACTCCAAACCAAACAAACCGCCTTTCAGACATATTCTCAGAGCATGAGAAAAAAACCACAAACCCACAACCCCAGCCAGATAAGCACCTCCTTCCTCCAAGTAGGTTTGTGACTATCCGGAGTGTCCTCTGACTGATAGGCCATACTATGTTCCCCTGAAATGGCCTCTCCTATCTCACATCTGGTGTCCATGGCCAATTCTGTGAAGTTGTCAGGAGCCAGCAGTTAGCCACTGCCTTCTTTCTCAGGAAAGGCCCCTCTTAAGAGCTTTCCTGTCATTTGTCCATTCTCACATCAGTAGATACCAAGAAAGACTGACTCTGTCCTTGTTATATCAAACAAGTGAGACCACTGGGTCTGGGACTGAGACAGGCTCTAGGTGCCTGGCTTCCTGGATCCCAAGTTCAGAAAGTGCCATGAACAAAAAAGTGAGGTGAGGTAACTTCTTTCAGGAACTGAATGAGGTTACTGCCTTGGCAACCAGTTTGTCCTAACACATGCATCCAAGTGTCCCATGACATGTAGGCTGACCGTATTTCTGTGACACTTTCACAAGTTAGAATGGTATATCAACCATATTCACCTGGGAACAGCTCTCCACACAGGCCTCATTTGGTCCATCTTCTCTAGATTAAGAAGAGAGAGGCTGATTCAGACAAAAGCCTTCATCCTGACCAGTTTGTTTGGCATGGAAGATGACTTTTGATCTCTCAGGACCTTCATACCTGCCTACATCTTCTCCAGGGATCAATTCTGCATGGACCTTTGAGGTTCTCAGCAGGTGGACAATCCCCTACTTTCCTGTATTGTAAGACCAACTCTGTCCCTGCTCTTTTGTAAATGTAGATTGAGGGAACAGTTTATGGTTAGGGTTAATTACATGTTTGTTTTGGGTTAGGAATCATTTTGCTGGATGAATAATGGTATTGGGAATCTGTGATATATATAAGAACATAGAGTTGAAAAATATGTATGAAAACAGAAATGTAGTAAGATTTAAAGTCCATATTGGCATTGGGCCTTTGATTTGGATACTTAGCTTTGAATTACGTTCTGCAGTGATGTCTCAGATAAATTGATTATCAATGACATAGGACCTTGTACCTTGGATGATAGATTGTAGAAAAGAACATCCACTCAAACAGGGATAGTCCATAGGATTAGGAAGATAGTCGGTAGGTTTTGCAAGAAGTGTGAGTACAGGATATGGACCAAAAGTTCTTTATCAATAGGGTTTCGGTAATAGAATGAAGGTCAATGTCAGCACATGTGAAGAGTCAGTCACATAGGTAAACTGGGGAAAATATGTAGGAAAGGAAACATCAATAGAGACAGTAGGAAATCAGGCAAAGTATAAAGTGAGTGATAGGATTAGACATTTTAACAGGGTTGATGTTGACTATATAATCTTCGAAGAAACAAATATGTAGTCACCAATAGGATGGACATTTGAGAGAATTAGGCAACCTAGACATCAATGTTTTTAGTAATCCATGCTCCCATTCAATTTAGGCTTTTGTACAAACATATGTGTGATCTTTGCATTTTGTATCCAAAATAGTACTGTGTTAAAATGTATAGGTAGATCAGGTGACATAACTATTTTTTCCACCATTTCAGGGAGCAATATTTTGAAGATGTATAAATTAGTATTGCGGGTACAAAGAGGTGTACCCTGTGTGTATGAATATAGAGATAATGCATGAATAGATGATACTGTGAATAAATAATATAACTGATTCCACTTTAAATAATGGATTAAATTGATATCTTAAAATTTACAAGAAATCTTATATTGATACACAGTCATTCATTCCTATCAGTTATACATCTAATGGTAATATGAGGGTTATGGTTTGTCATTAAGGGTGTGTGAGTTTTGCTTCAAAAGTAATTATGGAAATCGAAAATAATGTGTTTGTAAAGAAGTCTCATGAAGAGACTAGTCAAGAAACATGGAGGAATACGTGTGTTCTGAAGCAGGAAGTAATTGAAAGTGAAACAAATTGATATAAATTAGCGAACTTGTGGATGAAATATATATCCCATGATGTGCATAAACTGAAGAAATAGTAATGTACCAGTGTTGAATACAAATGAACGTCAAAATACATATCATGTCCCATAGGAATCTACTTGCATTGATGTTAAACTTGGTCAGTAACTGTAGAAATATTAGGATTTGTA
This sequence comes from Callospermophilus lateralis, assembly GCF_048772815.1. Classification (NCBI taxonomy): domain Eukaryota; kingdom Metazoa; phylum Chordata; class Mammalia; order Rodentia; family Sciuridae; genus Callospermophilus; species Callospermophilus lateralis. The sequence continues at coordinate 568,570 of NW_027514418.1, read as the reverse complement.
TGCATCATTCACTGAAGTTAGTTTTCAGTACTAGGAAACAAATATGTATTTCAGGTGGATGAATATTTCTGAGAATAATCTTGTGAAAAGTTGATAATAAATCCACATACATGAACATGAATAAATTTTGGGAGTGTATAATAAGACACATATATTTCATATTTTCAAAAATCTGGAGAGTGTGTATATATATATATATAGATATAGATATAGATATAGATATAGATATATATATATATATATATAGATACATATATATACATATGCCTATATATATATACACACACACACACTCACACAGACATTAAAAAGTAGCAATATATATGCCAATCAAAATTTATTACGAAATATATATAATCCACACATCCCAAAATATACTTTTTACTGAACATGGATTTATATATAATTTTGTTCAGCTAGAAAGGTCACCAATAGTTTGAATTTTCAGTTCCAACAGCATTAAGAGGAGTGATCTCTTCTCACAATTTGCATCTGCCAAGTCAGCAACCTCTCAAGTATATACATGTGATACCAGGTAGGATTCTATATGTGCATATAAAAACACATGTGCTGAATAGGCCACAGAGAAAGGGAGAGAGGAATTCACATATTTGTTAACTTTAAAAACACATGGAGAACTGTTTTAATTAAAAATTGAGTAGATTTATAATTCCTAGCCTATATATTGCAAAAGGCAAGTCCAATTATACAACATGACTCCTCTGAACTGCTTGTATTTCTATTCTGTTTTGGTTATTATTCTCCATCATGTTAGGATTAGTAGTCAGAGTCTAGTGGGGTATGTGTTAGTGTCCAAAATAAGCTCTCTTACCCCTCATTTGCCTAAAGTCATGGGGGCCTGGACACCCTGCATTTGAACCAGGAGTGATAAAATAGGACTGCAGTTAATACTGCTCTGCTTCTCCATTTTGAAGCCTACTGCCTGTCAGGTATAGATTCTTTATGTGATTTGGAATAATGAGAAAACCCAAGCACTTCTTTAGGGCTTTGAAGATTTCATTTGAACCAAATGATCCCTATTCTCACTTGATGTAGGTCAGGAACATAACAAAGGAAGGCAAGATACTTCATCCACCATAACTGATCTTTTTGCCATTTTGGTTTGGATGCACACATGGGATCTTTCTTTAGATCCATCAGGTGCTGAGAATCTAAGCCACAACCTCACACATGTCCAAGAGGCTGATTAAGACACATCCATTTCCAAAGAAACTAAGCAAAGAGCCACAGGTGATGACCATTCATTTTCATTTGAAAACTGTTTTCTTCAGGCTTCACAAAGGGGTGGCCTGAGGAAAAGACCTTCCTGACATTCAGGGCAACAGAAACATAGGTAAGAGAATGGCCCAAAGCAGGGTTTCTCCACTGAGAATTTCCTGGTCACACTGATATCTGAGTTTTCTGAGATGCTCGCCATTCCTTACCGCTATCCAGTACATGGCCATGTAACAGAGCTTGGAGGTGGTACATATCTTGGACACAAAACCATGAGCCTATTCTGCAGAGTTGCCAGAATTCAGGAAGAAAACAGGAACTTAGGAAGATAGTAGGTGTTGTCCCTCCATAAGGCAAGCTGCAGTTCATTCATAAATTGGGCAGGATGAATGCTGGGAAGCTTTCTACAAGACAAGACATATCCATTGATGCATTCTCTTTTCTAATGTCTACAACCACGGACACAGTGGGATACACAGGCATAGAATCACTCACCTTGTCAAAAGACTTACTAGAAACAGTCCATTCCAAACCAAACAAACTGTCTTTCCTACCTATTCTCAGAACATGAGACAAAACCACAAACTGACACTCACACTCACAAAGGCATCTCCTTCCTGCAAGTAGGTCTCTGACTATCTGGAGTGTCCTCTGTCTGTTGGGCCGTATTATGTTCCAATGAAATGTCCTGTCCTGTCTCAGATCTGTCTCCTTTGCAAACTCTGTGAAGTTCTCAGGAGCCAGCGGTGAGCCACTACCTGCTTTCTCAGGAAAGGCCCCTCTTCAGATCTGTCCTGGCATTTGGCAATCCTCATATTAGTAGATACCAAGAAATACTGACTCTGTCCTTGGTACATCCAAACAAGTGAGCCCACTGGGATTGGGACTGGGACTGGCTCTGGCAGCCTGGCATCTTGGATCCCAAGTTCAGAGAGTTACATCACCAAGGAAGTGAGGTAGGTCACTTTCTTCAGGAAATGTATGAGGTCACTACCTTGGCAATCACTTTGTTTTAACATTTGCTTCCAAGGGTCCCATGAGATAGAGGCTGCCCCTACTTTCGGTGACAAGTTCACAAGATAGAATGGTATAACAAACATAGGCGCCTGGGAACATCTCCCCACACAGGACTGGTTTAGTCCATCTTCTCTACATTTAGATAGAGAGACTGATTCAGACACATTCCTTCATCCTGACAAGGGGGTTTGCCATGCAAGATGACTTTTGCTCTCTCAACTCCTTCATAGCTGCCTACGTCTTCTCCAGGGATCATTTCTGCATGGACCTTTGAGGATCTCAGCAGGTTTAAGAACCCCTACATTCCTGTATTGTAAAAGCAACTCTGTCCCTGCTCTTCTGTAAAGTTTGATTCAGGGAAGAGTGTATGGTTACGGTTAATAAAAGTTCAATTTGGGTTAAGAAACATTCCACGGCATGAATAATGGTATTGGGAACCTGTAATATTTACAAGAATGTAAAAGTGAAATATAAGAATGAAAACAGAAATCTAGGTAAGATTTGAAGCCCAGAAGGGCATTGGGCCCTTGATTGGGATACTTAGCTTTGAATTATGTTCTGCAGAAATGTCTCAGATAAATCAATGTTCAATGGCATAGGACTTTGTACCTTGAATGATGGAATGTCAAAGAGAACTTCTAGTCAAGAAGGGATAGTCGGTATTATTAGAAAGATAGTCTGTAGGTTTAGAACTAAGAGTGAGTATAGGATTTGGACCAAAAGTTCTATTGCAATAGGGTTTCTGGTAGAGATTGAATGTAAATGTGAGCACATGTGAAGAGTCAGTCACAATGATAAGCTGGGGAAAATATGTAGGAAAGCAGATATCAATAGAGACATTAGGAAATCAGGCAAATGAAAAAGTGAGTGATAAGATTAGACATTTTCAACGGGCTTGAGGTTGAATATATAATCTTAGGAAGAAACAAATATGTAGTCAAGAATAGGATTCACATTTGAGAGCATTAGGCAAACTGGACATGGAAGTTTTTAGTAATCCATGTTCACTTTCCATTTAGGTTTGGTAAAATCATAAGTGTCACCTTTGCGTTTTGTGTCCAGAATATTACTGTGATAAAATGTATATGTAAATCAGGTGACATGTGCATTTCTTCCACCATTTCTGGGAGAAATATTTTGAAGACGTATAAATTAGTATTGGGGGTACAAAGAGGTGTATCCTGTGTCTATGAATATAGAGATAATGCATGAAAAGACCATACTGTGAATAAATAATATAACTGGTTCCACTTTAAATAATGGATTTAATTGATATCTGAAACTAAGTAAGAAATCTTATATTGATATACAATCATTCATTCCAGCTAGTTGTACATCTAATGGTAATACTAGGGTTTGGTTTATCATGACGGGTGTATGAGTTTTGCTTCAAATGTGATAATGGAAATCGAAAATAATGAGTTTGGAAAGAAGTCTCATGAAAAGAGCAGTCAAGAAACATAGAGAAATACATGTGTTCTGAAGCAGGAAGTGACTGAAAGTGAAACAAATGCGTATAAATTAGCGAACTTGTGGATGAAATATATATCCTATGATGTGCATAAACTAAAGAAATAGTAATGTTCCAGTGTTGAATAAAAATGAATGTCAAAATACACATCATGTCCCATAGGAATCTACTAGCCTTGATATTAAACTGGGTCAGTTACTATAGAAATATTAGATTTTTTTTTTTGGTGTTATAATAGAATTTATTTTACCACTAGCATGCCACAGAATGTTGAGGAAAGAGCAATGGATTTTTAGTTATCGCACTAAGAATCTAACATTTAATGACTCTTTTGGATAGTCTAGAAATTACATAAGGCTATGTAACATAATTTTTTTAATTTAACATTCATAAAAGCTTGGAGTTTTGGTAATATTTCTACTTTTTTATTTTTAATTTTTTCAGTTGTTATTGACCTTCATTTTGTTTATTTGTATGTGGTGCTTAGAATAGAACCCAGTGTCCCACACATGCTAGAAAAGCATGTTACCACTGAACCACAAACCCAGCCCCTCCACTTTTATCTTTACATCGAACATGCCTCTCCCTCATCTTTACTCACTTTCTTCCTCATTTTCCCCCTTCTCTCTCTTGCTTTTTCGTTTTCCTTTCATATCTGTTTTTCTCTCATGTCATTACAAACAGTAGTATGCTATGAAATTTAAATTTAAGACTGTTTTTTATAGTCATTGTTCTTTTCTTGAGAAAATTTAATAATTATAATCACCTGATAGATATATTAAAATAAATTTTTATACATATGTATCTATATTCATGCATATGCATTACATATTATATATATATACATACATATACATTTAAAAGTACTTTGATTAGCCTGTTAAAAATAATATAGACCAAAACTTTCTTAATTCTCAAGCCTTCCAGAATTAACATCTTACAGTGAAAATCAAATAAACATATTTAAATAAACAGGTATCATTCTTTTTATCAATACTGATAATTTAAGGTTTTATATCACATTAAGCTATAATACGGCATATTAAATCTTATGAATTAGAAAAAGTTTTTTGAATAACCTATTATTTAAGGACCATATGCACTGACATTTTAAAGGCTTTCTTGTGATTTCAATTTCTATCAATTGTGTATTAATTGTCAAATGCTTATTTTAGTACTTTTCATATTCATAATTGATATAAAGTCAATTGTTTAATTCTTCTTGTAAATAATTACTTATTACAGTAGGGACATTATTAATAATTCTAAATCTGTATAAGAAAATAGTACAAAGATATTTTCATGCAAAATTAAGAATAATTGTGTGCTCTAAATGTCTGATTGTTGATACATATAACAAAGAGCTTTTGATGAGTCTCTTCCCCAGTAAAACATAAAATGCAAAGATATTGTTGGGTATATATGTGCAAATAAAGATAAAGAAAATGCACATTATCAGCTAGAAACTATTAAATAAAAGGTGAAAACAACAATTAAACACATTGTACGAATTTGTCAGATGAGGTAGTATTCTGGAAGAATAGCCTAAGACTAGACCTGGTCCATGACAAAATATTCACGAAAAAAAAAATGAAATATGAAAAATATAGAAAATGCTATGAATTTTTCATGAAGGTAGGTGAATTATCCTTTAATCTCAATTTATGTGCATTTTCAAAAGCCAATTTCCTGGTAAAATAAATTTGTGATAGTTACAACTAAACGAAACAAAGTTTCTGCTTAGCAAAATGAATGCATCTCAACCCATTTTTAGCTGATTTCTTCCCACTCAATTTTAAACCGTTATTTATTTATTTATTTCTATTGGTTGTTCCAAACATTACAAAGCTCATGATATATCATCTTTGATACATTTGACTCAAATGGGTTATGAACTCCCATTTTTTCCACAAATATGAATTTCAGAATCACATTGGTTACACATTCACATTTTTGAACAATAGCATATTAGTGACTGTTGTATTCTGCGACCTTTCCTATCCCCCACTATCCCCCCTCCCCTCCCCTCCCATCTTCCCTCTCTACCTCATCTGCTGTTGTTCAATTCTCTCCATTGTTTCCCCCCCATTTCCCCTCAAATCCTCTTATATGTAATTTTGTGTAACATTGAGGGTCTCCTACTATTTCCATATGCTTTCCCTTCTCTCTCCCTTTCTCTCCCCCAACTCGTCTTTGTTTAATGATAAACTTTTCCTCATGCTCTTCCTCGATGTTCTGTTCTTAGTTGCTCTTTTGATATCAAAGAAGACATTTGGCATTTGTTTTTTTAAGGATTGGCTAGCTTCGCCTAGCATAATCTGCTCTAATGCCATCCATTTCCATGCAAATTCTATGATTTTGTCATTTTTTAATGAAGAGTAATACTCCATTTTGTATAAAAGCCACATTTTTTTTATCCATTCATTTATTGAAGGGCATCTAGGTTGGTTCCACAGTCTAGCTATTGTGAATTGTGCAGCTATGATCATTGATGTGGCAGTATCTCTACAGTACGCTCTTTTAAGATCCTCAGGAAATAGTTCGAGAAGGGTGATAGCTGGGTCAAATGGTGGATCCATTCCCAGCTTTCCCAGGTATCACCATAGTACTTTCCAAATTGGCCTCACCAATTTGCAGTCCCACCAGCAGTGTACAAGTGTACCCTTTTCCCCACATTCTCACCAACACTTATTTTGTTTGACTTCATAATGGCTGCCGATCTTACTGGAGTGAGATGGTATCATAGGGTGGTTTTGATTTGCATTTCTCTGACTGCTAGAGATAGTGAGCATTTTTTCATGTACTTGTTCATTGATTGAATGTCCTCCTCTGTGAAGTGTCTGTTCAGGTCCTTGGCCCATTTGTTGATTGGGTTATTTGTTATCTTATTGTTTAATTTTTTTGAGTTCTTTGTATATTCTGGATATTAGGGCTCTATCTGAAGTGTGAGGGGTAAAAATTTGTTCCCAGGATGTAGGCTCTCTATTTACCTCTCTTATTGTTTCTCTTGCTGAAAAAAAAAATTAGTTTAAGTGAGTCCCATTTGTTTATTCTTGTTATTAACTCTTTGGCTATGGGCATCCTATTAAAGAATGTGGAGCCCGACCCCACAGTATGTAGATCGTAGCCAACTTTTTCTTCTATTAGACGCAGTGTCTCTGATTTGATATCTAGCTCCTGGATCCATTTTGAGTTAACTTTTTGCATGGTGAGAGAAAGGGATTCAGTTTCATTTTGTTGCATATGGATTTCCAATTTTCCCAGCACCATTTGTTGAAGATGCTATCTTTCCTCCATTGCATGTTTTTAGCCCCTTTATCAAATATAAGAAAGTTGTAATTTTGTGGATTGGTTTCTGTGTCCTCTATTCTATACCATTGGTCCAGCTGCCTGTTTTGGTACCAGTACCACGATGTTTTTATTACTATTGCTTTGTAGTACAGTTTGAACTCTTGTATCGCTATACCTCCAGATTCACACTTCCTGCTTAGAATTGCTTTTGGTATTCAGGGTCTTTTGTTTTTCCATATGAATTTCATGATTGCTTTATCATTTCTACAATAAATGCCATTGGGATTTTTATTGGCACCGATTTAAACCTGTAGAGAACTTTGGGTAATATCAACATTTTGATGATCTTAGTTCTGCCTATCCATGAACAAAGTACATTTTTCCATCTTCTAAGATCTTTTTCTATCTCTCTCTTTAGGGTTCTGTAGGTTTCATTATATAAATCTTTCACCTCTTTCGTTAGGATGATTCCCAAGTATCTTATATTCTTTGTGGATATAGTGAATGGAGTGGTTTTCCTCATTTCAATTTCAGAAGTTTTTCTGCTGATATACAGGAATGCCTTTGATTAATGCGTGTTGACTTTATATCTTGCCACTTTGCTGAATTCATTTATTAACTCTAGCAGTTGTTTGTAGACCCTTTTGAGTCTGTTAAATATATTATCATGTCATCTGAAAATAGCGATAATTTAAGTTCTTCTTTTCCTATTTTCATGTCTTTAATTTCTTTTGTCTGTCTAATTGCTCTGGCTAGTATTTCAAGAACTAAATCGAATAGAAGTGGTGATAGAGGGCATCCCTGTCTTGTTCCAGATTTTAGAGGGAATGCCTTCAGTTTTTCTCCATTTACGATGATGCTAGCCTGAGGTTTAGCATATATAGCTTTTACAATGTTGAGGTAAGTTCCTGTTATCCCTAGTTTTTCTAGTGTTTTGAACATAAAGGGAGGCTGAACTTTGTCGAATGTTTTTTCTGCATCTATCAAGATGATCATATGGTTCTTGTCTTTAAGTCTATTGATGTGGTGAATAGCATTTATGGATTTCCGTATATTGAACTAGCCTTGCATCCCTGGGATGAATCCTACTTGATCATGGTGCACAATTTTTTGATATGCTTTTGTATTACATTCAACAGGATTTTATTGAGAATTTTTGCATCCTAGTTTATTAGAGATATTGGTCTGTAGTTTTGTTTCTTTGAAGTGTTTTTGTCTGGTTTCGGGATCAGGGTGATTTTGGCCTCATAGAATGAATTTGAAAGAGCACCTTCATTTTCTATTTCTTGAAATAGCTTGAAAAGTATTGGTATTAATTCTTCTTTTAAGGTTTTGTAGAGCTCCGCTCTATACCCATCCGCTCCAGGGCTTTTTTTGGTTCGTAGTCTTTTGATGGCTTCTTGTATTTCTTCCTTTGTTATTGGTCTGTTTAAATTGTGTGTGTCTTCCTGACTCAATCTTGTCACATCGTATGACTTAAGAAATTTATTGATATCTTCACTATCTTCTATTTCATTTGAATATAGGGTTTCAAAATACTTTCTAATTATCTTCTGTATTTCTGTAGTGTCTGTTATGATAATGCCTTTTTCATGCCGTATGTTAGTAATTTGAGTTCTCATTCTTCTTCTCTTTGTTAGCATGGCTAAGGGCCTGTCGATCTTATTTATGTTTTCAAAGAACCAACCTTTAGTTTTATCAATTTTTTCAATGTTTTTTTTTGTTTCAATTTCGTTGATTTCTGCTCTAATTTTAATTATTTCTTGTCTTCTACTACATTTGCTGTTGTTTTTCTTTTCTTTTTCTAGGTTTTTGAAGTGTAGTGTGAGTTCATTTATTTTATTTTATTTTATTTTTTTGAGGAAAGAACTCCAAGAAATGAATTTCCCTCTTAAAACTGCTTTCATTGTGTCCCATAGATTCCAGTATGTTGTGTCTGTATTGTCATTTGTCTATAAGAATTTTTTATATCCTCCTCTATGTCTTCTGTAACCCATTGATCATTCAGTAGAATATTGTTCATTTTTCCATATGATGTAGGATTTTTCCTTCCTTCTTTTATCATTTATTTCCAGTTTCATTCCAATATGATCAGATATGGTGCATGGTATTATCTCCAAGCCTTTATATTTACTAAGGGTTGCCCTATGGCATAATATATGAACTATCTTTGAGTAGGATCCTTGTGTTGCTGAGAAGAACGTGTATCCACTTGAGGATGGTTGATATATTCTATATATGTTGGTTAAGCCTAGGTTATTTATTGTGCTGTTGAATTCCATAGTTTCTTTATTCAGTTTTTGTCTAGAGGATCTTTCTAATGGCGAGATCAGTGTGTTGAAGTCACCCGTAGTTATTGTGTTGTAGTCTATTTGACTCTTGAACTTGAGGAGAGTTTGTTTCATGAGCGTTGCAGCTCAATTGTTTGGTGCATACAAATTGATAATTGTTATGTCTTGTTGGTGGATGGTTCCTTTTAACAGTACATAGTGTCCTTCGTTATCCCTTTTTATTAACATAGGTTTGAAATTGATTTTATTTGATATGAGTATGGCTACTCCTGCTTGCTTCCGAGGGCCATGTGAGTGGTATGATTTATCCCAACCTTTTACTTTCAGCCTGTGTATGTCTTTACCTATCATATGAGTCTCCTGAAGGCAGCAGACTGTAGGATTTGTTTTTTTGATTCAGGTTACTAACCTATGTCTCTTGATTGGTGAGTTTATGCCATTAACATTTAAGGTTACAATTGAAATATGATTTTTACTTTCATTCATGTTTATTTATTTATTTATTTTTAGTTTGGCTAGTTTTTACTTTTTGGTTATTTTTCTCCCCCTTTACTGAGATACCTCCTGCTGTTAGTTTGGGGCACTATTTTTCAATTCCTCTTCTTCTAGTATTTTGCTCAAATGCTTTGCAGTGCTGGTGTTCTTTCTGCAAATTCTTTTAGCTTTTGTTTATCGTGAAAGACACTAATTTCATTGTCAAATCCCAAACTTAATTTTGATGGATACAGTACTCTTGGTTGGAATCCATTATTTTTCAGCGTTTGAAATACATTGTTCCAGGATCTACTCGCTTTCAAAGTTTGTGATGAAAATTCAGTCGCTAACCTAATTGGTTTACCCCAGAATGTAATCTGCCTCATTTCTCTTTTAGCTTTTAATATTCTCTCCTTGTTCTGTATGTTAGCTATCTTGATAATTCTATGTCTTGGAGTTGGTCTATTATGGTTTTGAATGTTTGAGGTCATGTAGGCTTCAAGGATTTGGCAATCCATTCCATCTTTTATCTCTGGGAAGTTTTCTAGAATTATTTCATTTAATATGTTGTCCATTCCTTTGGTTTGAATCTCTATGCCTTCTTCTATCCTGATGACTCTCAAATTTGTTTTTTTATGACATCCCATATCTCTTAAATAGATTGCTCATGGGATATAAGCATCTTTTCTGTGTTGACTATATTCTTTTCAAGTTGATAAACTTTGTCTTCATTATCTGATCTTCTGACTTCTACTTAATCTAGTCTATTTACAATATTCTCGTTTGAGTTTTTAATGTGGTTTATATTTTTCTGCATTCCTAGGATTACTGTTTGATTTTTTTAAGAACTCTGTCTTTTGGTAAAGCTCCTTCTTTGCCATTTAAATTTGTTTGTTTAATTCATTTTCAAAATATTCTTTTATTGCTTGGACTTGCTGCCTCATGTCTTCTCTAATATTTCTTTCCATCTGAGTTAGGGATGCATTGAGTTTTTTCCCTATCCCTGTTTCTGATGATTCTAGGTCCTCCTGTAGAATTAAGTTGTCCGGCATTATTTGTACACCTTTTTCCCTTGTTTTTTCATGAAGTTCACATTACTTTCCAGCTCCGTTTGATTGCTGTGTTTCTGCTCTCTTCTATATATTTGTTTTGGTTTTATATATCTCTATTGTAGCTCCTTTGTGTTGGTAGACTGTGCATGCTAAAGTGGATTCCACTGGGAAGGAATTCCGACGGCCGAGCTCCAGTGATGTCACCTCTCTGCTATGGTGGGCCCCAGGCTCTTTGCCCGGGTGTTCGCATGGGGGTGTGGGACTGTACTGTCTCTGTTTGTTTTCAGCTCCTGGTCGCGGGGGTGCAGGCTGTCACAAGCTGTCCAGTCACGCAGTCAGCGGGTGGGCTGTCACCGGCGGTTGTGCGATCTCTAGCCACCCATTAGGGCAGGCATATGGCAGGTGATTGGTCGCTGGTGGGCAGGCGGTCTCCAGCCGTCCAGTCGCACCTGCAGCGGGCCGGCTATTGCCGGCGGGCGAGCGTTCTCCAGGCGCCCAGTCACGCGGGCCTGGCCTCTAGTCCCCTGGTTTCTCCTGCTAGTCCTGGTTTCTCTTGCTACACCAGTTTTCCCCTGAGTAATGCCCTCGGCAGCTCAAACTGTACTCTGGCCTGCCGTTTCTTGGGTGTGGATTGTGTCTATTGGGAACCCCAGCACTCTATTGTTTTTTTTTTTTTTTTTTCCGTTTGCCCCTTCCCCATCGCTGGCTAGACAGATTTTGTTTTCACCACTGATGGGAGGGGGAGTAGAAGGTCAGGTGCCTCTAGTTTCCCCCCCCATCTTTATTCAGGCTCTCTCTGATAATCCCTCCCCTGGAAAGCTTAGGAAAGATTTTATGCAAATATCCTACTGTATGGGAGATGAGCGGAAAACACACAACTGTTTTATTGTTGCAATCTGTCAGAGACTGGCGGTGGTTACTTCAGCTCTCCAAGATGGTTGCCGTTGGTTTCCTTGGTGGAGTTTCCGTTGTGGGGGATAGAACTGTAGCGCTTCCTTCCCTGACTGAGATCCCGAACTCCGCCTGGGGCTCAGTGGGGGGTCAGCCGGCAGGATTCCACAGAATCTGCAGCAACGTTTCTCCCTGGATGCTAGTCGCTTCTCGGTGGTGCCCCGACGTCTGTAGCCACGGGGCGGGCCGCACGGATCAGTAAGCCCGGATCTCCGGTTGCATATTCAGCTCACGTTTGAGACTCAATTACCGGACCTCGTTGGTGGAAATCATTCTTTTAGGTTTCGGTGCACACCCATTTTTCTATAAGATCCTAACAAGATAGTCTTTTGTCATTTTAACTCGTTATTCACCTGCAATGTGGCGTGGTACACTGGGTGTGATGCACTCTATTCGCGGCCAACTTGCAATGTCGAAATATTATGTTTTGTATGCACCATTTACTGAAGATAGTTTTCAGTACTAGGCAACCAATATGTAATTCAGGTTGATGAATATTTCTGAGAATTATCTTTTGAAAAGTTGATTATAAATCCACATTCATGATATGAATGAATTTGGGGAGTGCACAATAAGGCACATATATTTCATATTTTGAAAAATCTTGAGAGTTATATATATATATATATATATATATATATATATATATATACAGAGAGACATTACAATGTAGCATTATGTATGCCAACGGAAATTTATCGTGAAATACATATCATCCAGAGATCCAAGAATATTAATTTTACTGAACATGGATTTATGTATAATGTTGTTCAAATAGGAGGCTCAGCCATAGGTTGAATTTTCAGTTTCAACAGCATTTAGGAGGAGTGATATCTTCTCACAATTTGTATCTGCCAAGTCAGCCACCTCACAAAAATGTACGTGTAATACTAGGTAGGATTCTATATATGCATATAAAAATACATTTGCTGACTAGGCTACAGAGAAAGGGAGACATAAATTCACATGTTTGTTAACTTTAAAAACACATGGAGAACTATTTCAACAAAAAAATTGACTAGATTTATAACTCCTACCCTATATAATGCAAAAGGCAAGTCCAAGAATACCAAACATGCCTCCTCTTAACTGCTTGTATTTCTATTCTGATTGGGTTATTATTTTCCATTATATTACGATTAGTAGTCAGAGTCTAGTAGGGTAGGGGTTAGTGTCAGGGATTCAGTATTTCAAATGGAAAATTGGAAAATGAATCCAATGTGTGTGCAAATATGTGCTACACAAAAATGTTCCCACTCTCATCAAGAACTATGGCTTGACATTACTTTTGCCCCAAGTAAGACACAATTAGAGGAGAAGTGTTAGAAAATCTGTGAATACATATCTGGAATGGAATATGCTCAGTAGTTCACAACACTGGAGGTGGTAGAGGAGTTCCCAAAAGTAAGGGATAGGGTGAACACTCCACAAACATGAGGCTCTGCTGGCCTAAAGACTTCTTGAAGAACTGCCTCTGAGGTTGGGCACCTGAAAAATATGTTGTTTTCTGGAGCTTTAGCTTCATTTGTAGTGAGACCATCAAAGCTGGGTCTACATCTATGTGACCTGGAGGACATGGTTTCTTATTTTCCAGTGAAGATGAGGCAGCAGTGCTGAATTTGCTCTTTGTAGGTAAACTGTGACCACTGGGGACTAAGTGTCTCCCCATGTGGACTGTGAAGCCATTTGGTCATCCTCCAAATTTCATGGTGTTTCTTGCTGCTACACTGGGAGTTTGCTATTTGATTCAAAAATACAAGGAGTTCTAGTGGGTCACAGTGCTGGAGGGAGTTCTGTCACATGTGGTGGGTCAGTTTCTGCAGGAGAATGCACCAAACATACTTCTAGCCCACATATATTGCCCCATTGACCATAGCAACTTGATTCTGAACATTGCCCTGAAATCTCTCAGTATTACAAGATGCCTTTATATAGAAGGGACTGCTTGCTGCACCATGTCAGTCACAAGCCATTTGGAAGCCAATGGAAGATCCACAGGCCCCACCACAGATGTTTTATCATACACCTGACCACCACGGCTCTAGGCCCACTACTCAGCGGGCTCCAACTTATTGGCATCTCTGTTCTACACGATTTTCATGAAACCGAGTCAATCAAAGCACTGTCTGGTATACTCATGATCAGCAACAGGACATCCAAAGGTCCTCCATTGCCACCTGGTCATGGGAAATTCAAAAATTTTATGGTATTTTTGTAGCCATTTTTCAATGATGATGTTGGAGGCACTGTGGGTTAAAATTCACTCCAGAACCATTAAATGTAGAGGAAGCACATTTCAATGAAAGCTTTGGAGAATTCTCACAGGCAAGGCTTCTCAAAAAGTGGCCAAATGGTCACATGAAGCCAGTCCCATTGAGGTCTACAATGAGGTCCATGTGTGTTTCGACTCTCAAATATGGCTGACAAGTCTTTCAGAATAAAATCACGTGATATCTTGGCTGTGATTCCCAGTGCTCTGTTGAAAGCCACCCTGCACATAGATCTCAGTTTTCAAGGGGGACTCTCATGCATGGCCTCCGAAAATCCCAACGCAATTCATGGCAATAATTCTCTGAGTTCAGTTCCAGAACTCAGTCTCTAAGGGGAATCACACCAGAGTTCATGTAAAGGTGGACCCAGTCATCTCTTCCAAACACCAAACAAATGGCCACAATTAAAACCAAAACACTCCCACATGGCCCTCATGATCTTTCATATAGACACTCATCATAACCTCTGGCTGGATGTTTCCATGAGGGGCGAAACACAAGACAGTCTCCAAAATAATCTCCCTTGCCCCTTAATGGCCTAAAATCAGGGTTGCCTGGACACACTTCCTGTGAACTAGGAGTGATCAAATAGGCCTGCTGTTAATACTTCTCTGCTTCTCCAATTTGAGGCCTACTGACTGTGGGGTTTATTTTTTTATGTGAATTGGAGTCATTATAAAACCCAAGCACATATCGGCTAGCTTCTGCAGGGCTTTGAAGAAATCATTTGACCCAAAGGATCCCTATTCTCACTTGATGGAGGTCAGGAACCTAAAAGAGGAAGGGGAGAGACTTCATCCACAATGACTGCTCTTTTGGCCATTTTGGTTTTGAATGCACACATGGGATCATTCTTAAGATACATCAGGTGGTGAGAATCTAAGCCATTGCCTCAAACAGGGCCAAGAGGCTGATTCAGACACATCCCTTTTCAAAGCAATTAAGCAAAGAGCCACAGGTGATGCCCATTCATTTCCATTTGAAACCTGTTTTCTTCAGGCTTCACAAAGGGGTGGCCTGAAACAAAGACCTTCCTGACATTCAGGGCAACAGAACAATAGGTAAGCAAAGCAGGGTTTCTCCACTGAGACTTTATTGGTCACACTGATATCTGAGTTTTCTGAGATGCTCGCCATTCCCTTCAGCTATCCAGTACATGGCCATGTAACAGGGTTTGGAAATGGTACATATATTGGACACAAAACCATGAGCCTATTCTGTAGAGTGGCCAGAATTCAGGAAGAACGCACGAACTTTGGAAGATAGCGCGTGTTGCCCATCGATAAGGCAAGCCAAAATCCATTCATCAATTTGGCAGAATAAATGATGGGAAGCTTTCTACTAGACAGGACACATCAATTGATGCATTATCTTTTCTAATGTCTATAACCATGGACACAGTGGGATACACAGACATAGAAACACTCGCGTTGTCAAATGACTTACTAGAAACAGTTCACTCAAAACCAAACAAACCGCCTTTTCTATCTATTCTCAGAACATGAGGCAAATCCATAAACACACAGCGACACCCACAGAGGCACCTCCTTCCCTAAAGTAGGTCTGTGACTATCCAGAGTGTCCTCTGACTGGTGGGTTATAGTATGTTCCCCCGAAATGGCCTGTCCTGTCTCAGATCTGGTCTCTTTAACCAACTCTGTGAAGATGTCAGGAGCCACTGGTGAACCACTATCTGCTTTCTCAGGAAAGGCCCCTCTTTAGAGCTTTTCTGGCTTTTGGCCATTCTCATATCAGTAGGTACCAAGAAAGACTGACTCTGTCCTTGGTATATCCAAACAAGTGAGACCACTGGGACTGGGACTGGGACAGGCTCTGGGTGCCTGTCTTCCTGCATCCCAAGTTCTTAGAGTTCCATCACCAAGGAAGTGAGGTGAGGTCACTTCCTTCAGGAACTGAATGAGGTCACTGCCTTAGCAACAACTTTGTCCTAACAGTTGCTTCCAAGGGTCCCATGAGATGGAGGCTGCCCCTACGTCCTGTGACACTTTCACAAGTTAGAATGTATATCAACCATAGGCACCCGGGACCAGCTCTCCAAACAGGACTGTTTGAGTCCATATTCTAATGGGTGGCACTAGAGCAGATTATGCTTAGTGAAGCTGGCCAATCCCTAAAAAACAAATACCAAATGTCTTCTTTGATATAATGAGAGCAACTAAGAATAGAGCAGGGAGGAAGAGCAGGAAGAAAAGATTAACATTAAACAGAGACATGAGGTGGGAGGGAAAGAGAGAGAAAAGGGGAATTGCATGGAAATGGAGGGAGACCCTCATTGTTATACTAAATTACATATTAGAGGTTGTGAATGGAATGGGAAAATAAACAAGGTGAGAAATGAATTACAGTAGATGGGGTGGACAGAGAAGATCCGAGGGGAGGGGAGGGGGGATAGTAGAGGACAGGAACGGTAGCAGAATACAACAATTACTAGTATGGAATTATGTAAAAATGTGGATGTGTAACCGAAGTGATTCTTCAATCTGTATCTGGGGTAAAAATGGGAGTTCATAAATCACTTGAAGCTAATGTATGCTAATGTATGAATATGTTATGTCAAAAGATTTGTAAGGTTTTGAACAACCAATAATAAAAAAAAGAACAGAGAGGCTGATTCAGTAACAACCTTTCATCCTGACCAGGTTGTTTGCCATGGAAGTTGACTTTTGCTCTCTCAGGTCCTTCAGTGGTGCCTATATCTTCTCCAGGGATCACTTCTGCATGAAACTTTGAGTTTTTCAACAGGTGGAAGATTCACTACATTCCTCTATTTTAGGACCAACACTGTCCCTGCTCTTCTGTAAAGTTAGATTGAGGGAACAGTGTATCGTTTCGCTTAATAACAGGTTTGATTTGGGTTAGGAATCATTCTGCTTGATGAATAATGGTATTGGGAACCTGTGATATTTATAAGAATATATAGGTGAAATATAAGTATGAAAACAGAAATCTAGGTAAGATTGGAATCCCACTAGGGCATTGCGCTCTTGATTGGGATACTTAGCTTTGATACATGTTCTGCATAGATGTTTCAGATAAATCAATAATCAATGGCATAGGACCTTGTACCTTGGATGATTGAATGTAGAAGTGAGTATCCACTCAAACTGGGATAGTCGGTAGGATTAGGAAGATATTCTGTAGGTTTCAGAAGAAGAGTGAGTACAGGAATTGTAACAAAAGTTCTTTAGCAATAGGGTATCACATAGACAGTGAATGTAAATGTCAGCACATGTGAAGTGTTAGTCAAAATTGTGAACTGGTGAAAATATTTAGGAAAGCAGACATCAATAGAGACATTAGGAAATCAGGGAAAGTATAAAGTGAGTGATAGGATTAGACATTTGCAACAGGGCTGAGGTTGAATATATAGTCTTAGGAAGAAACAAATATGTTGTCATAAATAGGATTGACATTTGAGAGCATTAGGCAACCTGGACATGAATGTTTTTAGTAATCCATGCTCACTTTCCATTTAGGCTTTGGTACAATCATAAGTGTGACCTCTGCTTTTTGTGTCCAGAATATTACTGTGATAAATGCATACGTAGATCAGGTGACATGAGTATTTCTTCCACCATTTCTGGGAGCAACATTTTGAAGACGAATAAATTAGTATTGGGGTTACAAATAGATGTACCCTGTGTCTATGAATGTAGAGATAATGCATGAATAGACCATACTGTGAATAAATAATATAATTGGTTCCAACTTTAAATAAAGGATTGAATTGATATTTGAATATATACAGAAAATCTTATATTGATATACAATTATTCATTCCAACCAGTAATACATCTAATGGTAATATTAGGGTTATGTTTTATCATGAAGATTGTGTGAGTTTTGCTTCAAAATGATTATGGAAATCAAAAATAATGTGTTTGAAATGAAGTCTCATGAAAAGACCAGTCAAGAAACCTGGAGGAATACATGTGTTCTGAATCAGTAAATGACTGAAAGTGAATCAAATGCCTATAAATTTGTGAACTTATGGATGAAATATATGTCCTATGATGTTCGTAAACTATAGAAATTCTATTGTACCAGTGTTGAATAAAATGAACTTCAAAATACACATCATGTCCCATAGGAATCTACTTGCATTGATGTTAAACAGGGTCAGTTAATGTAGAAATATTAGGATTGTATGCACCATTCACTGAAGTTAGTTTTCAGTAATAGGAAACAAATATGTATTTCAGGTGGATGAATATTTCTGAGAATAATCTTGTGAAATGTTGATTATAAATCCACATACATGAACATGAATGGATTTAGGTAGTGTATATAAGACACATATATTTATGAACATGAATGAATTTAGGTAGTGTATATAAGACACATATATTTTATATTTGGAAAAATTTGGAGAGTATATATATATATATATATATATATATATATATATATATATTAAAAAACACACACAGACAATAAAATGTAGCAATATATATGCTAATCGAAATTCTTCATGAAATGTACATCAGCCACAGATGCAAAAATATTTATTTTACCGAACATCGATTTATGTATAATGTTGTTCTACTAGGAGGCTCACCCATAGGTTGAATTTTCAGTTCCAACAGAGTTTAGGAGGAGTGATCTCTTCTCACAATTTGTATTTGCCAAGTCAGACACCTCAGAAGAATATACGTGTGATACCAGGTAAGATTCTATATGTGCATATAAAAATACATGTGCTTAATTGGCTACAGAGAAAGGGAGACAGGTATTCACATATTTGTTAACTTTAAAAACATGTGGAGAACTATTTCAGTTATAAATTAGCTAGATTTATAACACCTACCCTATATCATTCAAAAGGCAAGTCCAACTATACACCATGCCTCCTCTGTACTGCTTGTATTTCCATTCTGTTTGGATTATTTTTCTCCATCATATTAGGATTAGTAGTCAGAGTCTAGTAGGTTATGGTTTAGTGTCAGGTGTCCGGGCCGGCTGGACACTTCAACGTGGGCGTTGAACCTTGTTGGGGAGGAATGAAGGGACAAGAGTGATGAGAGAAGACAGCAAGACAACAGTTCTGATCATGCTGAAAACTTTTATAGTTCTCACAGTGTATTTATATGCTGTGGATGAGAAAGCTCTCTTATCGGCAGTTGCTGGATGTCTTCACAGGGTGAGATAACCTCAGGATATTTTAGGAAGACGCATAGCCGCAGGATGTCTCAGGGTGATAGATGGCTGCCGGATGTCTCCCAGGCAGGAAATCTCGCAGGGGTCTATTTCTTGTAAGTGTCAGGCTATTCTTTGAAGGAGAACTTCCTTCTAGCCCCTGACATCTTCCCCCTTTCTTATATTAAATATTTGACCATACCTTACAGGCCAATGTTTTAGGGGGTTATAGAGGCTCTGTTTCTCTAACAGGCCTTAGAATATCTCCTGATCTGATCGAGCATGTTTACTAGGAGATTTCGTGGTGGCCTAGGCATGTTTTTTAAGGAGACGGCTTTGAGGGGGAAGCATGCCAACTGCCATGCACCAGAGCGTGTCACTCAGAAGACTTGGGTTTTGGGAACCATGGATCCATCCTCCTGCAGTCCTTCCTGCACCCTCTGTTATTATGGCCTAACGTCCTCACTCCATGGGTGTGTCCTCCCCCAAACAGAGGGGCCCATGGAGGACGAACCCTTATGGCAAGGGCAGAAGATGGTTGGTCAGAGCTGTTACTTAGAGTTTTATATAAGAAAGCGAGATCTGTGGGCATGTAACCTTAAGAAATAAGCTTGTGAGGAGGGTAGAACATCCTTTTAAATGTTGGCAGCACGGTCTTCCATATCCAGGCGATGATAGTGGACCTGTAGGGGCTTAGAGGCCAAAATATTAATCTGTTCTTTAATAAATTGTAACAGCCTGTTTATAATGCAGGGTCCTAGGGACACCATTAAAAGTAAACCCAACAAAGGGCCTAATAGGGGAAGAAGATAGGGCAGAAATCCATTAAGCCCAGTCCAGAGGGGATTTTCAAATATTTCCCTTCGTCTCTTTTCTAGATCTTCTTGAAGCTGCTTAATTTTAGTGCATACTATGCCAGAATTATTGGCATAAATGCAGCATCATTCCCCTAAGGCCAAGCAAATACCTCCCTGGTTAGCTGTCAGCAAATTTAAGCCTCGTCTTTTTTGAAGGAACACTTCTGCCAGGGAGTCTATTTGGTCCTGCAAATCTTTAATGGTTCATGATAGAGTTTTTATCAGTTGTTACTGATAGAGTTTATAATTTGTTGAGACAGGCGATGGTAAGAGTGAATAGACGTGCCTAAGCCAGTGTACCTGTGCCCACAGGAACTGTTATTCCAAGGCTGGCAGATTGTTGGCTGCATCTGAAAAAGAAGAAATTTTGTCCTCATGAGGAGTCCCTCTGTCCCTGTTTTGAGGTAAGTCATTAACCTGTTTAACCAGGAGTTCTGGTAACCATCTTGGGGCTGTTTGATCTTGGTCCAAAACATAAGCTGAGCCTCCTCCCCAGATGAGGACAGGATCTGGGCCTTTTTATTTATTTGTAAGGGGATTGTGTCACATAACAGGTGGGCGAACAGAATTGGACGAGGGATGGCAGTGTCTGTCTGCTGCCAAATGGCCTTCATTGTCTAGGGTAAGAAAAATAAGGGCAAATAATGCATTGTTAAGGCGATGCCTGGGTGTGGTAAATACAAGGGAGGAAGCCTTAAGGAGGGTTAGCCAAGTTTTTAAGGTAAGGTGGGCAAGTTCCACAATGCCTTGGCCCTGAGGGTTGTATGGAATTCCAGGAGTATGACAAATTTGCAAGGTAGCACAAAACTGTTTAAACTTGGCAATGGTATATGTAGGATAAATATCTGTTTTAATATGTATTGGTTTACCCATAACAGAAAAGGCTGAAACAAGATGAGAAAGGACATTTTTGGTAGCCTCTCCAGAATGTGGTGATGCAAAAATAAAGCCGCTGAAGGTATCTACAGAAATGTGTATACATATTTGGCTATTACAAATTCAAGAAAATGAGTAACATCCATTTGCCAAAACTGATCGGGCAGTAATCCTCGGGGGTTAACTCCCAAGTGTTGAATGGGGAGGGAGGCAGCGCAACTAGGGCATGCTTTTACTATTTCTCGTGCCTGTTGCCTGGTAATTTTACAAAGTAATCAAAGGCTCTGGAAATTTAAATGGTGTAGATTGTGTAACTCCGTGGCCTTTTGAATGGAGCCAACAAAAATTGGAAAGATGGAACGAGTTGCTGCATCAGCTTGGGCATTACCTTGAATTAGAGGGCTGGAAAGATCAGAGTGTGCCCTTATGTGTCCTAAGAAAAATGGGTGTTGTCTGACCTGAATTAGCTGCTGAAGCTGGTGAAACAGAAAGGCCGCATTGTTAGAAGCCTTAATGGGGGGTGAAATCACCAGCAGGTGCACAGAATGAGCAATGTAGCCACTGTCTTTATAAATATTAACAGGATTATAAAAAATGTTATAAAAACTTGTGTTATGTCAAACAATTCCACAAACTGTGGTGACTGATAGACAGTATCAAAGGTGGTAGGCTGGTTATTGACAACAAAGACCGCTCGGCCATTACAGGAACCATCTGTAAAGACAGTAAGGGCTTGAGGAATGGGAGCATTTTGAGTAATTTCAGGAAAAGTAAATGGATGTAACTGGACAAAATGTAAAGGGGGGTCATTGGGGAGGTGGTGATCAATTGTTCCCAAAAGCCTGATAGGGAAATACCTCATTCATCCCTTGTCTCTAGTAAAAATTGGGTTTGGTCCTTAGTATATGGAATAAAAACATTATCAGGGTCTTTGCCAAAATGTTGTAGAGAAATCAAATGACCTTTAAAAATAATAGAAGCTACCTGAGCAAGATAAACAGTAATAACCTTCGAGGATGTGGTGGGTAAATGGACCCAAAACAAGGGGCAGTCTTTATTATTAAAATGTGGATCTCGCTGCCAAAATATTCCTGTGGGTGTATGAGGAGTGTGTAAAATAACCAGAACCAGAGAAAGGTTATAAGAAATTTGCGTAACAAATTGTTGGGCAATGGCTCCTGTGACTTGGTTTAATGCCTGTTATGCCTTGGGAGTAAGATTTTGAGGGGAGGAGGGGTGGGAATTACCTCTCAAAATATCATTAAGGGTCAAAAGTACACAAGTGCATAATTTTAAATATGTTATTAGCCATTGAATATGCCTCAGTAATTTCTGAAAATCTTTAAGGGTGTGAAGATGGTCCACACGTAGTTGTATTTTAGAAATTTGGATCTGATTTCTGTAGAATTTTAAGGCCCAAACTTTTATAAGAGTCCTGTGTTTGAACCTTATTAGGAGCTATCTGTAGTCCCAAGGTAGTGAGGATTTTGTAAAAGTCCAAGTAACAATTATTAAGATCATGGGTATTAGGTGCAGCAATTAACAAATCATCCATATAATGTAAAATATAAATTTGTGGCCCTCGCTCTCTCACAGGGTCTACTTCTTGAGCAACGTATTTTTGGCAAAGAGTACGGATGTTGGCCATACCTTGGGGAAGAACCTTCCATTGAAGTCTCTGCATAGGGCCCTGAATATTAATGCAAGAAAGACTAAAGCCAAAATAGGGTCTATCCACAGGATACAAAGGAATGGTAAAAAAGCAATCTTTTAAGTCCATAACCATTTTACAATAGTTTTTGGAAATAGCCACTGGTGTGGGAATGTCTGGCTGTAGTGCTCCCATCGGGAGTATAACTTTATTAATGGCACACAAATCTTGTAAAAGGCGCCACTTGCCTGATTTTTTCTTGATAACAAAAATAGGAGTGTACGATGGTGAGGTTGAGGGCTCTACATGGCGGGCTGCCAGCTGTTCCTTCACTAACATGGAGGCAGCCTCCAAATTTTCTTGGGTAAGGGGCCACTGATCCACCCACACAAGAGTCTGAGTCTCCCAAATAATTTTATCTCCATGGGAACAGGAGCGTCAGGAACCGACACTAAAAATCCAAATATCCAAGTCCATATGTATTTTTTTTATTGGTTGTATAGGCTCCACCAGTCCTTGTCTCAGCCTCCCAAGGCCTGTACCAGGGGCAAAATTCATACGGAGCATTTGATGAGTCACCATGGAATTGGGACTGGCAAGAATAACTTCTATTTGACTCAAAATATCTCCAGCCCATAGGTAAACAGGGAGGTCAGGAACAACGAAAGAAGTGACAGTTCCCTTATTACCCTCTTTATCAGTCCAGCTAAGAGCAGTAGAGCTGACCAGAGGATTTTTTGACTTTCCTATCCCTTTAAGGTCAGTCAAGGATGGGGTGAGGGGCCAACCTGATCGCCAGTATTTTTGAGAAATAATTGTCGCATCAGCTCCAGTAAGTACAATTGCTTGGTATTCCTTTCCTTCAATAAGTAAGGTAAGGGTGTGTCTAATATGAGAAATGGGATGAACCCAATATACCTCAGAGGAGCCCAAGGAGGCAGTCCCCCACAGTAGGTTTGGGAGGTGGAAATGCCCCTTAATCTAAGGGAAGAAGTATTAATTGTGCAAGACTTTTTCCTCCTGGGATGGCCGCAACTCTATTAATAACTGTGGCCATTATTTTTATTTCTCCAGTGAAATCATTATCATTAATGCCAGGGAAGACCTGAACACCTTGTAAGGTAGTAGAGGCTCTTCCAAGAATAAGGGCACACGTATGAGATGGAGGGGCACCCATAATTCCAGTTGGTATTATCTGGGGCCCTTGCATTGAGTCTAATATTGTATCAGTGGTGGCACAGAGGTCCAATCCTGCACTGCCTGGAGTGGGTAGTTGGAGGGAGCCAATTGTGGAGAAGGATTTTGAGGTAGGTTGGGAGTTTGGGAGGGAACAAACCTCATTGCCCCAGGGAGTTTCCTGAGAAGTAGGAAGAAATAGGCTGTCTGAGGGCATTTGTCATTGATCTACACTCACTGGCCCAGTGATGACCTTTACCATATCAAGGACAAAGTGTAGCTGGGGTCGGTTTAGCTCCAGTTTGAGGAGACACTATTCTTACTCTTTTTTGCCTGTCGGACACCTGCGTGCAAAATGGCCTGGTTGTTTACAAGTAAAGCAAGTACTTGAGCCAGTATTGTAAAAGGCCTTGGTAAATGCGGCACTAATTTGAGACCCATCGCATGGGCTGCACCCACGCCTGCACAGATTCTAATAAAGTCAGAAAGTTTCCCTTTATCCTTATGATGTCGAAGAACATCCTGACATGCCGGGTTGACATTTTCAAAGGCAAGATGTTTTACAAAGGTGCTTTCGCTTTCGCTTGGTCCAAGCAAGCATTCCACAGCTAGGTAAAGCCGGGGAACAAAGTCGCTATAAGGCTCATCGGGCCCTTGTCGAGTTCTTGCCAGGGAAGTGATAGCCGAGGCCCTTTCAGGGAGGCGTCTCCAAGCAACTAAGCCAGCCATCTAAATCTGCGCAAAAAGTCCAGCAGGGAAACGTGCCCGTTTAGTTTTAGTGTCAAAAGTTGCATTGCCCACTAGCTTAACATAAGTCCAGGATTTAGAGGAGGCCTTTGTTAATTTTTTTTGAGTAGTTTCTGACAGGGCTCTTTGAAATCTGCATTCCATAGCAGGAAGTCTCCGGCACTGAGGGCAGCTAGGTCTAAAAATTTCCAATCATTGGGAGTAAGAAATTGTGTGCTGCAGCTTTCTAATAAAGCCAACGTATAGGGCACAGTGGGGCCATAGTGAGCACAAGCCTTTTTAAGTTTTTCAAGAAAATGGAGGCTACGGGATCCAACATGGCGGCCGGCGAGGAAGCTGCACTTTCAATATCTCCACATTAACGGGATCGGAAACACCAATTAAAACAGCTACATTCTACCTACTGAGGATCTTCTAGCAAAATTCCGTTGAAAGGAGACCTGCCGAGAATTAGTAAGTTTATTAGACGTGACAGTTTGCCCCAGACAAGTGAAACTTGACTGGCAGCGCGGGCTCAGAGTCCAATCCCGCGGCCACCCGCCGCTTCTGCAAGCGGCAGGCGGCCCAGAGCAGCGCGGCAGAAGGGTCCCCGCCCAGCCAGCAGACAGCGCCCGCCATCCCGGAGGCCCTGCATTCGCTCGGCGAACAGCCACCCCACCCGGCTGGTTCTTAGCCACGCCGCTGCAGCCACTCGGCTTTACAAGCACCCCCGGCGGCCCTGTTCGGCGAGAAGGGTCCCCGCCCTGCCGGCAGACAGCTCCCGCCATTCCGCTCTTGTTCTGCAAACAGCCACCCCGCCCGCTCGGTTCTTAGCCACGAGGCTGCAGCCGCCCGGCTTTACAAGCGCCCCCGGCGACCCTGCTCGGCGAGAAGGGTCCCCGCCCTGCCGGCAGACAGCTCCCGCCATTCCGCTCTTGTTCTGCAAACAGCCACCCCGCCCGCTTGGTTTTTAGCCATGAGGCTGCAGCCGCCCGGCTTTACAAGCGCCCCCAGCGACCCTGCTCGGCGAGAAGGGTCCCGGCCCGGCCGACAGACTGCTTCCGCCATCCCGGCTACCCTGGCGGTCCCGCTCTTGCCCTGCAAACAGCCACCCCACCCGCCTGGGTCTTAGCCACGCGGCTGCAACCACCCGG
Source organism: Callospermophilus lateralis (assembly GCF_048772815.1). NCBI lineage: Eukaryota > Metazoa > Chordata > Mammalia > Rodentia > Sciuridae > Callospermophilus > Callospermophilus lateralis. The sequence continues at coordinate 542,920 of NW_027514418.1, read as the reverse complement.
CTTTACAAGCGCCCCCGGCGGCCCTGCTCGGCGAGAAGGGTCCCCGCCCTGCTGGCAGACAGCTCCCGCCTTTCCACTCGTCCTCTGCAAACAGCCACCCCGCCCGCCTGGTTCTTAGCCACGAGGCTGCAGCCGCCCGGCTTTACAAGCGCCCCCAGCGGCCCTGCTCGTCGAGAAGGGTCCCTGCCCGGCCGTCAGACAACTCCCACCATCCCGGCACTCCTGGCGGCCCGCCCGCTCTGCGAAGTTTTACCCCGCCCGGCTCTTAGCCACGCGGGCGCCATCTGCCTGGCTCTGAGGGAGCCCCCGGCGGCCCAGCGCAGCCAGAAGGGTCCCCGCCTGGCCCGACAGAAGGCACGTGCCCCTCCGGCTCTGCTAACGGCCCTGCCCACCCAGGAAAGGGCTCCCCACCTTGAGAGGATGGGAAGGAAATCTAACCAAGCCTCTATGAATTAGCGAACTGGGATCTAAAACAAGAGATTATATCATACCAGAGACAAGCCAGTTCCACCTTTCCCTTCGGTCACTCCTGCAAGGAGCCAGGGGCCCGCCATAGCAGAGAGGGGAAGTCACCAAAGATCGGCCAAAGAGATTCCTTCCCAGCGGACTCTAAATTAGCAGGAGCGGCGAGGGAGCCGGACGGAGCTGGCGGGAACCGCGGCAGCGGCACGGGAACCGGCGGGAGCTGAGGCGGCGCTGACGCAGGAGCCGGCGGGAGCCGCGCGGCGCGGGTCTCCCAGCTACAGCCCCCACCAGTGCTGACAACTGAGGTCTCTTGCACCAGATACGGGGGCGTGGCTACCAGAAGAAAGAAACGCGATCAGTATGAAAAGACAAGGAAAGAAAGGACCACAAGCAATGCAGGTCAACTCAACTTTAGAAGAGGTAATATCTGCAGCAGATGGAATGTCAGATAAAGAATTCAGGATATACATGCTTCAGATGATCTGGAGTCTCAAGGAAGACATTAGACAGCAAAATCAGACAATGAAAGACCACTTCGACCACTTCGACAATAAATTACACAAACAAATCCAAGAAGCAAAAGATCAATTATACAGGGAGATAGAGGTTATAAAAAACAAACAAACAGAAATCCTGGAAATGCAGGAAACAATAAACCAACTTAAAAACTCAATTGAGAATACTACCAGCAGAGTAGAACACTTAGAAGATAGAACATCAGACAATGAAGACAAAGTATTTCAACTGGAGAAGAACATAGACAGCTCAGCAAAGCTGTTAAGAAACCATGAGCAGAACATTCAAGAAATATGGGATAACATAAAGAGACCCAACTTAAGGGTCATGGGGATACAGGAAGGTATTGAGGTCCAAACCAAAGGAATGACCAATCTATTCAACGAAATAATACGAGAAAACTTCCCAGACTTGAAGAATGAGACAGAATCCCAAATCCTAGAAGCCTACAGGACGCCGAATGTGCAAAATCATAAGAGAGCCACACCTAGACACATTATAATGAAGATGCCCAACATACAGAATAAGGAGAGAATTTTAAAAGCTACAAGAGAAAGGAAGCAGATTACATTTAGGGGTAAACCAATCAGGATAACAGCTGATCTTTCAACACAGACTCTGAAAGCTAGAAGATCCTGGAATAACATATTTCAAACGTTGAAAGAAAAGGGGTTCCAACCAAGAATTGTGTATCCCGCGAAATTAAGCTTCAGGATGGAAGATGAAATTAAAACCTTCCATGATAAACAAAAGTTAAAAGAATTTGCAGCTAGAAAACCAGCTCTTCAAAACATCCTCGGCAAAATATTACAGGAAGAGGAAATGGAAAATATCAATGAAAACCAACAGCGGGAGGTAGTACAGTAAAGGTGGGGGGGAATAATCAAAGAGGAAAACAAACCATGTTTAGTAACATAAATAAACAAATATGGCTGGAAGAACAAACCATATCTCAATAATAACTCTAAATGTTAATGGCTTAAACTCACCAATTAAGAGACACAGGCTAGCAGAATGGATCACTAAACAAGACCCAACAATATGCTGCCTTCAGGAGACACATCTGATAGGAAAAGACATACATAGACTGAAGGTGAAAGGTTGGGAAAAATCATATCACTCATATGGACTTCGCAAACAAGCAGGAGTGTCCATACTCATTTCAAATAAAATAGATTTCAAGCCAAAGTTAATCAAAAGGGATGAAGAGGGACACTACATACTTCTCAAGGGAACCATACACCAACAAGACATAACAATCATAAATATATATGCCCCAAACAATGGTGCAGCGATGTTCATCAAACAAACTCTTCTCAAGTTCAAGAGTCTAATAGACCACCATACAATAATCATGGGAGACTTCAACACACCTCTCTCACCACTGGACAGATCTTCCAAACAAAAGTTGAATAAGGAAACTATAGAGCTCAATAACACAATTAATAACCTAGACTTAATTGACATATATAGAATATACCACCCAACATCAAGCAGTTACACTTTTTTCTCAGCAGCACATGGATCCTTCTCAAAAATAGATCATATATTATGTCACAGGGCAACTATTAGACAATATAAAGGAGTAGAGATAATACCATGCATATTATCTGATCATAATGGAATGAAATTGAAAATCAACAATAAAAGAAGTAAGGAAAAATCATGCATCACTTGGAGAATGAACAATAGGTTACTGAATGATCAATGGGTTATAGAAGACATCAAGGAGGAAATTAAAAAATTCTTAGAGATAAATGAAAACACAGACACAACATATCGGAATCTATGGGACACATTGAAAGCAGTTCTAAGAGGAAAATTTATTGCTTGGAGTTCATTCCTTAAAAAAAGAAAAAACCAACAAATAAATGATCTAATACTTCAACTCAAAATCCTAGAAAAAGAAGAGCAAAACAACAGCAAAGGAAGTAGAAGACAAGAAATAATTAAAATCAGAGCTGAAATTAATGAAATCGAAACGAAAGAAACAATTGAAAAAATTGACAAAACTAAAAGTTGGTTCTTTGAAAAAATAAATAAAATCGACAGACCCTTAGCCACGCTAACAAAGAGAAGAAGAGAGAGAACTCAAATTACCAGCATACGGGATGAAAAAGGCAATATCACAACAGACACTTCAGAAATACAGAAGATTATCAGAAATTATTTTGAATCCTTATACTCCAATAAAATAGAAGATAGTGAAGGCATCGATAAATTTCTAAAGTCATATGATTTGCCCAGATTGAGCCAGGAGGATATTGACAACCTAAACAGACCAATATCAATTGAGGAAATAGAAGATACCATCAAAAGACTACCAACTAAGAAAAGCCCAGGACCGGATGGGTATACAGCAGAGTTTTTCAAAACCTTTAAAGAGGAATTAACACCAATACTTTTCAAGCTATTTAAGGAAATAGAAAAAGAGGGAGAACTTCCAAATTCATTCCATGAGGCCAACATCACCCTGATTCCTAAACCAGACAAAGACACTTCAAAGAAAGAAAACTACAGACCAATATCTCTAATGAACCTAGATGCAAAAATCCTCAATAAACTTCTGGCGAACCGGATACAAAAACATATCAAAAAAATTGTGCACCATGATCAGGTAGGATTTATCCCTGGGATGCAAGGTTGGTTCAATATACGGAAATCAATAAATGTTATTCACCACATCAACAGGCTTAAAAATAAGAACCATATGGTCATCTCGATAGATGCGGAAAAAGCATTCGACAAAGTACAGCATCCCTTTATGTTCAAAACTCTAGAAAAACTAGGGATAACAGGAACATACCTCAACATTGTAAAAGCAATCTATGCTAAGCCTCAGGCTAGCATCATTCTGAATGGAGAAAAACTGAAGGCGTTCCCTCTAAAATCTGGAACAAGACAGGGATGCCCTCTCTCACCACTTCTGTTCAACATAGTTCTCGAATCACTGGCCAGAGCAATTAGACAGACGAAAGAAATTAAAGGCATAAAAATAGGAAAAGAAGAACTCAAATTATCACTATTTGCAGATGACATGATTCTATACGTAGCAGACCCAAAAGGGTCTACAAAGAAACTATTAGAGCTAATAAATGAATTCAGCAAAGTGGCAGGCTATAAAATCAACACGCATAAATCAAAGGCATTCCTGTATATCAGCAACAAATCCTCTGAAATGGAAATGAGGACAACCACCCCATTCACAATATCCTCAAAGAAAATAAAATACTTGGGAATCAACCTAACAAAAGAGGTGAAAGACTTATACAATGAAAACTACAGAACCCTAAAGAGAGAAATAGAAGAAGATCTTAGAAGATGGAAAAATATACCCTGTTCATGGATAGGTAGAAGTAACATCATCAAAATGGCGATATTACCAAAAGTTCTCTATAGGTTTAATGCAATGCCAATCAAAATCCCAACGGCATTTCTTGTAGAAATAGAGAAAGCAATCATGAAATTCATATGGAAAAATAAAAGACCCAGAATAGCAAAAACAATTCTAAGCAGGAAATGTGAATCAGGCGGTATAGCTATACCAGACTTCAAACTATACTACAGAGCAATAGTAACAAAAACAGCATGGTACTGGTACCAAAACAGGCAGGTGGACCAATGGTACAGAATAGAGGACACAGAAACCAATCCACAAAACTACAACTATCTTATATTTGATAAAGGGGCTAAAAGCATGAAATGGAAGAAGGATAGCATCTTCAACAAATGGTGTTGGGAAAACTGGAAATCCATATGCAACAAAATGAAACTGAATCCCTTTCTCTCGCCATGCACAAAAGTTAACTCAAAGTGGATCAAGGAACTTGATATCAAATCAGAGACATGGCGTCTGATAGAAGAAAAAGTTGGCTATGATCTACATACTGTGGGGTCGGGCTCCAAATTCCTCAATAGGACACCCATAGCACAACAGTTAATAACTAGAATCAACAAATGGGACTTACTAAAACTAAAAAGTTTTTTCTCAGCAAAAGAAACAATAAGAGAGGTGAATAGGGAGCCTACGTCCTGGGAACAAATCTTTACTCCTCACACTTCAGACAGAGCCCTAATATCCAGAATATACAAAGAACTAAAAAAATTAGACAATGAGATAACGAATAACCCAATCAACAAATGGGCCAAGGACCTGAACAGAAATTTCTCAGAGGAGGACATACAATCAATCAACAAGTATATGAAAAAATGCTCACCATCTCTAGCAGTCAGAGAAATGCAAATCAAAACCACCCTAAGATACCATCTCACTCCAGTAAGATTGGCAGCCATTAGGAAGTCAAACAGCAACAAGTGCTGGCGAGGATGTGGAGAAAAGGGTACTCTTGTACATTGCTGGTGGGACTGCAAATTGGTGCTGCCAATTTGGAAAGCAGTATGGAGATTTCTTGGAAAACTCGGAATGGAACCACCATTTGATCCAGCTATTCCACTACTCGGTCTATTCCCTAAAGACCTAAAAAGAGCACACTATAGGGACACTGCTACATCCATGTTCATAGCAGCACAATTCACAATAGCAAGACTGTGGAACCAACCTAGATGCCCTTCAATAGACGAATGGATAAAAAAAATGTGGCATTTATACACAATGGAGTATTACTCTGCATTAAGAAATGACAAAATCATAGAATTTGGAGGGAAATGGTTGGCATTAGAGCAGATTATGCTAAGTGAAGCTAGCCAATCCCTTAAAAACAAATGCCAAATGTCTTCTTTGATATAAGGAGAGTTACTAAGAACAGAGTAGGGAAGAAGAGCATGAGAAGAAGATTAACATTAAACAGGGATGAGAGGTGGGAGGGAAAGGGAGAGAGAAGGGAAATTGCATGTAAATGGAAGGAGACCCTCAGGGGTATACAAAATTACATACAAGAGGAAGTGAGGGGAAAGGAGGGAAAATATAAGGGGGAGAAATGAATTACAGTAGAGGGGGTAGAGAGAGAAGAGGGGAGGGGAGGGGGGAGGGGGGATAGTGGAGGATGGGAAAGGCAGCAGAATACAACAGACTCCAGAATGGCAATATGTAAATCAATGTGCAACTGATGTGATTCTGCAATCTGTATATGGGGTAAAAATGGGAGTTCATATCCCACTTGAATCAAAGTGTGAATTATGATATATCAAGAACTATGTAATGTTTTGAACAACCTACAATAAAAATTAATTAAAAAAAAAAAAAGAAAATGGAGGCTAAATTTTTTGTAGACACTCTGGGTTCCTTCCTGCCTAGGGGTGAACTCCTCATCCTCTAAGTCCTGATCTCCTTGATCCATTTCCCCCGCTTCCTCCTCTTTTTCCTCTTCTAAGTCTTTGACCTCAGCCTGGGCAGGCTTATCTATCTGACTGGTGGTGACTGGAAGGCGAGCACAGGCCGATGGAGCGGCTTCGCCTTTGTATTAGACCACTGTGGGCCAGCTTGTGTTGACTCCATTCCTAAGGCTAATGAAGAGAGCTCAGAGTCAAGGGATCTTTATTCTTTTAAAAATTGGATCTGTTCCTGTCCATGTTGGAGAGACTCTCTCAAGGGAGCCAGGTTAGGCAAGGGAAGTGGGGAAAAAATATCTGGGGGGACATTTGGCCCCTGAAGGGCCAGAGCACAAAAGGCAGGAGGGATATAGGAGGGAGGGGAATGTGTAAGTCCTATAGTCTGTGGCAGGGTCCTGAGAGGTGGAGAGTCTTCTGAATGGTAGCGAGCTGCTTCCTTCTCCAAGGTAGCCTCCTCCCCAGGGGTCAATGTTTCTCCGGGATTTAAAACTGCATAAAGGCGGTTGGAAACCATTGGAGCCTTATTCATTAGGGTGGGATTTTGAGGAAGATCAGGAAGGTCCCAGGGTCCTGGGGAGACTAAGAAGGGTCTATGTCTATACTAACTGATGGGCATGCCGAGAAGGGACGAGAGGTCTTTTGCATAGTCTCTTCCCCAATCCTGACAAGTATTAAGGTACCATTGTCAAAGGGTGAACTTTTAAGAATTTCACTAATTTATTTCCAGAAAGAAAAGGTAGGAACAGGCAATTTTTCTGGGCCAAAGGATTCATAATAATCTTTTAAAATGTCTCCTACTCTAAGCCATCTTTTACCATCAATGGTACCTTCAAGGGGAAACCATGGAAAAAATTCTTCGATGTATGAAAAGAAAAATATTAAGTCATTTTTCTTAACACGTGCCCCCCATGTATTTAAGGATTCCTTGTGGCCTGACAAAAACAAATCATGTGACGAAACTGCTTGTCCCATGGTGGGTCACTCACTGTGCGTCATCCCCACTCTCCTCCTGGATCTGTCTCTCAGTGGTGTCTGCTGAGGCAATCGCGAGCTCCACTTGTCCAAATCTTCCAGGAGGACAGGGTTCCCCCTCAGTCAAAGGCTCGAGCCCCAGTCGTTGGGCGCCAGTTGTCCTGGCCTGCAGGACACATCAAAGTGGGTAGCAAACCTAGGTGGGGAGGAATGAAGGGACAAGAGACACGAGAGATGACAGCAAGACAAAAGTTCTGATCAAGCTGCAAACTTTTATTGTTCACACAGAGGAATTTATATGCTGGAGATTTGAAAGCTCTCTTATCAGCAGTTCCTGGATGTCTTCACAAGGTGAGATAACCTCAGGATATTTCAGGAAGACAGATGGCCACAGGATGTCTCAGGAACACAGATGACTACAGGATGTCTCCCAGACAGGATGTCTCCCTGGGGGCTGTTTCTTGTAAGTGTCAGACTATTCTTTGAAGGAGAATTCCTTCTACCCCTTACAGTCAGGGATTCAGTATTTCAAATGGAAAATTGGAGAAAGAATCCAATGTGTATGCAAATATGTGCTACCCAAAAATCTTCCCACTCTCATCCAGAACAATGCCTTGACATTACCTTCACCCCAAGTAAGACACAATTAGAGGAGAAGAGTTAGAAAATCTGTGAATACCCATCACGAATGGAAAATGCTCAGGAGTTCACAACCTTGGAGGTGGTAGAGGAGTTTCCAAATGTAAGGGAGAGGGTAAAACTCCACAAACATGGAGCTCTGCTAGACTAAAGACTTTTTGAGAAACTGCCTCTGAGGTTGGGCACTTGAAATATATGTTGTTGTCAGGAGCTTTAGCTCCCTTTGTAGTGAGACCATCAAGCTGGGTCTGCATGTATGTGACCTGGAGGACATGGTTTCTTATTTTCCAAAGGACCTGAGGCAGCAGTGCTGAATTCTCTCTTTGTAGGTAAACTGTTGTCACTGAGTGCTAAGTGTCTTCCAGTTTGGAAGCCATTTGCTCATCCTCCAATTTTGTTGTGTTTCTTGCAGCTGCACTGGGAGTTTGGTATTTGCTTCATGAAATACGAAGAGTTCAACTGGGACACAGTACTGGAGGGAGTTCTGTCACATGTGATGGGTAAGGGTCTGCGGGAGAATGCACCAACCAGGCTTCTATCCCACATAGCTTGCCCCCTTCACAATAGCAATCTGATTCTAAACATTGCACTGAAACCTCTCCATATAACAACATACCTTTACATACAAGGGTCTGGGGGCTGCACCATGTCAGTCACAAACCATTTGAAAGCCAATGGCAGATCCACATCACCCAACCACAAATGTTTTAACACACACCTTCACACCACTTCTCTAGGCCGACTACTCAGCAGGGTCCAAATTACTGCCATCTCTGTTCTACACCATTTTCCTGAAACCCAATCAAACAGGCACTGTCTGGTATACTCGTGATCATCAATAGAACATCCAAAGATTCTACAGTGCAAAGTGGTCATGGGAATTTCAAAAATTTCATGGTAATTATCAGACATTTTTCAAGGATCAAGTTGGAGGCACTGTGGGTTTCAATTCATTCAGAATGAGAGGAAGCTCATTTCATTGAAAATTCTGGAGAATTCTAACAGGCAAGGCTTCCCAAAGACAGGCAAAAAGGTCACATAAAGCCAGGCGTTTGAGGTCTACAATGTGTGGTCCATGTGTGTTTTGACTTGCAACTATGGCTGCCAATTCTTTAAGAATAAAATTATGTGATATTCTTCCTGAGATTCCCAGTGCTCTGTGGAAAGCCACCCTGGGCCTAGATCTCAGTTTCCAAGGGCAACTCTCATATGTGGCATCCTAAAATCCCAACACAATTCATGGCAATACTTATTTGAGGTCCATTCCAAAACTCAGTCTCTAAGGGGAATCACACCAGTGTTCAAGACCAGGTGGACCCATCATCTCTTCCAACAGCCTCAAAAATGACCACAATTAAAACCAAAACACTTCCACATGGCCCTCATCTTCTTTCATATCGACACTCATCATAATCTCAGGCTGTAGTTTTTCATGAGGGGCACAGCCAAGGACAGTATCCAAAATAAGGTCCCTTGCCCACATTTGCCTAAAGTCAATGTGGCTGGGAAACCCTTCTAGTGAACCAGGAGTGATCAAAGAGGCCTGCCCTTAATACAGCTCTGATTCTCCATTTTGAGGCCTAATGAATGTGGGGTTTAGATTCTTTATGTTAATTGGAGTCATGAGAAACCTATGAACGTATGATCTAGTCTCTGCAGGGCTTTGAAGAACTCATTTGACCCAAAGGATCCCTATTCTCATAGATGGACGTCAGGAAGCTTACAGAGGAAGGTGAGAGACTTCATCCAAAATGACTGCTCTTTTGGCTCTTTTGGGTTTGGATGCAAACGTGGGATGCTTCTTTAGATCCATCAGGTGCTAAGAATCTAAGCCATAGCCTCACACAGGGCCAAGAGGCTGATTCAGACACATCCCTTTCCAAAGCAATTAAGCAAGGAGCCACAGATGATGCCCATTCATTTCCATTTGAAAACTCTTTTCTTCAGGCTTCCCAAAGGGGTGGCCTGAGGCAAAAAACTTCCTGACATTCAGAGCAACAGAACAATAGGTAATTAAAAGTACCAAAGCAGGGTTTCTTCACTGAGACTTGTCAGAAGCCAGTGGTGAGCCACTATCTGTTTTCTCATACAAGCCCCCTCTTCAGAGCTTTCCTGGCATATGGCCATTCTCACATCTGTAGGTACCAAGATAGGCTGACTCTGTCCTTGGTAATTCAAAACTAGTGACACCACTGGGAGTGGGACTGGGACTGGCTCTGTGTGCCTGGCTTCCTGGATGCCAATTTCCATCACCGAGGAAGTGATGTGAGGTCACTTCCTTCAGGATCTGAATGAGGTCACTGCCTTGGCAACCACTTTGTCCTAACAGTTGCTTCCAAGGGTCCCATGAGATGGAGGCTTCCCCTACTTAATGTGACAATTTCACAAGTTAAAATGGTATATCAACCATTGGCACCCGGGAACAGCTCTCCATACAGGCCTGATTTGTCCATCTTCTCTACATTAAGAAGAGAGAAGCTGATTAAGACACAACCCTACATCCTGACCAGGTTGTTTGCCATTGAAGATGACTTGTGGTCTCTCAGGTCCTTCATAGCTGCCTACATATTCTCCAGGGATACTTTCAGCATGGACCTTTGAAGTTCTCAGCAGGTAGAGGATCCCTACATTTCAGTATTATAAGACCACCTCTGTCCCTGCTCTTCTGTAAAGTAAGATTGAGGGAACACTGTATGTTTAGGGTTAATAACAGGTTCAATTTGGATTAGGAATCATTTTCTGGATGAATAATGGTATTGGCAACCTGTGAAATTTATAAGAATATAGAGGTGAACTGTGTGTATGAAAATAGAAATCCAAGTAAGATTGGAAGCCCAGAAGTGCATTGGGCCCTTGATTGTGATACTGAGCATTGAATTACATTCTGCACAGATGTCTCAGATAAATTGATATACAATGGCATAGGACATTATACCTTGGATGATTGAATGTAGAAGCGAACATCCGGTCAAAAAGGGATAGTCAGTAGGAATAGGAAGATAGTAGGTAGGTATAGGAAGAAGGGTGAGTGTATGATTTGGAACAAAATTTCTTTAGCAACAGGGTTTCGGATAGAAAATGAATTTAATGGGATCCAACATGGCGGCCGGCGAGGAAGCTGCACTTTCAATATCTCCACATTAACGGGATCAGAAACACCAATTAAAACAGCTACATTCTACCTACTGAGGATCTTCTAGCAAAATTCCGTTGAAAGGAGACCTGCCGAGAATTAGTAAGTTTATTAGACGTGACAGTTTGCCCCAAACAAGTGAAACTTGACTGGCAGCGCGGGCTCAGAGTCCAATCCCGCGGCCACCCGCCGCTTCTGCAAGCGGCAGGCGGCCCAGAGCAGCGAGGCAGAAGGGTCCCTGCCCAGCCAGCAGACAGCGCCCGCCATCCCGGCTACCCTGGCGGCCCTGCTTTCGCCCGGCGAACAGCCACCCCACCCGGCTGGTTCTTAGCCACGCCGCTGCAGCCGCCCGGCTTTACAAGCACCCCCGGCGACCCTGCTCGGCGAGAAGGGTCCCCGCCCTGCCGGCAGACAGCTCCCGCCATTCCGCTCTTGTTCTGCAAGCAGCCACCCCGCCCGCTTGGTTCTTAGCCACGAGGCTGCAGCCGCCCGGCTTTACAAGCGCCCCCGGCGACCCTGCTCGGCGAGAAGGGTCCCCGCCCTGCTGGCAGACAGCTCCCGCCATTCCGCTCTTGTTCTGCAAACAGCCACCCCGCCCGCTTGGTTCTTAGCCACGAGGCTGCAGCCGCCCGGCTTTACAAGCGCCCCCGGCGGCCCTGCTCTGCGAGAAGGGTCCCCGCCCTGCCGGCAGACAGCTTTCGCCATTCCGCTCTTGTTCTGCAAACAGCCAGCCCGCCCGCTTGGTTCTTAGCCACGAGGCTGCAGCCGCCCGGCTTTACAAGCGCCCCCGGCGACCCTCCTCGGCGAGAAGGGTCCCCGCCCTGCCGGCAGACAGCTCCCGCCATTCCGCTCTCGTTCTGCAAACAGCCACCCCGCCCGCTTGGTTCTTAGCCACGAGGCTGCAGCCGCCCAGCTTTACAAGCGCCCCCGGCAACCCTGCTTGGCGAGAAGGGTCCCTGCCCGGCCAACAGACAGTTTCCGCCATCCCGGCTACCCTGCCGGTCCCGCTCTTGCCCTGCAAACAGCCACCCCGCCCGCCTGGGTCTTAGACACGCGGCGGCAGCCGCCCGGCTTTACAAGCGCCCCCAGCGGCCCTGCTCGTCGAGAAGGGTCTCTGCCCGGCCGGCAGACAGCTCCCACCATCCCGGCACTCCTGGCGGCCCGCCCGCTCTGCGAAGGGTTACCCCACCCGGCTCTTAGCCACGCGGGCGCCATCTGCCTGGCGCTGAGGGAGCCCCCGGCGGCCCAGCGCAGCCAGAAGGGTCCCCGCCTGGCCCGACAGAAGGCACGTGCCCTTCCGGCTCTGCTAACGGCCCTGCCCACCCAGGAAAGGGCTCCCCACCTTGAGAGGATGGGAAGGAAATCTAACAGAGCCTCTATGAATTAGCGAACTGGGATCTAAAACCAGAGATTATATCAGACCAGAGACAAGCCAGTTCCACCTCTCCCTTCGGTCACTCCTGCAAGGAGCCAGGGGCCCGCCATAGCAGAGAGGGGAAGTCACCAAAGATCGGCCAAAGAGATTCCTTCCCAGCGGACTCTAAATTAGCAGGAGCGGCGAGGGAGCCGGACGGAGCTGGCGGGAACCGCGGCAGCGGCACGGGAACCGGCGGGAGCTGAGGCGGCGCTGACGCAGGAGCCGGCGGGAGCCGCGCGGCGCGGGTCTCCCAGCTACAGCCCCCACCAGTGCTGACAACTGAGGTCTCTTGCACCAGATACGGGGGCGTGGCTACCAGAAGAACGAAACGCGATCAGTATGAAAAGACAAGGAAAGAAAGGACCACAAGCAATGCAGGTCAACTCAACTTTAGAAGAGGTAATATCTGCAGCAGATGGAATGTCAGATAAAGAATTCAGGATATACATGCTTCAGATGATCTGGAGTCTCAAGGAAGACATTAGACAGCAAAATCAGACAATGAAAGACCACTTCGACCACTTCGACAATAAATTACACAAACAAATCCAAGAAGCAAAAGATCAATTATACAGGGAGATAGAGGTTATAAAAAACAAACAAACAGAAATCCTGGAAATGCAGGAAACAATAAACCAACTTAAAAACTCAATTGAGAATACTACCAGCAGAGTAGAACACTTAGAAGATAGAACATCAGACAATGAAGACAAAGTATTTCAACTGGAGAAGAACATAGACAGCTCAGCAAAGCTGTTAAGAAACCATGAGCAGAACATTCAAGAAATATGGGATAACATAAAGAGACCCAACTTAAGGGTCATGGGGATACAGGAAGGTATTGAGGTCCAAACCAAAGGAATGACCAATCTATTCAACGAAATAATACGAGAAAACTTCCCAGACTTGAAGAATGAGACAGAATCCCAAATCCTAGAAGCCTACAGGACGCCGAATGTGCAAAATCATAAGAGAGCCACACCTAGACACATTATAATGAAGATGCCCAACATACAGAATAAGGAGAGAATTTTAAAAGCTACAAGAGAAAGGAAGCAGATTACATTTAGGGGTAAACCAATCAGGATAACAGCTGATCTTTCAACACAGACTCTGAAAGCTAGAAGATCCTGGAATAACATATTTCAAACGTTGAAAGAAAAGGGGTTCCAACCAAGAATTGTGTATCCCGCGAAATTAAGCTTCAGGATGGAAGATGAAATTAAAACCTTCCATGATAAACAAAAGTTAAAAGAATTTGCAGCTAGAAAACCAGCTCTTCAAAACATCCTCGGCAAAATATTACAGGAAGAGGAAATGGAAAATATCAATGAAAACCAACAGCGGGAGGTAGTACAGTAAAGGTGGGGGGGAATAATCAAAGAGGAAAACAAACCATGTTTAGTAACATAAATAAACAAATATGGCTGGAAGAACAAACCATATCTCAATAATAACTCTAAATGTTAATGGCTTAAACTCACCAATTAAGAGACACAGGCTAGCAGAATGGATCACTAAACAAGACCCAACAATATGCTGCCTTCAGGAGACACATCTGATAGGAAAAGACATACATAGACTGAAGGTGAAAGGTTGGGAAAAATCATATCACTCATATGGACTTCGCAAACAAGCAGGAGTGTCCATACTCATTTCAAATAAAATAGATTTCAAGCCAAAGTTAATCAAAAGGGATGAAGAGGGACACTACATACTTCTCAAGGGAACCATACACCAACAAGACATAACAATTATAAATATATATGCCCCAAACAATGGTGCAGCTATGTTCATCAAACAAACTCTTCTCAAGTTCAAGAGTCTAATAGACCACCATACAATAATCATGGGAGACTTCAACACACCTCTCTCACCACTGGACAGATCTTCCAAACAAAAGTTGAATAAGGAAACTATAGAGCTCAATAACACAATTAATAACCTAGACTTAATTGACATATATAGAATATACCACCCAACATCAAGCAGTTACACTTTTTTCTCAGCAGCACATGGATCCTTCTCAAAAATAGATCATATATTATGTCACAGGGCAACTATTAGACAATATAAAGGAGTAGAGATAATACCATGCATATTATCTGATCATAATGGAATGAAATTGAAAATCAACAATAAAAGAAGTAAGGAAAAATCATGCATCACTTGGAGAATGAACAATAGGTTACTGAATGATCAATGGGTTATAGAAGACATCAAGGAGGAAATTAAAAAATTCTTAGAGATAAATGAAAACACAGACACAACATATCGGAATCTATGGGACACATTGAAAGCAGTTCTAAGAGGAAAATTTATTGCTTGGAGTTCATTCCTTAAAAAAAGAAAAAACCAACAAATAAATGATCTAATACTTCAACTCAAAATCCTAGAAAAAGAAGAGCAAAAAAACAGCAAAAGAAGTAGAAGACAAGAAATAATTAAAATCAGAGCTGAAATTAATGAAATCGAAACGAAAGAAACAATTGAAAAAATTGACAAAACTAAAAGTTGGTTCTTTGAAAAAATAAATAAAATCGACAGACCCTTAGCCACGCTAACAAAGAGAAGAAGAGAGAGAACTCAAATTACCAGCATACGGGATGAAAAAGGCAATATCACAACAGACACTTCAGAAATACAGAAGATTATCAGAAATTATTTTGAATCCTTATACTCCAATAAAATAGAAGATAGTGAAGGCATCGATAAATTTCTTAAGTCATATGATTTGCCCCGATTGAGCCAAGAGGATATTGACAACCTAAACAGACCAATATCAATTGAGGAAATAGAAGATACCATCAAAAGACTACCAACTAAGAAAAGCCCAGGACCGGATGGGTATACAGCAGAGTTTTTCAAAACCTTTAAAGAGGAATTAACACCAATACTTTTCAAGCTATTTAAGGAAATAGAAAAAGAGGGAGAACTTCCAAATTCATTCTATGAGGCCAACATCACCCTGATTCCTAAACCAGACAAAGACACTTCAAAGAAAGAAAACTACAGACCAATATCTCTAATGAACCTAGATGCAAAAATCCTCAATAAACTTCTTGTGAACCGGATACAAAAACATATCAAAAAAATTGTGCACCATGATCAGGTAGGATTTATCCCTGGGATGCAAGGTTGTTTCAATATACGGAAATCAATAAATGTTATTCACCACATCAACAGGCTTAAAAATAAGAACCATATGGTCATCTCGATAGATGCAGAAAAAGCATTCGACAAAGTACAGCATCCCTTTATGTTCAAAACTCTAGAAAAACTAGGGATAACAGGAACATACCTCAACATTGTAAAAGCAATCTATGCTAAGCCTCAGGCTAGCATCATTCTGAATGGAGAAAAACTGAAGGCGTTCCCTCTAAAATCTGGAACAAGACAGGGATGCCCTCTCTCACCACTTCTGTTCAACATAGTTCTCGAATCACTGGCCAGAGCAATTAGACAGACGAAAGAAATTAAAGGCATAAAAATAGGAAAAGAAGAACTCAAATTATCACTATTTGCAGATGACATGATTCTATACCTAGCAGACCCAAAAGGGTCTACAAAGAAACTATTAGAGCTAATAAATGAATTCAGCAAAGTGGCAGGCTATAAGATCAACACGCATAAATCAAAGGCATTCATGTATATCAGCAACAAATCCTCTGAAATGGAAATGAGGACAACCACCCCATTCACAATATCCTCAAAGAAAATAAAATACTTGGGAATCAACCTAACAAAAGAGGTGAAAGACTTATACAATGAAAACTACAGAACCCTAAAGAGAGAAATAGAAGAAGATCTTAGAAGATGGAAAAATATACCCTGTTCATGGATAGGTAGAAGTAACATCATCAAAATGGCGATATTACCAAAAGTTCTCTATAGGTTTAATGCAATGCCAATCAAAATCCCAACGGCATTTCTTGTAGAAATAGAGAAAGCAATCATGAAATTCATATGGAAAAATAAAAGACCCAGAATAGCAAAAACAATTCTAAGCAGGAAATGTGAATCAGGCGGCATAGCTATACCAGACTTCAAACTATACTACAGAGCAATAGTAACAAAAACAGCATGGTACTGGTACCAAAACAGGCAGGTGGACCAATGGTACAGAATAGAGGACACAGAAACCAATCCACAAAACTACAACTATCTTATATTTGATAAAGGGGCTAAAAGCATGAAATGGAAGAAGGATAGCATCTTCAACAAATGGTGTTGGGAAAACTGGAAATCCATATGCAACAAAATGAAACTGAATCCCTTTCTCTCGCCATGCACAAAAGTTAACTCAAAGTGGATCAAGGAACTTGATATCAAATCAGAGACATGGCGTCTGATAGAAGAAAAAGTTGGCTATGATCTACATACTGTGGGGTCGGGCTCCAAATTCCTCAATAGGACACCCATAGCACAACAGTTAATAACTAGAATCAACAAATGGGACTTACTAAAACTAAAAAGTTTTTTCTCAGCAAAAGAAACAATAAGAGAGGTGAATAGGGAGCCTACGTCCTGGGAACAAATCTTTACTCCTCACACTTCAGACAGAGCCCTAATATCCAGAATATACAAAGAACTAAAAAAATTAGACAATGAGATAACGAATAACCCAATCAACAAATGGGCCAAGGACCTGAACAGAAATTTCTCAGAGGAGGACATACAATCAATCAACAAGTATATGAAAAAATGCTCACCATCTCTAGCAGTCAGAGAAATGCAAATCAAAACCACCCTAAGATACCATCTCACTCCAGTAAGATTGGCAGCCATTAGGAAGTCAAACAGCAACAAGTGCTGGCGAGGATGTGGAGAAAAGGGTACTCTTGTACATTGCTGGTGGGACTGCAAATTGGTGCGGCCAATTTGGAAAGCAGTATGGAGATTTCTTGGAAAGCTCGGAATGGAACCACCATTTGATCCAGCTATTCCACTACTCGGTCTATTCCCTAAAGACCTAAAAAGAGCACACTATAGGGACACTGCTACATCCATGTTCATAGCAGCACAATTCACAATAGCAAGACTGTGGAACCAACCTAGATGCCCTTCAATAGACGAATGGATAAAAAAATATGTGGCATTTATACACAATGGAGTATTACTCTGCATTAAGAAATGACAAAATCATAGAATTTGGAGGGAAATGGATGGCATTAGAGCAGATTATGCTAAGTGAAGCTAGCCAATCCCTTAAAAACAAATGCCAAATGTCTTCTTTGATATAAGGAGAGTTACTAAGAACAGAGTAGGGAAGAAGAGCATGAGAAGAAGATTAACATTAAACAGGGATGAGAGGTGGGAGGGAAAGGGAGAGAGAAGGGAAATTGCATGTAAATGGAAGGAGACCCTCAGGGGTATACAAAATTACATACAAGAGGAAGTGAGGGGAAAGGAGGGAAAATATAAGGGGGAGAAATGAATTACAGTAGAGGGGGTAGAGAGAGAAGAGGGGAGGGGAGGGGGGAGGGGGGATAGCGGAGGATGGGAAAGGCAGCAGAATACAACAGACTCCAGAATGGCAATATGTAAATCAATGTGCAACTGATGTGATTCTGCAATCTGTATATGGGGTAAAAATGGGAGTTCATATCCCACTTGAATCAAAGTGTGAATTATGATATATCAAAAACTATGTAATGTTTTGAACAACCTACAATAAAAATTAATTAAAAAAAAAAAAAAAAGAAAATGAATTTAAATGTCAGCACATGTGAAGAGTCTGTCACAATGATGAAGTGGGAAAAATATGTAGGTAAGCAGATATCAATAGAGACATTATGAAATCAGGGTTGAGTTTGAATATGCAATCTTAGGAAGAAACAAATATGTAGTCATCAATAGGATTGACATTTGAGAGCATAAGTAATCTTGGACATGGATGATTTTAGTAATCCATGTTAATTTTCCATTTTGGCTTTGGTACAATCATAAATGTGAACTTTGAATTTAGTGTCCAGAATATTTCTGTGAATAAATGTATATGTAGATCAGGTGACATGAGTATTTCTTCCACCATTTCTGGGAGCAATATTGACTGACTACTTCTGATTGATAGGTACAGATTCTTTATGTGAATTGGAATCATGAGAAACCCAAGCACCTCTTCAGGGATTGAAGAACTCATATGACCCAAAGGATCCCTATTCTCAATTGATGGAGGTCAGGAATCTAACAGAGGAAGGGAAGATACTTCATCCAAAATGACTGAACTTTTTGCCATTTTGGTTTTGGATGCACACATGGGATCTTTCTTTAGATCCATCAGGTGCTGAGAATCTAAGTCACAGCCTCACACAGGGCCAAGATGCTGATTCAGACACATCCCTTTCCAAAGAAATTTAGCAAAGAGCCATAGGTGATGCCCATTCATTTCCATTTGAAAACTGTTTTCTTCAGGCTTTACAAAGGGTTAGCCTGAGGTAAAGAACTTCCTGACATTCAGGGCAACAGAAAAATAGGTAAGCAAAAGGCCCAAAGCAGGGTTTCTGCACTGAGACTTTCCTGGTCACACTGTCCCTGCTCTTCTGTAAAGTTAGATTGAGGGAACAGTGTATGGTTAGGGTTAATAACACGTTCGATTTGGGTTAGGAATCATTCTGCAGGATGAATATTCGTACTGGGAATCTGCAATAATTACAAGAATATATAGGTAAAATAAAAGTATGAAAACAGAAATCTAGGCAAGATTTGAAGCTCAGATGGGCATTGGGCCCTTGAGTGGGTTACTTAGCTTTGAATTATGTTCTGCACAGATGTCTCAGATAAATCGATATACAATGACATAGGACCTTGTACCTTGGATGATTGAAAGTTGAAGAGAACATCCAGTCACAAAGGGAAAGTCCGTAGGTTTAGGACGATAGTCTCTAGGTTTAGAAACAACAATGAGTATAGGATTTGGACCAAACGTTCTTTAGCAATTGGTTTTCAATAAGAGAGTGAATGTAAATATCAGCACATGTGAAGAGTCAGACACAATGATGAAATGGGGAAAATATGTAGGAAAGCAGATATCAATAGAGACATTAACAAATCAGGCAATGTATAAAGTGAGGGATAGGATTAGACATTTTCAACAGGGTTGAGTTTGAATATATAATCTTAGAAAGAAACAAATACATAGGATTTATCAATAGGATTTACATTTTAGAGCATTAAGCAACCGGGACATGGATATTTTTAGTAATCCATGCTCACTTTCCTTTTAGGCTTTGCTACAATCATAAGAGTGACTTTTGCTTTCTGTGTCCAGAATATTACTGTGTTAAAATTTATATGTAGATCAGGTGACATGAGCATTTCTTCCACCATTACTGGGAGCAATATTTTGAAGACGTATAAATATTGGGGGAACAAAGTGGAGTACCCTCTGTCAATGGATATAGAAATAATGTATGAATAGACGATACTGTGAATAAATAATATAACTGGTTCCAACTTTAAATAGTGGATTGATTTGATATCTGAAAATATACTGGAAATCTTAAACTGATATTCATACATTCACTACAACCAGGTATACATCTAACGGTAATATTAGGGTTATGGTTTATCATGAAGAGTGTGTGAGTTTTGCTTCAAATATGATTATGAAAATCAAAAATAATGTGTTTGGAAAGAAGTCTCATGACAAGACCAGTCAAGAACACTGGAGGAATATATGTGTTCTGAAGCAGGAGGTGATTGAAATTGAAACAAATGCCTATAAATTTGTGAACTTGTGGATGAAAGATATATCATATGATGTGCATAAACTGAAGAAATAGTAATGTACCACTGTTTAATAAAAATGAACCGCAAAATACACATCATGTCCCATAGGAAAATGCTTGCATTGATGTTGAACTTGGTTTTACTGTAGAAATATTAGGATTTGTGTGCACCATTCACTGAAGTTAGTCTTCAGTACTAGGAAACAAATCTGTATTTAAGGTGGATGAATATTTCTGAGAATAATCTTGTGAAAAGTTGATCATAAATCCACATACATAAATATGAATGATTTTAAGGAGTGTATAATAAGATTCATATATTTCATATTTTGAAAAATTTGGAGAGTATATATATATATATATATAAATAAATATATATACACACACACACACACACACACACACACACACACAGAGACAGACATTTAAACTAGCAATATATTTGCCAATTGAAATTCATCATGAAATATGTAACATCCACAGGTGCAAAAATATTGATTTCACTGAAAATGGATCTATATATAATGTTGTTCTAATAACAAGCTCACCCATAGGTTGAATTCTCAATTCCAACAGTGTTTAAGAGGAGTGATCTCTTCTCATAACTTGTACATGCCTAGTCAGCAACCTCACAAAAATGTACGTTTGATAACAGGTAGGATTCTATATGTGCATATAAAAATACATGTGCTGAATAGTCTACAGAGAAAGGAGACACCAATTTGTTGAGAGCCACAGCTTAAGGGGCCCCATCAAACTTCCAGTTACCAGCAACATTCCCCTGCGAGATGATTATTGGCTCACAGCGGCCCCAGCAACATCTAGCTGATTGGCTCCTCTGTGGTGATGCACAATGGAGATGCTCATTGAGCTTTTTCCCCGCTCTTTCCGACTGCCAGCTGATGATTGGCTCACAGCAGCCCCAGCAACATCAAGCTGATTGGCTCCTCTGCGATGATGCACATTGGGCAGTTTCCCTGCCCTTTCAGACCACAGAGCTGCTCATTGTGGGACTTTTTTGGCTCCACCCACCTGACCCAGCCATATGGCCTCAAGAGCAGGAGGATTGTGGGAGGTGGAGAGGCTTGTGGGTGTGACAGAAACTTTGCAAGGAAGCCAGTGGTGGCAGTTGGGCTCTGAGGGTTTTTCCTAAGGAGCTGTTTTGCTTGGCGTGTGTGGTTCTAAAAATAAACTTTGTTTCTTTTGAAAAGTCGCTCTTGAATCGTGCCCAGCCAGACTGCAGCATTTGGTAGCTCGCACGGGGAGCCACTGAGGGTAAGTGATAAGGTAAACTGCTAGCCCCTGAGGGAAGGGCGAGAGGATCGGTAGCCATTTTAAGATTCCTCTTTTGTTTTGCTTCACTTTTGTTGCCTGTCCATGGAGATGAGTGAGATGGATGAAAAACCGCTCACATCTGAGAAAAAAATTATTTACTTCTGAGGAACAGATAGGGAGAAAGGACGGATGCACATGTCAGTAGGATATAAAGGCTATAATGACTTTTTGTTGTTCCCTTTTTATTTTATTCTGTCTCGGTTTTGTTTGGCATCGTCTTGTTGGGTTGTATTATAGTAGAAATACAGGATCAGAAATTAGTAAAAAAACAAACTGAAAGAGTGTTAAGTAAATTGTTAGAGGAAGGAGGCACCTCAGTAAAGTCAATGACAGTCAGGGCATACGTTGATACAATACAAAAATGTAGCCCATGGATTTTTAAGGAGTTGTTAAATATACCATAATGGAACCATCATGGTGAAGATTTAAAAGGGGGGAAAAGAACAGCCCAGGGACTCTGACAGTTGGCACATTGCCATTGAGGACGTTTATATCTGGTTTGCTTAGTCCCAAGACTTCAGATCAGACAAAGATAGAGGAACAAAGCTTAGGTCAGAAAAAGCCATCAGGGGCAAAGTTACAAAAGGAGACTGCTACTAACAACTTTCAATAACTAGAGGGCGTAAGTGTTCAACCAACAGCGCCTCCTCTACAGGAGACTGTTACTAACACCTTTCTATCACCAGAGTATGTAAATGTCCAAATAACAAGGCCACCTCCATATGCTAGGAGGCCCCCAAACCCCGCAGTTGATAGTTCGGTTCCTGAGACAGGATCTCAAGTATTAACATGCCCTGTATTTGAGGTAGGAGGGCAGCGAATTCACCATGCTTTAAATTTCAAAATAGTGAAGCAGCTAAAAGGGGCTGTAACAACCTATGGTCCTCAAGTACCCTTCATTGTAAGCTTGGTCAATCCATTAACAACTTGAATATGATGCCAGTAGATTGGGCTAATATGTGTAAAGCTGTGCTAAATGGAGGTCAATACCTTTTATGAAAGGTTGCCAATGAGGAATTTTGCATGGAGACGGCTAGGTGAAATGCAGAAGCTGGTTATCCTCAGAGAAATCTAGATATGTTGTTAGGAAAGGGACCTTATGAGGACCAGCAGCAACAAATTGCATATGATCCTGGCGTATACGCACAAATTGCTGCAGAGGCGGTTAGGGCATGGAAGACTTTACAAGGACATGGAGGTTTACAAGGTCAATTATCTAAGGTAATACAAGGAGCTAATGAATCTTACACTGAATTTGTAGATAGGCTTATTCAAACAGCTACCAGAGTTTTGGGGAATACAGAACAAGCAATGCCATTAATAAAAAACTGGCTTATGACCAAGCGAATCGTAGGTGCAGAGATATCACTAGACCATGGAAACATGAAGATTTAAACACATATATTAAATTATGTAAAGACATTAATGAATAAGAGGAAGTCATGGCAGCTGCAGTAAAACAGGCTTTAGATGCCAGAGACATCAATGAACAAGGGCAATTTGTGGCAGCTGCATTAAACAGGCTTTAGATGCAAGGCCAGGAACATGCTACAATTGTGAACAAACAGGACATTTTAAAAGGAATTGCTCCATAGGAAGAGGGTTTAACAAAAATAGGTACCAAAGGAGTAGAATACTGGGTATTTGCCCACGATGCCGTAGAGGGAGACATTGGGCTAATGAATGCCGTTCTCAAACCACCATAGAGGGTACTTCATTATCAAAAACGAACAAGGACTAGCTGTTTATCCACGATATCATGGAGAAATGCACCGGGCTCCATTGCCAAAAAATGGACAGGGGAGCCCAATGCTCTGGGGCCCAAAACCACAAATATACGGAGCACTGGAGGAATCCAGCAACCCCATCAGTGTAGTGCCCAGGACACATTGTGCATCAGACGCCTCATCAGACAAATCAGAGGGAGCGCAGGGTTAGACATCTGCACCTCCGTCAGATCAGTACTAACTGTAGAGATGGGGGTTCAAATCATTCACACATGGTGAAAGGACCTCTTCTCAAAGGAACAGTAGGCTTATTATTGGGACGCAGCTCTTCTAATCTAAAAGGACTTATGATAAGTCCTTGGGTAATTGATCCCGATTATGAAGGTGAAATAAAATTTATAGCCAGTTCTCCAAAGGACATATCAGTAATTTCACCAGGAGATAGAATAGCACAGTTACTAATAATACTCAGTCTGCATGATAAATTTTCCAGTCGTGCTGTAGAAAGAGGTTCTAAGGGATTAGGCTCCACAGGTGTAGATTTGGTTATGCTTTCTTTAAATTTAGATTCTCGCCCCAGGCTAAAACTAAATATTCAAAGACATGAATTCAATGGGCTACTTGATACAGGTGCAGATGTTAGCATTGTCTCTCATCAAGAATGGCCAAAACATTGGCCATTACAACAATACACTCAAACATTTTGAGACCTAGGAGTGGCAACTAATCCCCATAGAAGTGCAATGGTATTGGATTGGAAGGATCCTGAAGAATGTGAAGGAACTATACAGCCATATGTATTGGATAATCTTCCCGTAAATTTATTGGGATGAGATATCCTAGATCAATTAGGTTTGACATTAACAAATAACATCAATCAAAATGTACACACTATTATGGCTAGAGAAGGTTTTAGGAAAGGAAAAAGATTAGAAAAACAAGAACAAGGTATAGCAGCGCCAATACAAATAGACCAAGCAACAGACAAACATGGGTTGGATTTTCAGAAAGGGCCACTGAGACAATAAAAATTACTTGGAAATCAGAAAGACCAGTATGGCTTCTTCAGTGGACCCTGACTAAAGAAAAGATACAAGCAGCCCAGTTCCTGGTCAAACAACAATTAGCGGAAGAACATATACAACCTTCTGTATCTCCCCATTATACTTTCATTTCTGTCATCAAAAAGAAATCTGGTAAATGGAGATTATTGCAAGATTTAAGAGCCATTAATAATGAGATGGTTATTTTGGGACCTGCTCAATCAAGGATTCCTCAATTGTCTGCTTTGCCAAAAACTTGGTATGTTTTAGTTATACATATTAAAGATTGTTTTTTTTTTTTCATTTCCAATTCTTCTTGAGGATAGTCCAAGTTTTGCATTTACTATCCCTGCACTGAATCATGAAGGTCCTGATCAGAGGTATGAGTGGAAAGTACTCCCTCAAGGGATGGCTAACAGCCCAACTATTTGTCATATTTATGTTAACAAAGTAATTCAGCCACTTAGAAATCAAAATCCTGAACTACAAATATTTCACAATATGGATGATGTGTTATTAGCACACAAGTTAAAAACCCATTGCTAGAATGTTATGCCACACTTACAAACTTATTAAAAAATTATAATCTAGGGATATCAATTGATAAAATACAATTAAATTTTCCAATTAATTATTTAGGAGTTCTATTATCCTCAACCATGGTCAGTCCACCAAAAATTCAAATACGAGTAGATCAACTCAAATCAATTAATGACTTTCAGAAGTTATTAGGAGACATTAATTGGATAAGGCCTTATCTAGGTATACCAACAGGACAGTTGGGACCTATATTTGATATCCTAAAAGGTCCATCTGATCCAAATTCACCCAGAATGTTTACGCCTGAAGCAATAAAGGCATTAAAAATCATTGAAACATATATGGGAAATATGCATTTGGATAGATTTGATAAAATAATGCCTTTATTATTTATTGTACTACCAACAAAAAATATTCCTACAGGAGTATTTTGGCAAGAAGGTCCATTATTATGGATACATTTATCTTATTCTTCTAACACTATTATTACTAGGTATCCTGAGGCTGAGGGACAATTAATACTCATAGGAATAAAAGCAGCAAAGGGAGTGTTTGGAATTTCTCCCAATAAAATTATTACTCCATACACTATGAATCAAATTGATGAATTAGCTAATGAGTTAAATACTTGGGCAATAATCATGTGTAAATCTAATGTTTTATTTGATAACCACTTACCATCTAATCTTTTATTGTCTTTTGGGTAATTGCATCCTGTAATTTTTCCAAAAATTACAAGAAAACTCCTATCATGAATGCTCCAAATATATTCACTGATGGGTCAAATAATGGTACAGCAGCAATAGTTACACCTGATCAAATTTTTACATTTTTAGCACCCCAAAAATCAGCTCAAAAGGTAGAGCTTAATGCAGTATTATAAGCTTTTGTGATGTTTAAAGATTCTGTGTTTAATTTATTTTCCAATAGTCAGTATATAGTTAATGCTATAGTATCTCTTGAAGATGCTGGTAGGATTTCCCCTTCCTCTACTGTTTTCTCTTTCCTTTCCAGTATACAAAGTCTAATCTGGGACAGAAAATATCCATTCTTAATAGGACATATCTGGGCACATACAGGATTGCCTGGAGCCCTTAGTTTGGGCAATGATTTAGCAGGTAAAACTACACATGACATACATACATATTTTCTGTACACTAGAAGAAGTTATAAATTTTCATAAAAAGTTCATTATCAATGCTAATACTTTACAAAAGCATTTTAAAATAACTAAGGAACAAGCTAGACAAATAATAAAACAATGTCAAAATTGTGTGACCATTTTACCACATTTTAATCTTAGAGTCAATCGTAGAGGATTGATACCTTACCATATATGGCAGATGGATGTCACACACTTGCCAGAATTTGGAAAATTAAAATATTTGCATGTTACAGTTGATACTTCTTCTGGATTTTTGATGGGCTCCCTTCATGGGGGAAAAAAACTAAAGATGTTATAGCTCATTGCTTACAAAATTTTGCCACTGTGGTCATTCCAAAGCAGTTAAAAACTGATAATGCCCCCGGTTATACTTCTACCTCTTTTAAACCATTTTGCTCATCATTTGGCATTACTCATATATCAGGAAACCCATACAATCCACAGGGACAAGCCATAGTTGAAAGAGCTCATCACACTATTAAAATGTACTCATTAAAGTAAGAAGACAGAATTGGGAAGGGATATAAATTCCCCAAAGATAAACTTAAAATAACCCTTTTTACTCTAAACTTTTTAAATTTGGATTTTCAGGACTTAGTGCTGCAGAAAGGCATAAGTGTCCAAAAAATGTGTATAAGCCCGAGGTACTTTGGAAGGATATTCTAACAGGACAATGGAAAGGTCCTGACCCATTAATTTTCTGGAGTTGGAGGTCTGTTTGTGGGTTTCCACAGGAAGAACAGCAGCTGATTTGGATTCCAGAGAGATTAACTAAGATCCCGACCCAGTGATTGCCTGGAGTCGGGGGTCTGTTTATGTGTTTCCACAGGGAGAACAGCAGCCGATTTGGATTCCAGAGAGATTAACTGAAGCGATTTCGATAGACCAAAATAAGATGATTTGGCTCAAATCCATAACAGCTGATATCCAAAACTCCAGTTTGGCTATCCTTACATCTGCGACAGAACAGGGATGCTTTTTTCAATATCTATTTTATTATTGCCATTTCTCAAATCATGAAGTTCTCTTTTGTTTTTTTGAGCTCATACAGACCTAGGTTAATGTTTTGCTTATCAGTTCTATTTTTTGACTGTAGAGTTTTTAAACATTGCAATGATGATTTCACATGTAAAATGTTATAAGGCCTTTACTATTATATTATGTGTTGTATGTATTTATTATGTGTGCACACTTGTGTTTTGTGTTATATATTTGAATGTGCGTATGTCCATATATCACATATGATGAGTGCTAATGAAATAATATATCCATTTTTTTATTCACGTGAATTAAATTGTTTAATTTAAATTGGGTAAACAACTGTTCAGGATTGTTTTAATATGTGAAAAAATAGGAGGTTAACAGACGTGTTTGTTTACTTTCACTTTTCCTTTTCATTATATTTAATTATTCTCTTCAAGATAACGTAAATTGTTAAGAAAATTGTTTTCTTTTAGTGCCTTCAGGAATGTTACAGAATTTTTTCTTTAGCCATTATTGCCAGAATTCCTATCTTCATCCCAGTG
Source organism: Callospermophilus lateralis (assembly GCF_048772815.1). Taxonomy (NCBI): domain Eukaryota; kingdom Metazoa; phylum Chordata; class Mammalia; order Rodentia; family Sciuridae; genus Callospermophilus; species Callospermophilus lateralis. Next base: position 515,423 of record NW_027514418.1, on the reverse strand, counting down.
CCGGTGAAGACAAAGATAAAATCAATCTACAGATTCTGCAATAGCCATCACTGAACTGCTTGTAGAACTTGCCTGGATTATGTATCACTTGTATGCATTGTGAACTCACTTGTATGCATTGTGAACTATCTGCTGGTGCAGCGAATTGTGGCAGTGTTGGGGTACTTATGCTGATGCTGCCATCAGTGATAGAATTTTTCCAATAGGAGCCATCAATTGACTTGGTGTATCTTCCCTATTCTCACTTGATAGAGGTCAGGAAACTTACAGAGGGAGGCGAAAGACTTCATCAGCAATGACTGCTCTTTTGGCAATTTTGGTTTTGGATGCACGCATGGGATTTTTCTTTAGATCTATCAGGTTCTGAGAATCAAAGCCACAACCTCACACAGGGCCAAGAGGCTGATTCAGACACATCCCTTTCCAAAGTAATTAAGCAAAGAGCCACAGGTGATGCCCATTCATTTTAATTTGAAAACTGTTTTCTTCAGGCTCCACAAAGGGGTGGCCTGAGGCAAAGACATTCCTAACATTCAGGGCAAGGGAACCATATGTAAGCAAATTGCCCAAAGCAGGGTTTCTCCACTGAGACTTTTCTGGTTACACTGATCTCTGAGGTTTCTGAGATGTTCCCATTCCCTTCAGCTATCCAGTACATGGCTATGTCACAGAGTTTGGAGGTGGTACATATCTTGGACACAAAACCGTGAGCCTATTCTGGAGAGAGGCCAGAAATCAGGAGGTGAACAGGAACTTAGGAAGATAGTAGGTGTTGTCTATCCATAAGGCAAGCCTCAGTCCATTCATAAAAAGGGCAGAATAAATGCCTGGAAGCTTCCTACTAGTCAGGACACCTCCATTGATGTATTCGTTTTTCTAATAACTACAACCACGGACACAGTGGATACACAGACATAGAAAAACTCGCCTTCTCAAATGACTTACTAGAAACAGTCGACTCCAAACCAAACAAACAACCTTTGCTACCTATTCTCAGAACATGAGACAAAACCACGAACTCACACCCACACCCACTAAGGCACCTCATTCCCACAACAAGGTCTGTGACTATCCGGAGTGTCCTCTGACTGGTGGACCATACTATGTTCCCCCAAAATGGCCTGTCCTTTATCAGATCAGGTCCCTTTTGCCAACTCTGTTAAGTTGTCAGGAGCCAGCAATGAGCCACTACCTGCTTCCTCAGGAAAGGCCCCTCTTCAGAGTTCTCCTAGCATTTGGTCATCCTCACATCAGGAGGTACCAAGAAAGACTGACTCTGTCCTTGGAAAATTCAAACAAGTGTGCCCACTGGGAATGGGACTGGCACTGGCTCTGGGTGGCTGGCTTCCTGGATCCCAAGTTCAGAGAGTTCCATCACCAAGGAAGTGAGGTAGGTCACTTCCTTCAGGAACTGAATGAGGTCAATACCTTGGCAACCACTTTGTCCTAACAGTTGTTTACAAGGGTCCCATGAGATGGAGGCTGCCCCTACTTTCTCTGACTCAGTCATAAGTTAGAATGGTATATCAACCACAGGCACCATGGAACAGCTCTCCACACAGGCCTGGTTTTGTCCATCTTCTCTACATTAAGAACAGAGCGACTGATTCAGACACAATACTTCATCCTGACCGGTTTTTTTGCCATGGAAGATGATTTTGTGCTCTCAGGTCCTTCATAGCTGCCTAAGTCTTCTCCAGGGATCATTTCTGCATGGACCTTTGAGGATTTCAGCAGGTGGAAGATCCCCTACATACCTGTATTGTAAGACCAACTCTGTCCCTGCTCTACTGTAAAGATAGATTGATGGAACAGTGTATGCTTAGGGTTAATAACAAGTTTGATTTGGCTTAGGAATCATTCTGTGCAATGAATAATGGTTTTGGGAACCTGCGATATTTACAAGAATATATAGGTGAAATATAAGTATGAACACAGAAATCTAGGTAAGATTTGACGCCCAGAAGTGCATTGGGCCCTTGATTGAAATACTCAGCTTTGAATTATATTCTGCACAGATGTCTCAGATAAATTGATATACAATGGCATAGGACCTTGTACCTTGGATGATTGAATGTCAAAAAGAACATCCAGTCAGAAGGATAGTCAGTAGGATTAGGAAGATATTCATAGGTTTAGAAAGCAGAGTGAGTATAGGATTTGAACCAAACGTTCTATAACAGTAGGGTTTCGGGTAGAGAATGAATGTAAATATCAACACATGTGAAGAGCCAGTCACATTGATGAACTCTGGAAAGTATGTAGGAAACCATATATCAATAGAGACATTAGGAAATCAGGCAAAGTATAAAGTACGTGATAGGATCAGGCATTTTCAACAGTGTTGAGGTTGAATATATAATCTTAGGAAGAAACAAATATGTAGTCACCAATAAAATTGACATTTGATAGCATTAGGCAACCTGGACATAGATGTTTTTAGTAATCCATACTCACTTTCCATTTAGACTTCGGTACAAACATAAGTGTGACCTTTGCATTTTGTGAAAGAAGTCTCATGAAAAGACCAGTCATGAAACCCTGTGGAAAACATGTTTTCTGAATTAGGAAGTGATGAAAAGTAAAACAAAATGCCTATAAATTTCTGAACTAGTGAATTAAATATATATCCTATCATGTGCATTAACTGAAGAAAAAGAAATGTACCAGTATTGAATAAAAATGAATGACAAAATACACATCACGTCCCATAGGAATCTACTTGCATTGATATAAAACTGTGTCAGTTACTGCAGAAATATTAGGATTTGTATGCACCATTTACTGTTAGTTTTCAGTAATAGGAATCAAATATGTAGTTCAGGTGGATGAATATTTCTCAGAATAATCTTGTGAAAAGTTGATTATTAATCCACATACATGAATATGAATGAATTTACGGAGTGTATAATAAGACACATATATTTCATATTTTGAAAAATCTGTAGAGTGTGTGTGTATATATATATATAAACATACACACACACACACACACACACACACACACGCACGCACACAAACAGACATTAAAAAGTAGCAATATATCCCAATTGAAATTCACCACGAAATATATGTCATCCACAGATCCAAATAAATTTGTTTTACTGAACATGGATTCATGTATAATTTTATTGTACTAGGAAGCTCATCAATAGTTTGAATTTTCAGTTTCAACAGCGTTTAGGAGGAGTGATCTCTTCTCACAATTTGTGTCTGCCAAGTCAGCCACCTCACAAGAATGTACGTGTGGTACCAGGTAGGATTCTATATGTGCATATAAAAATACATGTGCTGAATAGGATACAGAGAAAGGTAGACAGGAATTCACATATTTGTTAACTTTAAAAACACATGGAGAATCATTTCAACAAAAAATTGACTAGATTTATAACTCCTACCCTATATAATGCAAAAGGCAATTCCAATGATACACCATTCCTCCTCTGAACTGCTTGTATTTCTATTCTGTTTGGGTTAATTTTCTCCATCATATTAGAATTAGTAGTCAGAGTCTAGTTGGCATGGGTTTGTGTCAGGGATTCAGTATTTTGAATGAAAATTTGGAAAATGATTCCAATGTTTATGCAAATATATGCTACAAAAGTATCTTCCCACTCTCATCCATAACAATGCCTTGAGATTACCTTGGCCCCAAGTTAGACACAATTAGAGGAGAAGAGTTAGAAAATCTGTGAATACATATCTGGAATCAAATATGCTCACGAGTTCACAAACTTGGAGGTGGTAGAGGAGATTCCAAAAGTAAGGGACAGGGTAAACACTCCACAAACATGGAGCTCTGCTGGACTAAAGACTTTTTGAGGAACTGCCTCTGAGGTTGGGCACTTGAAATATATGTTGTAGTCAGGAGATTCAGCTTCCTTTGTAGTGAGACCATCAAATCTGGGTATGCTTCTATGTGACCTGGAATACATGATTTCTTATTTTCCAATAAACATGAGGAAGCTGTATTTAATTTTCTGTTTGTAGGTAAACTGTGGCCACTGGGGGCTAATAGTCTACTCTTGTGGACTCTGAAGCCATTTGGTCATCCTCCAGTTTTCCTGGTGTTGCTTGCTGCTGCACTGGGAATTTCGTATTTGCTTCACGAATTACAAGGAATTCACCTGGGACAAAGTGCTGGAGGGAGTTCTGTCACCTGTGGTGAGTCAGGGTCTGCAGAAGAATGTACCAACCAGGCTTCTATTCCACATAGCTTGCCTCCTTGACCATAGCAACCGGATTCTGAACATTGGCCTGAAACCTCTCCATATAACAAGATACCTTTACATAGAAGCGTCTGCTGGATGCATCATGTCAGTCACAAGCCAATTGGAAGCCAATGGCAGATCCACATGGCCCCACCACAGATTTTTTTTATCACACACCTGCCCATCACTGCACTAGGCCCACTACTCAGCAGGGTCCAACTTCCTGGAATCTCTGTTATACACCATTTTCATGAAACTCAGTCAATCAAGTCACTGTCCTGCATAATCATGTTCAGCAACAGGACAACCAAAGTTTCTCCAGTGCCATCTGGTCATGGGAATTTCAAAAATTTCATGGTATTTATCTAGCAATTTTTCAAGGATGAAGTTGGCAGCATGTGGGTTTCAATTTATTCAGGGACCATTAAATCTTGTGGAAGTTCATTTCAAATGAAGTTCTGGAGAACTCTCACAGGCAAGGTTTCCCAAAGATTGGCCAAAGGGTCACATAAATCCAGGCCCATTGAGGTCTACAATGTAACGTCCATGTGTGTTTTGACTCTCAACTAAGACTGCCAAGTCGTTAAGAATAAAATCATGTGATATCAAGCCTGAGATTCCCAGTGGTCTCTGGAAAGCCACCCTGGGCCTAGATCTCAGTTTCCAAGGGTGACTCTCATGCTTGGCCTTCTGAAATCCCAACTCAATTCATGGCAATACTTCTCTAAGTTCAGTTCCTGTACTCAGTCTCTAAGGGAATCACACCAGAGTTCAAACTCAGGTGGACTCAGTCATCCCTTTCAACTGCCACAAAAATAACCACAATTAATACCAAAACACTCCCACATGGCCCTCACCTTCTTCCATATAGACACTCATCATAACCTCTGACTGTAGATTTCCATGAGGAATGCAGCCCAAGACAGTGTCCAAAATACGCTTTCTTGCCCCTCATTTACCTAAATTCTGAGTGACCTGGACACCCTTCCTGTGAACCAGGAGTGATCAAATAGGCCTGCCGTTAATACTGATCCACTTCTCAAATTTGAGACCTACTGACTGTGGGGTTTAGATTTTTTATGTGAATTGGAGTCATGAGAAAACCCAACCACCTATGTGCTAGCCTCTGCAGGGAATTGAAGAACTCATTTGACCTAAAGGATCCCTATTCTCACTTGATTGATGTCAGAAACCTTACAGAAGAAGGCGAAAGACTTCATCCACAATGACTGCTCTTTTGCTATTTTGGTTTTGGATGCACACATGGGATCTTTCTTTAGATCCATCAGTTGCTGAGAATCTAAGCTACAGCCTAACACAGGGCCAAGACGCTGATTCAGACACATCTCTTTGCAAAGCAATTAAGCAAAGAGCCACAGCTGATGCCCATTCTTTTTTATTTGAAAAAGGTTTTCTTCAGACTTCACAAAGCGTTTTCCTTAGGCAAAGACCTTCCTGACATTCAGGGAAACAGAACAATAGGTAAGCAAAAGGCCCAAAGCAGGGTTTCTCCAATGAGACTTTACAGGTCACACTGGTATGTGAGTTTTCTGAGATGCTCGCCATTCACTTCAGTTATTCAGTACATGGCCATGTCACAGAGCATGGAGGTGGTACATATCTTGGATACAAAACCATAAGCCTATTATGGAGAGTGACCAGATTTCTGGAAGAAAACAGGAACTTAGGAAGATCGTAGGTGTTGCCCATCATTATGGCAAGCCGCATTCTATTTATAAATTGGGCAGCATGAATGCTGGTAAGCTTTCTAAAAGACAGGACACATCCATTGATGCTTTCTCTTTTCTAATATCTACAATCACGGACACAGTGGGATACAGCGACACAGAAACACTCGCATTGTCAAATGACTTACTAGAAACAATTCCCCCCAAACCAAACAAACCTCATTTCCTACCTCTTCTCAGAACATGAGCCAAAACCACAAACCCACACCCACACCCACAAAGGCACCTCTTTCCTCCAAGTAGGTTGTGACTATTTGGAGTGTCCTCTGACTGTGGGCCATTCTAGGTTCCCCCAAAATGGCCTGTCCTGTCTCAGATTTTGTGTCCTTTGCCAAGTCTCTGAAGTTGTCAGGAGCCAGCAGTGAGCCACTACCTGTTTTCTCAGGAAAGGCCCCTCTTCAGAGTTTTCCTGCCATTTGGCGATCCTAACATCAATAGGTACCAAGAAAGACTGACTCTGTCCTTGGGAAATTCAAAAAGTAAAACCACTGAGACTGGGACTGGGGCTGTCAATGTTTGACTGGCTTCCTGGATCGCAAGTTCACAGAGTTCCATCACCAAGGAAGTGAGGTGAGGTCACTTCCGTCAGGAACTGAATGAGTTCACTGCCTTGGCAACCAATCTGTCCTAAGAGTTGCTTCCAAGCTTCCCATGAGATGGAGGCTGCCCCTGCTTCCTGTGACCCTTTCACAAGTTAGAATGGTATATCACCCATAGGCACCCAGGAGCAGCTCTCCACACAGGTATCATTTGGTCCATCTTCTCTACATTAAGAATGGAGAGGCTGATTCAGACAGAACCCTTCACCCTGACCAGGTTGTTTTCCATGGAAGATGACTTTTGCACTCTCAGGTCCTTCAGAGTTGCCTACATCTTCTCCAGAGATTATATCTGCATGGACCTTTGAGGTTATCAGCAGGTGGAAGATTCCCTATATTCCTGTATTGTAACACCAACTCTGTCCCTGCTCTTCTGTAACGTTAGATTGAGGGAACCATGTATGGTTAGGGTTAATAACATGTTTGATTTGGGTTAGGAATCATTATGCTGAATAAATAATGGTATTGGGAACCTGCAATATGTATAAAAATATATAGGTGAAATATATGTATAAAAACAGAAATCTAAGTAACATTTGAAGCCCAGAAGGGCACTGGGCCCTTGATTGGGATACTTAGCTTTGAAAAAATTGATATACAATGGCATAGGAGATTGTACTTTGGATCATAGAATGTAGAAGAGAACATCCAGTCAAAAAGGATAGTCGGTAGTGAAAGGTTAATAAAATAGGTACTTGTCACTTACTGTTTTTCTGTATGCTTAACAAAACACTGTTGAAATCTTGAGAACTGTTTGCTAATCTTGTTCCCAGAATGTGCTGTCCCCAACTGCCAAAGTGTAGAATGTACTCCCTCACCCGGTTGCATGCAAACCGACCACTCGCCCTGACCCATCAGTATACTTCCCTCCCTGCCCTCTCCAAGGAAAATATATATGTTCTGCTTAAACTGTTCTCAGGGCTCTCTGCTCTATTCAAGTGAGCTCCGAGCCCCAGCATGCTGGACCCAGAATAAACCCTTTGCTGTTGGATAAGACAGTCTGTTAGTGGTCTCTTCCTTCCATGCTCACCCGACCTTTACATATGGAGATTCCACCGAGTTTTGGCAGCGGCGGACAAAAGACCCTAACGGGTTCCTCTTGGGTTAAGTAAGGCACCTCTTTCTTGTTTCAGTGTTAAGGTTAGTGCTGGGCAAAATGGCTGTCGATGAAGAGCGTGAGTTCTCTCCGATGGTGGCTGACAGACGTGTCACAGAGCCACAGGCCACGTCCCTGGGGAACTTCCCAAAGACTCGGGAAATCGAGGAACAATAGTCTCTTCGACTCAGTAATATTTTGTATCTGATTCGGAATTGCCAGCCCATTGGGTTTTGCTGGCTACTCAGTCCTGGTCTCAGTTTTGGATTATTCAAAGGCCTGATGAATCTCCCTCTATGTTTCTAGAGAGAATTATGGAGGCAAGTAGGAGATATACTCCTTTGGATCCTCAGGCAGAGGATCAAAAGGCATCTGTCATGATGGCCTTTATTGGGCAAGCTGCCCTGGATATTAAAAGAAAGTTACAATGCTTAGATGGATTACAAGATATGACTTTGAGAGATTTAGTCAGAGAAGCCAAGAAAATATACCTTAAGAGAGAAACTGAGGAAGAGAATGAAGCAAAGTGAGGATAAAAGAAACAAAAGACAGAATAAGGCGCTGACTAAGGTCCTGGTCACAACAACAAAAGGGCCAGAAATTAAGAAACAGGGAGACAGGAAGGGATACCTGGGCCCACGCCAGAGGCCACTCCTTGCCTCAGATCACTGTGCCTACTGTAAAAAAAAAGGACACTGGGCCAAAGAGTTCCCTAGAAAGAGACAGCCACTCCTGCCAGCCATTCTGACTCTTGAGGATGACTCCAAAAGTCGGGGCTAACATCCCCTCCCGGAGCTCAGGGTAACTTTTGAAGTGTAGGGGACCCCAGTAAACTTTGAAGTGGATACAGGGGCAATATACTCAGCCCTCAAGGCCCCATTGGGCCATCTATCAAATAAAAGGTCTCTAGTTCAAGGGGCAAATGGCAGTAAGTATCGGGCTTGGACAACTAAGAGGACCATAGACCTGGGAAAAGGAAAATCCATCAATCCTTCCTAGTAATCACAGAATGCCTGGCCCCATTGATGGGCAGAGATCTGCTCACCAAGTACCGGGCCAAAATAACTTTTAACCCTGAAGGCCCCCAAGTGGAATTTCTAAATCCTTCACTAAAAACTCCTATAGTCACAGCTCTAAATATGTCAGTAGAAAATGCACATCAACTCACTCACCTTGGTTCAAAGAAACTGCAGGTATTTCTGAAGTTTCAAGAACAGAGTTTTCCACTAACTGACTCACAGCAAAAAGAAATAACTAAATGGGTAAAAAAAGCCTGTCGAGTCCATCAATTGGTAAATGCTTACCCTTCCAAGCTTCCTGCAGGAAAGCACCTACGAGGAACCAGACCAGGACAATTCTGGGCAGTTGACTTTACTGAAATTAAGCCAGCAAGGTATGGACATAAATATCTTCTAGTCTTTGTAGATACATTTTTAGGATGGATTGAAGCCTTCCCCACTAAAAGAAAAAAAAAAAGAAACAGTGCAAATGGTGGTCAAGCAGATCCTGAAAGACATTTTTCAAAGATACGGCCTGCCAAAGGTAATACGGTCTGATAATGCACCGGCGTTCGTGGCCCAAGTAAGTCAGGGGTTAGCCAGGAACCTGGGGATTCATTGGAAGTTTTATTGTGCTTACAGACCCTAGAGTTCAGGACAGGTAGAAAGAATGAATAGAACCATTAAAGAGACCTCAACAAAATTAAGCTTAGAGACAAGCATAAATGATTGGACTATGCTCATGCCTTATACAATGTTTCGTGCAAGAAATACGCCCTCTGTTTCTTTGAGTAACCACACCCCCTGTGAATATCTAGGGTGCCTCTCCTCCAGTAATGGACCAAAGCCCAACTCTAAGACCTAACGATCCCTTTCACACCCCCTTGCTTGACAGACTTAAAGCTCTTGAAAGATCTCAGTGATACCTGTGGAAAAAGCTGGCCACTGCCTACCAAACTGGGGACGAGGGGACTCCACATCGATATCAAGTAAGAGATTCATCTACATAAGATGATATCAGGTGTCATCCCTGGAACCCCACTGGAAAGGACCATACCAGGTGGTACTTATAACATCTGCAGTGGTAAAGGTAGACGGAATCACTTCCTGGATCCATGCCTCTCATCTCAAGCCTGCGCCCTGTCCACACTCTGGCTGGAAACTGGAAAAGACTGGTAACACTTTCAAATTGCATATTCACCATGTGGATAAGCCTATAGACTCTCCCCTCAGCCACAAGTAGTCCTAACCCTCATCAGCCCGTTCAGCAGCGTTGGCTGATCACAAATTCTACTGGAAAAGAAGTATAATCTATCTCGCATACAGCCCACTTAGGGACCTGGTGACCATCTCTCCACCCAGACATTTGTCAGCTGGCTATAGGTCTTTCCTAATGGGATATCCCTGATGAAGAGGATCCCACTAAAATTCCATTAAATCCCTTCCTTACCATAGATAATGGAAACAAACATTATGGATGTAGGGACACACGAGCCAGATGCAGGTTGGCTAGCCTAGATTACTGTGTTTACCCGGCCGACTGTCAAAGCCATACACAGCCATGGCTATGTGGGGGAAAAGCCGACTTCTTCTGTAAGTCATGGGGATGTGAGCATACAGGGGCTGCCTGATGGAACCCAAACTCCGCATTAAATTCAGTACACAGCATTGGCCATATTACGAATTAGAAAACAAAAACTGATGGCAACCAGAGGGGACTCTAGATCCTCAAATCCTGTGTGACCTTTTTAACATCTGCTGGTGCTCAAAAGGGTAAAAGGAGATTCCACTATGTAGAGGCCTTTTCCCTTCTTCGCTCACATCCTGAACTATGCTTACCCAATAGATCCTCACCTTCAGCCTTCTGCTCCAGAGTCTCTGCTGTCACTCCCACCTCAGCAACCTGATTTCTCCACTACAATTATTAGATCAAAAATCCAAATCTCTGCTGGTTCTCAGACCATTGTCCCCTTGCTGACGTAGCAGGTACTGAGGTACCCCTCCACCCACTCACTCCTCTCTTCTCCTGTCAGTGCCCGCACCGGGTCCCACCAGGTCCTCTTACCAACTAACCCAAAGCTCAAACCAGCTGAGGAGAGCCCTCAGACCCATATCCAAGATGTAATGAAAATGGCCTTTAAAGTTGCTTTGTCATCACTGAAAAAAGTTTACTAAGAATTTAAAGTCCCTAACATGTGTTTTGGGATACTCACAACCATCTTCTTCTTTGCGCTACCTGTTCTACTGCTCAAATATTTGTTGCTAGGAAAATTCCAAACCACTTTCCAATTATTTTTTTACATCTCTCTTTTCTCATTCTCAGATACTCTGAGCTGCTCTCAGCCCCACCTTCTCCGTCTTTCCCCTCTGTACCAGGCCCACAGAAAAGTCTTTAACTGACCTTCTCCAGAAGTCTTCACCATGGCTGACTTTAGGACTTTCAGCAAAAGAGTCCCTATAAAAAAGTTCAATGTAGTTAAACTTCCTATTTTCATGTTGCCCTGTTCTACTTGGCCACTGGCTAAAAAAATTAGCACTCCTAATCAAGACACCCCCTTACTAGTTTTTCACAAAAATATGTGAACAAGGCCTCTGGCCTTGACATGGGGCTTCACAGAGATGGCTACATTTCTAAGTTAACGAAGTTAACAACTGGGCTCCGTGGTAACAGCTGGAAATGGGAAAATAAGAAAGGGAAGAAAAAGCTCTTTACCTCTCAGGTGTCCTTGAAAAGTTAACTTGCCCAGAACCGAGGAAAAAACAGAAACAAAACTGCTTTTTTCAACTTCTGCAGACTGTGAACTTCTGAGCCCCTTCCATTACATGTTGGGTACAAAATTCTGAAACTACCTAAACTTGGGTTTCAGAGGATTACTTGATTACAACAGAATCAATGCCCTCTGAATCTGGTTGCCACCAAATAGGACTGTTTCCCTGTCTTCAGTGCTATCTTAGGTGAGTTGCCTTGTCCGTCCCTACTACAGCATGATTCTATATACTTAAACATTGTTAATGTTTTCATGAAATGGTCAACAGATGTGATTAATTGTGTAATCGTGCAGATGTTTCCCAGAGTGCTCTATCACAATGCAGGTTCATTTGAAGATCAAATAGGGGGGCATTCAACCCGGTTCCACTGAAAATATATATCCCTCAACTTAGCCATCATATTAGGAATAGAAATTGCTGCACTGGTGGCCACGGGAACCACTGCCTTTGTCCATGGGACTCAACAAATGACCCAACAAATGACAGCAATAGACCAAAACTAAGATATTAGAAACCTCCATCAGAGCTTTGCATGAGTCTTTTACCTCTCTCTCTGAAGTTGTTTTTCAGACCACTCGAGGGTTGGACCTCCTTGTCATGAGAGAAGGGGCCTCTGTGCTGCATTGAGAGAAGAAAGTTGTTTGTATGCCGAGCATACTGGAGTTGTAATAAAATCTAAGAGTAAATTAAAAAGATTCCTTGAAAAGCATCAAAGAGACAGAGAGGCCCAAAAAAGGTGGTTTGAGTCTTGGTTCACACAGTCTTCCTGGTTAACTACGTTTTTATCAACCCTGGCCGGTCCAATAATAATCCTCATATTATTGCTAACTATTAAACCCTGTTTTCTCAACCGTGTAATTTCTTTTCTCCAGGCTCAAATTGGACGAGTTAAACTTATGGTAATACTCCACTAGTATACATAGAATGTGACACCCCCCAATGATCATTTTTATGATTAAAAGTAGCCAGAAGAAGAAGTGGGGAATAAAAGGTTAATAAAATAGGTACTTGTCACTTCCTGTTTTTCTGTATGCTTAACAAAACACTGTTGAAATCTTGAGAAATGCTTGCAAATCTTGTTCCCAGTATGTGCTGTCCCCAACTGCCCAACTGCAGAATGTGCTCCCTCACCCAGTTGCACGCAAATCGCCCACTCGCCCTGATCCATCAATAAACTTCCCTCCCTGCCCTCTCCAGGTAAAGTATATAAGCTCTACTTAAGCAATTCTCAGGGCTATCTGCTCTATTCAAGTGAGCTCTGAGCACCAGCATGCTGGACACTCAATAAACCCTTTGCTGTTGCATGAGATAGTCTGTTGGTGGTTTCCTCCTGCGAAGCTCGCCCGACATTTACTATAATGATTGAAAGTAGAAGAGAACATCCAGTCAAAAAGGGATTGTTGATAGAAATAGGAAGATAGTACGTTTAGGAAGAAGTGTGAGTATAGGATTTGGAACAAAAGTTCGTTAGCTACAGGGTTTCGGTTACAGAGTGATTGTTAAAGTTAGCACAGGTGAAGAGTCAGTCACAATTATGAACTGGGGAAAACATGAAGTAAAGCAGATATAAATAGAGACATTACAAAATAAGGCAATGTATAAAGTGAGTGATAGGATTAGACATTTTGAACAGGGTTGAGTTTGAATACATAATTTAGGAAGAAACAAATATGTAGTCACCAATAGGATTGACATTTGAGAGCATTAGGCAAATTTCAGGTGGATGAATATTTCTGAGAATAATCTTGTGAATAGTTGATTATAAATCCACATACATGAACATGAATGAATTTAGGGAGTGTACATAAGACACATATATTTCATATTTAGAAAAATCTGGAGAGTACACACAGACAAAAAAAGTAGCAATATATGTCAATCAAAATTCATCATAAAATATATATCATCCACAGATCCAAAAATATTCATTTTACTGAACATGGATTTATGTATAATGTTGTTCAACTAGGAAGCTCACCCATTGTTTCAATATTCAGTACCAACAGGGTTTAGTAAGAGTGATCTCGTCTCACAATTTGTATCTGCCAAGTAAGCCAAATCACAAGAACAAACGTGTGGTACCAGGTAGGATTGTATATGTCCATATTAAAATACACATGCTGAATAGGCTACAGAGAAAGGGAGACAGGAATTCACATGTTTGTTAACTTTAAAAATACATGGAGAACTATTTCAACAAACAATTGACTAGGTTTATAACTCCTACTCTGTATCATGCAGAAGGGAAGTCCAACTATACACCATGCCTCCTCTGAACTACTTGTATTTCTATTCTGTTTGGGTTATTTTTCTCCATCATATTAGGATTAGTAGTCAGAGTCTGGTAGGGTATGGGTTAGTGTCAGGGATTCAGTATTTTGAATGGAAAACAGGAAATTGAATCCAATGTGTATGCAAACATATGCTACAGAAAAAACTTTCCACTCTCATCCAGAACAATGCCTTGACATTACCTTCGCCTCAAGAAAAACACAATTAGAGTAGAAGTGTTAAAAAATTTGTGAATACCTATCTGGATTGGAAAATGCTCCCGATTTCACATCATTGGAGTTGGTAGAGGAGTTTCTAAAAGTAATGGACAGGGTAAACACTCCACAAACCTCGAGCTCTGCTGGCCTAAATATTTTTGAGGATCTGCCTCTGAGGTTGAGCACTTGAAATATATGCTGTTGTCAGGAGCTTTAGCTTACTTTGTAGTGAGACCATCAAAGCTGGGTCTGCATCTATGTGATCTGGATGACATGGTTACTTACTTTCCAATGAAATGAGGCAACAGTGCTGAATTCTCTCTTTGTAGGTAAACTGTGGCCTCTGAGGGCTAATTGTCTCTTCGTGTGGACTGTGAAGCCATTTGGCCATCCTCTAATTTTCGTGGTGTTTTTGCTGCTGCTCTGGGAGGTTGGTATTTGCTTCACAAAATACGAGTTCAAATGGGACACAGTACTGGAGGAGTTCTGTCAGGTGTGGGGGGAAGGGTCTGGAGGAGAATGCACCAAACAGTATTTTATCCCACGTAGCTTGCCCCCTTGACAATAGCAACATGATTCAGAACATTGCCCTGAAACCTCTCCATATAACAAGATTCCTTTACATATAAGGGTCTGCTGGCTACACCATGTCAGTCACAAGCCATTTGGAATCCAATGGTAGATCCTCATGGCCCTACCACTGATGTTTTATCAAACACCTGCACACCACTGCTCTGGGCCACTACTCAGCAGGATCCAACTTACTGGCATCTCTGTTCTAAACCATTTTCATGCAACCCAGTAAATCAAGGTACTGTCTGGTATACTCATGATCAGCAACAAGACATCCAAAAGTTTTCCAGTGCCACCTGGTCATGGGAATTTCAAAAATTTCATGGTATTTATCTAACCATTTTTCAAAGATGAAGTTGGAGTCACTGTGGGTTTCAATTCATTCAGGAATCATTAAATGGTGAGGAAGCTCATTTCAATGATAGCTCTAAAGAACTCTCACAGGCAAGGCTTCTGAAAGAGTGCCCAAAGAGGCCACATAAAGCCAGGCCCATTGAGGTCTACAAGGTGAGGCCCATGTGTGTTTTGACTCTCAACTCAGCCTGCCAAGTCTTTAATAATAAAATCATGTTATATCCTGGCGGAGATTCCCAGTGCTCTGTGGAAAGCCACCCTGGGCCTAGATCTCAGTTTCCAATGGCGACTCTCATGCATGGCCTACTAAAATTCCAACAAAATTCATGGCAATATTTCTCTGACTTTAGTTCCACAACTCAGTCTCTAAGGGGAATCACACCAGAGTTCAAGCCCAGGTGGACACAGTCATTTTTTCCAACCGACACACAAATGACCAAAATTATAACCAAAACACCTCCACATGACACTAATCCTCTTCCATGTAGAGACTCATCCTCACCTCTGGCGAAGGTTTCTATGAGGGGCGCAGCCAAAGACAGTTTCCAAAATAAGCTCGCTTGCCCCTCATTTGCCTAAAGTCAGGGTGGCCTGGACACCCTTCCTGTGAACCAGGAGTGACAAAATAAGCATGCCTTTAATACTGCTCTGTTTCTCCAATTTGAGCCCTACTGATTTTCAGATATAGATTCTTTATTTCATTTGGAGTCATGTGAAAACCCAAGCACCACTGCAGGGCTTGGAAGAACTCATTTCATCCAAAGAATCCCTATTCTCACTTCATAGAGGTCATGAACCTAACAGAGGAAGGCAAGTGACTTCATCCACAATGACTGATCTTTTTGCAATTATGGTTTTGGATGGACACAAGCGATCATTCTTTAGATGCATCAGGAGCTGAGAATCTAAGTCACAGCCACACATAAGACCAAAAGGCTAATTCAGCCACATCCCTTACCAAAGCAATTAAGCAAAGAGCCACAGATGATGCCCATTCATTTCCATTTCAAAACTGTTTTCCTCAGGCTTCACAGAGGGGTGGCCTGAGGCAAAGGCCTTCCAGACATTCAGGGCAACAGAAAAATAGTTAAGCAAATGATCCAAAGTAGAGTCTCTCCTCTGAGACTTTCCTGGTCACACTGATATTTGACATTCAGGGCAACAGAACAATAGTTAAGCAAAAGATCCAAAGTAGGGTCTCTCCACTGAGACTTTCCTGGTCACACTGATATCTGAGTTTTCTGAGAATCTCGCCATTCTCTTAAGCTATCCAGTACATGGCCATGTCACAGGGCTTGGAGGTGGTACATATCTTGGAAACAAAACCATGAGCCAATTCTGGAGAATGGCCAGAATTCAGGAAGAAAACAGGAACTTAGGTAGATAGCAGGTGTTGCCCATGGATAAGACAGGTTGCATTCCATTCATTAATTGGCCAGGATGAATTATGGGAAGATTTATACTAGACTAGACATATATTAATGCATTATCTTTTCAAATGTCTACAACAACGGACACAGTGAAATACACAGACATAGGAACACTAGTCTGGTCAAACGACTTACTAGAAATAGTCCACTGCAAACGAAAAAACCGACTTTTCTACCTATTCTCAGAACATGAGACAGAACCACAAACACACACCCACTCCCACAAAGGCACCTCCTTCCCTCAAGTAGGTCTGTGACTATCCAAAGTGTTCTCTGAAGTGTGGGCCATACTATCTTCTCCCAAAATGGCCTGTCCTCTATCAGATCTGGTTTCCTTGGCCAACTCTGTTAAGGTGTCAGGAAAAAGTGGTGAGCCACTACCTGCTTTCTCAGGAAAGGTCCCTCTTCAGAGCTCTCCTCCATTTGTCCTTCCTCACATCAGTAGGTACCAAAAAAGACTGACTCTGTCCTTGTTAAATCCAACCAAGTGAGCCCACTGATACTGGGACTGGGACTGCTTCTGGGTGCCTGACTTCTTGGATACCAAGTTCAGAGAGTTCCATCACCAAGGAAATGAGGTATGTCACTTTCTTTGGAACTGAATGAGGTCACTGCCTTGGCAAACACTTTGTCCTAAGAGTTGCTTCCAAGGGTCCCATGAGATGGAGCCGGCCTCTACTTCTTGTGACACTTTCACTAGTTAGAATGGTATATCAACCAGAGGAACCTGGGAACAGCTCTTCACCCAGGCCTGGTATTGTCCATCTTCTCTACAATAAGAAGAGAGAGGCTGATTCAGACACATCCCTTCATCCTGACCAGGTTGTTTGCCATGGAAGATGACTTTTGCTCTCTCAGGTCCTTTATACCTGCCTAAATCTTCTCCAGGTATCATTTCTGAATGGACCTTTGAGGTTCTCGCAGGTGGAAGGTACCCTAATTTCCTGTATTGTAAGAACAACTCTTTCCCTGCTCTTCTGTAAAATGAGATTGAGGGAACAGTGTATGTTTCGGGTTAATAACAGGTTCGATTTCAGTTAGGAATCATTCTGTGCGATGAATAATGGTATTGGGTACCTACGATATTTATAAGAATATAGAGTTGAAATAAATGTACAAAAACAGAAATCTAAGTAAGATTTGAAGGCCAGAAATCATTCGGCCCTTGACTGGGATACTTAGCTTTTAATTATGTTCTGCAAAGATGTCTCAGATAATTCAATAATAAATGGCATAGGACCTTGTACCTTGGATGATTGAATGTAGAAGAGAACATCCAGTCAAAAAGGGATAGTAGGTAGGATTAAGAAGATAGTCGGTAGGTTTAGGAAGAAGAGTGAGTGTAGGATTTGTATCAAAAGTTCTTTCCTAATAGGGTTTTGGTTAGAGGGTGAATGTTAATGTCAGCACATATGAAGAGTGAGTCACTATGATGAGCTTGGGAAAATATGTAGAAAAGCAGATATCAATAGAGACATTATGAAATCATGCAAAGTATAAAATGAGTGATAGGATTAGACATTTTCTACAAGGTTGAGTTTCAATATATAATCTTATGAAGAAATAAATATGTCGTCACCAATAGGATTGACATTTGAGAGCATTAGGCAACCTGGACATGGATGTTTTAGTAATCCATGTACAATTTCCCTTTTGGCTTTGGTACAGTCTTAAGTGTGACCTTCACATTTTTAGTTCCGAATATTACTGTGATAAAATGTTTATGTAGATCAGGTGACATGAGTATTTCTACCACCTTTTCTGGGAGCAATATATTGAAGACATAAAATTAGTTTTGGGGGTACAAAGAGGTGTACCCTGTGTCTATGAATATAGAGATAAAGCATGAATAGACCATAATGTGAATAAATAATATAAGTTGTTCCAAATTTAAATTATGTATTGAACTGATATCTGAAAAATTACAGGAAATCTTATATTGATATACAATCATTCATTCCGACCAATTATACATCAAATGGTAATATTAGTGTTTTGGTTTATCATGAAGAGTGTGTGAGTTTTGCTTCAATAGTGATTATGGAAATTGAAAATAATGTGTTTGGAAAGAATCCTCATGAAAAGACCAGTCAAGAAACCCTGATAATACATGTGTTCTGAAGCAATAAGTGATTAAAGTTGAAACAAATGCCTATAAATTTGTGAACTTGTGGATGAAATGTATATCCTATGATGTGCAAACCCTGAAGAAATAGTAATGTACCAGTGTTGAATACAAATGAACGTCAAATTACATATCATGTGCCATAGGAATCTACTTGCATTGATGTTAGACTGGGTTAGTTACTGTAGAATTATTAGGATTTGTATGCACCATTCACTGAAGTTAGTTTTCAGTACTAGGAAACAAACATGTATTTCAGTTAAATGAATATGTCTGAGAATAATCTTGTGAAAAGTTGATTATAAATCCAAGTACATGAACATGAATGAATTAAGACAGTGTATATAAGACACATATTTCATATTTTGAAAAATCTACAGAGTGTATGTATATATACAAAAAAACACAAATAGACATTAAAAAGTAGCAATATATATGCCAAACAAAATTCATCATTAAATATATATCATCCACAGATGCAAAAATATTTATTTTACTGAACATGAGCTTATGTATAATGTTGTTCTACTAGGAAGCTTGTAGGTTGAATTTTCAGTTCCAACAGCGTTTAAGAGGAGTGAACTCTTCTCACAATTTGTATCTGCCAAGTCAGCCACCTCCCAAAAATGTACATGTGATACCTGGTAGGATTCTATATATGTATATAAATATACATGGGTGAAATGGCTACAGAGAATTGGAAACAAGAATTCACATATCTGTTAACTTTAAAAACACATGGAGAACTATTTCAATTAAAAATTGACTAGATTTATAACTCCTACCTTATATAATGCAAAAGGCAAGTCCAAATATACAACATGCCTCCTCTGAACTGCTTGTATTTATATTTGTTTGGGTTATTTTTCTCCTTTTTATTAGGTTGAGTAGTCTGAGCCTAATAGGTTCGGGTTAGTGTCAGGGATTCACTATTTCAATAGGAAAATTGAAAAATGAATCCAATGTGTATGCAAATATGTGCTGCATAAATATCCTTCCACTCTCATCCAGAGCAATGCCTTGTCAAACCCTTTGCCCCAATTAAGACACAATTGGAGGAGAAGAGTTAGAAAATCAGTGAATACATATCTGGAATGGAAATGCTCAGGAGTTCACAATCTTGGAGGTGGTAGAGGAGTTTCCAAAAGTAAGGGACTGGGTTAACACTCCACAAACATGGAGCTCTTCTGGCCTAAAAACTTTTTGAGAAACTTTCTGTGAGGTTGGGCACTTGAAAAATATGTTGTTGTCAGGAGATTTGACTTCTTTGCATGAGACCATCAAAGCTGGGTCTGCATTTATGTGACCTGGAGGACATGGCTTCTTATATTCCAATAAAGATGAGCAGCAGTGCTGCATTATCTCTTTGTAGGTAAACTGTGACCACTGGGGACTAAGTTTCTCCCCATGTGGACTGTGAAGCCATTTGGTCCTGGTCCACTTTTTGTCGTGTTTTTGCTACTGCACTCGGAGTTTGGTATTTGCTTCATGACATACAAGGAGCTAAACTGGGACACAATGCTGGAGGGAGTTCTGTCACGTGTGGTGTGCCAGGGTATGCAGGAGAATGCACCAACCAGGCTTCTATCCCTCATAGCTTGCCCCATTGCCCCCTTGTCCATATCAACCTAATTCTGAACATTGCCCTGAAACCTCTCCATATAACAAGATGCCTTTACATATAAGGGTCTGCTGGCTGCACCATGTAAGTAACATGCCATTTGGAATACAATGGTAGATCCTCATGACCCTACCACTGGTGATTTATCACACACCTGCCCAAAACTGCTCTAGGCCCACTACTCAGCAGGCTCTAACTTACTGGAATCTCTGTACTACACCATTTTCATGAAACCCAGTCAATCAAGGCACTGTCTGGTATACTCTTGATCAGCAATAGGACATCCAAAGGTTCTCCAGTGCCACCTGGTCATGGGAATTTCAAAATTTTCATGGTATTTATCTAGCCATTTTTCAAGGATGAAGTTGGAGGCACTGTGGCTTTCAATTCATTCAGTAACCATTAAATGTTGAGGAAGCTCAATTCAATAAAAGCTCTGGAGAACTCTCACAGGCAAGGCTTCTGAAAGAGTGCCAAAATGGTCACATGATGCCAGGCCCATTAAAGTCTACAATGTGAGTCCTATGTATTTTTCGACTCTCAAATATGGCTGCCATGTCTTTGAGAATAAAATCATGTGATATCCTGGCAGAGATTCCCAGTGCTCTGTGGAAAGCCACCCTGGCCCTAGATCTCAGTTTACAAGGGCGACTCACATGCGTGGCATTCTAAAATCCAAACAAAATTCATGGCAATACTTCTCTGAGTTCAGTTTCACAACTCAGTCTCTAAGGGGAATCACACCAAAGTTCAAGCCCAAGTGGACCCAGTCATTTCTTCCAACCGCCAAACAAATGGCCAAAATTAAAACCAAAACATTCCCACATGGCCCTCATCTTCTTCCATATAGTCACTCATCGTAACCTCTGGCTGGAGTTTTCCATCAGGGGCACAGCCCAAGACTGTGTCCAAAAAAAGCTCGCTTGCCCCTCATTTGCCTAAAGTCAGGGTGGCCTTGACAGCCCTCCTGTGAACCAGAAGTGATCAAATAAGCCTGCCGTTAATACTGCTCTGTTTCTACAATTTGAGGCCTACTGACTTTCAGGTATAGATTCTATATGTGATTTGGAGTCATGCGAAAACCCAAGCACCTCATCAGGGCTTTGAAGAACTCATTTGACCCAAAGAATCCCTATTCACACTTGATGGAGGTCAGGAACCTAACAGAGGAAGACGAGAGACTTCATCCACAATGACTGATTTTTTGCCATTATAGTTTTGGACGCACACATGGGATCATTCTTTATATCCATCATGTGCTGAGAATCTAAATCACAGCCACAAAGAAGGCCAAGAGGCTAATTCAGCCACATCCATTTCCAAAGCAATTAAGCAAAGAGCCACAGGTGATGCCTATTCATTTCCATTTCAAAACTATATTCTTCAGGCTTCACAACGGGGTGCCCTGAAGCAAAGACCTTCCAGATATTCAGTGTAACAAAACAGTACTTAAGCAAAAGGTCCAAAGCAGGGTCTCTCCACTGAGAGTTTCTTGGTCACACTGATATCTGAGTTTTCTGAGATGCTCGCCATTCTTTTCAGCTATCCAGTACATGACCATGTCACAGAGCTTGGAGGTGGTACATATCGTGGACACAAAACCATGAGCCTATTCTGGAGACTGGCCAGAATACAGGAAGAAAACATTAACTTGGGAAGATAGCAGGTGTTTCCCTTCGATAAGACAAGCTGCAGTTCATTCATATATTGGGCAGGATGAATTTTGGGAATATTTATACTTTAAAGGACACATTCATTAATGCATTTTCTTTTCTAATGTTTACAACAACGGACACAGTGGAATACACAGACATGGAAATACTTGCCTTGTCAAACGACTTACTAGAACAGTCCACTGAAAACCAAAAACAAAAAAAAAACAACAAATAAAAAACGCCTTTCCTACCTATTCTCAGAACATGAGACAGAACCACAAAGCCATACCCACTCCCACAAAGGCAGCTCCTTCCCCCAAGTATGTCTGTGATTAGAAGGAGTGTCCTATGACTGGTGAGCCATACTATGTTCTCCCAAAATGGCCTGTCCTCTTTCAGATCTGGTTTCCATGGCCAACTCTGTGAAGTTGTCAGGAAAAAGTGGTGAGCCACTACCTGCTTTCTCAGGAAAGGTCCCTCTTCAGAGCTCTTCTGGCATTTGGCCATCCTCACATCAGTAGGTACCAAGAAAGATTGATTTTGTCCTTGGAAAATCCAAACAAGCGAGTCCACTGGGACTGGAACTGGGACTGCCTCTGGGTGCCTGCCTTCTTGGATACCAAGTTCAGAGAGTTCCATCACCAAATAATGAGGTATGTCACTTTCTTTGGAACTGAATGAGGTCACTGCCTTGGCAACCACTTTTCCCTAACAGTTGCTTCCAAGGGTCCCATGAGATGGAGCCGGCCCCTACTTCCTGTGACACTTTCACAAGTTAGAATGAAATATCAACGATAGGCACCCAGGAACAGCTCTACACACAGGTCTGGTTTTGTCAGTCTTCTCTACAATAAGAAGAGAGAGGCTGATTAAGACACATCCCTTCATCCTGACCAGGTGTTTTGCCATGGAAGATGAGTTTTGCTCACTCAGGTCCTTTATACCTGCCAACAACTTGTCCAGGTATCATTTCTGCATGGACCTTTGAGGTTCTCAGCAGGTGGACTGTCCCCTTCTTTCCTGTATTGTAAGAACAACTCTGTCCCTGCTCTTCTGTAAAATGAGATTGAGGGAACAGTGTATGTTTCGGGTTAATAACAGGTTCGATTTGTGTTAGGAATCATTCTGTGTGATGAATAATAGTGTTGGGGACCTTCGATATTTAAAAGAATATGGAGGTTAAATATAAGTATGAGAACAGAAATCTAGGTATGATTTGAAGCCCAGAAGGGCATTGAGCCCTTGATTGGGATAATTAGCTTTGAATTATGTTCTGCAAAGATGTCTCAGTTAATTCAATACACAATGGCATAGGACTTTGTACCTTGGATGATTGAATGTAGAAGAGAACATCCAGTCAAAAAGGGATAGTCAGTAAGATTATGAAGCTAGTCGTTAGGTTTAGGAAGAAGAGTGAGTATTTGATTTGGACAAAAGTTCTTTAACAATAGGGTTTCGGTTAGAGAGTGAATGTAAATGTCAGCACATATGAAGAGTCAGTCACTATGATGAGCTGGGAAAAAATGTAGAAATGCAGATATCAATAGAGACATTATGAAATCAGGCAAAGTATAAAGTGAGTGATAGGATTAGACATTTTCAACAGGGTTGAGTTTGAATACATAATCTTTTGAAGAAAAAAATATGTAGTCACCAATAGGATTGACAGTTAAGAGCACTAGGCAACCTGGACATAGATGTTTTTAGTAATCCATGTTCACTTTTCATTTAGTCCTTCGTGCAATCATAACCGTGACCATTACATTATTTGTCCAGAATATTACTGTGAAAAAATGTATATGTAGATCAGGTGACATGAGTATTTCGTCCACCATTTCTGGAAACAATATATTGAAGACGTAAAATTAGTATTGGGGGTACAAAGAGGTGCACCCTGTGTCTATGAATATAGAGATAAAGCATGAATAGACAATACTGTGAATAAATAATATAACTTGTTCAAACATTAAATAATGGATTGAACTGATATCTGGAAAATTACAGGAAATCTTATATTGATATACAATCATTCATTCCCACCAATTATACATCTAATGGTAATATTAGTGTTTTGGTTTATCATGAACAGTGTGTGAGTTTTGCTTCAAAAGTGATTATGGAAATCGAAAATAATATGTTTGGAAAGAAGTCTCATGAAAAGACCTTTCAGGAAACCTGGAGGAATGCATATATTGTAAAGCAGGAAGCGATTGAAATTCAATCAAATGCCTATAAATTTGCTAATTTGTGGATGAAATATATATCCTATGATGTGCATAAACTCATGAAATAGTAATGTACCATTGTTGAATAAAAATGAACGTCAAAATACACATCATGTCCCATAGGAATCTACTGGCATTGATTTTAAACTGTAGAAATATTAGGATTCTCGTGCATTATTCACCGAATTTAGTTATCTCTTTTTTTAAATTTTTATATATGGTTGTTCAAAACATTACATAGTTCTTGATAAATAATATTTCACACTTTGATTTATGTGGGTTATGAACTCCCATTTTTGCCCCGTATACAGATTGCAGAATCACATCAGTTACACATCCATTGATTCATATATTGCCATACTAGTGTCTGTTGTATTCTGCTGCCTTTCCTATCCTCTACTATCCCCCCTCCCCTCCAGTCTCCTCTCCTCTTCTCTCTCTACCCCCTATACAGTAATAAATTTCTCCCCCTTGTATTATTTTTCCCTTTCCCCTCACTTCCTCTTGTATGTAATTTTGTATAACCCTGAGGTTCTCCTTCCATTTTCATGCAGTTTCTCTTCTCTCTCCCTTTCCCTTCCACCTCTCATCCCTGTTTAATGTTAATCTTCTTCTCATGCTCCTCGTCCCTACTCTGTTCTTAGTTACTCTCCTTATATCAAAGAAGACATTTGGCATTTGTTTTTTAGGGATTGGCTAGCTTCACTTAGCATAATCTGTTCTAATGCCATCCATTTCCCTGAAAATTCTATGATTCTGTCATTTTTTAGTGCCGAGTAATACTCCATTGTGTATAAATGCCACATTTTTTTCATTCATTCTTCTATTGAAGGGCATCTAGGTTGGTTCCACAGTCTTGCTATTGTGAATTGTGCTGCTATGAACATCGATGTAGCAGTGTCCCTGTAGCATGCTCTTTTTAGGTCTTTAGGTTTTAGACCGAGAAGGGGAATAACTGGGTCAAATGGTGGTTCCGTTCCCAGCTTTCCAAGAAATCTCCATACTGCTTTCCCATTTGCCTGCACCAATTTGCAGTCCCACCAGAAATATACAAGTGTACCTGTTTCCCCAGATCCTCGCCAGCACTTGTGATTGTTTGACTTCATAATGGCTGCCAATCTTACTGGAGTGAGATGGTATCTTAGGGTGGTTTTGATTCACATTTCTCTGACTGCTGGAGATGGTGACCATTTTTTCATGTACTTGTTGATTGATTTTATGTCCTCCTCTGAGAAGTGTCTGTTCAGGTTCTTGGCCCATTTGTTGTTTGGGTTATTTGTTATCTTATTGACTAATTTTTTGAGTTCTTTGTATACTCTGGATATTAGTGCTCTATCTGAAGTGTTAGGAGGAAAGATTTGTTCCCAGGATGTGGGCTCCCTATTTTCCTCTCTTACTGTTTCTTTTGCTGAGAAAAAACCTTTTTAGTTTGAGTAAGTCCCATGTGTTGATTCTAGTTATTAACGCTTGTGCTATGGGTGTCCTATTGAGGAATTTGGAGGCGACCCCACAGTATGTAGATCGTAGCCAACTTTGTCTTCTATCAGACACCATGTCTGATTTGATATCAAGCTCCTTGATCCATTTTGAGTTAACTTTTGTGCATGGCGAGAGAAAGGGATTCAGTTTCTTTTTGTTACATATGGATTTCCAGGTTTCCCAGCACCATTTGTTGAAGATGCTATCATTCATCCATTGCATGCTTTTAGCCCCTTTATCAAATGTAAGATAGTTGTATTTTTGGGATTGGTTTCTGTGTCCTTTATTCTGTACCATTGGTCCACCCACCTGTTTTGGTACCAGTACCATGCTATTTTTGTTACTATTGTTCTGCAGTATAGTTTGAAGTCTGGTATCCCTATACCGACTGATTCACACTTCCTGCTTAGTGTTGTTTTTGCTATTCTGGGTCTTTTATTTTTCCATATGAATTTCATGATTGCTTTCTCTATTTCTACAAGAAATGCCGTTGGGTTTTGATTGGCATTGCACTAAACCTATAGAGAACTTTTAGTAATATCGCCATTTTGATGATGTTAGTTCTGTCTATCTATGAACAGGGTACATTTTTACATCTTCTAATATCTTCCTCTATTTTTCTCTTTAGGTTTCTGTAGTTTTCCTTGTATAAAACTTGCACCTCTTTTGTTAGGTTGATTCCCAATTATTTTTTTTTTTTTTAGTATATTGTGAATGGAGTGGTTGTCCTCATTTCCGTTTCAGAGGATTTGTCACTGATATTCAGGAATGTCTTTGATTTATGAGTGTTGATTTTATATCCTGCCACTTTGCTGAATTCATTTATTTGCTCTATTAGTTTCTTTGTAGACCCTTTTGGGTCTGCTAGGAATAGAATCATGTCATCTGCAATAGTGATAATTTAAGTTCTTCTTTTCCTATTTATATGCCTTTAATTTCTTTCATCTCTCTAATTGCTCTGGCCAGTGTTTCGAGAACTATGTTGAACAGAAGTGGTGAAAGAGGGCATACCTGTCTTGTTCCAGATTTTAGGGGGAATGCCTTCAATTTTTCTCCATTCAGAAGTATGCTAGCCTGAGACTTAGCATAGATTGCTTTTACAATATTGAGGTATGTTCCTGTTATCCCTAGTTTTTCTAGAATTTTGAACATAAAGGGATGCTGTACTTTGTCGAATGCTTTTTCTGCATCTATCGAGATGATCATATGGTTCTTATTTTTAAGTCTATTGATGTGATGAATAACATTTATTGATTTCTGTATATTGAACCAGCCTTGCATCCCACGGATGAATCCTACTTGATCATGGTGCACAATTTTTTTGATATGCTTTTGTATCTGATTTGCCAGAATTTAATTGAGGATTTTTGCCTCTAGGCTCATTAGAGATATTGGTCTGTAGTTTTCATTCTTTGAAGTGTCTTTGTCTGGTGTAGGAATCAGAGTGATGTTGACCTCATAGAATGAATTTGGAAGTTCTCCCTCTTTTTCAATTTCCTGAAATAGCTTAAAAAGTATTGGTATTAGTTCCCCTTTAAAGGTTTTGTAAAACTCTGCTGTATACCCATCAGGTCCTGGGCTTTTCTTACTTGGTAGTGTTTTGATGGTTTTTTCTATTTCCTCAATTGATATTGGTCTGTTTAGGTTGTCAATATCCTCCTGACTCAATCTGGGCAGATCATATGACTTAAGAAATTTATCGATGCCTTCACTGTCTTCTATTTTATTAGAGTACAAAGATTCAAAATAATTTCGGATTATCTTCTGTATATCTGAAATATCTGTTATGATATTGTCTTTTTCATCCTGTATGCTAGTAATTTGAGTTCTCTCTCTTTTTGTCTTCGTTAGCATGGCTAAGGGTCTGTAGATTTTTTTTATTTTTTCAAAGAACCAAATGGGTTGATGTGTCTGCTGTGCTTGCAGGCCGCTAGTCCTGTTCCGCCGGTCAGTTGCAGGTCTGCCTACCTTGCGGGAGCGGGTGGTGGCTCTGCTTTGGCCCTACTGCAATTGGGGTGTCGTGACTACCATGCTGGCAGATCGCTGGGCCTGTTCCGGGTGCGGGCAAACACTCTGCTCTGCCCCTACTCCAATTGGGTTGACGTGACTACCACGCCGGTGGGCCGTTGTGCTTGTACTGGGCGCGGGAGAAAGCTCTGCTCTGCCACTACTCCAATTGGGGTGTCATGTCTACCATGGTGGCAGGCCTCTGGGCCTGTTCCGAAGGTCAGTCACAGGTCTGCTTTTGTGGCGGGCGCGGGGGGCAGCCTGCTTGGCCCCTACTACAATTTGGGTGACGTGACTACCACACCAGCTTTTGGCTGGGCCTGATCCGGGAGCAGGCAGTGGCACTGCTCTTTCCCTACTCCATTTGGGGTGACGTGGGTACCACGCCTGCGGGCCTGATGAATCTTCCTCTATGTTTCTAGAGAGAATTACGGAGGCATATAGGAGATATACTCCTTTCGATCCTCATGCAGAGGATCAAAAATCATCTGTCACAATGGCCTTTATTGGGCATGCTGCCTTGGATATTTAAAGAAAGTTACAATGCTTAGATGGATTACAAGATATGACTTTGAGAGATTTAGTCAGAGAAGCCGAGAAAGTATACTATAAGAGAGAAACTGAGGAAGAGAAGGGAGCAAAAGGAGGATAAAAGAAACAAAAGACAGACTAAGGAGTTGACTAAGGTCCCGGTCACAATAACAAAAAGGCCAGAAATTAAGAAACAGGGAGACAGGAAGGGATACCTGGTCCCACGCCAGAGGCCACCCCTGACCTCAGATCAATGTGCCTACTGTAAAGAAAGAGGACACTGGGTTCAAGAGTTCCCTAGAAAGAGGCAGCCACGCCAGCCAGCCTTTCTGACTCTTCAGCATGACTACGAAAGTCGGGGCTCAGATCCCCTCCCTGAGCTCAGCGTATCTTTTGAAGTGGAGGAGACACCAGTAAACTTTGAAGTGGATACAGGGGCAATAAACTGAGCCCTTAAGGCCCCATTGGGCCCTCTATCAAATAAAAGGTCTCTAGTTCAAGGGGCTAATGGCAGTAAATATCGGACTTGTATAACTAAGAGGATCATGGACCTGGGGAAAGGAAAAATCCATCACTCCTTTTTAGTAATCCCAGAATGCCTGGCAGACTTTTGCTGTACGTCATGGGGATGTGAGCATACAGGGGCTGCCTGATGGAACACAAACTCCTCATCAAATTCAGTACACAGCATAGGCCATATTACCAATTAGATAACCAAAACCGATGGCCCCCAGAGGGGTCTCTTGATCCTCAAATTCTGCGTGACCATTTTTTTTAAAGAGAGAGGTGAGAGAGAGAGAGACAGAGAGAATTTTTAATATTTATTTTTTAGTTTTTTGCTGGACACGACATCTTTGTTTGTATGTGGTGCTGAGGATCGAACCTGGGCCGCACGCATGCCAAGCGAGCGTGCTACAAATGAGCCACATCCCCAGCCCTGTGTGACCTTTTTAACTTCTGCAAGTGCTCAAAAGGGTGAAAGGAGATTCCCCTATGGGCATGCCTTTTCCATCCTTCACTCATATCCTGAACTATGCTTATCCAATCAATCCTCACCTTCAGCCTTGTGCTCCAGAGTCTCTGCTGTCACTCTCACCTCAGCAACCTGATTTCTCCCCTCCAATTATTAGATCAAAAACCCAAATCTCTGCTGCTTCTCAGACCATCACCATCTTGCTGAAGTAGCAGGTACTCAGGTTCCCATCCACCGACTCACTCCTCTCTTCTCCTGTCCGTGCCCGCCCCGGGTCCCACCAGGTCCTCTTACCAGCTAACACAAAGCTGAAACTAGCTGAGGAGAGCCCTCAGACTCCTATCAAAGATGTAATGAAAATGGCCTTTAAAGTTGCTTTGTCATCACTGAAAACAGTTTACTAAAAATTTAAAGTCCCTCACATGCATTTTGGGATACTCACTCTTGTCTTCCCCTCTGCTCTACCTGTTCTACAGCTCAAGTTTTTGTTGCTAGGAAAATCCCAAACCCCTTTCCCATTATTCTTTTACATCTCTCCTTCCTTATTCTCAGATCCTCGGAGCTGCTGTCAGCCCCACCTTCCCTGTCTTCCCCTTCTGTACCAGGCCTACAGAAAATTCTTAACTGACTTTCTACAGAAGTCTTCACCATGGCTGACTTTAGGACTTTCAGCAAAAGAGTCCCTATAAAAGAGTTCAATGTAGATAAACTTCCTCTTTTAGTGTTGCCTTGTTCTACTTGGCCACTGGCTAAAAAAATAAGCACTTCTATGCTAGACACCCCATTACTTGTTTTCCACAAAATAATGAACAAGGCCTCTGGCCATGAGCTGGGGCTTTACAGAGATGGCTATATTTCTAAGATAAAGAAGTTACCATCAGGGCTCCATGGTAACAGCTGTCAGGGGTGAAAAATAAGAAAGGTAGGAAAAAGCTCTTTCCCTCCCAGGTGTCCTTGAAAAGTTAACTTGCCCAGAACTGAGGTAAAAACAGAAACAACAACGGCTTTTTTGAACTTCTGAAGACTGTGAACTTCTGAGCCCCTTCCCTTACATGTTGGGTACAAAATTCTGAAACTACCTAAACTTGAGTTTCAGGAGAATAATTGATTACAACAGAAGCAATGCCCTCTGAATCTGGTTGCAACCAAATAGGACGGTTTCCCTGTCTTCGTTGCTATCTTAGGTACCTTGCCTTGTCCGTCCCTACAACAGCATAATTGTATATAATTAAACATTGTTTATGTTTTAAAGAAATTGTCAACAGATGTGATTAATTGTGTAATGGTGCAGATGTTTCCCAGAGTGCTCTGTCATGATGCAGGTTCATTTGAAAATGAAATAGAGGGGCATACAACCCGTTTCCACTGGGGCCATATATCCCTCACTTTAGCCATCCTATTCGGAATAGGAGTTGCTTCAGGGGTGGGCACAGGAACCATTGCCCTCGTCCATGGGACACAACAAATGACCCAATTAGAAGAAGCAATAGACCAAAACTAAGATATTAGATACCTCCATCAGAGCTTTGCATGAATTTTTAACCTCTCTCTCTGAAGTTGTTTTACAGAACAGGCGAATGACAAAACACACACACACACACACACACACACACACACAGAAAAAAAAATAGCAAAATATATGTCAATCAAAATTTTCATAAAATATATATCATAAAAAGATCCAAAAATATTCATTTTACTGAACATGGATTTATGTATAATGTTGTTCAACTAGCAAGCTCACCCATTGGTTGAATATTCAGTTCCAACACGGTTAATTAGGAGTGATCTCTTTTCACAATTTGTATCTGCCAACTCATCCACCTCACAAGAATGTATGTGTGGTACCAGGTATGATTCTATATATCCATATAAAAATATATGTGCTGAATAGGCTACAGAGAAAGGGAGACAGGAATTCACAATTTTTTAACTTTAAAAACACATGGAGAACTATTTCAACAAAAAATTGACTAGATTTAACTCCTACTCTGTATCATGCAAAAGGCAAGTCCAAATATACACCATGCCTCCTCTAAACTGCCTGTATTTCTATTCATGGCAATACTTCTCTGAGTTCAGTTCCAGAACGCAGTCTTTAAGGGAAATCCCAACAGAGTTCAAGCCCAGGTGGACCAAGATATTTCTTACAACCACCACACAAATGACCACAATTAAAAACAAAACACTCAAACAAGGTCCTCATCTTCTTCCATATAGTCACTCATCGTAACCTCTGTCTGGAGGTTTCCATGAAGGGCTCACCCAAAGACAGTGTCCAAATAAACTCCCTTGCCCCTCATTTGCCTAAAGTCATGTTGGCCTGGACACCCTTTCTGTGAACCAGGAGTGATCAAATAAGCCTCCCGTTAATACTGCTCTGTTTCTCCAATTTGAGGCCTACTGACTTTCAAGTATAGATTCTTTATGTGATTTTAAGTCATACGAAAACCTAAGCACCTCTGCAGTGATTTGAAGAACTCATTTGACCCAAGGAATACCTATTCTCACTTGATGGAGGTCAGCAACCTAACAGAGGAAGACGAGAGACTTCATCCACAATGACTGATCTTTTGGCAATTATGGTTTTGGATGCACACATGGGATCATTTTTAGATCCATCAGCTGCTGAGAATCAAAGTCACAGCCACATACAAGGCCAAGAGTCTAATTAAGACACATCCCTTTCCAAAGCAACTAAGAAAGAGCCACAAGTGATGCCCATTCATTTCCATTTGAAAACTGTTTCCTTCAGGCTTCACAAAGGGGTGGTCTGAGGCAAAGACCTTCCTGATATTCAGGGCAACAGAACAATAGGTAAGCAAAAGGCCAAAAGCAGGGTATATCCACTGAGACTTTCCTGGTCACACTGATATCTGAGTTTTCTGAGATGCTGGCCATTCCCTTCAGCTATCCTGTACATGGCCATGTCACAGACCTTGGAGTTGTTGCATATCTTGGACACAAAACCATGAGCCTATTCTGGAGAGTGGCCAGAATTCAGAAGAAAACAGGGATTTAGGAAGGTAATAGGCATTGCTCATCCATAAGGCAAGCCGCACTCCATTCATAAATTAGGCAGGATGCATAATGGGAAGCTTTCTACTAGACAGGACACATCCATTGTTGCATTCTCTTTTCTCATGTCTACAACCATGGACACAGTGGGATACACAGACATAGAAACACTCATTTTGTCAAACGACTTACTAGAAACAGTTCACTCCAAATCAAACAAACCGCCTTCCCTACCTATTCTCAGAATATGAGACAAAACAACAAACCCACACTCACAAAGGCACCTCCTTCCCTCAAGTAGTTCTGTGACTCTCCGGAGTTAACTCTGACTGGTGGGCCATATTATGTTCCCCCGAAATGGCGTGTCCTCTATCAGATCTGCTTTCCTTGACCAACTCTGTAAAGTTGTCAGGAAAAAGTGGCGAGCCACTACCTGCTTTCTCAGGAAAAGTACCTCTTCAGTGCTCTCCTGGTATTTGGCTATACTCACATCATTAGGTACCGAGAAAGACTGACTCTGTCCTTGGAAAATCCAATCAAGTGAGCCCACAGGGACTTGGACTGGGATTGCCTCTCGGTGTCTTGGTTCTTGGATAGCAAGTTCAGAGAGTTCCATCACCAAGGAAATTAGATATGTCACTTTCTTTGGAACTGAATGAGGCCACTGCCTTGGCACCCCTTTTTCCTAACAGTTGCTTCCAAGGGTCCCATGAGATGGAGGCTGCCCCTACTTCCTGTGACACTTTCACAAGTTAGAATGGTATATCAACCATAGGCACCCATGAACAGCTTTCCACACAGGCCTGATTTGGTCCATCTTCTCTACAATAAGAAGAGAGAGGCTGATTAAGACACATCCCTTCATCCTGACCAGGTTGTTTGCCATGGAAGATGACTTTTGCTCTCTCAGGTCCTTCATAGCTGCCTATAACTTTTCCGGGTATCATTTCTGTATGGACCTTTGAGGTTTTCAGCAGGTGGAAGGTCCCCTACTTTGCTGTATTGTAACAACAACTCCGTCCCTGTTCTTCTGTAAAATGAGATTGAGGGAACAGTGTATGTTTAGGGTTAATAACAGGTTCAATTTGGGTTAGGAATCATTCTGTGCGATGAATAATGGTATTCTCAATCTGTGAGATTTACAAGAATGTAGAGGTGAAATATAAGTATGAAAATAAAAATCTAGGTATAATTTGAAACCCAGAAGGGCATTGGGCCCTTGATTGGGATACTTAGCTTGATTTATGTTCTCTAAAGATGTCTCAGATAATTCAATATACAATGGCATAGGACCTTGTACCTTGGATGATTGAACGTAGAAGAGAACATCCAGTAAAAAGGGATAGTCAGTAGGTTTAGAAAGATTGTCGGTAGGTTTAGGAAGAAGAGCGATTATAGGATTTAGACCGAAAGTTCTTTAGCAATATGGTTTCGGTTAGAGAGTGAATGTAAATGTCGGCACATATGAAGAGTCAGTCACTATGATAAACTGGGAAAATATGTAGAAATGCAGATATCAATAGAGACATTATTGCATCAAACAAAATATAAAGTGAGTGATAGGATTAGACATTTTCAACAGGGTTGAGTTTGAATATATAATCTTAGGAAGAAACAAATATGTTGTCACCAATAGGATTGACATTTGAGAGCATTAGGCAGCATGGACATGGATGTTTCTATTAATCCATGTTCACTTTCCTTTTAGGCTTTGGTACAGTCATAAGTGTGACCTTTACATTTTTTTTCAGAATATTATTGTGATAAAATGTATATGTAGATCAGGTGACATAAGTATTTCTTCCACCATTTCTGGTAGCAATATATTGAAGACGTAAAATTAGTATTGGGGGTCCAAAGAGGTGTACACTGTGTCTATGAATATAAAGATAAAGCATGAATAGAACATACTGTGAATAAATAATATAACTTGTTCCAACTATAAATAATGGATTGAACTGATATCTGAAAAATTACAGGAAATGTTATATTGATATACAATCATTCTTTCCAAAATGGTATACATATAATGGTAATATTAGTGTTTTGGTTTATCACGAAGGGTGTGAGTTTTACTTCACCAGTGATTATGGAAATCTAAAATAACTTGTTTGGAAAGAAGCGTCATGAAAAGACGAGTTCAGAAACCCTGATAATACTTGTGTTCTGAAACAGGAATTGATTAAAGTTGAAACAAATGCCTGTAAATTTGTGAACTTGTGGATGAAATATATATCGTATGATGTGCAAAAACTGAAGAAATAATAATGTACCAGTGTTGAAAACAAATGAACCTCAAATTACATATCATGTCCCATAGGAATCTACTTGCATTGGTGGTAAACTGGGTCAGTTACTGTAAAATTATTAGAATTTGTAGGCACCATTCACTGAAGTTTGTTTTCAGTACTAGGAAACAAATATGTATTTCAGGTGGATGAATATTTCGGAAAATAATCTTGTGAAAAGTTGATTATAAATCCATATACATGAACATGAATGAATTTAGAAAGTGTATATAAGACACATATATTTTATATATTGAAAAATCTGAATAGTGTGTGTGTGTGTATATATATATATATATATATATATATATATATATATATATATATACACACACACACACATACATACTACACACAGACATTAAAAAGCAGCAATATATATGAAAATCAAAATTCAACAGGAAATATATATCATCCACAGATGCAAAAATAATTATTTTACTGAACATGAGTATATGTATAATGTTGTTCTACTAGAAAGCTCCCCTATAGTTTGAATCTTCAGTTCTAACAGCGTTTAAGAGGAGTGATCTCTTCTCACAATTTGAATCTGCGAAGTGAGAAACCTCACAAAAATGTACGTGGGATTCCTGGTAGGATTCTATATGTGGATATAAATATACATGTGTGAATTGGCTACAGAGAAAGGGAAACAGGATTTCACACATTTGTTATCTTTAAAAACACATGGAGAACTATTTCAAATAAAAATTGACTAGATTTATAACTCCTACCATATATAATGCAAAAGGCAAGTCCAACTATAAAAGATGCCTCCTCTGAACTGCTTGAATTTCTATTCTGTTTGGGTTATTTTTCTCCATTATATTAGGATGAGTTGTCTGATTCTAGTAGGTATGGGTTAGTGTCAGGGATTCAGTATTTCAAAAGGAAAATTGGAAAATGATTTCAATGTGTAAGCAAATATGTGCTTCACAAATATCTGTTAAGGTCTGATATCCTCTCACTCTCATCCAGAAAAATGCCTTGACATTACCTTCACCCCAGGTAAAACATAATTAGAGGAGAAGAGTTAGAAAATCAGTGAATACATATCTGGAATGGAAAATGCTCAAGAGTTCATAACCATGGAGGTGGTAGAGGAGTTTCCAAAAGTAAGGGACAGGGTAAACACAACACAAACAGGGAGCTCTGAGAGCCTAAAAACTTTTTGAGAAACTGCCTCTGAGTTTGGGCACTTGAAATATATGTTGTTGTCAGGAGATTTGGCTTCTTTAGTAGTGAGACCATCAAAGCTGGTTCTGCATCTATGTGACCTGAAGGACATGGTTTCTTATTTTCCAATGAAGATGAGGCAGCAATGCTGAATCCTCTCTTTGTAGGTAAACTGTGACCACTGAGGACTAAGTGTCTCTCCCTGTTGACTGCGAAGCCATTTGGTCCTCCTACACTTTTTGTGATGTTTTTCCTGCTGCACTGGGAGTTTGGTATTTGCTTCACGAAATACCAGGAGCTCAACTGGGACATATTGCTGGAGGGAGTTCTGTCACGTGTGTTGGGTCAGGGTCTGCAGGAGAATGCACCAACCAGGCTTCTATCCCTCCTAGCTTGCCCCATTGCCCCCTCGTCCATATCAACCTGATTCAGAACATTGACCTGAAACCTCACCATATAACAAGATGCCTTTACATATAAGGGACTGCTGGCTGCACCATGTCAGTCACAAGCCATTTGGAATCCAATGGTAGATCCTCATGGCCCTACCACTGATGTTTCATCACACACCTGCCCACCACTGCTCTAGGCCCACTACTCAGCAGGCTCCAACTTACTGGCATCTCTGTTCTACACCATTTTCATGAAACCCAGTCAATCAAGGCATTGTCTGGTATACTCATGATCAGCAACAGGACATCCAAATGTTCTCCAGTGCCACCTGGTTGTGGGAACTTCCAATAATTCATGGTATTTATCAAGCCATTTTTCAAGGATGAAGTTGGAGAAACTCTGGGTTTCAATTCATTCAGGAACCACTAAATGTTGAGGAAGCTAATTTAAATGAAAACTCTGGAGAACTCTCACAGGCAAGGCTTCCCAAAGAGTGGGGAAAAGGTCACATGAAGCCAGGCACATTGAGGTGTAAAATGTGAGGTCCATGTGTGTTTTGACTCTCAACTATGGCTGCAAGTTTT
Source organism: Callospermophilus lateralis (assembly GCF_048772815.1). Taxonomy (NCBI): domain Eukaryota; kingdom Metazoa; phylum Chordata; class Mammalia; order Rodentia; family Sciuridae; genus Callospermophilus; species Callospermophilus lateralis. The sequence continues at coordinate 479,081 of NW_027514418.1, read as the reverse complement.
TCACAATTATATCATGTGATATGCTGGCTGAGATTCCCAGTGCTCTGTGGAAAGCCAGATCTCAGTTTCCAAGGGCAACTCTCATGCGTGGCCTCCTAAAATCCCAAAACAATTCATGGCAATACTCCTCTGAGGTGAGTTCCAGAACTAAGTCTCTATGGGGAATCACACCAGAGTTCAAGCCCAGTTGGACCCAGACATTTCTTCCAACCGCCACACAAATGACCACAATTAAAACCAAAACACTCCCACATGGCCCTCATCTTCTTCCATATATTCACTCATCATGACCTCTGGCTGGAGGTTTCCATGAGGGGTGCAGCCATTGGTAGTGTCCAAAATAATCTCACTTGCCCCTCATTTGCCTAAAGTCAGGGTGGCCTGGACACTCTTAATATGGACCAGGAGTGGTCAAATAAGCCTGCCGTTCATGCTGCTCTGTTTCTCCAATTTGAGGCCTACTGACTTTCAGGTATGGAATGTTTATGTGAAATAGAGTCATGAGAAAAGCCAAGCACCTCGGCAGAGATTTCAAGAACTCATTTGACCCAAAGGATCAGTATTCTCACTTGATGGATGTCAGGAACCTAACAGAAGAAGGCGAGAGACTTCATCCACAATGACTGATCTTTTGGCCATTTTGGTTTTGGATGCACACATGCGATCATTCTTTGGATCCATCATGTGCTGAGAATAAAAATCACAGCCACATACAAGGCCAAGAGGCTAATTCAGACACATCCCTTTCCAAAGCAATTAAGCAAAGAGCCACAGGTGATGCCTATTCATTTCAAATTTAAAACTGTTTTCTTCAGGCTTCACAAAGGGGTGGCCTGAGGCAAAGACCTTCCTGACATTCAGGGCAACAGAACATAAGGTAAGCAAAAGGCCCAAAGCAGGGTTTCTCCACTGAGACTTTCCTGGTCACACTGATATCTGAGTTTTCTGAGATGATCTCCATTCTCTTCAGCTATCCAGTATATGGCCATGTCACAGAGCTTGGAGGTGGTACATATCTTGCACACAAATCCCTGAGCCTATTCTGGAGACTGGCCAGAATTCAGGAAGAAAACAGGAACTTAGGATGATAGCAGGTGTTGCCCATCCATAAGACAAGGTGCAGTCCATTCATAAATTGAGCAGGATGAATTATGGTAAGATTTATACTAGACAGGACACATCCATTAATGCATTCTCTTTTCTAATGTCTACAACAATGGACATAGTCGGATACACAAACATAGAAACACTCACCTTGTCAAATGACTTACTCGAAACAGTCCACTTCAATCCAAACAAACCGCCATTCCTACCTTTTGTTAGAACATGAGGCAAAACCACAAACCCACACCCACTCCCATAATGGCACCTCCTTCCCCCATGTAGATCTGTGACTATCTGGAGTGTCCTCTAACTGCTCGGCCATACTATATTCCTTCGAAATAGTCTGTCCTCTCTCAGGTCTGGTTTCCTTGGCTAACTCTGTGAAGTTGTCAGGAAATAGTGGTGAGCCACTACTGGCTTTCTCAGAAAAGGTACCTCTTCAGTGCTCTCCTGGCATTTGGCCATCCTCACATTAGTAGGTACCAAGAAATACTGACTCTGTCCTTGGTAAATCCAAACAAGTGAGACCACTGTGACTGGGAATGGGATAGCGTCTGGGTGCCTGGCCACTAGGATACAAAGATCATAGAGTTCCATCACCAAGGAAATGAGGTATGTCACTTTCTTTGGAATTGAATGAATGAGGTCACTGCCTTGGCAACCAGTTTGTCCTAACACTTGCTTCCAAGGGTCCCATGAGATGGAGGCTGCTCCTACTTCCTGGAACACTTGCACAAGTTAGAATGGTATATCAACCATAGGCACCTGGGAACAGCTCTCCACACCGGTCTGGTTTAGTCCATCTTCTCTAACATAAGTAGAGAGAGGCTGATTCAGACACATCCCTTTATCCTGACCAGGTTGTTTGCCATGGAATAGGACTTTTGCTCTCTCAGGTCTTTCATACCTCCCTACAACTTCTCCAGGTATCATTTCTGCATGGACCTTTGAGGTTTTCAGCAGGTGGAAGGTCCCCTAATTCCCTGTATTTTAAGAACAACTCTGTCGCTGCTCTTCTGTAAAATGAGATTGAGGGAACAGTGTATGTTTAGGGTTAATAACAGGTTCAATTTGGGTTAGGAATCATTCTGTGCGATGAATAATGGTATTGGGAACTTGCGATAATTAAAAGAACATAGAGGTGAAATATAAGTATGGAAACAGAAATCTAGGTATGATTTGAAGCACAGGACCTTGTACCTTGGTAGATTTAATATAGAAGAGAACATCCAGTTAAAAATGGATAGTCGGTAGGATTAGGAAGATAGTCGGTAGGTTTAGGAAGAAGAGTGAGTATAGTATTTGGACCAAAAGTTCTTTAGCAATAGGGTTTCGGTTAGAGAATGAATGAAAATGTCAGCACATATGAAGAGTCAGTCACAATGATGAACAGGGGAAAATAAGTAGGAAAGCAGTTATCAATAGAGACATTATGAAATCAGGCAAAGTATAAAGTGAGTTATAGGATTAGACATTTTCAACAGGGTTTAATTTGTATATATAATCATTGGAAGAAACAAATATGTTGTCACCAATAGGATTGACATTTGAGAGCATTAGGCAACCTTCACATGGATGTTTTTAGTTAAACATTTTCACTTTTCTTTTAGGCTTCGGTACAATCATAAGTGTGACCTTTACATTTTTTGTTCAGAATTTTACTGTGATAAAATATATATGTGGATCAGGTGACATGAGTATTTCTTCCACCATTTCTGGGAGCAATATTTTGAAGACATATACATTAGTGTTAGGGGTACACAGAGGTGTACCCTGTGTCTATGAATATAGAGATAATGCATGAATAGACCATCCTGTGAATAAATAATATAACTGGTTCCACTTCAAATAATGAATTGAATTGATATCTAAAAATATGTAAGAAATCTTATATATATATATATATATATATATATATATATATATATATATACACACACACACACACACACACGCACACGCACAGACATTAAAAAGTAGCAATATAAGAGATCCAACATGGTGGCGGACATGGAGAAATCAAGTATCTGACCTCATTAGCTGCGCAGGCATAGGGAGTCGTAAACTGTCTAAATGCTGTTTGTTCAGAATCACTAGGCAATGCTGACCTGACGTGGATCTGGTGCGAACAGTCTGGGCCCCTGAGAAAACACACAGAGCCCGGATCGGCTGCATAGAAGCTCAGATTTGCCTGCTTCTTGTGACTCAGAACTAACGTTCCCTCTGAAATAACTGGTCGGCCCTTCTGAATTTACAGAGGTAAAAGGCCACTGGATTGAAATGGGGCTTTGGAGACACAGTCAGGACCCATCCATTGCATTGGTCACCTGGCAAAAGGAACGAATGGTCACCATTTGCATGGGATACCACCGTGGAAGAGAACTGATGTCATGGGCAGAGGAGATAACTTCATTGAAACCAGTACGACAGGTGTGTAATTCCCTATGCATCTCTCTCCACACAGCGGGGAAACATTAAGGGCCCCTCCCAGCTCTCCCTTAAGGGGCCCTCCCAGGTCTCCCGTGAGAAAGATGGCCAGACCGAGGGAATCATGTGTGCTGTGGGACTTGTGGCGTGGAATTCCTGGCTACCGCTCCTACCAGTGCTGACAACTGAGGTCTCTTACACCAGCTAATGTGGGCATGGATACCAGAGAGCAAGCAAATTCACTGGGGGTTCCCAGCCCCAAGCTCTATAAACTTAGGGTCTGAGGGAGGCAAACAGGGAGAGAGTGCCAAGCGTTGATGAAAACAGGGCTACCAGGAGCAGAGACCTGACGTGTAGCAAGTATTGTGGTGAGCGTCACAGTTGAGCGGAGCCTGGCTTGAGGAAACACTAGAGAAGGTCCTAGGCACTCAGGATTAGAGACCCGCCCAGTCTGGGAGGAAGAGCTGCTGCACAGTGATTGGTTCCCACCTATTGAGAGGAGAAGCTTGGCCCAGTGAGCACAGCTCCACCTACTGGAAGAGAAGTTAATTGAACTCTATGACTGCATGTATTATTATTATTATTATTATTATTATTTTATTTTTATTTTTTTTCTTTCATTTAAATTTTTTGTGTTGTTCTTTAACTTATTTTAATGTTTTTATTTTTTTAATTTTACTATTATTATTATTTTAAATTTTAATTTTCATTTTTTAATTATCATTATTATTTTAAAAAAATTATTTATTTCTTTATTTTCCATTTTTTTCTTTTGTCTTTTCATTTCTTTTCAATTTTCTTATTCCCCCATCCTTGAATTCTACCTGCCTATTCTCATTCTCTTTAGTGACTTCTTCCCATCCCTTCTAATATCTTTCCTCCCAAGCTTCAAATAAATTTATAAGAATAAGAAGTAACTCAGCACTCAAACAGAACAAGAAGTAACATGAGCAGCATCAAAAAGCAAGAAAGAAAAGGAGTACAAACAATGAAGGATAACCTAAATATTCAGGAGGACCTAGAATTATCAGAAAAATGGTCATATAAAGAACTCAAGGAATACCTTATACAGATGAAATGGAACCTTAAAGAGGATACGAGAGAGCAAATAAATACAGTGAAAGAACACATTGAAAATGAATTACATAAACAGATAAAAGAAGAAGTTAATCTTCTTTATCAGGAGATAGAGATTATAAATATTCAAAGAATATTTCTAGAAATGAAGGAAACGATAAACCAAATTAAAAACTCAATTGAGAGTATCACTAACCGTGTGGAGCAAGTAGAAGACAGAATGTCACATAATGAAGACAAAATATATCATCTTGAAAAGAGTCTAGCCAACACAGAAAGGCTGGTAAAAAATCACGAGAAAAACATCCAAGAGATATGGTATAACATAAAAAAACCAAACTTATGAGTCATCTGGATAGAGGAAGGTACAGAGATTCAAACTATGGGAATGAAAATTTTCCAGAAATAAAAAAGGAAATGGATATACAAATTGAAGATGCTTACAGGACACAGAGCACACAAAATCACAGTAGACCAACGCCAAGACACATTGTTATGAAGCTATCCAATATACAGAACAAAGAGAAAACTTTAAAAGCTTCAAGAGAAAGGAGGAAGATTACATTCAGGGGTAAACCAATAAGGTTAGCAACCTATTTTTCATCACAGACACTGAAAGTGAGAGGATCCTGGAACAACGTATTTCAAACATTGAAAGACAATGGATGCCAAACAAGAATTCTGTATCCAGCAAAATTCAGCTTCAGGTACGACAACGAAATAAAAATCTTTCATGATAAACAAAGGTAAAAGAATTTGCAGCCAGAAAACCACCATTGCAAAGTGTCTTGAGCAAAACACTACACGAGAAAGAAATGAAAAACAACAACCAAAACCATCAGTGGGAAGTGCCTCAGTAATGACAGAGGGCGGGGGAAAAGCTAATCATGGAGAAACAAAGTAAATTTTAAAAAGCGATAAATATTCAAACATGGCTGGCAGTAGAAACCATATATCAATAGTTACACTAAACATTAATGGCTTAATCTCTCCAATAAAGCAACATAGGCTTGTAACTTGGATTCAAAAAACAAATCCAACAATATGTTGCCTCCAGGAGACATATCTGAATGGAAAAGACATACACAGGCTGAAGGTGAAAGGTTGGGAAAAAATATACCATGCACACGGTCCTCATAAGCAAGGAGTGGTGGCCATCCTCAAATCGAATTAAATCGACTTCAAGACTAATTTAATCAAAAGGGATAATGAAGGAAATTATATACTGTTAAAAGGAACCATTCACCAACAAGACATAAAAATTATCAATATTTACGCACCATTAAATGGTGCTGTGACGTTCATAAAACAAATTCTCCTCAAGTTCAAGAATCAAATAGCCCACAACACAATAATTATGGGTGACTTCAACACACCTCTCTCACCATTGGACAGATCCTCCAAATAAAAGTTGAATAAAGAAACTATAGAACTCAATATCACAATCAATAACATAGACTTAACTGACATATATAGAATATATCAACCATCATCAAGTGGATATAATATTTTTTAGCAGCACATGGATCCTTCTAAAAAATAGACCATATATTATGCCATAGAGCAACCTTCAGTAAATATAAAGGGTGGACTTAATACCATGAATTTTATTGGATTATAATGGAATGAATCTGGAAACCAATGAAAAAGAAGGAAGGAAAAATCCTACATCACATTGAAAATGAACAACATGTTACTGAATGATTAATGTGTTACAGAAGACATAAATGTGAAAATCAAAAAATTCTTCAAGATAAATGAAAATACAGAAACAACATATCGGAGTCTATGGGACACAATGAAAGGTGTTTTAAGAGGGAAATTCACCACCTTGACGTCATTCCTCAAAAATAGGAAAGAACAACAAATAAATGAGCTCACACTTCATCTCAAAGCCCTAGAAAAGGAAGAGCAAAACAACAGCAAATGTAGCAGAAGGCAAGAAATAACTAAAATCAGAGCGGAAAACAACAAAATTGAAACAAAAGAAACTATTGAAAAAATTACAAAACTAAAGCTTGGTTCTGCAAAAAATAAATAAGAAGGATAGACCCTTAGCATCCCTTTATGTTCAAAACATTTGAAAAACTAGAGATAACAGGAATTTACCTCGACATTGTAAAAGCTATCTATGTTAAGCCTCAGGCTAGCATTATTCTGAATGAAGAAAAATTGAAGCATTCCCTCTAAAATCTGGAACAAGACAGAGATGTCCTCTACCACCACTTCTATTCAATATAGTTCTCGAAACACTGGCCAGAGCAATTAGACAGATGAAAGAAATAAAAGGCATGAAAATAGGAAAAGAATAACTTAAATTATCACTTCTTGCAGCTGATATGATTCAATATATAGAAGATCCAAAAGGGTCTACAAAAAAAACTACTAGAAGTAAGAAATGATTTCAGCAATGTGGCAGGATATAAAATCAACATTCATAAGTCAAAGGCATTTCTGTATATCAGTGACAAAACTTCTGAAACGGAAATGAGAAAAAAAAAAACACTCCATTCACAATATCCTCAAAAAATAAAACTAAAATCCTTGGGAATCAACCTAACAAAAGAGGTGAAAGATTTATACAATGCAAACTACAGAACCCTAAAAAGAGAAGTAGAATAAGATCTTAGAAGATGGAAAAATATACACTGTTCATGGATAGGGAGAACTAATATCATCAAAATGGTGATATTCCTAAAAGTTCTCTATAGGTTTAATGTAATGCCAATCAAAATCCTAACGGCATTTCTTGTAGAAATAGAGAAAGCAATCATGAAATTCATATGGAATAATAAAAGATCCAGAATAGCAAAAGCAATTCTAACCAGGATGTGTGAATCAGGCGGTATAGCGATACCAGATTTCAAACTAAATTTCAGAGCAATAGTAACAATGACAGCATGGTACTGGTACCAAAACAGGCGGGTGGACCAATGGTACAGAATGGAGGACACAGAGATTAATCCACAATGCTACAACAATCTTCTATTTGATAAAGGAGCTAAAAGCATGCAATGGAGGAAGGATAGCATCTTCAACAAATGGTGCTGGAAAAACTGGAAATCCATATGTAACAAAATGAAACTGAATCCCTTTCTCTTGCATGCACAAAAGTTCACTCAAAATGGATCAAGGGCCTTGATATCAAAACAGAGACATGGCGTCTGATAGAAGAAAAAGTTGGCTACGATCTACATACTGTGGTGTTGGGCTTCAAATTCCTCAATAGGACATCCATAGCACAAGAGTTAATAACAAGAGTTAATAACTAGAATCAACACATGGGACTTACTCAAAGCAAAAAGTTTTTTCTCAGCAAAAGAAACAATAAGAGAGGTAAATAGGGAGCCTAAATTCTGGGAACAAATCTTTACTCCTCACACTTCAGATAGAGCCCTAATATCCAGAGTATACAAAGAACTCAAAAAATTAAACAATAAGATAACAAATAACCCAATCAACAAATGGGCCGAGGACCTCAACAGACATCTCAGAGGAGGACATATAATCAACAAGTACATGAAAAAATGCTCACCATCTCCAGTAGTCAGAGAAAGGTGAATCAAAACCACCCTAAGATACCATCTCACTCCAGTAAGATTGGCAGCCATTATGAAGTCAAACAACAAGTGTTGGTGAGAATGTGGGGAAACAGGTACACTTGTACATTGCTGGTGAGACTGCAAATTGGTGCATCCAATTTGGAAAGCAGTATGGAGATTTCTTGGAAAGCTGGGAATAAAACCACCATTTGACCCAGCTATTCCCCTTCTCGGTCAATTCCCTAAAGACCTAAAAAGAGCATGCTGCAGGGACACTGCTACATCGATGTACATAGCAGCACAATTCACAATAGCAAGACTGTGGAACCAACCTATATGCCCTTCAATAGATGAATGGATTAAAAAATGTGGCATTTATACAGAATGTAGTATTACTCTGCATTAAAAAATGACAAAATCATAGAATTTGCAGGGAAATGGATGGCACTAGAGCAGATTATGCTAAGTGAAGCTACCCAATCACTTCAAAACAAATGCCAAATGTCCTCTTTGATATAAGGAGATTAACTAAGAACAGGATAGGTATGAAGAGGATGAGAAGAAGATTAACATTAAAACAGGGATGAGAGGTGGGAGGGAAAGGGAGAGAGAAGGGATATTGCATGGAAATGGAAGGAGACCCTCAGGGTTATACAAAATTACACACAAGAAGAAAGGGAAAAATAATACAAGGGGGAGAAATTTATTACTGTAGAGGGGGTAGAGAGAGAAGAGGGGAGGAGAGGGGAGGGGAGGGGGGATAGTAGAGGATAGGTAAGGCAGCAGAATACAACAGACACTAGTATGGCAATATGTGAATCAATGCATGTGTAACTGATGTGATTCTGCAATCTGTAAACGGAGTAAAAATGGGAGTTCATAACCCACTTGAATCAAAGTGACAAATATGATGTATCAAGAACTATGGAATGTTTTGAACAAGCATAAATAAAAATTAAAAAAAAAGAAAACTAACTTCCGTGAGTGATGCACGCGAATCCTAATATTTTTACAGTAACTGACCCAGTTTAACATCAATGCAAGTAGATTCCAATGGTACATGATGTGTACTTTGACGTTCATTTTTATTCAACACTGGTACATACTATTTCCTCAGTTTATGCACATCACAGGATATATATTTCATCGACAATTTAGCAAATTTATAGGCATTTGTTTCACTTTCAATCACTTCCTGCTTCAGAACACATGGATTCCTCCATATTTCTTGACTGGTAATTTCATGAGACTTCTTTCCAAACACATTATTTTCGACTTCCATAATCACTTTTTAAGCAAAACTCACACACACTTCATGATAAACAATAACCCTAAGATGACAATTAGATATATAACTGGTTGGAATTATTGATTGTATGTCAATATATGATTTCTTATATATTTTCAGATAACAATTCAATCCATTATTTAAAGTGGAATCAGTTATATTATTTATTTACAGTATGTTCTATTCATGCATTATCTCTATATTCATAGACACAGGGTACACCACTTTGTACCCCCAATACTAATTTATATGTCTTAAAATATTGCTCACAGAAATGGTGGAAAAAATACTCATGTCACATGATCTACATATATATTTTATCACAATAATTTTCTGGGCACAAAATGCAAAGGTCACACTTATGATTGCACCAAATCCTAAATGGAAGTTGAATATGGATTACTAAAAACATCCATTTCCAGTTTGCATAATGCTTTCAAATGTCATTTCTATTGGTGACTACATATTTGTTTCTTCCTAAAATTATGTATTCAATCTCGATCCTGTTGAAAATGTGTAAACCTATCATTCACTTTACAATTGCCTGATTTTGTAATGTCTCTATTGATATCTTCTTTCCTATATTTTCTGCAGTTCATCATTGTGACTGACTCTTCGCATGTGCTGACATTTACATTCACTGTGTAAATGAAACCGTATTGCTAAAGAACATTTGATCCAAATTTTATACTCACTCTTCTTCCTAAACCTACCGACTCTCTTCCTAATCCTACCGACTATCCAAATTTGAGTGGATGTTCTCTTCTACAATCAATCTTCCAAGGTACAAGGTCCTATGCCATTGATTATCAATTTATCTGAGACAAACGTGCAGAACATAATTAAAAGCTAAGTATCCCAATAAAGGGCCTCATTCCCTTCTGGGCTACAAATCTTACCTAGATTTCTGTTTTTATACTTATATTTCACCTCTATAGTTTTATAAATATCGCAGGTTCCCAATACCATTATTCATCAATCAGAATGATTCCGAACCCAAATTGAACATGTTATTAACCCTAACCATACACTGTTCCCTCAATCTAACTTTACAAAAGAGAAGGGACAGGGTTCGTCTTGCAATACAGCAATGTAGGGGATCTGCCACCTACTGAGAAACTCAAAGGTCCATGCATATTTGATCCCTGGAGAAGATGTAGGCAGCTATGAAAGACCTGAAAGACCAAAACAACCTGGCAAACAACCTGGTCAGGATGAAGGGTTGTGTCTGAGTAAGCCTCTCTCTTCTTAATGTAGAGAAGATGGACCAAATGAGGCCTATGAGGAGAGCTGTTCCGCAAACTGGTGCGGCCAATTTGAAAAGCAGTATGGAGATTCCTGGGAAAGCTTGGAATGGAACCACAATTTGACCCAGCTATTGCCCTTCTTGGACTATTTCCTGAAGACCTTAAAATAGTGTAACTCTGGGATACTGCCACATCGATGTTCTTAGCAGTACAATTCACAATTGCTGCACTGTGGACCCAACCTAGATGCCCTTCAATAGATGAATGGATAACAAATGTGGCATTTATACACCATGGAGTATTACGCAGCACTAAAATATGACAAAATCATGGAATTTTCAGGGAAATGGATGGTAATAGAGCAGATTATGCTTAGTGAAACTAGCCAATCCCTAAAAAACAAATACCAAATGTCTTCTTGGATATAATGAGAGCAACTAAGAACAGAGCAGGGAGGAAGAGCAGGAAGAAAAGATTTACATTAACAGAGACATGAGGTGGGAGGGAAAGGGAGAGAAAAGGGAAATTGCATGGTAATGAAGGGAGACCCTCATTGTTATACAAAATTACACATAACAGGTTGTGAAGGGAATGGGAAAATAAACAAGGAGAGAAATTAATTACAGTAGATGGGGTAGAGAGAGAAGATGGGAGGGGGAAAGAGGGGGGATCATAGAGTATAGGAAAGGTAGCAGAATACAACATTAACTAATAGGGCATTATGTAAAAATGTGGATATGTAACCAATGTGATTCTGCAATCTTTATTTGGGGTAAAAATGGGAGTTCATAACCCACTTGAATCTAATGTATGAAATATGATATGTCAAGAGCTTTGTAACGTTTTGAACAACCAAAAAAAGAAAAAAGTAGCAATATATATGCCAATCGAAATTCATCATGAAATATATATAATCCACAGATGCAAAAATATTCATTTTACTGAACATGGATTTATGTATAATGTTATTGAACTAGGAAGCTCACCCATAGGTTGAATTTTCAGTTTGAACAGCGTTTAGGAGTAGTGATCTCTTCTCACAATTTGTATCTGCCAATTCAGCCACCTCACAAGTATGTACGTGTGATACCAGGTAGGATTCTCTATGTGCATATAAAAATACATGTGCTACAGAGAAAGGGAGACAGGATTCCCATTTTTGTTAACTTTAAAAACACATGTAGAATTATTTCAACAAAAAATTGACTAGATTTATAGCTCCTATACTATATAATGCAAAAGGCAATTCCAACTACACACCATGCCTCCTCTGAACGGCTTGTATTTCTATTCTGCTTGGGTTATGTTTCACCATCATATTAGGATTATTAGTCAGAGTCTAGTAGGGTATGGGTTAGTGCCAGGAATTCAGTATTTCAAATGGAAAATTGGAAAATGAATCCAATGTGTATGCAAATATGTGATATACAATAATCTTCCCACTCTCATCCAGAACAATGCTTTGACATTACCTTTGCCCCAAGTAAGACACAATTAGAGGAGAAGAGTTAGACATTCTGTGAATACTTATCTGGAATGGAAAATGCTCAGGAGTTCACAACCTTGGAGGTGGTAGAGGAGTTTCCAAAAGGAAGGGACAGGGGTGATCACTCAACCTGATCTTTCATTAATATTGGGAGCCATCTTGCCACAAAGCCATGGAAAGATAATTTTTGCTTTACTATAAATTACTGCAAATTCTGAACCTGCTTGGAATGCCTGCCCATGCCTTGAACTCACCCATGCCTGTCTTACTGACCAGATCACAGCCCTCTCTGAAACCTTACTGAAACCTCATAAATATTGGCCTTCCCTGGCCAGACAACGACCCTCTCTGAGGCTCTAATGGTCCTCATAATTTCTGATGCTGGGGCCAGCAAATAAAAAATGTAAACTACAATTAGTGTGATGCTTGTCAAAGTTCTGTTTTCTGATACTCCCTTTTTGTGTAACTTTTTGGGCTATAAAGCTGGGGTGTAGGAAAGGTGGGGATGCTGTCTTTTTCCAGCCGTTTTGAGAAGGAGAGTCAGCCTAGCCGGTTGAACTAATAAGCTTGCCTTAATTTGATTTTAATTGGAGTCAGTGGTATTTTCTTGCATCCTGGTCTAACATTTTGGAGTTCCCCAGCGAGATGACGTTACCAGATCATAAGACCAGACTGCTGGAAATTCTGACGCTGGCCTTTCCTCCAGGGCTCAGGGCTGGAGAGCCAAGTTCCAAAGCCTTGGAGTGAGCATTTGGTCCAGGGAGCACTGCAGTGAACCATCGCACTAAAACTATTAGCAAGCACCTGGTGGAGGAGGCCTCCATAGGTAGGTGGTGCCTTTATAACATCTGATATCCGGTTAAGGGAGATGTCTTCTGATGACAGAGAGGTGGCCTGGGGAGGCTCACATGTACTCCTGTCCAGGACAGTAACAAGAATTGTTCTGTCCTCTGTTCTGTTCTGTATGGAATTTCTCTGAAAGGGTAGAAAGGTGCAGCCGGGCACGCAGGAGCTCCTACCCCGGAGCTTCAGCAAGACATTTCATTGCTCCTCTGTTTTTCTGTATCTTCACCAGGTTTCTGTTTCTTTGTGTTTTGTTCTGTGTTCTATATGTTTTCTTGTTTGTTTGTTTTTGTGCATTTTGTTGAGTGATTTCTGTTTTAAAAACTTAAAGATATTGGACGTAAAAATGGGTAATAAAGCAAGTAAGCCTTACACCCTTTGGACTGTGTTCTAAAAAACTGTGTTGAAGTTTACTCCCCTTTGTTAAGCAGGATGAGAGAAGCCCCTAGCTGGCAGCCTGGAACTCACCCACTGCAGAGGGCAATGCCTGCTGGCCACCAAAGAACAGAGTATCTCCCAGGTTAACAATGGAAACTCCTTTAAAACCCCTTGTTGCTCCAGTTCAAGAGAGTCACAACCTTTGGGCAGAGTCCCCTGTGTCTCTGCTTTGTTAGCAAAGCAGTAAACCTCCCTTTTTATTTTTCTCAAACCCTGTCCTCATTATTAAATAGGTATTAATTCGCTTCAAGGTCAGAAACCGAAATTTAAGTTACAAATTTTGATAACCCCCCGACCCTGGAACTTTTTGAGAGCTGACTACTGAAATGTTAGGAGATGGAGCGAGATTGGGGTGGAACCAAACCAGAGGAGTTAATCCTATAAGTAAAAGGAGGGACTGAGGGACTCCCAGGATCTACCAAAGCCCTGTTGCTTCAGGGAATTCCTTCCTTCGTTCCCTGCACTGTAAGGATTATGCCACCTCTGTCTTCTTAAAAAAAAGAAAAAGAAAAAGGAGACACTAAATGCAGTAAAGTCCCCATGGAAACCCTTGATATTACATTTCAGGTTGCCGTCTGTGAAAACATCTGATCCCCTTGTGAGGACATCTATCCTGCCACTGGTGTAGGAGATTTTTCTCTTATCAGCTCTGTTTTTAAGACTTCTGTCTGTCAGCCATAGTCTGGAGCTCCTTTCTGTCTGTCTTGTGTTTTTGTTTCTGGCCCTTTAAGACATGTGCAATAATGTGCTGATATTATAAATTGTTTCTTGGGAATGATATTAGTTCAATGTGTGTCTAAATGATGGTGTTTTATTGTAACAATCTGGTATCTGGATGGGTTTTTGTAGCATTGCTCAATCTTGCAGTTAAAAGTCGGGTTTAGGTAATTGTTTAGTTTATGATTTCAGATAATTCATGCCAGATAAATTAAATGCTTAGGATGGAAAACTAAAGCACTCTACTTCCAAGTTGGAAAGTAACTTCCCAAACATTCAGTTTTATTTTTCACCAATTTTGAATTGGGTAGACTGAGAAAATATCACAGTGTGTACCAGTGCATTAATTTGGACAAGGATAGTAAATCATATTATGGTATCTGTTGACAAAACAAGATGTAAAGATATAAAATTTTGTGAATTTCATCTTAAAATTGTATCATAATTTTCAACATCCGAACCTCAAAATTATGGTTAAAATGCCTTAGGCCTGAGGTGTCTGCTCAGAATAGCAGTTTTACCCTGCTCCTTTCAGACCTCAGCAAGGACTTTTGTTGAAATGCAAATGAAAGAAGCCGGCAAGCTCAGTAGGAGACTGATCTGAGGCCTAAGGCAGGAAAAAAGGTAAATTGTATGGTATTTACTAATTACTGGCCAGTCATTTTTTCTAGGACTCTTATTTTTTTCCTTAGATTCTGTATTCTTTTTTTGAGCTCATGATTTTGATCCTACAGACCTAGGTTAATGTTTTTCTGATCAGCTCTATCTTTGACCAACAGTGGAGTTTTTGAAACATTGCAATGGAGATTTCAACTGCAAAAAGCTACAAGGCCTTTACTATTATTATGTGTGCACACTTTTGTTAGTGTTGTATGTCTATATATACATATATCCCTATATCATATATATGTTATACAAATTAACACATATAAGGAGCACTCATAAAAAAAGCACTCATATAAACAAATTTTGAAACGTGGATCCAAAGATCTTAAATTCTCATGATTTAATTGGTGCAATTTAAATTGGATAAACAGATAAAAATAAATGTCTTTAAATTTAACCTTACAAGTTTTTCTAGGTGTTCAAAAATCTAATAAAATATTAATGCCGACAAAAGGCCTAATATGCCTTGGTTCTAGAACTTTTTCTTCAACAAAAAATGGTACACTGTTCAATACATTTGTTTAATATTTTGATAAATAAGTAAAGTAAATTTTATATGGGATTACTCATTCATGAGTACTTTTGTTAGATATCTGATTGATTTACTAAGGTCTGTATAAGTTTGTCCTAAAGTCTGTATAAGATTGTAAAAATCAGTCATGTGTTAAAGAGACAAAAATTTCTCAAAACATAATTTTACCCATAACATTGTGGTTATTAAGTTTTATTTTTCTAGAGCAAGCAACCATAAAAATTAAACAACTGATTAAATAAGAACTGTTATTTTAGAGCACTGTACTGCCATTTCTTTAAAAGCTAAACTTGGTTAATGTAGAAACATCAATGCAATTGTGATGCTATTAATGTGCTCATATCTTCCAGGTATACAAGTGTGTAAGGTAGAAACTTTAAAAGAGCATTATATCAACGTGGTGTTCTGAAGTTGTATGGTAAAAAATATATATATATATATATATATATATATATATATATATATATATATATATATATATACACATATATATATAGGATTTATTTACCTGTTGTCAATAAGATATGTAAACTTTTATGTTACTTTTTATATTGGGGAACAATTTAAATGTATTTTAAGTTAATGAGAGCCTAATCTATGTAAAGGTTAAAAACTTTCAGCCTTTTTTTTAATTCATGTTTTAAAAGCTATATCATACGGTGTTAGCTAATGTTCATGTGACCTCAAATAATTTATGTAAACTTTGTAAAATGATATTTAAAAAACAAAGATTAGCTTTAGAATTAAAACACTTAAGATTAATAAAGAGCCCTGCCTTACCTGAGATAAGGCTCTGTGTCCCATCTTATTATGTGAGAATGACTGCGAAAGCAGTAGGTCAGATGTTATTTCATTTAAAGTTATTTTCAAAAGTTTTTTTTTTTCCTGTCAACATTACTAGCATCTCAAACAGAGGATATAATGTATAACTCAGCCAAAAATTTTAGGGTAGCTATTACACAAACTAAGTTTGTTTACTGTTGTTAATTTTATTTTGTAATTTCCTTATGGGTGATATAAAGATTCCCTGTTAGTGTTTTACAGCAGTGTTGCTTTAAGAACACAACATTGGTTAATTTAAGATAATTAGCCATCACCTACAAGACAGACAGAATAATACAGATCCCAAATAATAAAAAGATAAATAATTTTAAATTATAGACATTAAAGCCCAGTATTCTTTATATAAGTCTGTTAAAATTTATTTGATGGATGTTTAAGATTAGGATTTAAAATTAAAGTTATATGAAAAGGGACAAGAAAACCAATATTTGGCTCTTGCCCTCTGAGTCAGTCTGTATCCAGGGAACAGCGGACTTCTCTAAAGAGCTTTGCAACTCTGAACCGCATAACCTCCTGATCAGGGAGATTAATGAGACCACTGGAGAACAGAAAGCCAATCAGTGCATTTGCTAAGAAGAGGAGAGTCATCAGAGAAGGGAAACATCCCTGATGCTTCCGAGGGAAGCCACATGGTCAAGCAAGACCTGGACCCACCTAGCGCAAATGGCACTAGCAGAACTGAGAAGCTGCTCTCAAGTTTCCCCAGGAATGACTCCCATAAAATCTCAGCTGACTGTTCAGAATAGATAGAAACAAAAGTCAGTTTGACTGCTTCATCTTAAACACTTAGAAAAGACAGTTAAAAACAAATTACAGCCATTTCTGGGCATTTTATATAATAATAGTAATAATAATATTTTAAGGTATACACTTTATGTTAGCCTCCCAAAATAAGTAAGACTGGAGGCTACAAAGAAGGATTCTCAGACAGGAATGCCTGATAACTATAAAAAGAGGCTATCAAGATTATCTGCCAGTGGCAGAAGTTTTTAGTTGAAGGCCTACAGATATTCTTAACCTAAACACATAGGCTTGGTATTTGTTAGTATGATTATCCAGCAATGAGTAAGAGAATTAAAGGTTTCTCTATTAGACACAGAGGTCATACTAGTAAAAATATTTTGCAAGATCAGATGACATTAAATTATTAAACTGAATCTTATGGGGAGGGACAAATGTAACACTAAAAGTTAAATATTAAGTTGACAGTCCTGATAACTGGGGATATTAAAGACTGGTGAGGGAACTTCTATACAGTGACATGTTCCAGCTGCTGCAACATTTATTAAGTACTCATGTTTTTTTGTTTCTCTCATAGAAGAACCCATTCCCAGATGACTTTACTACCTGTTCTTCCCCATTCAGACTTCAAACCTAACTGACTTCTAAAAGGCGACTAATGTTTCTCAGGCGGTGCCCCCTCACGTCACCCTCTCTCAGCTCAGAAGAAGTCTAAATGAGTGACGCCTCTCTTCTTACAACAATGGAGACAAAAATAAATAGAATATCAATATAAGTAATTAATTAAGTCAGGTAAAATCAGGGAGACCTGTTTTTGGGTGAGTTCAAAAAATCGGGAGACTATTACCTGAGGGATTAAAATTCCCACAGTGCTCTTCCTACCCAATCAAATATATGAAAAAAACACATTAGAAAAGGGGGGAATGATTGACCCAACCTGATCTTTTATTAAAATTGGCAGCCATCTTGCCACAAAGCCGTGAAAAGATAATTTTGGCTTAACTATAAATTGCAGCAAGATCTGAACCTGCTTGGAAAGCCTGCCCGTGCCTTGAACTCACCCATGCCTGGCTCTCTGACCAGATAACAGCCCTCTCTGAAACTTTGTTGACACCTCATAAATATTGGCCTTCCTTGGCCAGACGACACTCTCTGAGGCTCTAATGGTCCTCATAAATTCTGATGTTGGGGCCAGCAAACAAAAATGTAAAATACCATTAGTGTGATGCTTGTCAGAATTCTGTTATTTTTAACCCCACTTTTGTGTAACTTTCTGGGCTATAAAGCTGGGCTGCTCTCCTGTTCCCAACGTTTTGGGAGGGAGAGGCAGCCAGGGTGGTGGAAATAATAAGCTTGCTTTAATCTGATTTTAATTGGAGACAGTGGTCTTTTCTTGCAACCTGGTCTAAAAGGTAAACACTACACAAACCTTGAGCTCTGCCGGACTAAAGACTTCTTGAGAAACTGCCTTTGACGATGGGCACTCGACATATATGTTGTTGTCAGAAGCTTTAGCTTCCATTCAAATGAGACCATCAAAGCTGGGTCTAGATCTATGAGACCTGGAGGATATTGTTTCAATTTTTCCAAAGAACATGAGGAAGCAGTGCTGACTTCTCTCTGTAGGTAAACTGTGGCCACTGAAAGCTAAGTGTCTCCGCATGTGGACTGTGAAGCCACTTGGTCATCCTCCACTTTTCATGGTGTTTCTTTCTACTGCACTGGGAGTTTGGTATTTGCCTCATGAAATACAATGACTTCAACTGGTACACAGTGATGTAGGGAGTCCTGTCACGTGTGGTGGGTCAGGGTCTGCAGGAGAATGCACCAACCAGGCTTCTATCCCACATAGCTTGACCCTTTGACCATAGCAACCTGATTCTGAACATTGCCCTGAAACGTCTCCATATAACAAAATGCCTTTTATGGAGAGGTTTCAGACATATAAGTGATTCCTGTCTGTAACATGTCAGCCACAAGTCATTTGGAAGTCAATGGCAGAATCACATGTCCCGACCACAGATGTTTTATCACACAGCTGCACACAACAGCTTTTGGCCCACTACTCAGCAGGCCCCAACATACTGGCATCTCTGTTCTACACCATTTTCATAAAACCCAGTCAATCAAGGCACTGTCTGGTACACTCAGGATCAGCAACTGTACATCCAAAGGTTCTCCAGTGGCAGGTGGCCATGGGAAGTTCAAAAATTTCATGGTATTTATCTAGCCATTTTCAAAGACGAAGTTGGAGAAACTGTGGGTTTCAATTCATTAAGGAACCATTAAATTTAGAGGAAGCACATTTCAATGAATAATCTAGAGAACTCTCACAGGCAAGGGTTCCCAAAGACTGGCCAAAAGGTCACATGAAGCCAGCCCCATTGAGGTCTACAATGTAAGGTCCATGTGTGTTTTGACTCTCAACTATGGCTTCCAAGTATTTCAGAAAAAAAATCATGTGATATCCTGGCTGAGATTCCCAGTGCTCTGTGGAAAGCCACTCTGGGCTTAGATCTCGGTGTCCAAGGGCGACTCTCATGTGTGGCCTCCTAAAATCCCAACACAATTCATGGCGATACTTCTCTGAAGTCAGTTCCATAACGCATTCTCTAAGAGGAATCACACCAGAGTTCAAGCCCAGGTGGACCCAGGCATCTCTTACAACCACCACACAAATGACCACAATTAAAACTAAAACACTCCCACATGCTCCTCATCTTCTTCCACATAGACACTCATCATAAACTCTGGCTGGAGGTTTCCATGAAGGGCACAGCCCAATACACTGTTCAAAATAAGCACCCTTGCCCCTCATTTGCCTAAAGTCAGGGTGGCCTGGACACCCTTGCTGTGAACCAAGAGTGATCAAATAGGCCTGCCCTATATCTGATCTGCTTCTCCAATTTGAGGCCTAATGACTGTCTGGTATAGATTCTTTATGTGAATTGGTATCATAGAAAACCCAAGCCCCTATCGGCTAGGCTCTGCAGGGATTTGAAGAAATGATTTGACCCAAATGATCCCTATTCTCACTTGATTTAGCTCAGGAAGCTTACAGAGGAAAGTGAGAGACTTCATCCACAATGACTGCTCTTTTGGCCATTTTGGTTTTGGATGCACACTTGGAAACTTTCTTTAGATCCATCAGGTGCTGAGAATCTAAGCCACTGCCACCACACCGGGCCAAGTGGCTGTTTCAGACACATCCTTTTCGAAAGCAATTAAGCAAAGAGCCACAGGTGATGCCCATTCATTTCCATTTGAAAACTGTTTTCTTCAGGCTTCACAAAAGGGTGGCCTGAGGCAAAGACCTTCCTGACATTAAGGGTAATAGAATCATAAGTAAGAAAATGGCCCAAAGCAGGGTTTCTCCACTGAGAAATTACTGGTCACACTGATATCTGAGTTTTCTGAGATGCTCGCATTCCCTTCAGCTATCCAGTACATGGTCATGTAACAGAGCTTGGACGTGGTACATATCTTGGAAACAAAACCATGAGGATACTCTGGAGAGTGGCCAGTATTCAGGAAGAAAAGAGGAACTTAGGAAGATAGTAGCTGTTCACCATCCATTAGGCAAGCCGCACTCCATTTTTAAATTGGGTGGGAAGAATGCTGGGAAGCTTTATACTAGACAGGACACAACCATTGATGCATTCGCATTTCAAATGTCTACAACCACGGATACAGTGGGATACACAGACATAGAAACACTCGTGTTGTCAAACGACTTTCTAGAAACTTTCCAGTCCAAACCTACAAACCGCCATTCCTACCTATTCTCAGAACATGAGACAAAACCACAAACTCACACCGACACCCACAACGGCACCTCCTTCCCCCAAGTATGGCTGTGACTATCCTGAGTGTCCTCTGACTGGTGAGCCATAATATGTTCCCACAAAATGGCCTGTCCAATCTCAGATCTGGTCTTCTTTTCAAACTTTTAGAAGTTGTCAGGAGCCATGGTTGAGCCACTACCTGCTTTCTCAGAAAAAGCCACTCTTCAGAGCTCTCCTGAAATTTGGCCATCATCACATAAGTAGGTACCAAGAAACACTGACTCTGTCTTTGGTAAATTCAAACAATTGAGACCACTGGGACTGAAACTAAGACTTGCTCTGGGTGCATGGCTTCCTGGATCCCAAGTTCAGAAAGTTCCATCACCAAGGAAGTGTGGTAGGTCACTTCCTTCAGGAACTGAATGAGGTCACTGTGATGGAAAACCACTTTGTTCTAACAGTTGCTTCCAAAGGTCCCATGAGATGGAGGCTGCCCCTACTTCCTGTGACACTTTCACAAGTTAGAATGGTATATCAACCATAGGCATCTGGGAACAGCTCTGTACACAGGCCTGGTTTGGTCCATTTAATCTACATTAAGAAGAGAGAGGCTGATTCAGACACATTCCTTCATTCTGACCAGGATGTTTGACATGGAAGTTGACATGGATTTGACTTTTGCTCTCTCAGGTCCTTCATAGGTAAAAAGGTCGGTCAAAAGTCGGAGGAAAAGACCACCAAGAGACTGTCTCATGCCACAGCAAAAGGTTTATTGGGCGTCCAGCATGCTGTGGCTCAGAGCTAACTTCAGAGGAGCAAAGAACAAAGAGCTCCAAAAACAACTTGAGCAGAGTTTATTTACATTCTTTAGAGAGGGCAGTGACTTTGCATACATCATAGCCTCCTTTAGCAAATCAACATACCACGGGAAAATCAAATAACAACCCAAAAACATGATTAGCACATTCATTGGCAGGAAGAGGTCGGACAGGGGGTGATTGGTTAGCCCTGAGAAGGGGTATACATTTAAACTGATTGGTTGAAGCCCTGAGATGTATACGTGATGAGCTGCACGGTTTCTGGGAAGGGGTTGTTTAGCAACTAGGTGGTCAGGGAAGATTTCAACACACATCTAATTGGCAGTTCCGGGAATTGTCTTAACTGCCACAGGAATTTCAGGTTCTGAGTGCAGCTTGGAAACTTTACAAAACCTGGTTCTTTATGTTTCAATTTTAATTTCTTTTATTCTTTCATTTCCCACTCCTTTTTCTTACTACATTTAATCTTAAAAGTAATGAATCATAATTATTGCGGGGTCTCACACTCTATTTCTGCCAGTGGAGCGTATTTCTGTCTGATTACCATGAGTTTTTCCTGCCCAATTTGAGCCTGGAGAAACGAAACTATGCGGTTAAGCAAACAAGGTCCCAAAGTTAGCAACACCATAAGGATGATCAGGGGTCAAGCTAAGCCTGATAGGAGTGTAGTTAACCAGGGGGACTGGGTAAACCATGACTCAAACCACCCTTGTTGAATCTCCCTTTCTCTCTGGCGCTCTTCAAGGCATTTTCTCAATTTACTCATGGATTCTTTTACAACTCCAGTATGGTCAGCATAAAAACAACATTCTTCTCTCAGTGCAGCACAGAGGCCCCACTCCCTCATGAAGAGGAGGTCTAATCCTCGCCTGTCCTGTAAAACAACTTCAGAGAGAGAGTTTAAGGATTCCTACAGCACTGTGATGGAGGTCTCTAATGTCTTCCAGTCTTGATCTATTGCTGTTTCTAATCAGGCCATTTGTTGTGACCCATGGATCATAGCAGCTGTTCCTGTACCCACTCCTGCAGCAGCTCCTATCCTCAATAGGATGGCTATAGTAAGGGACACTGGATGCCAGCAAAATCAGGTTGTTTGTCCCCCTAGTAGACCTTAAAATGATTCTGCATCATAATAAACCACCCTGGGAAGTATCTGCACCATTAAACAATAATTTACAAAGCTGTCAAATACATGGGTTGAAATGCAAGGAGTTCTGACTGTGTGGAGTTCAGTACAATTAAGGTTCCTTTAATTAGTTCCCAGGGGCAGGAGTCAGCTGTACTCTGGACTGGGGAAGTAGGCAAAGATGGAAACTGGGAAGTATGAGATGGTTGAGGGGTTCTGGTAGATCTAGGCATGGGAGGTTTTGGAGGCTTAATTCCTGGCTTGAGGGGATTGGGCCCTATTGCTGTGGGATTTTCTTCCTTTTTAAGCAGGATGGTGAACCAGTGACCAAAGTCATAACGAGGGCCATAAATATAGAATCGCATTTCCCATGTATTTCCCATAGACCATGTTGTTCTGAGGTAGCCCCTTTTTTTGGAAGTGAAAGTTATATTGAGGGGGTAACATAGACTATTCTTTCCTCAGCCAGTTTTTGACACAACTTGGCTAGTGGCACATTTCTTGGGATCAATCCAGGTGTCATTTTTTCCTACCTGAATGATACTGTCTGCGGAGTTTGGGTTCAACCATGTAGCTCCCGTTTGTTCACAACCCCAAGATCTTAAATAAAAGTCACTGGGTCCTCCACAGGTTTGGGCCTGTTTGCGACTTAAGAAATCAGCTGGGCACACATAAAAATCAAGACTGGCTAGTTTACACCTGAGCTGGGGAAGATGATATCCATAATTCATGGGGTCAGGTGGTCTATGTTGCCCTGGTTTGGGTTTGAGTGGGATCTGTGTGAAGTCCTCTATGTCAGGGAGATCCCAGTCAGAGAGGCCTATGTCAAGCTGACAAATGTCCAGGTAGAGAGATGGCCACCAAGTCCATAAGAGGGCTGTATGTGAAATAGACCACACTACTTGCCCAGTAGGATTTATAGCTGCCATTGTTGCTGAACAGGCTGATGGTGATTAGGACTGCTGGTGGTCAGGGGAAGAATCCATAGCCTTACCCACACGACGGACACGCAACTTGAGAGGGTTACCAGTCTGTTCCAGTTTCCAGCCGGAGGCTGGACAGGGCGCAGGCTTGAGATGGGTGGCATGGATCCAGGAAGTGATTCCATCCACTTTCACCACTGTAAGTGTTATAAGCAGCACCTGGTATTGTCCTTTCCAGCGGCGTTCCAGGCATGATACCTGATGCCGTCTCACATAGACGAAGACTCCCACTTGATATCGATGTGGGGTTCCCTCGTCTCCAGGCTGATAAGCACTGGCCAACTGTTTCCACAGGTATCGCTGGGTGCTGTGTTTGTTCAAGGGCTTTAAGTCTGTCAAGCAAGGGGGTGTGAAAGGAATCATTAAGTCTCAGAGTTGGGGTTAGGTCCCTTACTAAAGGAGGGGCACCATAGAGAATTTCATAAGTGGTGAGTTTACACAAAGAGGCAGAGGGTGTACTTTTTGCACGAAACAGTGCTTAAGGTAGGAGCATAGTCCAATTTTTTTATGCAGGTCTCCAAGCTTAATTTCTTTAAATTCTCTTTGATGGTTCTAATCATTTTTTCTACCTGTCCTGAGCTCTGGCATCTATAAGCACAATGTAACTTCCAATTAATCTTCAGGGTCCTGGTGAATCCCTGACTTACCTGGGCAACAAATGCCGGTCCATTATTGGACCCTATTACCTTAGGCAGGCCAAACCTTGGAAAAATGTCTTCTAGAATCTTTTTGAGCACCGTCTGAGCCGTTTCTTTCTTCATGGGGAAGTCTTCAATCAATCCTGAAAGAGTATCTACAAAGACTAGGGGATATTTAAGTCCATACCTTCCTGGCTTAATTTCAGGAAAAGTCCACTTCCCAAAATTGTCCTGGTCTGGTTCCTCGTAAGCGCTTCCCTGCAGGAAGCTTGGATGGGTAAGCATTAACTAATTGGCAGACTTGACAAGCTCTAGTCACCTTCTAAGCTATTTCTTTCCTCTGTAAGTCAGTCAATAAAAAATCCTTTCTTCGGTCCTTTAAGTGTGCCTATAACTTCTTTGAGCTTAAGTGGGTGAGCTAGTGTACGTCTTTGACATAAAGGTGGGCTTTTTGAAATTGTAAACTTGGCTCTGTAGGGTCCCAGAGTTCTGCATCTGTCTCCTCAGATGATAAGTTGCCTGAATGTTCCAGTGTGGCCAAGTCTCCTGAATGTTGATCCCCCTGGTGTGGAAAAAGTTAACAGAGTCACTCCGTTTAGGGCTGCCAATTAAGCTTCCTCATCTGCCCTTCTGTTTTTAACTGCAACGAGGTCGTTTCCCTTCAGGTGCCCTGGACAGTGCACTATAGCTAGTTCCTTAGTGCCCTTCACTGCTGAGAGAAGGTGGAGAATCTCAACTTTGTTCTTTATTTTTTTCCCAGTGGAGGTTAATAGCCCCCTTTGCTGGTAAATAGCCCTGTGCACATTAGCATTGCCAAATGCATAGTGGCTATCAGTGTATATGGTGGCCCTTTTGCCTGTTGCTAGTTCCAATGCTTTCGTAAGGGCAATCAGTTCTGCCATTTGGACTGATGTCTCTTCTGGGAGACCAGAGGATCAGATGACATTAGTTTTGCTAACTACTGCTGCTCCAGCCCACCACATACCATCTTGGAGGAAGCTGCTCTCTTTCGTAAACCATACGACTTCAGGGTGAGGCAGTGGCTGGATCCTTCAAGTCTCGTCCTATACTGGTTTCCTCTGCCAGTATGTGTTGACACTCATGAGTGACAGGTCCTGATGATTCTTCTGGCAGCCAGGTTGAGTGGAGCAGGAGGTCTAAGAGTTATTCTGTCTTTGCTAATCCAGAGGCTCTGGTAGTAGTTTATTCTGGAGTTTGATAGCCACCTATCTGGAGGTTGACAGATGATGCTCTCCAGGGCATGGGGGGCTATAATGGATAGCTTCTGTCCCAACCTTCATTAATGAGCATCTTTTATTAGAAGCGCTGCCGCTGCTATAGCTCTTAAGCAACGGGGCCACCCAGTAGCCACTGGGTCCAGTTTTTTTGATAAGAATGCTACCGGCCTTTTCCAAAGTCCCAAAGTCTAAGTGAACACTCCCCATGCTATTCCTTTCTTTTTCTCGATGTAGAGAGTGAAGGGTTTATCTATATCTGGGAGTGCTAAGGCCGGAGCAGATAGCAGCACTTTTTTTGACATTATCAAAAGCTTGTTGGTGCTCAGGGGTCCATTGGAATTGGGCATTCCACTTTATCAGCGGGTATAAAGGGGCAGCCAGAGAGGCGAACCCAGGAATCCATCACCTGCAAAATCCAGCAGTCCCAAGAAACTCTCTGAGTTGTCTCTTATTAGATGGGGGTGGTATCTGCACAATGGTTTGTTTTCTGTTCTCAGTTAGCCATCATTTGCCACCCCTAAGAGAATAACCCAGGAAGATTACTTCTTGCTGACAAATTTGGGCCTTTTGGCAGAAGCCCTATATCCAAGCCGAGCAAGCTCGGATAATAGTGCTTGGGTCCCAGACTCATAGTTTTCCTTGGTGTCCGCTGCCAGTAGCAGATCATCCACATATTGGAGTAGTGTGACTTCGGGGTGTGCAGTTCTGAAGTCGTTTATGTCCCTGTGGAGGGCTTCATCAAAGAGAGTGGGGGGGGGGTGAACCCCTGTGGGAGTCTAGTCCAGGTTACTTGGCCAGATGTTCCAGTTTCTGGGTCTATCCACTCGAAAGCAAACAGCAACTGACTGTCCTTATGTAGGGGCAAGCAGAAGTAAGCATCTTTTAAGTCCAGCACAGTGTAGCATTCCCGGTCCAGATTCAGAGTGCTAAGCAAATTATATGGATTGGGTACTGTGGGGTGAATGTCCTGCACTCTGTTGTTGATCTCTCTTAGGTCTTGAACAGGACTGTAGTCCCTAGTTACTGGCTTTCTTACTAGTAGCAGGGGGGTATTCCAGGCTGATTGACAGGGCCTTAGGACCCCAAGGGCCAATTATTTCTGAATATGGTGACTTATCCCATCCTTAGCTTCTTTGCTTAGAGGATATTGTTTAACACTGATTGCAGAGGCAGAGGCTTTTAATTCTACTACTATTGGAGGTTGTTTTATGGCTAGACCTAACCCAGCAGTTTTTGCCCAGGCATTAGGATAATCTTTTATCCATTTCTGTTGTAGTTTGCCTCTTTGATCAGTCCTAGGGGGCACGAAGTGTTGATGTTCATCTTCTATGGACATAGTCAATTCTGTGACTATGGGAGTTTTTACTGAAGGTTTTAGAACATCCACTTGGGGACCATCAGGGTTAAAGGTTACTCTAGCCCCGAGTTTGGTAAACAGATCCCTGTGCATCAATGGGGCTGGGCATTCTTGGATTACTAGGAAAGAGTGGTGGACTTTACATTTTCCTACTTCCATAATCCTCTTAGTTGTCCAAGCCCGATAAGTAGTGCCATTAGCCCCTTGAACTAGGGACCATTTATTTGATATGGGGCCCAGTGAAGCCTTAAAGGCTGAGTATACTGCTCCTGTATCCACTTCAAAGTTCACTGGAGGCCCCTCCACTTCAAATGTTACCCTGAGCTCGGGGAGGGGATCCGAGTCCTGACATTCCTAGTCCTCTTCTAGAGTCAGCATGGCGGGCTGCCGTGGCTTCTTCTTTTTGGGGCACTCTTTGTCTCAGTGTCCTTTTTCTCTACAGTAGGCACATTGATCTGAGGCCAGGGAAAGCCTTTGGCGTGGGCCCAAGTATCCCTTTCTGACTCCCTGCTTTTTAATTTCTGGCGTATTTGCTGCTGTGAAGAAAATCTTAGCCAATGCTTTTGTCTGCCTTTTGCTCCTTTCATCCTTTTTTTCTTCCCTTTCCTTCTCTCTCCTCTGTTCCGTGTCCTCCTCAGTTTCTCTCTTATAATATACTTATATACTTATAATATATACTTATAATATATATCTTATAATATACTTTCTCAGCTTCTCTGTCTAAATCTCTTAAGGTCGTATTTTGTAACCCATCTAGACATTGTAACTTTCTCTTAATATCTTGGGCAGCTTGCTCAATAAAGGCCATTGTAACAAATGCCTTTTGGTCATCTGCCTGAGGATCAAAAGGAGTATATTTTCTATATGCTTCCATAATTCTCTCCAGAAACATAGAGGGAGACTCATTAGGCCCTTGGATAATCTCTCTTACCTTTGCTAAATTGGTCGGCTCTCTGGCGGCCACTCTGAGACCCGCTATTAGAGCCCGGCGATAAGTGGACAGATGCTTCCTACCTTCAAAGGTGTTGGGGTCCCAGTTGGGTCGGTTCATGGGCCCATAGGGATGGAGAGAGAGCATCACAGGGGCTTCTGAGTTTTCTATTATCCATCGCCAGTGGGTTCTTTTAGGTTGCCCATCTTCCTCCAGGGGAGGAGGGGTTGCTGCTGCTGTGGGGAAGTCCCCTGGAGGGATTGGGTCTGGCCCAATTGCCTCTAGCAGTGGAGAGGCTGAGTCAGCGGTGGGAGGATCATCAGGAACTGTGTTGGGGGTTGGGGAGGGAGAGTAGACAATAAGGAGGGGGTGGAGTGTCCAGTCTTGTGACTCAGGGAGAATGGAAGGAAGAGGGAGAGGAGCGGAAAGTTTGAATGATAGGAATGTGGGGGAAGGAGTATATGGCTGTTGATCTGGGTGGCCACGTGGCCCCGGCTGAATGACAATATCTCTGAATTTTCGGATTAGAGGAAAGTGGAAGGATTCTTCTGGGGCCATCTGAATTCGAGGATGGGCCATTCTGAAGCACAGAGAGTCTGCCAGGTACGGTGTTTTACTGAAAAAGAAAGATTCTGGGCCCTTGAGCGGACATCAGTCCAATGATCAAGGGTCAGGGACAGAGAAGAGGAAGTGCTTTGTCCCATAATGGGAGTTACTCAAACAGGGACATTGAAGACACAAACACAACACAAAGACAAACAGTAAACGTTTAACATGAGTCCAAGACAAAGATTTGAACTGAGTAACTGGAAAATATTGATGGGTTAGACAATGAAAACAGACAGTAAACTCAACATGAGTTCAGAGCAATGACCAAAACTGAGTTACCGGCAAAACCTGATGGGCTGGCAAATCAAATCCTGAAGCAAAACATAACCGAGTTGAGGAAACTACTATTCCTTGAATTCCCTAGTCCTCCGGAGTGTCCCTCAGGGACGTGATCTTGGCTCTGTGACACGTCTGTCACACCATAGGAGAGAGCTAATGCTCTTCACCAACAGCCACTTTGCCACGCCCTAGCCTGAAACCCGAAACCAGAAAGAGGCACCTTACTTACCCCGAGAGGACTCCCTTGAGGTCTTCCATTCACCGCTCCCGGATATCTCACCTGGGGCCTCCAGATGAAAAGGTGCTGCAAACATCAAAGGAAAAGACAACAAAGAGGATTTCTCATGCATCAGCAAAGGGTTTATTGGGGGTCCAGAATGCTAGACCTCAGAGCTCCCTTCAGAGGAGCAAAGAACAAAGAGCCCCGAGAACAACTTGAGCAGAGTTTATATACATTCTTTAGAGAGCTCAGGGACTTTACATACATCATAGCCTCCTTTAGGAAATCATCATGTACCACGGGAAAATGAAATAACAACTCTAAAACATGATTAGCACATTCATTGGCGGGAAAAGTTGGGGCAGGGGGTGATTGGTCAGCCCTCAGAAGGGGTATAGATTTAAACTGATTGGTTGAAGCCCTGAGATGTATACGTGGTGAGATGCACGGCTTCTGGGAAGGGGTTGTTAAGTAACTAGGTGGTCAGGGAAGATTTCAACACACATCTAATGGGCAGTTCCAGGAATTGTCTTAACTGCCACACTAATTTCAGGTTCTGAGTGCAACTTGGAAACTTTACAAAACCTGGTTCATTACATTTCGATTTCAATTTCTTTTATTCTTTCAGAACCTTACAGTGGAAGGTGAGAGACTTCATTCACAATGACTGCTCTTTTGGCTATATTGGTTTTGGATGCACACATGGGATCATTTTTTTGATCCGTCTGTTGCTGATAATCTAAGCCACAGCCTCACACAGGGCCAAGAGCCTGATTAAGACACATCTCTTTCCAAAGCAATTACTTCTCTGAGGTCAGTTTCAGAACTCAGTCTCTGAGGAGAATCACACCAGTGTTCAAAACCAGGTGGACCCAGTCATCTCTTCCAACTGCCACACAAATGACCACAATTAAAACCAAATCACTCTCACATGGCACTCAACTTCTTACATATATACACTCATTATACCCTTTGGCTAGAGGTTTTCATGAATGGCGCAGCCCAAGAGAGTGTCCAAAATAAGCTCCCTTGCCCCTCATTTGCCTAACCTCAGGGTGGCCTGAACACCCTTCCTGTGAACTAGGATTGATCACATAGTTCTTCCTTTAATACTGCTCTGCTTCTCCAATTTGAGGCCTACTGACTGTCAGGTTTAGATTCCTTATGTGATTTGGAGTAATTAGGAAACCAAAGCACCTTTGCAGCGCTTGAAAGAACTTATTTGACCCAAATGATCCGTATTCTCACTTGGTGGAAGTCAGGAAACTTACAGAGGAAGGCGAGAGACTTCATCCACAATGACTGATCTTTTTGCCATTTTGGTTTTGGATGCACACATTGCATCTTTCTTTAGATCCATCAGGAGCTGATAATCTAAGCCACAGCCTCACACAGAGCCACAAGGCTGATTCAGACACATACTTTTCCAAAGCAGTTAAGCAAAGAGCCACAGGTGATGCCCATTCACTTCCATTTGAAAACATTTTTCTTCAAAATTCACAAAGGGGTGGCCTGAGGCAAAGACCTTCCTGACTTCAGGGTAACAGAACAATAAGTCAGCAAATCCCAATGCAGGGTTTCTCCACTGAGACTTTACTAGTCACAATGATTTCTGAGTTTTGTGAGATGCTTGCAATTCCCTTCAGCTATCCAGTACATGGCCATGTCACAGAGCTTGGATGTGGTACATATCTTGGACAAAAAAACATGAGCCTATTCTGGAGAGTGGCCAGAATTCAGGAAGAAAACAGGAACTTAGGAAGATAGTAGGTGTTGCCCATCGAAAAGCAACCAACAGTCCTTTCCTAAAATGGGCAGGATGAATTCTGGGAAGCTTTCTACTAGACAGGATACATCCATTGATCTATTCTGCTTTCTAATATGTACAACCAAGGACACAGTGGGATACACAGACACAGACACAGTCGCCTTGTCAAAGGACTTTCTAGAAACAGTCCACTCTAAACCAAACAAACCACCTTTCCTACCTATTCTCAGAACATGAGACAAAACCCCAAACTCACACCCACAATCAAAAAGTCACCTCCTTCCCCCATGTAAGTCTGTGACTATCCAGAGTGTCCTCTGACTGGTGGTCCATACTATGTTCCCCCAAAATGGCCTGTCCTGTCTCAGGTCTGGTCTTTTTGTCCATCTCTGTGAAGTTGTATGGAGCCTGTTCTGACCACTACCTGCTTTCTCATTAAAGGCCCATCTTCAGAGCTCTACTTGCATTTTGTCATCCTCAAACCATTAGGTACCAAGAGAGACAGACTCTCTCCTTGGTAAATCCAAACAAGTAAGTCCACTGGGAATGGGACTGGGACTGGCTCTGTGTGCCTGGCTTCCTGGATCCCAAGTTCAGAGAGTTACATCACCAAAGAAGTGAGGTAGGTCAATTCCAACAGGAAGGGAATGAGGTCACTGCCTTGGCAACCACTTTGTCCTAACACTTGTTTCCAAGGGTCCCTTGAGATGGAGGCTGCCCCTACTTCCTGTGACACTTTCAGAAGTTAGAATGGTATATCAACCGTAGACACCAAGGAGAAGCTCTCCACACAGGGTTGGTTTGGTCCATCTTCTTTATATCAGTAGGAGAGAGGCTGATTCAGACACATCACTTCATCCTGAACAGGTGGTTTGGCATGGAAGATGACTTTTGCTCTCTCAGGTCCTTCATAGCTGCTACATCTTCTCTAGGGATCATTTCTCATCAAACTTTGAGGTTCTCAGCAGGTGAAAGATCCCCTACATTCCTGTATTGTAAGACCAACTCTGTCCCTGCTCTTTTGTGAAGTTAGATTGAGGGAACAGTGTATGGTTAGGGTTAATAACATATTCTATTTGGGTTAGGAAACATTCTGCGGGATGAATAATGGTATTGGGAACCTGCGATATTCACAAGAATATATAGGTGAAATATAAGTATGAAACCTGAAATCTAGGTACGATTTGAAGCCCTGAAGGGCAATGGGCCCTTTAGTGAGATACTTTGCTTTGAATTATGTTCTGAACAGATATCTCAGATAAATCGATGTGCAATGGCAAAGGACCTTGTACCTTGGATGATTAAATGTCCTAGAGAACATCCAGTCAAAAAGGAATAGTCGGCAGGATTAGGAAGGTTGTCAGTAGGTTTAGAAAAAAGAGTGAATATAGGATTTGAACGAAAGTTTCATTAGCAATAGGGTTTTGGGTAGAGAGTGAACATAAATATGAGCACATATGAAGAGTCAGTCACAATGATGAACTGGGGAAAATATGTAGGAAAGCAGATATCAATAGAGACATTAGGAAATCAGGCAAAGTATAATGTAATATTGTTAGACATTTTCAACATGGTTGAGGTTGAATATATAATCTTAGGAAGAAAGAAATATGTTGCCTCCAATAGGATTGACATTTGAGAGCATTAGGCAACCTGGACATGGTTGCTTTT
Organism: Callospermophilus lateralis; assembly: GCF_048772815.1. NCBI lineage: Eukaryota > Metazoa > Chordata > Mammalia > Rodentia > Sciuridae > Callospermophilus > Callospermophilus lateralis. Next base: position 446,707 of record NW_027514418.1, on the reverse strand, counting down.
AGTAATCAATGCTCACTTTCCATTTTGCTTTGGTGAAAGGTTAATAGGCACTTGTCACTTCCTGTTTTTCTGTATGCTTAACAAACCACTGTTGAAATCTTGAGAACTGTTTGCTAATTTTGTTCCCAGGATGTGCTGTCCCCAACTGCCAAACTGCAGAATATACTCCTTCACCCGGGTGCATGCAAACCGCACACTCGCCCTGACCCATCAATAAATTTCCCATTCTGCCCTCTCCAAGAAAAGTATATAAGCTCTGTTAAAGCTGTTCTCAGGGCTCTCTGCTCTATTCAAGTGAGCTCTGAGCCCCAGCATGCTGGACCCCCAATAACCTCTTTGCTGTGGCCGAGTGAAAATGCTATACTGTTCTGTACTTAAAAGATGCTTTCTTTTGCTTGCCTCTGCATAAAGATAGTCAGTTGCTGTTTGCTTTCGAGTAGGTAGACCCAGAAACCGGAACGTCTTGTCAACTAACTTGGACTCGACTTCCACAGGGGTTCAAAAACTCCCCCACTCTCTTTGATGAAGCCCTTCACAGACATCTCTACAACTTCAGAACTACGCACCCCGAAGTCATTCTGCTTCAATATGTGGATGTCCAGCTACTGGCAGCCAACACCAAAGAAAACTGTGAGTCTGAGACCCAAGCACTATTATCTGAGCTTGCTCAACTTGGGTAGAGAGCTTTGGACAAAAAGGCCCAAATTTGCAAGCAAGAAGTAATCTTCCTGGGGTATTTCCTTAGGCGCGGTAAATGATGGCTCACTGAGCCCAGAAAACAAACCGTTGTGCAGATACCACCCCCCAATTAACAGGAGACAACATAGAGAGTTTCTTGGGACTGCTGGCTTTAGCAGGTTATGGACCTGGGTTTGTGTTCTTAGCTGCTCCTTTATACCCGCTGTTAAATGAGAATGCCCAATTCCAATGGACCCTTGAGCACCAGCAAGCTTTTGATAACATCTAAGAACACTGACACTGAACTCCTCAACTTCACTGAGCCCAGCCTGCAATTTCAGAAAGCCCTACACTACATTAAAAATGTACATCAACTCAATCAACTTGGTTCAAAAAACTGCCGGCATTACTGTAGGATCAAGAACAGAGTTTTAGACTAATTCACTCACAGTGAAAGGAAATAATTGAATGGGTAACAAAAGCCTGTCAGTTCTGTCAATTGGTTAATGCTTACCCTTCCAAGCTTCCTGCAGGAAAGCACCTATGAGGAACCAGACCAGGACAATTCTGGGAAGTGGACGTTACTGAAATTAAGCCAGCAATATCTTAAATATCTCCTAGTCTTTGTAGATACATTTTCAGGATGGATTGAAGCCTTTCCCACCAAAAAAAAAAAAAAAAAAAGAAAAGAAAACCGGCACAAATTGTGGTCAAGAAGATCCTGAAAGATATTTATCAAAGACACGTCCTGCCTAATTTAATATGGTCTGATAATTGAACAGCCTTCATGGGCCAGGTAAATCAGGGGTTAGCCAGGACCCTGGGGATTAATTGGAAGTTACATTGTGCTTATAGACCCCAGAGCTCAGGACACTTAAAAAAAATAAATAGAACCATTAAAGAGACCTTAACAAAATTAAGCTTAGAGACCGGCATAAAAGATTAGACTATGATTCTGCCTTATGCACTGTTTCATGCAAGAAATACTCCCTTTCTTTCTTTGTGTAACCTCACCCCCTATGAAATTCTCTATGGGGCCCTTCCTACACTAAGAGACCTAACCTCGACTCTAAGACCTAAGGATCCCTTCCACACACCCTTGCTTGACATACTTAAATCTCTTGTAAGAACTCAGCTATACCTGTGGAAACAGCTGGCCACTGCCTTCCAACCTGGGGACGAGGGGAATCCACATTGATATCAAGAAAGAGACTTCCTCTACATAAGATGACATCAGGTGTCATCCCTGGAACCCCGCTGGAAAGGACAATTCCAGGTGCTACTTATAACACCTACAGCAGTAAAAGTAGAGGGAATCACTTCCTGGATCCATGCCTCTCATCTCAAGCCTGTGCCATGTCCAGACTCTGGCTGAAAACTGGAAAAGACTGTTAACCCTTTCAAATTGCATATTCGCCACGTGGGTAAGGCTATAGACTCTCTCCTTGGCCACCCGTAGTCCTAACGCTCATCAGTCGCTTCAGCAGCGATGGCTGATCACAAATACTACTAGACAAGAAGTATGGTCTATCTTGCATACAGCCCCCTTAGGGACCTGGTGGCCATCTCTCCACCCAGACATTTGTCAGCTGGCTATAGGTCTTTCCTATTAGGATATCCCTGATGAAGAGGATCTCACTAAAATTCCATTAAATCCTTTCCGTACCATAGATAATGGAAACAAACATTATGGTTGTAGGGACAGGCAAGCCAGATGCAGGTTGGCTAGCCTATATTAGTATGTTTGCCCGGCAGACTATCAAAGCCACAAACCGCCACGGCTGTGTGGGGGAAAAGCCGACTTCTTCTGTAAGTCATGGGGATTTGAGCATACAGGGGCTGCCTGGTGGAACCCAAAATCCTCATCAAATTCAGTACACAGCATTGGCCATATTACCACTTAGAAAACCCAAACTGATGGCCAACAGAGGAGTCTCTAGATCCTCAAATTCTGTGTGACCTTTTTAACTTCTGCAAGTGCTCAAATGGGTGAAAGGAAATTCCCCTATGTGAAGGCCTTTTTCCTCTTTCGCTCACATCTTGAACTATGCTTCTCCAATAGTTCCTCAAACTCAGCCTTCTGCTCCAGACTCTCTGCTGTCAGTCCCACCTCAGCAAACCTGATTTCTCTTCTCCAATTACTAGATCAAAAACCGAAACCTCCGCCGGTTCTCAGAGCATTGCCCTCTTGCTGAGGTAGCAGGTACTGAGGTACCCATCCATCCACTCACTTCTCTCTTTTCTTGTCAGTGCCCACACCGGGTCCCACCAGGTCCTCTTACCACTTAACCCAAAGCTCAAACCAGCTTAGGAGAGCCCTCAGACACCTATCGAAGATGTAATGAAAATGGCCTTTAAAGTTGCTTTGTCATCACTGAAAACAGGTTACTAAGAATTTAAAGTCCCTCACAGGCTTTTTGGGATACTCACTCCCGTCTTCCTTTCTGCTCTACCGATTCTACTGCTCAATTTATGTTGCTAGGAAAATCCCAAACCCCTTTCCCATTATTCCTTTACATCTCTCCTTCCTTATTCTCAGATCCACGGAGCTGCTCTCACCCCCCGCCTTCCCCGTCTTCCCCCTCTGTACCAGGCCCACAGAAAAATCTTCACTGAACTTCTCCAGAAGTCTTCACCATGGCTGACTTTAGGACTTTCAGCAAAAGAGTCTCTATAAATGAGTTCAGTGTAGATTAACTTCCTCTTTTTCTGTTGCCCTTTTCTACTTGGCTACTGGCTGGAAAAATCAGCACTCCTAAGCTAGACACCCCCATAATAGTTTTTCACAGAATATGTTAACAAGGCCTCTGGCCTTGAGCTGGGGCTTCACAGAGATGGCTACATTTCTAAGATAAAAATTTCCAAACTGGGCTCCATGGTAACAGTTGGCAGGGGGATAAAAGAAAAGGAAAAAAAAAGCTCTCTGCCTCCCAGGTGTCCTTGAAAAGTTAACTTGCCCACAATAAAGGAAAAAACAGAAAAAAAGCTTCTTTTTGTGAATTTCTGCAGACTGTGAACTTCTGAGTCCCTTCTCTTTCATGTTGGGTACAAAATTCTGAAACTACCTAAACTTGGGGTTCAGGATGTTAATTGATTACAACAGAAGCAATGCCCTCTGAATCCGGTTGCAACCAAATAGGACTGTTTCCCTGTCTTTGGTGCTATCTTAAGTGCCGTGCCTTGTCCGTCCCTACAACAGTATAATTCTATATACTTAAACATTGTTCATGTTTTCATGAAATGGTCAACAGATGTGATTAATTGTGTAATGGTGAAGATGTCTCCCAGATTGCTCTATAATGACCCAGGTTCATTTGAAGTTCAAACACGGGGGCATACAACCCGGTTCCACTGGGAACATATATCCCTCACTTTAGCCATCATATTAGGAATTGGAGTTGCGGCAGTGGTAGTCACAGGAACCACTGCCCTGCTCCATGGTACACAACAAATGACCCAAATAGAAGCAGCAAGAGACCAAAACTTAAAGATAATAGAAACCTCCATCACAGCTTTGCAGGAATCTTTTACATGTCTCTCTGAAGTTGTTTTACACTCCAGTTGAGAGTTGGACCTCCTCTTCATGAGAGAAGGGGGCCTTTGTGCTGCATTGATGTAAGAATGTTGTTTTGATGCCGACCATACTGAGGTTGTAAAAAAAACCTTTGAGTAAAATAAAAGGATGCCTTGAAAAGCGTCAACGAGAGAGAGAGGCCCAAAAAGGGTGGTTTGAGTCTTGGTTCACACAGTCCCCCTGCTTATCTACGCTTTTATCAACCCTGGCCTGTCCAATAATAATCCTCATATTATTGCTAACTATAAAACCCTGTTTGCTCAACCATGTAATTTCTTTTCTCCAAGCTCAAATTGGATAAGTTAAACTTATGGTAATACCCCACTAGCAGACATAGAATGTGACACGTCCCAATAATCACTTTTATGATTAAAAGTAGCAAGAAGAAGAAGTGGGGAATGAAAGGTTAATAAAAAAGGTACTTGTAACTTCCTGTTTTTCTGTATGCTTAACAAAACACTGTTGAAATATTGAGAACTGTTTGTAATCTTGTTCCCAGATTGTGCTGTCCCCAACTGCCAAATTGCAGAATGTATTCCCTCACCCAGTTTCACACTAACCACCCACTCGCTCTGACCCATCAATAAATTTCCATCCCTGCCCTCGCCAAGGAAAGTATATAAGCTCTGCTTAAGCTGTTCTCAGGGCTCTCTGCTCTATTCATGTGAGCTCTGAGCCCCAGCTTGCTGGACCCCCAATTAACCCCTTGCTGTTGCATGAGACACTATCTTGGTGATCTCTTCCACCGACGCTTGCAGGAACATTACTTGGATGTTTGAATGTAGAAGAGAAAATCCAGTCATAAACGGATAGTCGGTAAGATTAAGAAGATAGTCGGTAGGTTTAGGAAGAAGAGTGAGTATAGGATTTGGAAAACAATATCTTTAGCAATAGGGGTTCGGTTAGAGAGTGAATGTAAATGTCAGCACATGTGAACAGTCACAATAATGAAGTGGGAAAAATATGTAGGAAAGCAGATATCAATAAAGACATTACGAAATCAGGCAAAGTATAAAGTGCGTGATACGATTAGACATTTTCAACAGAATTGAGTTAGAATATATAATCTTAAGAAGAAACAAATATGTAGTCACCAATAGGATTGTCATTTGAGAGCATTAGGCAACTTTGACATGGATGTTTTTTGTAATCTATGCTCACTTTCCATTTAGGCTTTGGTACAATCAAAAGTGTGACCTTTACATTTGTCTCCAGAATACTACTGTGATAAAATGTATATGTAGATGTGGTGACATGAGTGTTTCTTCCACCATTTCTGGGAGCAATATTTTGAAGACATATAAATGGGTATTGGGGGTACAAAGAGGTGTACACTGTGTCATTGAATATACAGATAATGCATGAATAGACCATAAGTGAATAAATAATATAACTGGTTCCACATTAAATAACGGATTGAATAGATATCTGAAAATATATAAGAAATCTTATATTGATATACAATCATTCATTCCAACCAATGATACATCTAATATTAATATTAGGGTTACGGTTTATCATGAAGATATGTTAGTTTTGCTACAAAAGTGATTATGGAAATCGAAAATAATGTGTTTGGAAAGAGTCAGTCATAATGCTGGCAATATGTAAACAAGGCCTCTGGCCTTGAGCTGGGGCTTCACAGAGATGGCTACATTTCTAAGATAAAGAAGTTACCAACTGTGCTCCATGGTAACATCTGGCTGAGAGAAAAAAAAAAGAGAAGAAAATAGCTCTGCCCCATTCCCGGTATCCTTAAAATGTTAACTTGCCCAGAACAGAGAAAAAAAAAAAACAGAAACAAAAACTGCTTTTTATAAACTTCTGCAGATTGTGAACTTCTGAGCCCCTCCCATCCATGTTGGGTACAAAATTCTGAAACAATTTAAACTTGGGGTGCAGGGGATTAAATGATTACAACAGAAGCAATGCCCTCTAAATCCGGTTGCAACCAAATAGGACTGTTTCCGTGTCTTCGGTGCTATCTTAGTTGCCTTACCTTGCCTTGTCCATCCCTTTTCTCATGAAAAGACCAGTCGAGAAACATGGAGGAATGCATGTGCTCTGAAGCAGAAAATGATTGATAGTGAAACAAATGCCTATTAATTTTCTAACTTGTGGATGAAATATATATCCTATGATGTGCATAAATTGAAGAAATAGTAATCTACCAGTGTTGAATAAAAATGAACGTCAAAATACACATTATGTCCGATTGGAATCTACTTGCATTGATGTTAAACTGGGTCAGGTACTGTAGAAATATTAGGATTTGTGTGCACCATTCACTCAAGTTACTTTTCAGTATAGGAAAGAAATATGTTTTTATGGTTAATGAATATTTCTAAGAATAATCTTTGGAAAGTTGATTATAAATTTACGTATATGAATATGAATGAATTTCGTGAGTGTAAAATAAGACACATATTTCATATTTTGAAAAATCTGGAGAGTGTATATATATATATATATATATATATATATATATATATATGTGTGTGTGTGTGTGTGTGTGTGTGTGTGTGTGTGTGTGTGACTAAAGTCACGGTGGCCTGGACACCCTTCTTGTGAACCAGGAGTGATCAAATAAGTCTGCCATTAATACTTTTCCACTTCTCCAATTTGAGGCCTTCTGACTTTGGTGTTTAGATTCTTTATGTGAAATGGAGTCAAGAAAAAACCGAAGCACTTATGGATTTGCCTCTGCATGGTTTTGAAGAATTCATTTGACCCAAAGGATCCCTATTCCCCTTGATGGAGGTCAGGAACTTTACAGAGAAAGGCGAGAGACTTCATCTACAATGACTGCGAATTTTTGCCATTTTGATTTTGTATGCACACATGGGATCTTTCTTTACATCCATCAGGTGTTGGTAATCTAAGCCACAGCCTCACACAGGGCCAAGAGACTGATTCAGACACATCCCTTTCCAAAGCAGTTAAGCAAAGAGCCACAGGTGATGCCCACTCATTTCCATTTGAAAACTGGTTTCTTCAGGCTTCAGAAAGGGGTGGCATGAGGCAAAGCCCTTCCTGACATTCAGGGCAAAAGAACAATAGGTAAGCAAAAGGCCCATAGCGGGGTTCCTCCACTGAGACTTTACTGGTCACACTGATATCTGAGTTTTCTGAGATGCTCGCCATTCCCTTCAGCTATCCAGTACATGGCCATATCACAGAGCTTGGAGGTGGTAAATATATTGGACACAAAACCATGAGCCTATTCTTGAGTGTAGCCAGAATTCAGGAAGAAAATGGGAACTTAGGAAGTTTGTAGGTGTTGCCCTTCGATAATGCAAGCCACAATCCATTCATAAATTGGGCAGGATTGATGCTGGGAAGCTTTCTACTAGACAGGACACATCCATTGATGCATTCTCTTTTCTAATGTCTACAAAAACAGACACATTGGGATACACAGACATAGAAACACTTACCTTGTCAAACGACTTACTAGAAACAGTTCACTCCAAACCAAACAAACCGCCTTTCTTACCTTTTCTCAGAACATGAGATAAAACCACAAACACACAACAAAAACCACAAAGGCAACGCCTTCCCCCAAGTAGGTCTGTGACTATTCGGAGTGTACTCTCACTGGTGAGCCTTACTATGTACCTCCAAAATGGCCTGTCCTGTCTCAGATCTGGTCTCTTTGGCCAACTCTGTGAAATTGTCAGGAGCCCGTGGTGAGCCACTACTTGCTTTCTCTGGAAAGGCCAGTCTTCAAAGCTTTCCTGGCATTTGGCCATCTTCACATCAATAGATACCAAGAAAGACTGACTCTGTCCTTACAAAATCCAAACAAATGAGCCCACTGGGACTGGGACTAGGACTGGCTCTGGGTGCCTGGAATCCTGGATCACAAGTTCAGAGAGTTCCATCACCAAGGAATAGAGATGAGGTCACTTCCTTCAGGAACTGAATGAGGTCACTGCCTTTGCAACCACTTTTTCCTAACAGTTGCTTCCAAGGGTCCCATGAGATAGATGCTGCCCCTATTTCCCGTGACCCTCTCACCAGTTAGAATACTATATCACCCATAGGCACCCGTGAACAGCTCTGCACACAGGCCTGGATTGGTCCATCTTCTGTACATTAGGAACAGAGACACTCAGTCAGACACAACCCCTCTCCAGACAGGGTTGTTTTCCATGGAAGATGACTTTTGCTCTCTCAGGTCCTTAATAGCTGCCTACATCTTCTCCAGGGATTATTTCTGCATGGACCTTTGAGGTTTTCAGCAGGTGGTATATCCCCTACATTCCTATATTGTAAGACCAACACTTTCTCTGCTCTTTTATAAAGTTAGAATGAGGGAATAGTATATGTTTGGGTTAATTACATGTTCGATTTGGGTTAGGAATCATTTTGCTGGATGAATAATGGTATTGGAAATCTGTGATATTTATAAAAATATAGAGGTGAAATATATGTATGAAAACAGAAATCTAAGTAATATTTGAAGCCCAGAAACGGATTGGGCCCTTGATTGGGAGACTTAGCTTTGAATTATGTCCTGCACAGATGTCTCAGATAAATCAATACACAATGGCATCGGACCTTGTACCTTGAATGATTGAATGTCAAAGAGAACATCCATTCAAAAAAGGATAGTCAGTAGGATTTGGGAGATAGTTGGTAGATTCAGAAAGAAGAGTGAGTATAGGATTTGGACCAAAAGTTATTTAGCAATTGGGTTTCAGGTAGAGAGTGAATGTAAATGTCAGCACAAATGAACAGTCAAAATGATGAACTGGGAATTTATGAAGGAAAGCCGATATCAATAGAGACATTAGGATATCAGGCAAAGTAAAGTGAGTGATAGGATTAGACATTTTCAACAGGGTTGAGTTTGAATATATAATCTTAGAAAGAAACAAATATGTAGTCAACAATTGGATTGACATTTGAGAGAATTAGGCAACCTGGACATGGATGTTTTTAGAAATCCATGCTCACTTTAAATTTAGACTTTGGTACAATCATAAGTGTGACCTTTGCTTTATTTTCCAGAATATTACTGTGATAAAATGTATATGTAGATCAGGTGACATGAGTATTTCTTCCACCATTTCTGGGAACAATATTTTGAAGACGTATAAATGAGTATTGGGGGTAGAAAGTGGTGTAGTATCTGTCTAAGAATATAGAGATAATGAAAGAATAGACCATACTGTGAATAAATAATATAATTGGTCCGCTTTAAATAATGGATTCAGTTGATATCTGAAAATATACAGAAAATCTAATGTTGATATAAAATCATTCATTCCAACCAGTTATACTTCTAATGGTAATATTAAGGTGATATTTCATCATGAAGAGTGTGTGAGTTATGCTTCAAAAGTGATTATGGAAATCGAAAATAATGTGTTTAGAAAGAAGTCTTGTTAAAAAACATGGAGGAATACATGTGTTCTGAAGAATGAAGTTATTGAAAGTGAAACAAATGCCAATAAATTTGCTAACTTGTGTATGAAATATATATCTTATGATGTGCATAAACTGAAGAAATAGTAATGTACAAGTGTTGACTAAAAATGAACATCAAAATACACATCACGTTCCATAATTATCTACTTGCATTGGTGTTAAACTGGGTCAGTTACTGTAGAAATATTAGGATTCGTATGCACCATTCACAGAAGTTAGTTTTTATTTCTAGGAAACAAATATGTATTTCAGGTGGATGAATATTTCTGAGAATAATCTTTTGAATATTTGATTATAAATCCACATACATGAATACGAATAAATTTAGGGAGTGTACATTGAGACCCATATATTTCATATTATGAAAAACTTGGAGAGTGTACACACACACACACACACACACACACACACACACACACATTAAAAAGTAGCAATATATATGGAAATCGAAATTCATCATGAAATGTATATCATCCACTGATCCAAAAATATTCATTATACTGAACATGATTTTATTTATCATGTTGTTCATCTACGAAGCTCACCCATAGGTTGAATTTTCAGTTCCAACTGTGTTTAGGTGGAGTGATCTCTTCTCCCAATTTGTATCTGCAAAGTCAGCCACCTCACAAGAATGTACATGTGATAACAGGTATGATTCAATATGTGCATATGAAATAACATGTGCTGAATTGGCTACAGAGAAAGGCAGAGAGGAATTCATCTATTTGTTAACTTTAAAAACACATGGAGAACTATTTCAACAAAATATTGACTAGATTTATAAGTCCTACCCTGTATAATGCAAAAGGCAAGTCCAGCAATAAACTATGTCTCGTCTAAACTGCTTGTATTTCTATTCGGTTTGGGTTATTTTTCTCCATCATATTAGAATTAGTAGTCAGAGTCTAGTAGGGTATGCGTTAGTGTCAGGCATTCAGCATTTTGAATTGAAAATAGGAAAATGAATCCAATGTGTATGTAAATATGTGCTTCACAAAAATCTTCCCACTCTAATCCAGAACAATGCCTTGACTTTACCTTCACTCCAAGTAAAATACAATTAGAGTGGACGAGTTAGAAAATCTGTGAATACATATCTGGAATGTAATATGCTCAAGAGTTCACAACCTTGAAGGTGGTAGAGGAGTTTCCAAAAGTAAGGGACAGGTAAATACTCCACAAAAATGGAGCTCTTCTGGACTAAAGACTTCTGGTGAAACTGCCTCTGAGTTTGGGCACTTGAAATATTTGTTGTTGTCAGGAGTTTTAGCTTTTTTTGTAGAGAGACCATCAAAGCTAGGTATGTATCTAAGTGACCTGGAGCACATGGTTTCTTATTTTCTAATGAACATGAGGCAGCAGTGCTGAATTCTCTCTTTGTAGGTAAACTGTGGCCACTGCGGGCAAACTCTTTCCGTGTGGACTGTAAAGCCATCTGGCCATCCTCCACTTGTCGATGTGTTTCTTGCTGCTGCAATGTGAGTTTGGTATTTGCTTCACAAAATACAAGGAGTTAAACTGGGACACAGTGCTAAAGGGAGTTCTGTCACGTGTGGTGTGTCAGGTTCTGCATGATAATGAACCAACCAGGCTTCAATCCCACATAGCTTGCATCCTTAACCATAGCAATCTGATTCTGAACATTGCCCTGAAAACTCTCCACATAACAAGATGCCTTTACATAGAAGGGTCTGCTGGGTGCACCATGTCAGTCACAAGCCATTTGGAAGCCAATGGCAGATCCACATTGCCCCACCACAGATATTTTATCACACAACTGCACACGACTTTTCTAGGCCCATTTCACATCAGGCTCCAACTTACTGGCATCTCTGTTCTACACCATTTTCATGGTCATGGGAATTTCAAAAATTTCATGGTATTTATCTAGCCATTTTACAAGAATGATGTTGGAGGCACTGTGTGTTTAACTTCATTCAGGAACAATTAAATGGTGAGGAAGCTCATTTCAATGAAAGCTCTGGAGAAATCTCACAGACAAGGCTTCCAAAGAGTGGCCAAAATTTCACAGGAAGCCAGACCTATTGCTGTCTACAATGTGAGGTACATGTGTGTTTTGACTCTCAACTATGGCTGCCATGTCTTTCAGAATATAACCATGGGATATCCTGGATTAGATTACCAGTGCTCTGTGGAAAGCAAACCTGGGCCTAGATCTCGGTTTCCAAGGGCGACTCTCATGCGTGACCAACTAAAATCCCAACATATTTCATGATAACACTTCTCTAAGTCAGCTCTAGAACTCAGTCTCTAAGGGGAATCACACCAGAGTTCAGCCCAGGTATACCCAGTCATATCTTCCAACTACCACACAAATGACCACAATTAAAACCAAAACACTCCCACATGGTCCTCATTTTCTTCCATATATACACTCTCATACTACGCTCTGTCTGGAGGTTTCCATGAGTGGCGAAGTCCAAGACAGTGTCCAAAATAAGCTTTCTTGCCCTTCATTGCCTAAAGTCATGGTGGCCTGGACACCCTTCCTGTGAACCAGGTGTGATCAAATAGGCCTGCCCTTAATACACCTCTGCTTCTCCAATTTGAGGCCTACTGACTGTCAGGTATAGATATTTTTATGTGAATTGGAGTCATGAGAAAACCCAAGAACCTATGTGCTAGACTCTCCAGGGCTTTGAAGAACTCATTTGACACAAAGGATGCGTATTCTCACTTGATGGAGTTCAGTAGACTTACAAAGGAAGGCAAGAGACTTCATCCACAGGGACTGCACTTTTGGCCATTTTGGGTATGGATTCACACACGGAATGATCCATCAGGTGATGAGAATCTAAGCCACAACCTCACACAGGTCCAAGAGGCTGATTCAGACACATTATCAGGATCAATCACTTGATTTTTTCCTCTGTCTAACTAGCTAGAGAGACCTTCTCTTTTAATTGAATTTTTATCTCTGTCTGACTAGCTCGAGAGACCTTCTCTTTTACTTGAATATTTCTACTATAACTATAATACAACCCAAGAAGATAAAATTATTACTCCATATACTATGAATCAAATTGATGATTTAGATAATTAGTTAAATTCTTGGGCAATAATCATGTGCAAATCTAATGTTTCATTTGATAACCACTTACCATCTAATCCTTTATTGTCTTTTTGGTCATCACATCATGTAATTTTTCCAAAAATGACAAGAAAAACACCTATTATAAATGCTACAAATATATTCACTGATGGGTCAAATAATGGTACAGCAGTAATATTTACACCTGATCAAACTTTTACATTTTTAGTACCCAAACAATTAGCTCAAAATGTAGAGCTTAATGCAGTATTACAAGCTTTTGTGATGCTTAAAGCATCTGTAATTAATTTATTTTCCGATAATCAGTATATAGTTAGTGCTATAGTATCACTTGAAGATGGTAGAAGGATTTCCCCTTCCTCTACTATTTTCTCTTTGCTTTCGACTATACAAAGTCTAATCTGGGACAGGAAAGATCCGTTTTTTATAGGATATTTCAGGACACATACAGGATTGCCTGGAGCCCTTAGTTTGGGCAATTATTTAGCAGATAAAACAACACATGACATTCATACATATTTTCTATACACTAGAAGAAGCTACAAATTTTCATAAAAAGTTTCATGTCAATGCTAATACTTTACAAAAGCGTTTCAAAGTAACTAAGGAACAAGCTAGACAAATAATAAAACAATGTCAAAATTGTGTGACCTTTTTACCACAAGTTAATCTTGGAGTCAATCCTAGAGGATTGATACCTAACCATATTTGGCAGATGAACGTCAGAAACTTGCCAGAATTTGGAAAATTAAAATATTTGCATGTTACAGTTGATACTTCTTCTGGATTTTTGATGGGCTCCATTCTTGCTGGAGAAAAAAAACTAAAGATGTTATAGCTCATTGCTTACAAAATTTTGCCACTGTGGGCGTTCCAAAAGAGTTAAAAACAGATAATGCCCCTGCTTATACTTCTACTTCTTTTAAACAATTTTGCTCATCATTTGGCATTACTCATATAACAGGAATCCCATACAATCCACAGGGAGAAGGCATAGTTGAAAGAGCACATGAAACTATTAAAACGTACATATTAAAGCAAAAAGAACAAATTGGGAAGGGGTATATATTCCCCAAAGGTAAACTTAAAATAACCCTTTTACTCTACACTTTTTAAATTTGGGTTCATCAGGGCTTAGTGCTGCAGAAAGGCATATATGTCCAAAAAATGTACATAAGCCCAAGGTACTTTGGAAGGATATTCTAACAGGACAATGGAAAGGTCCTGACCAAGTAATTGTCTGGAGTCCGGCGTCTGTTTTTGTGTTTCCACAGGGAGAACAGTAGCCAATTTGGATTCCAGAGAGATTAACTAAAGAGATTTCTACAGACCAAAAATAAGATGATTTGGCTCAAATCAATAAGAGCTGATATGCAGAACTCCAGTTTGACTGTTCTTACATCTGTGACAGAACCAGAATGTTTTTTTCAATTCTATTTTATTATTCCCCTTTCTCATATCATGAAGTTTTATTTTGTTTTTTTTAGCTCATACAGAACTAGGTTAATGTTTTGCTGATCAGTTCTATTTTTGGACAATAGAGTTTTTAGACATTGCAATGGAGATTTCACCTGTAAAAAGTCATAAGGCCTTTAATATTATGTCATGTGTTGTATGTATTATATTATGTGTGCACTTGTGTTTTGTGTTATATGTTTGATTTCACATCTTTTCTGTGTTGACTATATTCTTTTCAAGTTGATATACTTTGTCTTCATTATCTGATGTTCTGACTTCTACTTGATCTAGTCTGTTTGTAATATTCTCATTAGCGCTTTTAATCTGATTTACGGTTTCTTGCATTTCTATGATTACAACTTGATTATTTTTTAACACCTCTATCTCCTGATAAAGCTCATTCTTTGCGGATTTAATTTGTGTGGTTAGTTCCTCTTCAAAATATACTTTCAATGCTTGGATTTGCTGTCTCATGTCTTCTCTAATATTCCGTTCCATCTGAATTAGGAATGCCTTGATTTCTTTCCCTGTCCATATTTCTGATTCTTCTAGGTCCTCCTGTATATTTAGATTGTCCTGCATTGTTTGTAACCCCTTTTTCCCTTGTTTTTTCATATTGTTCACGTTGCTTTCCAGCTCTGTTTGACTGCTTTGTAACTGCTTTCTCCTATACATTTGTTTTGGCTTTGTATATCTCTGTTGTCTCTCTTTTGTGGTGGAAGATTATGCCTAAAAATTTTGGGCTTTGTTGTACTTTAAAGCTGATTCATTTAATTCATATAAGGCTTCTAGGTTCTGTATGCATATAATGATTTGCTGTTTGTTCTTAGGACTATATGTTTAGGTTGGGTGCTCTGGTGGTACAATGGTTAGTATGTCTCGGCTACTTTAGAAGATTGCTCCACTGAAGGTGGATACTACCAGGCAATTGGATTAGGGTGTTGGTAGTAGCTAGGTATTTAGGAGTCTTATAGACAGACTCGAGACATTCACCTATTTGCATTTAGACAATTACACACAATGAAAGATGTAATGCTTGAAATGAGAGTTGGGGGGTAGGAGAATGAAGGTGCTCTTAAAAAGAAAAAAAGGATAGAGGGAGAGATAGATTAGAGGGGAATGAAAAGAACAATAAAACTTGAAATGGGATAGAAAGAGAGAAGGAAAAGGGGGGAAAGGAACAGGGAGAGAAGTAGGAGAGAAAAAATATCAACAACAGCAACAACAACAAAAAAAAAATTAAAGTCTTAGAGATCCACCTTCTTCTCTTCCAGTAGGCGGAGCTGTGCCTTCCAAGCGGAGTGTCTGCTCTCTACCTGCCGAGAGCTATCCCTGTAGGGCGTCTTCTGGGGGTCTCTCAGACTTGTCAGTCCAGAGCCATTTCACTTCTCCAGCTCTTAACCCCCTTCCTCCTGTCAGCCTGCCAGCCAGGTCCTGTTCCCCAGAAGTGATTCTCCAGAGATCTAGTTACACTTGCAGCCCCACCGAGTGCCCCTTTTAATCCTCAGTGCTGTGGTAAACTGGCGGATAAGACCTTAGGCGTCACCACTGGTGATATGGGGGCCTTGGGTTCTGGGCTCCCCTCTGCTTCCCTACGGACACGACCCCTGAGAAGTCAATGAAGTTTCCTGGCTGCTTGTATCAGTATGGGGAGTCACACACCTGCTAAAGTGGAATTTGCTGGGAAGGAATTTCGCCGGCCGAACTCCGATGATGTCACCTCTCTGCTATGGTGGGCCCCAGGCTTCTTGCCGGATTGACCGAGGGGAGGGGTGGGACTGGTCCGGCCCAGTTCACCTCAGCTCCTGGCGCGTGGAGGCTTGGCTAAAGACTTCTTCCTGCCAAGCTGTGTCTCGGCGTCTAGCAGGACCCAGTCACTTTGGCTGCGGGCTGGTGGACGGATCTGCAGCTGTGCCCGCGGTGCGCAGACTGTGGCTGGTGAATCTCGAACTCCGCGTCTAGTGGCAGGGTCCCACTCGTCCGGGTCACACAGACGCTTCAAAAAAATTCTTGTAGCTCCCGGGCAGTCTCCCTTCAGTGGAATTTTGCTAGGAGAATCTCCGTTGGTAGAATCAAAGAGTTATCCTTGCGACTTTATGACCCCATCACTGGGAGTGCATTAAAAGCGCAGCCTCTCTGCCCGCCGCCATGTTGGATCCACCTTTTCTTTTCATTATATTTAATAATTCTCTTCTAGACAATGTAAATTGTTAAGAAAATTGTTTTCTTTTAGTGCCTTTTGGAATGTTACATAATTCTTTCTTTAGGCATTGTTGCCAGAATTTCTATCTTCATCCCAGTGCATGTGAAGTCAAAGATAAAACCAATCTACAGCTTCTGCAATAGCCATCACTGAACTGCTTGCAGAACTTGCCTGGACTATGTATCACTTGTATGCATTGTGAACTCACCTGCCTGCATTGTGAACTATCTGTTGGTGCAGTGACGTGTGGTAGTGTTGGGGTATTTCTCTGATGATGTCATCGGTGGTACAATTTTTTCAAAAAGAGCCATCAATTGCCTTGGTGTATCTTCCTCCCTTCTGCTTGTCATGGTTGTTCAGCTAAAATTAGGGGGCCAACAGAGATGAGGCAAAGAGCCTCACCCGCCCGCTGGTACAAAGACCTCTCCACAGGTGTGGATGTATACTGGACCTGTAGTCAGTGACGGGTAAGATCCAATTACAATGGTACCAATCTAAGACAGGAGGCTGACACCTTGAGGTCAGCTCATTCGATAATGGGTAAGAATCATATGTACTATTGGACAACCTAAGGCAGGCATGGTCCCTAAGCCACATGCTTGTTGTTTAAACAGAGAGGGTTAGATGTTGAGAGCCACAGCCCAAGGGGCCAAAGCAAACTTTCAGACTGCCAGCTGATGGTTGGCTCACAGCGGCCCCAGCAACATCTAGCTGATTGGCTCCTCTGCGGTGATGCCCATTGGGCTGTTTCCCCACCCTTTCAAATTATGGAGCTGCTTTTTGGGGGACTTTTTTGGCTCTGCTCAAACAACCCAGCCAATCGACCTCAAGAGCAGGAGGAGAGGGGAGGTTGAGAGCTTGTGGGAAGCCGGTGGTGGCAGTTGTGCTCTGATTGTTTTTCCCGAGGAGCTATTTTTTGGCGTGTGTGGTTCTAAAAATAAAGTTAGCTTTTGACAAGTGGCTCCTGAATTGTGCCCAGCCAGACTGTGTCAATCCTAAATTGATGGAGCAAAATAACCAAAACAGAATAGAAATACAAGCAGTTCAGAGGAGGCATGGTGTATAGCTGGACTTACCTTTTGTATGATAAAGGGTAGGTGTTATAAATCAAGTCAATATTAAATTGAAGTAGTTCTCCATGTGTTTTAAAGAAAACAAATCCGTGAAGTCCTGTCGCCCTTTATCTGTATCCTATTCAGCACATGTATTTTTGTATGCACATATAGAATCCTACCTGGTATCACATGTACACTTTTGTGAGGTGGCTGACTTGGCAGATACAAATTGTCAAAAGAGATCACTCCTCCTGAACGTTGTTGGAACTGAAAATTAAAACTACGGGTGAGCTTCCTAGTTGAACAAGATAATACATAAATCCATGTTCAGTAAAATGAATATTTTTGGATCTGTGAAAGATATATATTTCATAATAAATTTCGATTGGCATATATATCGCTACCTTTTAATGTCTGTGTGTGTGTGTGTGTGTGTGTGTGTGTGTATATATATATATATATATATATATATATATATATATATACACACTCTCCAGATTTTTCAGAATATAAAATATATGTGTCTTATTATACAATCCCTAAATGCATTCATATTCATGTATGTGGATTTATAATCAAATGTTCACAAAATTATTCTCAGAAATATTCATCCACCTCAAATACATATTGTTTCCTAGTACTGAAATCTAAATTCAGTGAATGGTGCATAGAAGTCCTAATTTTTCTACAGTATCTGACCCACTTTAACATCAATGCAAGTTGATTACTATGGTACATGATGTGTATTATGACATTCATTTTTATTCAACAATGTTACATGACTATTTCTTCAGTTTATGCACATAATAGGATATATATTTCATTCACAAGTTTTCAAATTTATAGGCATTTGTTTCACTTTCTATCACTTCCTGCTTCAGTACACATGTATTCCTCCATGTTTTTTGTCTGGTCTTTTCATGAGACTACTTTTCATTTTAGATTTCAATAATCGCTTTTGAAGCAAACCTCACACACTCTTCATGACAAACCATAACCTTAATATTACCATTAGATCTATAAATGGTTGTAATTAATGTATGTATATCAATATAAGATTTCCTGTATATTTTCAGATATCAATTCAATCCATAATTTAAAGTTGGAACCAGTTATATTATTTATTCACAGTATGGTCAATTCATTCATTTTATCTATATTTGTAGACACAGGGTAGACCTATTTGTACACCCAATACTAATTTATACATCTTCAAAATATTGACCACAGAATTGGTGGAAGAAATACTCATGTCACCTGATCTACATATACACTTTATCACAGTAATATTCTGGACACAAAATGCAAAGTTCACACTTATGATTGTACCAAAACCTAAATGGAAAGTGAGCATGGATTACTAAAAACATCCAAGTCCAGATTGCCTAATGCTCTCAAATGTTAATCCTATTGGTGCTAAATATTTGTTTTTTTCTAAGATTGTATATTCAACATCTACCATGTTGAAAATGTCTAATCCTATCAATCAATTTATACTTTGCCTGATTTCTTCATGTCTCTATTGATATCTGCTTCACTATATATTTTCCCTAGTTAATCATTGTGACTGACTCATCACATGTTCTGACATTTACATTCATTCTCTACGAGAAACCCTATTGCTAAAGAACTTTTGGACCAAATCCTATACTCACTCTTCTTCCTAAACCTACTGACTATCTTTCCAATCATTCCGACTACCCTTTTTAAGTGGATGTTTTCTTCTACATTCAATCATCCAATTTACAAGGTCCTATGCCATTGTTTATCGATTTTTCTGAGACATCTGTGCAGAAGGTATTTCAAAGCTAAGTATCCCAATCAAGGACCCAATGCTCTTCTGGGCTTCAAATCTTACCTAGACTTCTGTATTCATACTTATATTTCACCTGTATATTCTTGTAAATATCACAGGTTCCCAATGCCATTATTCATCATGCAGAATGATTCCTAACCCAAATCGAACCTGTTATTACCCTAACCATACACTGTTCCCTCAATCTAACTTTACAGAAAAGCAGGGACAGAGTTGGTCTTACAATCAGGAGTGTAGGGGATCTTCCACCTGCTGAGAACCTCAAAGGTCAATACAGAAATGATCCATGGAGAAGATGTAGGCAGCAATGAAGGACCTGAGGGAGGAAAAGTCAACTTCCATCGCAAACAACCTGGTCAGGGTGAAGGGATGTGTCTGAATCAGCCTCTTTCATCTTAATGTAGAGAAGATGGACCAAACCAAGCCTGTGTGGAGAGCTGTGCCCAGGTGCCTATGGTTGATATACCATTCTAACTTGTGAAAATGTCACAGCAAGTAGGTGCACCCTCCATCTCATGGGACCCTTGGAATCAACTGTTAGGACAAAGTGGTTGCCAAGGCAGTGACTTCATTCACTTCCTGAAGGAAGTTACCTCACATAACTTCCTTGGTGATGGAACTCTCTAAACTTGGGATTCAGGAAGCCAGGCAACCACAGCCAGTTCCAGTCCCAGTTCCAGTGGTCTCACTTGTTTGGGTAAACCAAGGACAGAGTCAGTCTTTCTTGGTACCTAGTTATGTGAGGATGGCCAAATGCTAGGAAAGCTAAGAAGAGGGGCCTTTCCTGAGAAAGAAGGTAGTGGCTCACCAGTGACTTTTGACAACTTCACAGAGTTGGCCAAGGAGACCAGAACTGAGACAGCACAGTGCATTTCGTGGAAATATAGTATGTCCCACCCATCATAGGACACTCCGGATAGTCACAGACCTACTTTGGGAAAGGTGGTGTCTTTTTGAGTGTGGGTGTGAGTTTGTGGTTTTGTCTCATGTTCTGAGAATATGTAGGAAAGGCGATTTGTTTGGTTTGGAGAGGACTGTATCTAGTATGTCCTCTGACAAGGTGAGTGTTTCTATTACTGTGTATCCCACTCTCTCCGTGGTCTTAGTATTAGAAAAAGAATGCATCATGGATGTGTTCTGTCTAGTAGAAAGCTTCCCAGCATTCATACTGCCAATTTATGAATGGACTGCGACTAGCCTTATCAATGGGCAAAACCTACTATCTTTCTAAGTTCCTGTTTTCTTCCTGAATTCCGGACACTCTCCAGAATAGGCTCAAAGTTTTGTGTCCAAGCTATGTAGCACCTCCAAGCTCTGTCACATGGCCATGTACTGGATAGCTGAAGGGAAGTGGAGCATGTCAGAAAACTCAGATATCAGGAAACTCAGATACCAGGAAAGTCTCAGTGGAGAAACCCTGCTTTGGGCCATTTGCTTACCTATTTTTCTGTTGCCCTGAATGTAAGGAAAGTCTTTGGCTCAGGCCACCCCTTTGTGAAGCCTGAAGAAAACAGTATTCAAATGGAAATGAGTGGGCATCACCTGTGGCTCTTCGCTTAATTGCTTTGGAAATGGATGTGTTGAATCAGCCTCTTGGCGCTCGGTGAAGCTGGGGCTTAGATTGTCAGCTCCTGATGGATCTAAAGAAATATCCCATGTGTGCATCCATAAACAAAATTCAAAAAGATCAGTCATTGTGGATGAAGTCTCTCACCTTCCTCTGTTAGGTTCCTGACCTCCATCAAGTGTGATTATTGACCCTTGAGTAAAATGAGTTTTTCAAAGCCCTGCAGATGTGCTAGTGTTGTCTCATGACTACAAACCACATAAGAATCTATACCTGACAGTCAGTAGGCCTCAAATAGTAGAAGCAGAGCAGTATTAATGGCAGGCCTATTTGATCACTCCTGGTTGACAGCAAGAGTGTGCAGGCCACACTTACTTTAGGCAAATGAGGGGCAAAGAAGCTTATATTGGACACTGTCTTGAGCTGCGCCACTTATGGAAACCTCTAGCCAGAAGTTATGATGAATATCTATATTGAAGAAAATGAGGGCCATGTGGGAGTGTTTTGGTTATAATTGTGGTCATTTTTGTGGCAGTTGGAAGAGATGACTGGGTCCACCAGGGCTTCACTCTTGGGTGATTCCCCTTATAGACTGAGTTCTGGAAGTGACCTCAGAGTAGTATTGCCATGAATTGAGTTGGGATTTTAGGAGGCCACGCATGAGATTCACCCTTGGAATCTGAAATCTAGTCCCAGGTTGGTTTTCCACAGAGCACTGTGAATCTCAGCCAGGATATCACATGATTTTATTATGAAAAACATGGAAGCCATATTTGAGAGTCAAAACACACATGGA
Organism: Callospermophilus lateralis; assembly: GCF_048772815.1. Taxonomy (NCBI): domain Eukaryota; kingdom Metazoa; phylum Chordata; class Mammalia; order Rodentia; family Sciuridae; genus Callospermophilus; species Callospermophilus lateralis. Next base: position 425,048 of record NW_027514418.1, on the reverse strand, counting down.
CCTCACATTGTACAGTTCAATGGGCCTGGCTTCATGTGACCTTTTGGCCACTCTTTGGGAAGCCTTTCCTGTGAGTGTTGTCCAGAGATTTCATTGAAATGAACTTCCTCACCATTTAGTGGTTCCTGAATGAATTGAAACCCACAGTGCCTCCAACTTCATCCTTGAAAAATGGCTAGATGAATACCATCAAATTTTTGAAATTCCCATGACCAGGTGGCACTGGAGAAACTTTGGATGTCCTGTTGCTGATCATGAGTATACAATACAGTGCCTTGATTGACTGGGTTTCATGAAAATGTTGAAGAACAGTGATGCCAGTATGTTGGAGCCTCCTGAGTAGTGGGCCTAGAGTAGTGGTGTGCAGGTGTGTGATAAAACATCTGTGGTGGAGTCATGTGGACCTTCCATTGGCTTCCAAATAGCTTGTGACTGACATAGTGTAGCCAGCAGACCCTTATATGTAAATGCATCCTGTTATATGGAGAGTTTTCAGGGCAATGTTCAGAATCAGGTTGCTATGGTCAAGGGGCCAAGCTATGTGGGATAAAGGCCTGGTTGGTGCATTCTCTTGCAGACCCTGACACACCACACGTGACAGAACTCCCTCTAGCACTTTGTCCCAGTTGAAATCTTTGTATTTCACGAAGCAAATACCAAACTCCCAGTACAGCAGCAAGAAACACCACGAAAATTGGAGGATGATCAAATCGTTTCACAGTCCTCACAGGGAGACACATAGCCCCCAGTGGCCACAGTTTACCTACAAAGAGAGAATTCAGCACTGCTGTCTCATGTTCATTGGAAAATAAGAAACAAGATCCTTCACGTCACATAGATGCAGATCCAGCTTTAATTGTCTCACCAGAAATGAAGATTAAGCTCCTGACAACAACATATATTTCAAGTGCCCAACCTCAGAGGCAGTTTCTCAAGAAGTCTTTAGGCCAGCAAAGCTCCATTTTTGTGGAGGGTTTACCCTGTCCATTACTTTTGTAAACTCCTCTACCACCTCCAAGTTTGTGAACAACTGAGCATATTGCATTCCATATATATATGCACAGGTTTTCGAACTCTTCTCTTGTAATTGTGTCTTACTTGGGGCAAAGGTAATGTCAAGGCATTGTTCTGGATAAGAGTGGGAAGATTTTTCAAAGCACATAATTACATACACATTGGATACCTTTTCCAATTTTCCATTGGAAATACTGAATCCCTGACACTAACCCTTAGCCTACTAGACTCTGACTACTTATCCTAATATGATGGAGAATAATAATCCAAACAGAATAGAAATACAAGCAGTTCAGAGGAGGCATGGTGTATAGTTGAATTTGCCTTTTGCATTATGTAGTGTAGGAGTTATAAATCTAGTCAACTTTTGTAGAAATTGTTCTCCATGTGTTTTTAAAGTTAACAAATATGTGAATTCCTGTCTCCCTTTCTCTGTAGCCTATTTGCACATGTATTTTTATATGCACATATAGAATCCTACAAGGTACAACACGTACATTCTTGTGAGGTGGTTGACTTGGCAGATACACATTGTGAGAAGAGATCACTTCTCCTAAATGCTGTTGGAAGTTAAAATTCGAACTCTGTGTGAGCTTCCTAGTTTAACAACATTATACATAAATCCATGTTCAGTAAAATGAATATTTTTGAATTTGTGGATGATATATATTTCATGGTGAATTTCAATTGGCATATATATTGCTAATTTTTAATGTCTGTGTGCATGTGTGTGTGTATGTGTGTGTGTGTGTGTGTATATATATATATATATATATATATATATATATATATATATATATACAAACTTTCCAGATTTTTCAAAATATGAAATACATGTGTCTTTTTATACATTTCCTAAATTCATTCATATTCATATATGTGAATTTATAATCAACTTTTCACAAGATTATCGTCAGAAATATTCATCCACCTGAAATATGTATTTGTTTCCTAGTACTGAAAACTATCTTCAGTGAATGGTGCCTACAAATCCTAAAATTAATACAGTAACTGACCCAGGTTAACATCAATGCAAATTGATTCCTATGGGACATGATGTGTATTTTGACGTTCATTTTTATTCAAAACTGGTACATTACTATTTCTTCAGTTTATGCACATAATAGGATATATATTTCATCCACAAGTTCGCTAATTTAGAGGCATTTGTTTCACTTTCAATCACTTCCTGCTTCAGAACACATGTATTTTTTTCATGCTTCTTGACTGGTCTTTTCATGAGACTTCTTTCGAAACACATTATTTTTGATTTCCGTAATCACTTTTGAAGAAAAACTCACACACCTTTCATGATAAACCATAACCTTAATTTTACTATTAGATGTATAACTAGTTGGAATGAATGTATGTATGTCAATATAAGATTTCTTATATATTTTAAGATATGAATCCAATGCATTATTTAAAGTGGACCAGTTATATTATTTATTAACAGTATGGTCTATTCATGCATTAGCTCTATATTCATAGACACAAGGTACACCTCTTTGTACCCCCAATACTAACTTATTAATCTTCAAAATATTGCTCCCAGAAATGATGGAAAAATTACTCATGTCACCTGATCTACATATACATTTTATCACAGTAATATTCTGCAGACAAAATGCAAGGTTCACACTTATTATTGTACCAAAGCCTAAATTGAAAATGAACATGGATTACTAAACACAGCCATGTCCAGGTTGCCTAATGCTCTCAAATATCAATCCAATTAGTGACTACATATTGGTTTCTTCCTAAGATCATATATTCAAATTCAACCCTGTTGAAAATGTCTAATCCTATCACCCACTTTATATTTTGCCTTATTTCATAATATCTCTATTGATATCTGTTTTCCTACATATTTTCTCCGGTTCACTATTGTGACTGACTCTTCACGTGGGCTAACATTTACATTCACACTCTAAACAAAATCCTATTGATAAAGAATATTTTTTTTCCAAAACCTATATTCATTCTTCTTCCTAAACCTAACAACTATCTTCCTAATCCTACCGACTATCCCTTTTTGACTGAATGTTCTTTTCTACACCCAATCATCAAAGTAAACACTGGGCGAGCTTCGGAGGAAGAGACCACCAAAAGACTATCTCATGCAACAGCAAAGGGTTTATAGGGGGCCAGCATGCAGGGGATCGGAGCTCACTTGAATAGAGCAGAGAGCCCTGAGAAGAGCTTAAGCAGAGCTTATATACTTTCTTTGGGGAGGGCAGGGAGTGAAGTTTATTGATGGGTGAATGAGAGTGGGCGGTTTGCATTCAACCGGGTGAGGGAGTACATTCTGCAGTTTGGCATTTGTGGACAGGACATTCTGGGAACAAGATTAGCAAACAGTTCTCAAGATTTCAACAGTGTTTTGTTAAGCATACAGAAAAAAAAGTGACAAGTACCTATTTTATTAATCTTTCATTCCCCACTTCTTCTTCTAGCTACTTTTAATCATAAAAGTGATCATTGGGGGGTGTCACATTCTATGTCTGCTAGTGGGGTATTACCATGAGTTTAACTTGTCCAATTTGAGCTTAGAGAAAAGAAATTACACGGTTGAGCAAACAGGGTTTTATAGTTAGCAATAATATGGAGATTATTATCGGACAGGCCAGGGTTGATAAAAAAGTAGTCAAACAGGGGGACTATGTGAACCAAGACTCAAACCACTTTTTTTGGTCCTCTCACTCTCTCATTGACACTCTTCATGGTGTCTTTTTAATTTAATCATATTTTTTTTTACAACTCCATTATGCTCGGAATAAACACAACATTCTTCCCAGGAAGTGACAAATACCTATTTTATTAACCTTTCACTTCCGACTATCCCTTTTTGACTGGATGTTCTCTTCGACATTCAATCATCCAAGGTACAAGGTCCTATGCCATTGTATATTGATTAATCTGACAAATCTGTGCAGAACCTAATTCAAATCTAAGTATTCCAATCAAGGGCAAAATGCTCTTTTGGGCTTCAAATCTTACCTAGACTTCTGTTTTCATACATATATTTCACCTATATATTCTCATACATATCGCAGGTTCCCAATACCATTATTCATCCAGCAGAATTATTCCTAACCCAAATCACACATGTTATTAACCCTAACCATACACTGTTCCCTCAATCTAACATTACAGAACAGCAGGGACAGAGTTGGTCTTACAATACAGGAATGTAGTGGATCTTCCACCTGCTGAAAACCTCAAAGGTCCATGCAGAAATGATCCCTGGAGAACATGTAGGCAACTATGAAGAACGTGAGAGAGCAAAAGTCATCTTCCATGGAAAACAACCTGGTAAGGATGAAGGGTTGTGTCTCATTCACCCTCTCTCCTTAATGTAGAAAAGATGGACCAACAAAGGCCTTTGTGGAGAGCTGTTCCCGGGTTCCTATGGTTGAGATACCAATCTAACTTGTGAAAGTGTCAGAGGAAGTATGGAAGCAACTGTTCGGAAAAAGTGGTTGCTAAGGCAGTGACGTCATTTAGTTTCTGAAGGAAGTGACCTCACCTCACTTCCTTGGTGATGGAACTCTCTGAACTTGGGATCCAGGAAGCCAGGCATCCAGAACCAGTCCCAGTCCCAGTACAGTGGGATCACTTGTTTGGATTTACCAAGGACAGAGTAAGTCTTTTTTGGTACCTACTGATATGAGGATGGCCAAATGCCAGGAAATTTTGAAGACTGGCCTTTCCAGAGAAAGCAAGAAGTGGCTCACCGCGGGCCCCTGGTATTTCACAGAGTTGGCCATGGAGACCAGATCTGAGACAGGACAGGCCATTTCTGGGGAACATAGTATGGCCCACCAGTCAGAGGACACTCTGGATAGTCACAGACTTACTTTGGGGAAGGAGGTGCCTTTTTCAGTGTGGGTGTGAGTTTGTGGTTTTGTCTTATGTTCTGAGAATAGGTAGGAAAGGCGGCTTGCTTGGTTTGGAGTGGAATGTTTCTAGAAAGTCTTTTGACAAGGCGAGTGTTTCTATGTCTGTGTATCCCACTGTGTCCGTGGTTGTAGACATTAGAAAAGAGAATGCATCAATGGATGTGTCCTGTCTAGTAGAAAGCTTCCCAGCATTCATCCTACCCATTTTAGGAATGGACTGCAGGTTGCCTTATCGATGGACAACATGTACTGTCTTCCTAAGTTCCTGTTTTCTTCCTGAATTCTGGCCACTCTCCACAATAGGCTCATGGTTTTGTGTCCAAAATATGTACCACCTCCAAACTCTGTGACGTGGCCATGTAATCCATAGCTGAAGGGAATGGCAAGCATCTCAGAAAACTCAGATATCAGTGTGACCAGAAAAGTCTCAGTAGAGAAACCCTGCTTTGGGCCTTTTGCTTACCTATTGTTCTGTTGCCCTGAATGTCAGGAAGGTCTTTGCCTCAGGCCACCCTTTGTGAAGCCTGAAGAAAACAGTTTTAAAATGGAAAGGAATGGGCATCACCAGTGGCTCTTTGCTTAATTACTTTGGAAAGGGATGTGTCTGAATCAGCCTCTTGGCCCTGTGTGAGGCTGTGGCTTAGATTATCAGCATCGGATGGATCTAAAGAAAGAAGCAATGTGTGCATCCAAAACCAAAATGGCAAAAAATCAGTCATTGTGGGTGAAGTCTCTTGCCTTCCTGTGTTTGGTTCTTGACCTCCATCAAGGGAGTATTGGGATTTTTTGTGTTAAATGAGTTCTTCCAATCCCTGCAAAGGTGCTTGGGTTTAATAATGACTCCAAATCACATACTATACCTGATAGTCAGTAGGCCTCAAATTGGAGAAGTAGAGCAGTATTAATGGCAGAACTATGTGATCAATCCTGGTTCACAGGAAGGGTGTCCAGGCCACCCTGAATTTAGGTAAATGAGGAGAAGGGAGCTTATTATGGACACTCTATTGGGCTGTGCCATTTAAGGAAACCTCCAGCCAGAGATTATGATGAGTGACTATATGGAAGTAGATGAGGGCCATGTGGGATTTTTTTGATTTTAATTGTGGTAACTTGTGTGGCTTTTGGAAGAGATGACTGTGTTCACCTGGGCTTTAACACTGGCGTGATTCTCCTAGAAGACTGAGTTCTGTAACTGACTTCAGAGTAGTAATTGCTTTGGAAATGGATATGTTTTAATCAGCCTCTTGGCCCTGTTTGAGGCTGTGGCTTAGATTATCAGCACCAGATGGATCTAAAGAAAGATCCCTTGTGTGCATCCAAAACCAAAATGGCCAAAAGAGCAGTAATTGTCTATGAACTCTCTCGCCTTCCTCTGTAAGGTTCTGAAAGAATAAAAGAAATTGAAATTGAAATGTAAAGAACCAGGTTTTGTAAAGTTTCCAAGCTGCACTCAGCACCTGAAATTTCTGTGGCAGTTAAGACAATTCCCGGATTTGCACATTAGATGTGTGTTGAAATCTTCCCTGAGGACCTAGTTACTTAACAGCCCCTTCCCAGAAACCATGCAGCTCACCACGTATACATCACAGTGCATCCACCAATCAATTTAAATGTATACCCCTTCTTACGGCTGACCAATCACCCCCTGCCCAACCTGTTCCCGCCAATGAATGTGCTAATCATGTTTTAGAGTTGTTATTTGATTTTCCCGCGGTATATGATGATTTGCTAAAGAGGCTATGATGTATGTAAAGTCCCTGCCCTCTCTAAAGAATGTATATAAACTCCACTCAAGTGGTTCTCGGGGCTCTTTGTTCTTTGTTCCTCTGAAGTGAGCCCTGAGCTCCAGCACGCTATACCCCCAATAAACCCTTTGGTGTTGCATGAGAAAGCCTGTTGGTGGTCTTTTCCTCCGATGTTCGCCCCACCTTTTCATCTGGAGGTCCCAGGTGAGATATCCGGAGCAGCGGATGAAAGACCCCAAGGGACTCCTCTCGGGGTAAGAAAGGCGCCTCTTTCTGGTTTCGAGTTTCAGGTTAGGGCTTGGCAAAGTGGCTGTCGGTGAAGAGCATTAGCTCTCTCTGACAGTGGGTGGCAGACGTGTCACAGAGCTACTGGCCACGTCCCTGGGGGACACTCCAGAGGACGAGGGAAATCAAGGAATATTAGTTTCCTCAACTCGGTTATATTTTGCTTCAGGATTCGGTTTGCCAGCCCATCAGGTTTTGCTGGCTACACAGTTTTGTTCATTGTCCCGAACTCATGTTGAGTTTACTGTCTGTCTTTATTGTCTAACCCATCAGGTTTTGCCAGTTACTGAGTTCTAATATTTGTCTTGGACCCATGTTAAACGTTTACTGTTTGTCTTTGTTTGTGTTGCGTTTGTGTCTTCACTGTCTCTTTTTGAGTAACTCCCATTATGGGACAAAGCACTTTCACGCTTCTGTCCCTGACCCTTGATCATTGGACTGATGTCCGCTCAAGGGCCAAGAATCATTATTTTTCAGTTAAATGTCAGACCTGGCAGACTCTCTGTGCTTCAGAATTGCCCATCCTCAAAGTCGGGTGGCCCCCAGAAGGATCCTTCTACTTCAATCTAATCCAAAAAGTCAGAGATATTGTCTTTCAGCCGGGACCACGTGGCCACCCAGATCAACAGCCATATACCCCTTCCCCAGGATCCTATCATTCAAACCTTCCGTTCCCTCCCCATCTTCCCCCCATTCTTCCTGAGTCACAAGACTGGACAATCCTCCCCCTCCTTATCCTCTGCCCTCGCTCCCCAACCCCCAACACATTCCAGATGATTCTCCCGCCACTGACTCAGCCTCTCCGCCACTAGAGGCAATTGGGTCAGACCCAAGCCCTCCAAGGGACTTCTCCGCAGCAGCAGCAGCCCCTCCTTTTCTGGTGGAAGCTGGGCCACCTAAAGAAACCCGCCAGCTACGGAAAATAGAAAACTCAGAAGCCACTGTGATGCTCCCTCTTCATCCTTATGGGCCCATGAACCGACCAAACTGGGATCCCAACACCTTTGAAGGTTGGTAGCATCTTTCCACTTATCACAGGGCTCTAATGGCGGGGCTCCGAGTGGCCACCAGAGGGCCGACTAATTTGGCCATGGTAAGAGAGATAATCCAAGGTCCTAATGAGTCTCCCTCTATGATTCTGGAGAGAATTATGGAAGCATATAGGAAATATACTTCTTTTGATCCTCAGGCAGAGGACGAAAAAACATGTGTTGCAATGGCCTTTATCCAGTTTTGATTCTGACTCCTTAATGTGTTTGACTACATGATTGGTTGCCTTAGGTGGCGTAAACAGGGTGCGGCCAACAGTCATCCACCCTGTTGGTCTTGCTGAGGTTGTCCGAGCATAGAGAGCAAACTCAACATAGCCCCAACGTTTGGCCTTGGGGTCAGGTATATCTGAAGTATACGATCCATTGTTATCGGATGAAGAGCCTTTATGCCACTTTAGGTAACTAGAAGTCAACCCTTCAGAGTAGCCAAGTGAGTGGTAAGAACAGCTACCACGTTCATCATGGAACCTGCATGACCAATAGGGACACCCATTATATATCTCAGGCCACCAATGACAATAGTCTTTGGTTTGATTAAAAAGGAAGCAAATGAAAGGCCAGTTCCAGCTACCAGGGACGAAGGTCCTTGAAGGTGACAATTTTAGGGAAATAGAGGTGCAGTTGTGGATGAAGCAAGTAGTTGCATCCACTGCGCGGACCTTCTGCATGCCATGTTCTGAGTATCGTTCCCGAAGAGTGAATAAATACATGGTAGGTTAGGAGGGTAAAGACAAGTCCCAACAGAGCACAGAAAAAAAGCAGAGCACAAAAAACAAGCAGTTAGAGAAGACTAGGGTGTTGGGAGAGCTCATTGTGCCTTCTTTAAGAGGAATTGGGCTGCAGGGAACACCATGTGAGCAGCAACTTAAATGGGTGAGATGGGTGTGGAAAGCAGGATTAAAGGGGAGCTTCAGGAGGTGATTCTTGGAGTTCCTCTGGCATGGTCCTGTCGTCAGCAGGTGGGGCCTCCTGGTGATATGGTTTCAACCTAGAAATGGGAATCCAGGGAGTGAGATGGTTGTCTGGTAAGGAGAGTTTGGCGGCGGTGGGGGTACAGAGAATGAAAGGATAGGGGCTTTCCCATTTTGGTGCAAGAGTCCCTTTCTCCTCTGGGGTATTATAATAGAGTAGACTCCCAGGTGTTAAGGGAGGAGTGTTTGGAGTGGAGACTGGGTCCGGAAGAAGCCAGTTCTGACATTTCCAGTGTTCAGAGCGGAGATGAAACAAGAGAGGCAAAGACAAATCTCGGGTGAGAGGTCCTTGTGAAGTGACCAACCCAGAGGGTATAAGAGGTCTTCCATACATTATCTCAAAGGGAGACAGTAAAGATGGTTTCTTAGGGAGAGCTCTGATTCGAAGCAAAGCAAAGGGAAGGATTTTGACCCAGTCTAAGTTTAATTCCATTGTCAATTTGGTAAGGACTTCCTTCAGAGTATGATTTACCCTTTCCACTTTCCCTGAAGCCTGGGGGTAATATGGACAGTGGAAATGCCACTTGAAGGAGAGGGCTTGAGAGACCTTTTGTGTGATCCTAGAAATAATCTCAGGGTCATTGTCATATTGTAGGGAAGTGGGCATGCAAAACCTAGGGATGATGTCTGTCAGTTAGATCGAAGCTACAGTGGAAGCCTTTTTATTGGAAGTGGGAAATGCCTCAACCCAAACAGAGAAAGTGTCCACAAAGACAAGGAGGTATTTAGTGTGCCATACTGTGGGCATGTTGGTGAAGTCTACTTGCCAGTCAGCAATGGGAATGTGTCCCTGGGCTTGGTGGAAAGGGAAAGGTTTGGGCCTTAAAGGAATATGAGGTTTGGTCCGCTGACAGATCTGACAATTAGAGGCTATATTCTCTATCATGGCTATGTCAGAAGGGTTGAGGGAGAAGAAGCTCTGTAAAAAAAGGGTCAAAGACTGAGAATTGGAATGGTGTAGAGTATGAAGGAACTTGAAAAGATCCTTGTTCTTACTGGAAGAAGTAGGGGCTTCAGATGAGCTGTCTAAAGTGGCCATAATATGTACCCCATAGGGGCCATAATTGGAAGTGGTAGCACGCATTCGTGGCGCCTGGTCAGCTTTGGCATTGCCCTCAGTGATAAGAGAGCCATCCTTCTGATGGGACCTACAATGGACAACTCCCAACTGGGTGGGTAAGTGGGAGGCCTCCATCAGATTGGTTATAAGAGCCGAATTAGTGATCGCATTACCTTTGGTGGTAAGTAGGCGTCGCTCCCTTCATATTGAAGCATGGGATAATAAGATCTGGAAGACATATTTTGAATCAGTATAGAGGGTGAGGGATTTGCCTTGTGCTAGAAGGCAGGCACGAGTGGCTGCTATAAGTTCAATCTGCTGGTTGGTAGTTCCTGAAGGCAAAGCTTTGGCGTCTATAATCTCAGTGGCTGAAACTACAGCATATCCAGAGTAATGAGTGCTGTTTGCCTAAAGGAACTGCTGTCAGTAAACCAGATAAGGTCAGGCTTGGTGAGTGGTTCCTCAGAAATGGAAGAATGAAAGGGGAGGAAATCTTCTAAGGTTTCCAAGCAATTATGAGTTGGTGTGTTAGACGTGGGAGTCATTGGGAGCAGTGAGGGAAGGATCAGTGCAGAGCAGGGGAGGAAAGTAATATTAGGGTTTTCCAGAAAGGAAGTGAGGAGCGACAGAACCCTGGATGGAGGAAGGGTTTGAAGGCCCTTATAAGCTGAAAGATCTTTCAAGTGATGTGGGGAGTGGATAGTTCAAGGTGCCCCAAAACTCAGCTTAGAGGCTTCTTTGTGTAAAATTTGTCCCGCAACCAGAGCTCTTAAGCAAGGGGCTCACCCACGGATGGTAGAGTCTAGTTTCTTGGAAAATATGCCACAGGTGCAAATGTAGGCCCATAGTTTCGACCTAAGACCCTAAGTGCTTGCCCCCCTTTTTCATGGACATATAGATGAAATGGTCTTGAAAGATCAGGAAGGTGAAGGGCAGGTGCCTTTAAGAGGAGTTGCTGAAACCTGCGGAAGTGGTAGATGGGGGAGGAGACAAGAGATTCACTAGGGGGTCCATTTGCTTGGTCATACAGGGGTTTGGATAGAAGAGAATAATTTGGGATCCAGGCCCTAAAATAACCTGCTAATCCTAGGAATGATAGTATTTTGGCTTTCATATGGGGCACTGGAAGATCAGAGAGGAGTTGCCTCCTATCCAGTGTTATTTCCTTTTTCCCGGGTCTAAGGCAAAAACCAAGAGAGGTGACAGAAGAATGGGAAACCTGGGCCTTGTGGGGAGACTCCCTATATCCCTTGTCTGCTAGGAAATTAAGAAGCTGAGCAGTGTGGGATCGAGAGTGTTCCCAGAGGGACTACATAGAAGAAGGTCATTGACATATGGAAGGAGAATAGTGTCAGGACAGGTCGGGTGAAAGGATGTGAGGTCCTGGGCAAGAACTTGGCCAAAGAGATGGGGGATATCCCTGAATCCCTGTGGGAGGACAGTCCAGGAAAGCTGATGAGAATGGTGGATGTGAGAGTCAGTCCATGTAAAAGCAAAGATATTCTGAGATTCTGAGAACAAGGGAATAGAAAAGAATGCATCTTTTAAACCTAGGACCGAGAAGTGGGTAGTAGTGGCAGGGATCTGAGAGAGGAGGGTGTAAGGGTTGGGCACTAGTGGGTGGATGGGGACCACAGAGGAGTTGACAAGGAGAAGGTCTTGAACCAGCCTGTAGGACACTTTAGGTTTCTTAAGTGCCAGAATGGGGGTGTTGAAAGGAGAGTGTGTAGGCCTAAGATACCCCTTTCGTAATAAATCCTGGATGATGGGTTCTAATTCGAGGAGGGCTGTGGTTGTGAGTGGATATTGTGATTGACTAATATATCTTGAAGGGTCCCGTAAGACAATATGAATAGGACTGCATTTAGCCATAAGGGGTGTAGTTGTGTCCCAAACCTCAGGCTTAACTGGTTTAGAGAGTCATGGGAGAGTGCATTAAGGAGGTGTATCTGCCCCTAGGAACATCATGAGGAAATGAGAGGTAGGAGAGGTGTGGGGTGATATGTGAATGCTGACTTTTAATAGTGAGAGTATGTCCCTTCCCAGAAGGGGAATGGGGCAATGGCTCATAACGAGAAAGAAGTGAGTGAAGGACAAAAGGGATCCCTGCATATAACATGATTGGGGGGTTTGAGGGAAAATCTGTTTACCTCCTACCCTAACAATAGGAGTTTTTGAGGGTGTGGTAGAACCCCATACTCCCTTAAGACCGAAAAAGTGGCACCAGTATCCAAGAGGAAGGTAATGAAGCATCCATCCACCAGGAAGGTAAACCTAGGCTCTTGATTCTTGATGGTAATAGTCTGGAGGGAAAGCCCAGGGATCCGTCAATCCTCCGCTGCTAAGCCCAAGAAAGGCTGTGGTTGCCTGGCGGCTGACCAACCTCCCTTTCGGGTTGTTGGGCAGTCTGCCCCCCAGTGTCCCCTTTGATGGCATTTTGGGCAGGGGTTGTAGGGTGTCCTCAGTGAAGGACAATCCCTGGCCCAATGTCCCTCCTTACCACATTTGAAGCAAGCTCCCGGGGGTGTCATATTGGGATGGCGTGGTGATGGCCTTCTCTGAATGACCTGGGCCAACATTTGGAACTTGGCATTTTCAGCCCTCTGCCTACGGCATTCACTTTCATCCTCTCTATCATAAAAAACCTTGAAAGCGACAGCGAGGATTTTAGTCTAAGGAGTAGCAGGGCCCTGTTCAAGCTTTTTAAGCTTGGCTTTAATGTCAGGGTAGCTTTGGGCCAGAACATATTTCATTAAGACATGACGGCCATCAGGGGTTTCTGGGTTGAGGTTTGTGTACTGTTAAAGGGCCTTGGTTAGTCTATCCAGGAATTCTGAAGGTGTTTCCTCCTTCCTTTGAATGACCTCCTGCACCTTTTTAAAGTTAACAGCCTTGCGGATGGCCTTTTTCAGGCCCGCCAAGAGTCAGGATGTAAAAAGGTCACTAGACTGTAAGCCTTCAGGGGTGTTGTAATCCCATAGGGGATCCTGCTCTGGGACAGCATGAGGGCCTGTGGGGTGGTTAGGATTGGTCCTATGATTTTCATCAGCATGGGCTTGGGCTAGCTCCCAGACCCATTGACTTTCCTCAGGGAGAAGTGTATTGGCCAAGAGCATGTAGATGTCATGATGAGTGAGACTATATGCTTGCAGGACCCATTGAAACTCCCGAATGTAAGTGGTGGGGTCAGTGGTGAATGAGCCTAACTTCCTCTCTAGCTGAGTAATGTCCGACATGGAGAAGGGCACTTGGACTCTGATGACACCCTCGGGACCAGCTACCTCACAAAGGGGTGCGATTGTCTTGGGGGTGGGAAGGAGTCCCTTAGACCTGGTAACAGGAGGACTGAAAGAGGCAGGAGGCGGACAGGAAGGAGAGGGAGGGGCAGGGAGTGTCTCTTTGGAAGAGGAGGAGGTGGAGCAGGCAGAAGAGGGCGGAGGGGAGGAGGATGAAATGGAAGGCTGAGGATCCCTGGAATCAGGCAGAGGAAGAGGAGGGTATAGTGGGAGAGAAGGGGCAGATAGGACTGGGGGATAAGGTGGGGGTTCATCTGCTGGGTTGAATGAGGAAGAATCTGTGAAGTCAGGAGTAGACATAGGGGAAGAGAAGGGTTTGCAAACAAGGAGGACCTGAGAGGGAGGGCAGGAGGAGCAGCGACAGGGTGCTGTGTGAGAAGGCTAAAACCTTAAATGCAGGGAATCTCACTCCACTTTTTCAGATGCTGGCAGTAGTTAAAAAGGTCGCAGATGAAGTTTGGATGTAAGGAGCCTTCTGGAGGCCAATGATTGCCATTATCCAGTGGATATGTAGGCCAATCTTGGGTACAGAATTTGATTAGAAGTTTGGGCTTGATGTCTGGTGTGAGGGAGAGTGTGGCCAGATTTTTTAGTAGACATTTGAGAGGTGAGGCTTCAGGTACAGATGAAGAGGTGCCCATAGTCACAGGGAGAGAAGGAAGACAGACAGACAGAGAGAGAGAGAGAGAGAGAGAGAGAGAGAGAGAGAGAGAGAGAGAGAATAAGAGTAAGCGAGAGAGACAAAGAGAAAACCCGGGCTGGAACGGCTTTCAGGAAGCTCAGGGCGAACGGGGGTCAGGTGGGCGTCCCCAAAATGACCAGCCATCATGAGGAAATACAGAGGGCACTACCTGGGCGTCACCAGTGAAGTGCGATCTGTGAGACCCAATGGGTTCGGAGCCACGGGCAACCTGACGTCAGGAAAGTTTTTGAACGCAGCGGAAAAAGTCAGTAATGAAAACAGAACTCCGGTTCCGGCAGAATGTAGTTCCAGGACGGGAGTTCAGTTTTCCCCGAGTAGAGAGGCAGCTTCAGCCAGACACAGCAGCCCCGCAGCAAACAGCAACTCTAGCCAGCAGTGGCAGCGGCAGCAGAGAAGAAAAAACCACAGAGCCTCTTGTGTAAACTCAGAAGCCTCACGCCCCAAAGGAAAACGGATCACCAGAGGGTCCACTGCCACCAGTAAAGGTCTTAGTGGCAGGAATTTCCTGCCCCCTACAGGGCGTCGAGAGTGGGCCGGAAGATCAAGGTCACAAAACCAGTGGTAGCCCGAAGGGAGTTGCAGAGCCAGGGTCAGGGGAGGCTTACATATATCAGATCTGTGGTGGGTGCAGGAAGCTGGCTGTCTCCGGGGGAGCAGGGGACGGGGCTCTTGTTAGAAAGAGCTCACCCGTATCCTCACATGGGGCACCAGAATGAAAGAACTTCCCACGCAAAGGCACTTCGCTGGGAGAATTCCAATTTTATTGCAAAAAGCTGTGTGCTTATATAGAACTAAGGGGAAGATGGAAGGGCTTAGATAAATGGCAGGCAAACCGTTTATTGGTTAGTTCTTTCAGATATCAGCTCTGGAGCCCAGGAATTAGTTCTTATTGGGGCTAAGGTTCCCCACCAGCGAGATTTCAAATTGGCGCCAGCGGGAGAGTTCACACGGGTGGGAACATTTGGCACCACTGTAGAAAAAAGAAGGTAGGAAGAAGAAGTCCTTAGGCACCATGTTGGGGTTTTTCTCTGGGGTATGGCTGCCGTTTATACTTTTCCCAACAATGAGTATACCAGACAGTGCCTTGATTGACTGGTTTTCATGAAAATGGTGTTTAACAGAGATGCCAGAAAGTTGGATCCTGCTGAGTAGTGGGCCTAGAGCAATGGTGGGCAGGTGTGTGATAAAACATCTGTGGTGGGGCCATGTAGATCTTTCATTGGCTTCCAAATGGCTTGTGACTGACATGGTGAAGCCAGCAGACCCTTATATGTAAAGGCACCTTGTTACATAGAGAGGTTTCAGGACATTGTTCAGAATCAGGTTGCTATGGTCAAGGGGGCAAGCTATGTGGGATAGAGGCCTGGTTCTTGTATTCTCCTGCAGACCCTGACCCACCACACGTGACAGAAATCCCTCCTGCACTGTGTCCCCGTTGAACTCCTTGTATTTCATGAAGCAAATACCAAACTCCCAGTGCAGCAGCAAGAAACACCATGAAAATAGAGGATGACTATATGGATTCAACGTCCACACAGGGAGACATTCAGCCCCCAGGGGCCACAGTTTACCTACAATGGAAAATTCAGCACTGCTATCTCATGTTCATTGGAAAATAAGAAACCATGTCCTCCAGGTCACATTGATGCAGACCCAGCTTTTATGGTCTCACTAGAAAGGAAGCTAAAGCTCCTGACAACAACATATATTTCAAGTGCCCAACCTCACAGGCAGTTTCTCAAGAAGTCTCTAGGCCAGCAGACCTTCAAGTTTTTGGAGGGTTTACCCTGTCCCTTACTTTTGGAAACTCCTCTACCACTTCCAAGGTTGTGAACTTCTGATCATATTCCATTCTAGATATGTATTCACGGATTTTCTAACTTTTCTCCTCTGATTGTGTCATACTTGGGCCGTAGGTGTTGTCAAGGCATTGTTCTGGATGAGAGTGGGAAGATTTTGGTGTAGCACATATTTACATACACATTGGATTCATTTTTCAATTTTCCATTCAAAATACTGAATCCCTGACACTAACACATACCCTACTAGACTCTGACTACTAATCCTAATATGATGGAGAAAAATAACCCAAACAGAATAGAAATACAAGCGGTTGAGAGGAGGCATGGCGTATAGTTGGTCTTTCCTTTTGCATGATATAGGGTAAGAGTTATAAATCTTGTTAATTTTTTGTTGAAATGGTTCTCCATGTGTTTTTAAAGTTAACACATATGTGAATTTCTGTCTCCCTTTTTCTGTAGCCAATTCAGCACATGTATTTTTATATGCACATATAAAATCCTACCTGGTATCACACGTACATTTTTGTGAGGTGGCTAACTTGGGAGATACAAAGTATGAGAAGAGATGACTCCTCCTAAATGTTTTTGGAACTGAAAATTCAAACTATGAGTGAGCTTCTTAGTTGAAAAACATTATACATAAATCCATGTTCAGTAAAATTAATATTTTTGGATCTGTGAATGATATATATTTCATGATGAATTTTGATTGGCATATATATTGCTACTTTCTAATGTATCTGTGTGATATATATATTTTCAAAATATGAAATATATGTGTCTTATTATACACTCCCTAAATAATTCACTCATGTTCATGTATGTGCTTTTATAATCAACTTTTCATAAGATTGTTTTTAGAAATATTCATCCACCTGAAATACATATTTATTTCCTAGTACTGAAAACTCACTTCAGTGAATGGTGCAAACAAAGCCTTATATTTCTACAGTAACTGACCCAATTTAACATCAATGAAAGTAGATTTCTATGGGACATGATGTGTATTTTGATGTTCATTTTAATTCAACACTGGTACATTACTATTTCTTCAGTTTTTATACATCGTAGAATATACATTTCATCCACAAGTTCACAAATTGAAAGACATTTGTAACACATTCAATCACTTCCTGCTTCAGAACACATGTATTTCTCCTTGTTTTTGACTGGTTATTTCATGAGACTTCTTTCCAAACACATTATTTTCGATTTCCATAATCAATTTTGAAGCAAAACTCACACACATTTTATGATAAACTACAACCCTAATATTACCATTAGATATATAACTGGTTGCAATGAATGTATGTATATCAATATAAGATTTCCTGTGTATTTTGGGATATCAATTTATTCCAATTTCTAAATTTGGAAACAGTTATATTATTTATTCACAGTATGGTCTATTCATGCATTCTCTCTATATTCATACACACATGGTACACCTATTTGTGCCCCCAATACTAATTTATATCTCTTCAAAATATTGCTCTCAGAAATGGTGCAACAAATACTCATGTCACCTGATCTACATATACATTTTATCACAGTAATATTCTGGCCACAAAATGCAAAGTCACACTTACGACTGTACCAAAGCCTAAATGGAATATGAGTATGGATTATGAAAATCACCCATGTCCAGGTTGCCTAATGCTCTCAAATGTCAATCCTATTGGTGACTACATATTTGTTTCTTCCTAAGATTATTTATTCAAACTCAAGCCTGTCGAAAATGTCTAATCCTATCAATCACTTTATCATTTGCTGATTTTCTAATGTCTCTATTGATATCTGCTTTCCTACATATTTTCCCCAGTTCATCATTGTGACTGACTCTTCACATGTGCTGACATTTACATTTTCTCTCTACCCAAAACCCTATTGCTAAAGAACTTTTTGTCCAAATCATATACTCACTCTTTTTCCTAATCCTACCAACTATCTTCCTAATCCTACCAACTATCCTTTTTTGACTGGATGTTCTCTTTGACATTCAATCATCCAAGGTACAAGGTCCTATGCCATTGTGTATAGATTTATCTGAGACACATGTGCAGAACATAATTCAAACCTAAGTATCCCAATCAAGGATCCAAAGCCCTTCTGGGCTTCAAATCTTACCTAGATTTCGGTTTTCATAAATATATTTCCCCTCTATATATTCTAATAAATATTGCAGGTTCCCAATAACATTATTCATCCAGCAGAATGATTCCTAAGCCAAATCAAACATGTTATTAACCCTAACCATACTCTGTTCCCTCAATCTAACTTTACAGAAAAGCAGGGACAGAGTTGGTCTTACAATACAGGAATGTAAGAAATCTTCCACCTGCTGAGAAATGAAAAGGTCCATGCAGAAATGAACCCTGGGGAAGCTATAGGAAGCTATGAAGGACCTGAGAGAGCAAAAGTCATCTTCCACGACAAACAACCTGGTCAGGATGAAGGGGTGTGTCTGAAGCAGTCTCTCTTTTCTTAATGTAGAGAAGATGGACAATACCAGGCCTGTGTGGAGAGCTGTTCCCGGGTGCCTATGTTTGATATACCATTCAAACTTGTGAAAGTGTCACAGGAAGTAGGGGCAGCCTCCATCAATTGGGACACTTGGAAGCAACTATTAGGACAAAGTGGTTGCCAAGGCAGTGACCTCATTCAGTTCCTGAAGGAAGTGACCTACATCACTTTCTTGGTGATGGAACTCTCTGAACTAGGTATCCAGGAAGACAGGCACCCAGAGGCAGTCCCAGTCCCAGTCCCAGTGGCCTCACATATTTGGATTTACCAAAGACAGAATCAGTCTTTCTTGGTAACTACTGATGTGAGGATGGCCAAATGCCAGGAAGGTCTGAAGAGGGGACTTTCCTGAGTAAGCAGGTAGTGTCTCACCACTGGCACCTTACAACTTCACAGTGTTGGCCAAGGAGTCCACATCTGACATAGGACAGTCCATTTTGGAGTAACATACTATGGCCCATCAGTCAGAGGACACTCCGGATAGTCATAGACCTACTTGGGGGAAGGAGGTGACTTTTTGGGTGTGGGTGTGAGTTTGTGGTTTTGTCTCATGATCTGAGAATAGGTAGGAAAGTCGGTTTGTTAGGATTGGAGTGGACTGTTTCTAGTAAGTCTTTTGACAATGCGAGTGTTTTTATGTCTGTTTATCCCACTGTGTCCGTGGTTGTAGACATTAGAAAAGAGAATGCATCAATGGATGTGTCCTGAATAGAAGAAAGCTTCACAACATTCATCCTGCCCAATTTATGAATGGATTTTGTCTTGCCTAATGGATGGGCAACAACCACTGTCTTCCTAAATTCCTGTTTTCTTCTTGAATTCTGGCCACTCTCCAGAATAGGCTCATGGTTTTGTTTCCAAGACATGAACCACCTCCAAGCTCTGTGACATGGCTATGTACTGGATAGCTGAAGGGAATGGGATCATCTCAGAAAACTCAGATATCATTTTAGAAACCCTGCCTTGGGCCATTTGCTTACCTATTGTTCTGTTGCCCTGAATGTCAGAAAGGTCTTTGCCTCAGGCCACCCCTTTTTGAAGCCTGAAGAAAACGGTTTTCAATGGAAATTAATGGGCATCACCTGTAGATCTTTGCTTAATTGCTTTGGAAAGGGATGTGTCTGCATCAGACTCTTGGCCATGTTTGAGGTTGTTGAATAGATTTTCAGCACCTGATGGATCTAACGAACAATTACATGTGTGCTTCCAAAACCAAAATGGCCAAAAAAGCAGTCATTGTGGACGAAGTCTCTCGCCTTCCTCTGTAAGATTACTGATCTCCATCAAGTGAAAATAGGGATCCTTTTTGTCAAATGAGTTCTTCAAACCCTGCAGAGGATAGCCCATAGGTGCTTGGGTTTTCTCATGATTCCAATTCACATAAAGAATCTATACCCGAGAGTCAGTAGGCCTCAAATTGGAGAATCAGAGCAGTATTTACGGCAGGCTCATTTGATAACTCCTGGTTCTCAGAAAGGGTGTCCAGGCAACCCTGACTTTAGGCAAATGACGGGCAAGGGAGGTTATTTTGTACACTGTATTGGGCTGAGCCCCTCATGGAAACCTCCAGCCACAGGTTATGATGAGTGTCTATATGGAAGAAGATGAGGGCCTTGTGGGAGTGCTTTGGTTTTAATTGTGGTCATTTGTTTGGTGGTTGGAAGTGATGACTGGGTCTATCTGGGCTTGAACTCTGGTGTAATTCCACTTATAGTCTGAGTTCTCGAACTGATCTCAGAGAAATATTGCCATAAACTGTGTTCAGATTTTAGGAGGTCACGCATGGGATTCTCCCTTGGAAACTGAGATCAAATACAAGGGTGGCTTTCCACAGAGCCTTGGAATATCAGCTAGAATATCACATGATTTTATTCTGAAAGATTTGGCAGCCATAGTTGACAGTCAGAACACCCATGGATTTCACATTAAAGACCTCAATGGGCCTGGCTTCATGTGACCTTTTGACCACTCTATGGGAAGACTTGCCTGTGAGATTTCTCCAGAGAATTCATTGAAAACAGCTTCCTCACCATTTAATATTTCCTGAATGAACTGAAACCCACAGTGCCTCCAACTTCATCCATGAAAAATGGCTAGATAAATACAATGAAATCTTTGAAATTCCCTTAACCAGGTGGCACTGGAGAACCTTTAGATGTCTTGTTGCTGATCTTGAGTGTACCAGAGTATGCCATGATTGACCGGGTTTCATGAAAATGGTGTAGAACAAAGATGCCAGTAAGTTGGAGCCTGCTGAGAAGTGGGCCTATTGCAGTGGTGGGTGGGTGTGTGATAATACATCTGTGGTGTGGCAATGAGGATTTGCCATTGCCTTCCAAATGGTTTGTGACTGACATGGTGCAGCCAGCAGACCCTTCTATGTAAAGGCATCATTTTATATGGACAGGTTTCTGGGCTAAGTTCAGAGTCAGATTTCTATGGACAAGGGGGCAAGCTCTGTGAGATAAAAGCCTGGTTGGTGCATTCTCCTTCAGACCCTGACCCACCACAAGTGACAGAACTTTCTTCAACACTGGGTTTCAGTTGAACTCGTTGTATTTCATAAAGCATATACCAAACTCCCAGTACAGCAGCAAGAAACACCACAAAGTGGAGGATGACCAAATGGCTTCACAGTCCAAACGGGGAGACACTTAGTATCCAGTGGCCACAGTTTACCTACAAAGAGAAAATTCAGCACTGCTGCCTCATGTTCATTAGAATACAAGAAACCATGTCCTCCAGGTCACATAGATGCAGACTCAGCTTTGATGGTATCACTAGAAAGGAAGCTAAAGCTCCTTACAACAACATATATTTCAAGTGCCCAAACTCAGAGGAAGTTTCTCAAGAAGTGTTTAGGCTGGCAGAGCTCCATGTTTTTGGAGTGTTTACCTGTTAGACCAGGACAAAAGAAAAGACCACTGACTCTAATTAAAATCAAATTAAATTAAGCTTATTATTTCCACTGGCTGTGCTACCTCTCCCTCACAAAACGGCGGGAAAAAGACAGCAACCCCAGCTTTCCTACAGGCAGCTTAATAGCCCAGAAAATTACACAAAAGGGGGTTTACAGATAACAGAACTCTGACAAACATCACACCAATGGCAGTCTACATTTTTTTTGCTGTCCCTACATCAGAGTTCATGAAGACCATTAGAGCCTCAGAGAGGGTTGTTGTCTGGCCAGAGAAGGCAAATATT
Source organism: Callospermophilus lateralis (assembly GCF_048772815.1). Classification (NCBI taxonomy): domain Eukaryota; kingdom Metazoa; phylum Chordata; class Mammalia; order Rodentia; family Sciuridae; genus Callospermophilus; species Callospermophilus lateralis. The sequence continues at coordinate 403,491 of NW_027514418.1, read as the reverse complement.
TATGATGTGTCACTAAAGTTTCAGAGAGGGCTGCTATCTGGTCAGAGAGCCGGGCATGGGTGAGTTCAAGGCATGGGCAGGCATTCCAAGCAGGTTTAGAATTTGAAGTAATTTATGGTAAAGCCAAAATTATCTTTTCATGGCTTTTTGGCAAGATGGCTCCCAATTTAAATTAAAGATCAGGTTGGGTCTATCATTCCCGCCTTTTCTTTGTGTCCCCTTCAAATCTTTGATAGATTACGGGAAGAGCACTGAGGAAATTTTAATCCCTCAGGTAAGAGTCTCCAAATTTTTAGAACTCACCCAAAACCGATCTCCCTGATTTTACCTGACTTAATTAATTACTTATATTGATAGTCTATTTATCTTTCTCTCCATTGTTATAAGAAGAGTGGTGTCACTCATTTTTCTTCTTCTGACCTGAGACAGGGTGACGTGAGTGGGCATGGGATGAGGGACATGAGTTGCCTTTTAGAAGTCAGTTGAGGGACATGAGTTGCCTTTTAGAAGTCAGTTCAGTTTGAAGTCTGATTGGGGAAGAACAGGTTGTAAAGTCATCTGGGGATGGGTTCTTCTATGAGAGAAACAAAAACCATGAGTACTGAATAAATGTTGCAGCACCTGGAACATGTCACTGTATAGAAGTTCCCTCACCAGTCTTTAATATCCCCAGTTATCAGGACTGTCAATTTAATATTTAACTTTTACTGTTACACTTGTCCCTCCCCATAAGATACAGTTTAATTATTTAATGTCATCTGATCTTGTAAAATCCTTTTACTATTATGACCTCTGTGTCTCTTTGAGAAACCTTTAATTCTGTTACTGAGGGCTGGATAATTGTACTAGCAAACACCAAGCCAACCTGTGTAGGTTAGGAATATCTGTAGGCCTTAAACTGAAAACTTCTCCCTGTGGCAGGTCTTCTTGATAGTCTCTTTTTATAAGTATCAGGCATTCCTGTCTGAGAATTCTTCTTTGTAGCCACCAGTCTTACTTATTTTGGGAGGCAAACATAAAGTGCATACCTTAACATTATATTATTATTATTATTATTATTATTATTATTATTATTATTATTATTATTATTATTATAATTTAAAATGCCCAGGAATGGATGTATTTTGTTCTTAACTGTCTTTGCTAAGTGTTTAAGATGAAGCAGTCAAACTGACTTTTGTTTCCATCTATTGTTAACAGTCAGCCCACCTTTTATGGGAGTCAATTCTGGGGAAACTTGAGAGCAGATTCTCAGTTCTGCTAGTGCCATTTGCGCTAGGTGGGTCCAGATCTTGCTTGACCATTTGGCTTCCCTCGGAAGCATCAGGGATGTCTCCTTTCTTTGATGACTCTCCTCTTCGTTACAAATACACTGATTGGCTTTCTGTTCTCCAGTGGTCTCATTAATCTCCCTGATCAGGAGGAGGTTATGTGGCTCAGAGTTTCAAAGCTCTTTAGAGAAGTCCCCTGTTCCCTGGATTCAGACTGACTCATAGGGCAAAAGCCAAATATTGGTTTTCTTGGCTCTTTTCATTTAACTTTAATTTTAAATCCTAATCTTAAACATCCAGCAAATAAATTTTAACAGCCTTATATTAAGAGTACTGGGCTTTAATGTCTATAACTATATAATTATCTTTTTATTAATTGGGATCTGTATTATTCTGTCTGTATTGTAAGTAATGACTTATTATATTGAATAAACCCATGTTGTGTTCTTAAAGCAACACGTTTGTAAAACAGTAACAGAGAATCTTTAGATCACTTATAAGAAAATTTCAAAATAAAATTAACAAAAGTAAAAATACTTAGCTTGTGTAACAGCTACCCTGAATTTTTTGGCTGAGTTATACATTATATCCCCTGTTTGAGATCCTAGGAATATTGACCTTAAAAAAAACAACTTTTTAACATAACTTTAAAGAAATATTATCTAACCTACTGGTTTCGTAGTCATTCTCACATGTAGTAAGATGGGACACAGAGCCTTATCTCAGCTAAGGCAGGGCTCTTTATAAATCTTAAGTATTTTAGTTCTAAAGCTAATTCTTATTTTTAAATATCATTTGACAAAGTTTACATAAATTGTTTGAGGTCACATGAACATTAGCTAACACCATATGATATCACATTTAAAACATGAATTAAAGAAAGGCTGAAAGTTTTTAACCTTTACATCGATTAGGCTCTCATTAACTAAAAAATACATTTAAATTGTTCCCCAATGTAAAAAGTAACATAAAAGTTTACATATCTTATTGATAACAGGTAAATAAATCCCCAATATATTTTTTACCATACAACTTCAGAGCACCAGCTTGATATAATGCTCTTTTAAAGTTTCTACCTTACAGACTTGCATACCTATAAGATATGAAAACATTGATAGCATCACAATTACATTGATGTTTCTCCATTAACCAAGTTTAGCTTTTAAAGCAATGGCAGTACAGTGCTCTAAAATAACAGTTCTTATTTAATCAGTTGTTTAATTTTTATGGTTGCTTGCTCTGGAGAAAATAAAACTTAATAAACACAACGTTATGGGTAAACTTATGTTTTAAGAAATTTTTGTCTCATTAACACATGACTTATTTTTATATTCTGATACAGACTTTAATAAGAACTTATTCAGACCTTAGTAAATCAATCAGATATCTAAGAAAAGTACTCATGAATGAGCAATCCCATATCAAATTTACTTTACTTATTTATCAAAATATTAGAGAAATGTGTTGACAGTGTAAACCATTTTTATGTTGAAGGAAAGGTCCTAGAACCAAGGCATATTAGACATTTTGTAGATATTAATATTTTATTAGATTTTTGAACACCTAAAAAAATTGTAAGCTTAAATTTAAAGACATTGATTTTTATCTGTTTATCCAATTTAAATTGAAACATTTAAATCACGTGAATTAAAGATCTTTGGATCTCCTATTTAAATTTGTTTTAATGAGCGCTTTTTTATGAGCGCTCCTTGTATATGTTAATTTGTGTATCATATATATGATATACGGACATATGTATATGTGGACATACAACACATAACAAAAGTGTGCACACATAATAATAGTAAAGGCCTTGTAGCTTTTCTCAGGTGAAATCTCCATTGCAATGTTTCAAAAAGTCTACAGTTGGTCAAAGATAGAACTGATCTGAAAAACATTAACCTAGGTCTGTATGCTCAAAATCATGAGCTCAAAAAAAAAAAGTATCTAAGGAAAAAAAAAGAGTCCTAGAAAAAGTGACTGGCTAGTAATTAGTAAATACCATACAATTTACCTTTTTTTTCCCTTAGGCCTCAAATCAGTCTCCTACTAAGCTTTCAGGCTTCTTTCATTTACATTTCAATATAAATCATGGCTGAGGTCTGGAAGGAGCAGGAAAAACTGCTATTCTGAGCAGACACCTCAAGCCTAAGGCATTTTAACCATAATTTTGAGGTTCGGATGTTGAAAATTATGATACAAATTTAAGATACAATTCACAAAATTTTATATCTTTACATCTTGTTTTGTCAACAGATACCATTCTATGATTTACTATCCTTGTCCAAATTAATGCAGTGGTACACACAGTGACATTTTCCGAGGCTATCCAATTCAAAATTGGTGAAAAAAAGACTGTATGATTGGGAATTTACTTGCCAACTTGGAAGTAGAGTTCTTCAGTTTTCCATACTAAGTATTTAAGTTCTCTGGCATGAATTATCTGAAATCATAAACTAAACAATTACCTAAACCCGACTTTTAACTGCAAGATTCTGCAATGCTTCAAAAACCCATTCAGATACCAGATTGTTAAAATAAAACATCATCATTTAGACACACATTCAGCTAAGATCATTCCCAAGAAACAATTTATAATATCAACACATTATTGCACATGTCTTAAAGGGCCAGATACAAAGACACAAGACAGACAGAAAGGAGGTTCAGACTATGGCTGTCAGAGAGAACCGTTTAAACCAGAGCAGATAAGAGAAAAATCTCCTACACCAGTGTGCACCATAGATATCCACAGGGGGGGGGACCACATGTTTTAACAGAGGGGAAACCTGAAATGTAAAATAAAGTGTCTCCATGGTGACTTCACTGCATTTAGTGTCCCCTTTTTCTTTTTCTCTTTTTTAACAAGACAGAGGTGGCATAATTCTTACAGTGCGGGGAGGAAGGAGGTAATTCCCTGAATCAACAGGGCTTTGGCAGCTGCTGGGAGTCCCTCAGTCCCTCCTTTTACTTACAGGATTAGCTCCTCTTGTTCAGTTCCACACCAAGCATGCTTCATCTCCTAATATTTCAGTAGACAGCTCTCACAAAGTTCCGGGGTGGAGGGCGGGTACCAAATTTGTAAATTAAAGTTCGATTCCTCAACTTGACGCCAATTAATACCAATTTAATAATGAGGACTGAGTTTTGAGAAAAAGAAAAAGGGAGGTTTATTGCTTTGCGAACAAAGGAGAAACACAGGGGACTCTGCCAAAGGTTGTGACTCTCTTGATCTGGAGTGACAAGGGGTTTTAAAGGAGTTTCACTTGTTAACCTCGGAGATGCTCAGTTCTTAGGTCCCCACCAAGCATTGCCCTCTGCAATGGGTGTGCTCCAGGCAGCCAGCTAGGAGCTTCTATCATCCTGCTTAACAAAGGCGAGTAAAGTTCATCGCAGTTCCCTAAAACACAGTCCAAAGGGGTGTCAGGCTTACTCTCTTTATTACCTATTTTTACGTCCAAAATCCTTAAGTTTTTACCACTGAAATCACACAACAAAATGAACAAAAACAAACAAACAATCAAAAAAATAGAACACAAAACAAAACACAAAAAACAGAAACCATGCGCCTAAACAGAAAAACAGTGGAACAGTGCAACATCTTGCTATAGCTCCAGGGTAGGAGTGCATGCGTGCCCGTCGGCCCCTCTCTACAGTTCCAGAGGAATTCCCTACAGAACAGAACAGAGGACAGAACGATTCTGGTTACTCTCCTGGAAAGGAGTATATGTGAGCCTCCCCAGGCCACATCTCTGTCATCAGAAGAGATCTCCCTTAACCGGATATCAGATGTTATAAAAGCCCCACTTACCTATGGAGGACTCCTCCACCAGGTGCTTGCTAATAGTTTTAGTGCAGAGGTTCACTGCAGTGCTCCCCGGACTAAAGGCTCTTTTCCTAATATAGAGAAGATGGACCAAATCAGGCCTGTGTGGAGAGCTGTTTCTTGGTGCCTATGGTTGATATACCATTCTAATTTGTGAAAGTGCCACAGAAAGTAGGGTAAGCCTCCTTCTCATGGTACGCTTGAAAGCAACTGTTTGGAAAAAGTGGTTGCCAAGGCAGTGACCTCATTCAGTTCCTGAAGGATGCAACCTCACCTCACTTCCTTGGTAATGGAACTCTCTGAACTTGGGATGCAGGAAGCCAGGCACACAGAGTCAGTCCCAGTCCCAGTCCTAGTGGTCTCACTTGCTTCAATTTAACAAGGACAGAGTCAGTCTTTCTTTTTACCTACTGATGTGAGGATGGCCAAATGCCAGGAGTACTCTGAAGAGGGGCCTTTCCTAAAAAAGCAGGTAGTGGCTCACAGCTGGCTCCTGACCACTTCACAGAGTTGGATATGGAGACCAGATCTGAGACAGGATAGGCCATATCTGGGGAACATAGTATGGCCCAGCAGTCAGAGGACACTCCGGATAGTGAGAGACCTATTTGGGGGAAGGAGGTGCCTTTTTGGGTGTGGATGTGTGTTTGTGGTTTTGCCCCATGTTCTGAGAAGAGGTAGGAAAGTCGGTTTGTTTGGTTTGGAGTGAACTGTTTCTAGTAAGTTGTTTGACAAGGCGAGTGTTTCTATGTCTGTGTATCCCACTGTGTCCGTGGTTGTAGACATTAGAAAAAGAGAATGCATCAATGGATGTTTCCTGTCTAGTAGAAAGTTTCCCAGCATTCATCCTGCCCAATTTATGAATGCACTAGTGCTTGCCATATCGATGGGCAACACCTGCTATCTTCCTAAGTTCCTGTTTTCTTCCTGAAATCTAGCCACTCTCCAAAATAGGCTCATGCTTTTGAGTCCACGATATGTACCACCTCCAAGCACTGTGACATGGACATGTACTGGATAGCTGAAGGGATTGGCAAGCATCTCAGAAAACTCAGATATCGATGTGACCAGGAAAGTCTCAGTGGAGAACCCCTGCAATGGGCCTTTTGATTGCCTATTTTTCTGTTGCCCTGAATGTCAGTAAGTTCTTTGCCTGAGGCCACGCCTTTGTGAATCCTGAAGAAAACAGTTTTCAAACGGAAATGAATGGGCACCACCTGTGGCTCTTTGCTTAATTGCTTTGTAAAGGGATGTGTCTGAATCAGCCTCTTGGTCCTGTGTGAGCCTGTGGCTTAGATTCTCAGCACCTGATGGATCTAAAGAACGATCCCATGTGTGAATCCAAAATCAAAATGGCCAAAAATCAGTCACTGTGGATGAAGTGCCTCACATTCTTCTGTAAGGTTCCTTACCTACATCAAGTGAGAATAGGGATCCTTTGAGTCAAATGAGTTCTTCAAAGCCCTGCAGATGCTAGCCCATAGGTTCTTGGGTTTTCTTATGAATCCAATTCAAATAAAGAATCTAAACCCCACAGTCAGTAGGCCTCAAATTGGAGAACAGAGCTGTATTAATGGCAGACATATTTGATAACTCCTGGTTCACAGGGAGGGTGTCCAGGCCACCCTGACTATTGGCAAATGAGGGGAAAGGGAGCTTATTTGGGACACTGTCTTGTGCTGCACCTCTCATGGAATCCTCTTGCCAGAAGTTATGGTGAGTGTCTATATGGAAGAAGATGAGTGCCATGTGGGAGTGTTTTGGTTTTAATTGTGGTCATTTGTGTGGCGGTTGGAAGAGATAATTGGGTCCACCTTGGCTTCAACTTCGGTGTGATTCCCCTTAGAGTCTGTGTTTTGGAATTGACCTCCGAGAAGGTATAAGGTCCTATGCCATTGTATATCCATATTTCTGGGACATCACTACAGAATGTAATTCAACGCTAAGTATACCAATCAAGGGCCCAATGAACTTCTGGGCTTCAAATCTTACCTAGATTTCTGTTTTCATACTTATATTGAAAGGTTAATAAAATAGGTACTTGTCACTTCTTGATTTTCTGTATGCTTAACAAAACACTGTTGAAATCTTGAGAACTGTTTGCTATTCTTGTTCCCAGAATGTGCTGTCCCCAACTGCCAAACTGCAGAATGTACTCGGTCAACCAGTTGCACGCAAACCGCCCACTCGCACTTACCCATCAATAAACTTTCCTTCCTGCCCTCTCCAAGGAAAATATATAAGCACTTCTTAAGCTGTTCTCAGGGCTCTCTGCTCTATTCAAGTGAGCTCTGAGCCCTTGCATGCCGGACTCCCAATAAAGCCTTTGCTGTTGCATGAGACAGTCTCTTGGTGGTCTCTTCCACCCACCCTCGCCCGATCTTTACATCTGGTGGCCCCAGTGAGATCCGGCAGCCGCAGATGAAAGACCCCCCAACGGGCTCCTCTGGGGATAAATAAGGCCCCTCTTTCTGGTTTCAGGATTCAGGTTAGGGTTTCACAAAATGGCTATTGGTAAAGAGCGTGAGCTCTCTCCCATGGTGGCTGACACACATGTAACAGAGCCACAGGCCATGTCCCTGGGGGATGAACTCATGAAATCGAGGAACAATAGTCTCCTTTATTCAGTGATATTTTGTTTCGGATTCGGTATTGCCAGCCCATCATGTTTTGCCAGCTACTCAGTCATGGTCTCAGTATTGGACGTCCATTGCCTGTCTTTATTGTCTTGTCTTGTCTGTGTCTTGTGTCATTGCTTTTATTGTCTGTGTATATTTCATTATGGGACAGAGCACTTCAATGCCTCTGTTCATGACTCTTGATCACTAGACCAAAGTCTGCTTAAGGGTTCAGAATCTTTCTTTTTCAGTAAAACGCCGGATCTTGCAGATTCTGTGTCTCAGAATGACCCAACTTTGTAGTCAGATGTCCCCTAGAAGGATCTTTCTACTTCGCACTAATTTGAAAAGTTCGAGATATTGTCTTTTAGCCGGGGCCACGTAGACGTCCAGATCAACAGCCATATATCTTAACTTGTCAGGACCTCTGCAAATCTCCTCCTCCAAGGGTGAAGCCTTTCCTTGTCCCTGCACGGACTCCTACTCCTTCCCCCATGATTCTATCTCTTTAACTCTCTGCTCCTCCTCCTGCACCCTCTGTTCTCCCTGAGTCTCAAGACTCTACTGGACTCTCCTCCCCCTCCTTATCCTCTGCCTTCATCCCCCAACTGCCAACACCCTCTAAGTGATTCCCCTGCTGCTGACTCAGCCTCTCCACCATTCAAAGAAGCTAGGATGGCCCAGCGCCATCCAGATGACAGTCCCGTGGCACACAGAGCCCCTCCTTCCCTGGAGGAAGCTGGCCCGGCTAAAAGAACTCAGAGAACTCGCCAACGTTTTTACACCTGCCTACTTGGGATAACTGCCAACAACTCCTAGGGACTTTCTTTATGACAGAGGAATAAGAGAAAAACCTCCAAGAAGCTAAAAAAAAAAAATATCCTCGGACCTGATTGGCGACCAACACAACTTCCCAACATAATCAAAGCGAGCTTACCCTTAAACCAACCCAACTGGAACCCCAACACCTTTGAAGATAAAGAGCATCTGTCCAATTATTGCCTGGCTCTAATAGCAGGTCTCCAAGGGGCTGATAGGTGACCAACTAATTTGACCATGGTAAGAGAAATTATTCAAAGGCCTGATGAATCTCCCTCTTTGTTTCTAGAAAGAATTATGGAGGCATATAAAAGATATACTCCTTTCGATCCTCAGGCAGCGGATCAAAATTCATCTGTAACAATGGCCTTAATTGGGCAAGCTGCCATGGATATTAAAAAAATTTAAAAGAGAGATTTAGTCAGAGAAGCTGAGAAAGTATACTATAAGAGAGAAACAGGGAGAAAGAAAGGGAGCAAAGGAAGGATGAGAGAAGCAAAAGACAGACTAAGGGATTGACCAAGATCCTTGTCACAACAAGAAAGAGGCCAGAAATTAAGACATAAGGTGACAGTAAGGGTTACCTGGGGCCATGCAAGAGGCCACCCCTGGCCTCAGATCAATGTGCCTACTGTAAAAAAAAAAGGACACTGGGCCAAAAAGTGCCCTATAAAGAGACAGCCACGCCAGCCAGCCATTGTGACTCTGGTGCATGACTAAGAAAGTTGGGGCTCAGATCACTTCCCCTAGCTCAGGGTAACTTTTGAAGTGTAGCGGACCCCAGTAAACTTTGAAATGAATACAGGAGCAGTATACGAAGCCCTTAAGGCCCCATTGGGCCCTCTATCAAATAAAAGGTCTGTAGTTCAAAGGGCTAATGGCAGTAAATATCGGGCTTAGACTACTAAGAGGACCATGGACCTAGGTAAAGGAAAAATCCATCACTCCTTCCTAGTAATCCAGGAATGCCTGGACCCATTGATGGGCAGAGATCTGCTCACCAAGCTCTTGGCCTTAATAACTTTTAACCCTGAAGGCTACCAAATGAAATTTCTATATCCTTTAGTATAAACTCCTATAGTCACGGCTTTAACTAAATTAGTAGAAGATGAACATCCACTCTTCACACCCCCCAAGACTGATCAAACAGGCAAGCTACGCCAGAAATGGATAACAGATTACGCAGATGCCTGGGCAAAAACTGCTGGGTTAGGCCTGGCCGTGAAACAACCTCCAATAACAGTGGAGTTAAAAACCTCAGCCTCCCCAATTAATGTCAAATAATATCCTCTAAGCAAAAAAAGCTAAAGATGAGATAAGGCCCCATATTCAGAAATATCTGACCTTAGGCGTCCTAAGGCCCTGTCAATTGGCCATGAACACTCCCCTGCTACTAGAAAAAAAAGCCAGGAACCGGGACAATCGCCCTGTTAAATACCTAAGAGAGATCAACAACAGAGTGCAGGACATTCACCCCACGGTACCTAATCCGTACAATCTGCTTAGCACTCTGAACCCTGAGCGGAAATGGTATACTGTTCTGGACTTAAAAGATGCTTTCTTTTGCTTGCCTCTGCATAAAGATAGTCAGTTGCTGTTTGCTTTCGGGTGGGTAGACCCAGAAACCTGAACGTCTGGTCAACTAACTTGGACTAGACTCCCACTGGGGTTCAAAAACTCCCCCACTCTCTTTGATGAAGCCCTCCACAGAGATCTCAGCAATTTCAGAACTACGCACCCCAAAGTCACCCAGCTTCAATACGTGAATGACCTGCTACTGGCAGCCAACACCAAGGAAAACTGTGAGTCTGGGACCCAAGCACTATTATATGAGCTTGCTCAACTCGGGTATAGAGTTTCGGCCAAAAAGGCCCAAATTTGCTGGCATGAAGTAATCTTACTGGGCTGTTTCCTTAGGGGCAGTAAACGATGGCTCACTGAGCCCAGAAAACAAACCATTGCCTAGATACCACCCCCATCTAACAGGAGACAACTCAGAGAGTTTCTTGGGACTGCTGGCTTTTGCAGGTTATGGATACCTGGGTTTGCGTTTTTAGCTGCTCCTTTATACCCGGTGTTAGAGGGAGATGCCCAATTCCAATGGACCCCTGATCACCAGGAAGTTTTTTATAATATCTATGGACACTGACACTGAACACCTCAACTTCACTGAGCTCAGGCTGCAATTACAGAAAGCCCTACACTACGTTAGAAATGTACACCAACTCACTCACCTTGGTTCAATGAAACTGCAGGCATTCCTGTAGGATTAAGAACAGAGTTTTCCACTAACCGACTCACAGCGAAAGAAAATAACTGAACGGGTAACAAAAGCCTGTCGAGTCCGTCAATTGGTTAATGCTTACCCTTCCAGTTTCCTAGAGGAAAGCACCTATGAGGAACCAGAAAACGACAATTTTGGGAAGTGGACAATAGTGAAATTAAGCCAGCAAGGTATGGACTTAAATACCTCCTAGTCTTTGTAGATACATTTTCAGGATGGACTGAAGCCTTCCACACATACACACACACACACAAAAAAAAAAAAAAAAAAAAAAAAAAACTGCACAAATGATTTTCAAGAAGATTCTGAAAGATATTTTTCCAAGATACGGTCTGCCTAAGGTAATAGGGTCTGATAATGGACTGGTGTTCATGGCCCAGGTAAGTCAGGTGTTAACTGGGACCCTGTGGATTAATTTTAAGTTACATTATGCTTATATACACCAGAGCTCAGGACAGGTAGAAAAAATAAATAGAACCATTAAAGAGACCTTCACAAAATTAAGCTTAGAGCCCGGCATAAAAGATTGGATTATGCTCCTGCCTTATGCACTGTTTCATGCGAGAAATATTCCCTCTCTTTCTTTGTGTAACCTCACCCCCTATGAAATTCTCTATGATTCCCATCATCCAATAAGGGACCTAACCCCAACTCTAAGGCTTAACGATCACTTCCACACCCCCTTGCTTGACAGACTTAAAGCATTGAAAGAACTCAGCGATAACTGTGGAAACAGCTGGCCACTGCCTACCAACCAGGGGAGGAGGGGACTCTAAATCAATATCATGTAAGAGACTTCGTCTACATAAGACAACATCAGGTGTCATCCCTGGAACCCCACTGGAAAGAAACATACCAGGTGCTACTTATAAAACCTAAAGCGTTAAAGTAGACGGAATCACTTTTTGGATCCATGCCTCTCATCTCAAGCCTTCGCTGTGTCCAGACTCTTGTTGGAAACTGGAAAAGCGTGGTAACCATTTCAAATTGCGTATTCGCTATGTGGATAAGACTATAGACTCTCCCCTTGGCCACCAGTAGTTCTAACCCTCATCACCCCGTTCAGCAGCAATGGCTGATCACAAATCCTACTAGACAAGAAGTATAGTCTATCTCGCATACAGGCCCCATAGAGACCTGGTGGCCATCTCTCCACCCAGACATTTGTCAGGTCGGTATAGGTCTTTCCTATTGAGATATCCCTGATGAAGAGGATCGCACTAAAATCCCATTAAATCTCTTCTGTACCATAGATAATGGAAACAAATATTATGGATGCAGGGACACGCGAGACAGATTCAGGTTTTACTAGCCTAGATTACTATGTTTGCCTGGCGGACTATCAAAGCCACAAACAGCCACGGCTGTGTGGGGGAGAAGCCGACTTCTTGTGTAAGTCAAGGGAATGTGAGCATACAGGGGCTGCCTGGTGGAACCCAAACTCCTCATCAAATTCAGTACACAGCATTGGCCATATTACCAATTAGACAACCAAATACTATGGCCCCCAGAGGGTTCTCTAGATCCTCAAATTCTGAGTGACATTTTTAACTTCGGCAAGTTCTCAAAAGGGGGAAATTTCCCTATGTGGAATCATTTTTCCTCTTTTTCTCACATCCTGTACTATGCTTCTCCAATAGTTTCTCACCCTCAGCCTTCTGCTCTAGACTCTCTGCTATCACTCCCATCATAGCAACCTGATTTCTCCTCTCCAATTACTAAATCAGAAACCCAAACCTCCGCTGGTTCTCAGAACATTGCCCCGTTGCTGAGGTAGCAGGTACCGAGGTACCCATTCACCCACTCACTCCTCTCTTTTCCTGTCAGGGCCTGCACTAGGTCCCACCAAGTCCTCTAGCAAGCTAACCCAAAGCTCAAACCAGCTGAGAAGAGCCCTCAGACCCCTATCCACGATGTAATGAAAATGGCATTTAAAGTTGCTTTGTCATCACTGAAAAGAGGTTTCTAAGAATTTAAAGTCCCTCAAAGGCTTTTTGGAATATTTACTCCCATCTTCCCCTCTGCTATACCTGTTCTAATGCTCAAGTTTTGTTCTAGGAAAATCCCAAACCCCTTTACCATTTTTCTTTTACATCTCTCTTTTCTCATTCTTAGATCCACGGAGCTGCTCTCAGCCTCGACTACCCCGTCTTCCCCCTCTGTACCAGGTCCACAGAAATGTCTTAAATGACCTTCTCCAGAAGTCTTCACCAAGGCTTACTTTAGGTCTTTCAGCAAAAGAGTCCCTCTGAAAGAGTTCAATGTACATAAACTTCCACTTTTCGTGTTGCCCTGTTCTACTTGGCCACTGGCTGGAAAAATCACCACCCCTAAGCTAGACACTGCCTTTCCAGTTTTTCACAAAATATGTGAACAAGGCCTCTGGCCTTGAGCTGGGGCTTAACCTAGATGCCTACATTTCTAAGATAAAAAAGTTAGCAACTGGTCTCCATGGTGACAGCTGGCAGGGAGAAAAAAAGAGACAAAAAAGCTCTCCCCTTCCAAGGTGTCCTTGAAAAGTTAACTTGCCCAGAACAGAGGAAAAAAAAAAAAAACAGAAACAAAAACTAATTTTTGTGAATTTCTGCAGACTGTGAACTTCTGAGCCCCTTCCCTTACATGTTGGGTACAAATTCTAAAACTACCAAAACTTGGGGTTCAGGGGATTAATTGATTACAACAGAAGCAATGCCCTCTAAATCCGGATGCAACCAAATAAGAATGTTTTCCTCACTTTGGTGCTATCTTAGGTGCATTTTCTTGTCCATTCCTAAAACAGTATAATTCTATACACTTTAACATTATTTATGTTTACATAAAATGGTCAATAGATGTGATTAATTATGTAATCATGCAGATGTTTTTCAGAGTGCTCTATCATGACGTAGGTTCATTTAAAGTTCAAATAGGGGGGCATATAACCCGGTTCCACCGGGAACCTGTATCCCTCACTTTGGCCATCCTATGAGGAATAATAATTGCTGAAGGGGTGGGCATAGGAACAACTGCCCTAGTCCATGAGACACAACAAAGACACAATTAGAAGCAGAAATAGACCAAAGCTTAAAGACATTAAAAACCGACATCACAGCTTTACAGGAATTTTAACCTCTCTCTCTCTGAAGTTGTTTTACAGAGCAGGCGAGTGTTGGACCTCCTCTTCATGAGAGAAAGTTGCCTTTTTGCTTGCATTGAGGGAAGAATGTTGTTTTTATGCCGACAATACTGGAGTTGTAAAAGAATCTATGAGTAAATTAAGAAAACGACTTGAAGAGCGTCAAAGAGAGACAGAGGCCCCAGAAGGGAGGTTTGATTCTTTGTTCACATAGTCAACCTGGTTAACTATGCTTTTATCTGCCATGGCCGGTCCATTTATAATCCTCATATTATTGCTAACGGTAGGACCCTGTTTGCTCAACCGTGTAGTTTCCTTTCTAAACCAAATCGAACATGTTATTAAACCTAACCATACACTGTTCTCTCAATCTAATTTTACAGAAAAGTGGGGACAGAGTTGGTCTTAAAATACAGGAATATAGAGGATCTTCCACCTGCTGAGAAACTCAAAGGTCCATGCAGAAATGATCCCTGGAGAAGATGTAGGCAACTATGAAGGACCTGAGACAGCAAAAGTCTTCCATGGCAAACAACCTGCTCAGGATGAAGGGATGTGTCTGAATCAGCCACTCTCTTCTTAATGTATAGAAGATGGACCAAAGCAGGCATTTGTTGAGCTGCTCCTGCATGCCTATGGTTGACATACCACTGTAACTTGTGAAAGTGTCACAGTAAGTAGGGGCAGCCTCCTTCTCATGGGAACCTTGGAAGCAACTGTTAGGACAAAGTTGTTGCCAAGGCAGTGACCTCATTCCGTTCCTAAAGGAAGTGACCTCACCTAACTTCCTTGGTGATGGAACTCTCTGAACTTGGAATCCAGGAAGCCAGGCACAAAGAGCCAGTCCCAGTCCAAGCTCCAGTGGTCAAACTTATTTTGATTTACCAAGGACAGACTCAGTCTTTCTTGGAACCTACTGATGTGAGGATGGCCAAATGCAAGGAAAGCTATGAATAGGGGCATTTCCTGAGAAAGCAGGCAGTGGCTCACCGCTGGCCCCTGACAACTTCACAGAGTTGGCCAAAAGACCAGATTTGAGACAGAACAGGCCATTTCCAGAGAACATAGTATGGCCCACCAGTCAGAGGACACTCCGGATAGTCACAGACCTACATGGGGGAAGGAGGTGCCTTTGTGGTGTGGGTTTGTGGTTTTGTCTCATGTTCTGAGAATAGGTATGAAAGGTGGTTTGTTTTGTTTGGAGTGAACTGTTTCTACTAAGTCGTTTGACAAGGTGAGTGTTTCTATGTCTGTGTATCCCACTATGTCCGTGGTTGTAGACATTAGAAAGGAGAATGCATCAATGAATATGTCCTATCTAGTAGAAAGCTTCCCAGCATTCATCCTGCCCTATTTATGAATGGACTGCAGCTTGCCTTATTGATGTGCAACACCTGCTATCTACCTAAGGTCCTGTTTTCTTCCTGAATTCTCGCCACTCTCCAGAATAGGCTCATGGTTTTGTGTTTAAGATATGTACAACCTTGAAGCTCTGTGACATGACCATGTACTGAATAGCTGAAGGGAATGGGGAGCATCTAAGAAAACTCAGATATCAGTGTGACCAGGAAAGTCTCAGTGAAGAAACCCTGCTTGGGGCCTTTTGTTTACCAATTCTTCTGTTGCCCTGAATGTCAGGAAGGTCTTTTCCTCAGTCCACCACTTTGTGAAGCCTGAAGAAAACAGTTTCCAAATGGAAATGAATGGGCATTACCTGTGGCTCTTTGCTTAATTGCTTTGGAATGGATGTGTCTGAATCAGCCTATTTGCCTTGTGTGAGGGTGTGGCTTAGATTCTCAGCTCCTGATGGATCTAAAGAAAGATCCCAGGTGTACATCCAAAACCAAAATGGCCAAAAAAGCAGTCCTTGTGGATGAAGTCTCTTGCCTCTTCTGTAACTTTCCTGACCTCCATCAAGTCAGAATAGGGATCCGTTGGTTCAAATGAGTTCTTCAAAGCCCTGCAGAGGCTAGCCCATAGTTGCTTGGGTTTTCTCAAGACTCCAATTCACATAAGGAATCCAAACCCCACAGTCAGTTGGCCTCAAATTGAAGAAGCGAAGCAGTATTAATGGGAGGCCTATTTGATCTCTCCTGGTTCACAAGAAGGGTGTCCAGGCCACCCTGACTTTAGGCAAATTAGGTGCAAGAGAGCTTATTTTGGACACGGTCTTGGGCTGTGCCCCTCATGGAAAACTTTTGCCAGAGGTCATTATGAGTGTCTATATGGAAAAAGATGAGCGCCACGTTGGAGTGTTTTGTTTTAAATTGTGGTCATTTGGGTGGCGGTTGGAAGAGATGACTTGGTCCACATGTTCTTGAACTCTGGTGTGATTCCCTTAGAATCTGAGTTCTCAAACTGACCTCAGAGAAGTATTGCTATGAATAGCGTTGAGATTTAAGGAAGCCAGGCATGAGTGTCGCCCTTGGAAACTAAGTTCTAGGCCCAGGATGGCTTTCCACAGAGCACTAGGCCTCTCAGCCAGGATACCACATGATTTTATTCTGAAAGATTTGGCACCCAGAGTTGAGAGTCAAAACTCATATGGACCTCACATTGTAGACCTCAATGGGAATAATATCATGTGATCTTTTGGCCACTCTTTGGGAAGCCTTACCTGTGAGTGTTCTCCAGAGCTTTCATTGAAATTAGCTTCCTAAAAATTTAATGGTTCCTGAAAGAATTGAAACTCACAGTGCCTCCAACTTCATCCTTGAAAAATGGCTAGAAAAATACCATAAAATTTTTGAAATTCCCATCACCAGGTGGCACTGGAGAACATTTGGATGTCCTGTTACTGATCATGAATATACCAGACAGTGCCTTGATTGACTGGGTTTCATGTAAATGGTGTAGAACAGAGATGCCAGTAAGTTGGACTCTGTTGAGTAGTTGGCCTAGAGCAGTGGTGGGCAGGTATGTGATAAAACATCTGTGGTGGGGCCATGTGGATCTTCCATTGGCATCCAAATGGCTTGTGACTGACATGGTGCAGCCAGCAGAACCTTCCATGTAAAGGCAACTTGTTATATGGAGAGTTTTCAGGACATTGTTCAGAATCAGGTTGCTATGGTCAAGGGGGCAAGCTATGTGGGATAGAATCCTGGTTCTTGTATCCTCCTGCAGAACCTGACCCACCACACATGACAGAACTCCCTCTTGCACTGTGAACCAATTGAACTCCTTTTATTTCGTGAAGCAAATACCAAACTCCCAGTGCAGCAGGAAGAAACACCATGAAAATGGAGGATGACCATATGGCTTCACAGTGCACATGGGGAGACCTTTAGCCCCCAGTGGCCACAGTTTACCTAAAAAGAGAATTTAGCACTGCTGCCTCATGTTCATTGGGAAATAAGAAAGCATGTCCTCCAGGTCTCATAGATGCAGACCAAGCTTTTATGGTCTCACTAGAAAGGAAGCTAAAGCTCCTGACAACAACATATTTTTCAAGTGCCCAATCTCACAGGCAGTTTCTCAAGAAGTCTCTATGCCAGCAGACCTCCATGTTTGTGGAGTGTTTACCCTTTCCCTTACCTTTGGAAACTCCTCTGCCACTTCCAAGGTTGTGGGCTCCTGAGCATATTCCATTCCAGATATTTGTTCACAGGTTTTCTAAATCTTCTCCTCTAATTGTGTCTTACTTGGGGCGAAGGTATTGTCAAGGCATTGTTCTGAATGAGAGTGGGAAGATTTTTGTGTAGCACATATTTACATACACATTGGATACATTTTTCAATTTTCCATTCGAAATACTGAATCCTTGACACTAACCCATACCCTACTAGATTCTGACTACTAATTCTAATATAATGGAGAAAAATAACCCAAACAGAATAGAAATACTAGCACTTCATAGGAGGCATGGTGTATAGTTGGTCTTCCTATTTGCATGATATAGGGTTGGAGTTGTAAATCTTGTCAATTTTTTGTTGAAAGAGTTCTGCATGTGTTTTTAAAGTTAACACATATGTGAATTCCTGTCTCCCTTTTTCTGTAGCCAATTCAGCACATGTATTTTTATATGAACATATAGAATCCTACCTGGTATCACACCTGTATTCTTGAGAGGTGGCTAACTTGGCAGATACAAAGTGTGAGAAGAAATCACTCCTCCTAAACGCTTTTGGAACTGATAATTCAAATTATGAGTGAGCTTCTTAGTTAAAAAACATTATACATAAATCCATGTTCAGTAAAATTAATATTTTTGGATCTGTGGATGATATATATTTCACGATGAATTTTAATTGGCATATATATTGCTACTTTTTAATGTCTCTGTGTGTATTTTGTATATATATATATATATATATATATATATATACACTCTAGATTTGTCAAAATATGAAATATATGTATCTTATTATACACTCCCTAAATTCATTCATGTTCATGTATGTGGTTTTATATTCAACTTTTCATAAGATTATTTTCAGAAATATTCATCCATCTGAAATACATATTTGTTTTATAGTATTGAAAACTCACTTCAGTAAATGGTGCAAACAAATCCTTATATTTTTACAGTAACTGACCCACTTTAACATCAATGCAAGTAGATTCCTATGGGACATGATGTGTATTTTGGCGTTCATTTTTATACAACAGTGGTACATTACTATTTCTTCAGTTTTTGTACATCATAGAATATACATTTCAGCCACAACTTCATAAATTTAAAGAAATTTGTAACACATTCTATCACTTCCTGCTTCAGAACATATGTATTCCTCTTTGTTTTTGACTGGTCATTTCATGAGACTTCTTTCCACACACATTACTGTCGATTTCCATTATCAATTTTGAAGCAAAATTCACACACTCTTTATGATGAACCACAACCGTAATATTACCATTGGATGTATAAATGGTTGGAATGAATGTATGTATATCAATATATGATTCCCTGTGTATTTTCAGATATCAATTTATTCCAATTTCTAAAGTTTGAACCAGTTGTATTATTTATTCGCAGTATGGACTATTCATGCATTATGTCTATATTCATACACACATGGTACACCTCTATGTACCCCCAATACTAATTTACACCTCTTCAAAATATTGCTCCAAGAAATGGTGGTAGAAATACTCATGTCACCTGATCTACATATACATTTTATCACAGTAATATTCTGGCCACAAAATGCAAAGTCACACTTACGATTGTACCAAAGCCTAAATGGAATGTGAGTATGGATTATGAAAATCACCCATGTCCAGGTTGCCTAATGCTCTCAAATGTCAATCCTATTGGTGACTACATATTTGTTTCTTCCTAAGATTATATATTCAATCTCAAGCCTGTTGAAAATGTCTATTGGTATCACTCATTTTATACTTTGCCTGATTTCCTTATGTGTCTATTGATATCTGCTTTCCTACATATTTTCCCCAGTTCATCATTGTAACTGACTCTTCACATGTGCTGACATTTACATTTTCTCTCTACCCAAAACCCTATTGCTAAAGAACTTTTTGTCCAAATCCTATACTCACACTTTTTTCTAATCTTACCAACTCTCTTCGTAATCTTACCAACTCTCCCTTTTTGAATGAATGTTCTCCTCAACATTCAATCATCTAAGGTACAAGATCCTATGCCATTGTGTATAGATTTATCTGAGACATCTGCACAGAACATAATTCAAAGCTAACTATCCCAATCAAGGACCCAATGACTTTCTGGGCTTTAAATCTTACTGAGATTTCTGTTTTCATACATATATTCCACCTCTATAATCTTATAAATATCGCAGGTTTCCAATACCATTATTCATCCAGCAGAATGATCCTAACCCAAATCAAACATGTTATTAACCCTAAACATACACGATTCCCTCAATCTACCTTTATAGAAGAGCAGGGACAGAGTTGGTCTTACAATACAGGAATGTAGGAGATCTTCAACCTGCAGAGAACCTCAAAGGTCCATGCAGAAATTATCCCTGGAGAAGATATAGGCAGCTATGAAGGACCTGAGAGAGCAAAAGTCATCTTCCATGACAAACAACCAGGTAAGGATGAAGGGATGTGTCTGAAGCAGTCTCTCTCTTCTTAATGTAGAGAAGATGGACCAAACCAGGCCTGTGTGGAGAGCTGTTCCCGGGTGCCTATGGTTGATATTCCATTTTAACCTGTGAAAGTGTCAAAGGAAGTAGGGGCAGCCTCCATCTCATGGACCCTTCGAAGCAACTGTTAGGACAAAGTGGTTGCCAAGGCAGTGACCTCATTCAGTTATAGAGGAAGTGACCTACGTCACTTTCTTGTTGATGTAACACTCTGAACTTTGGATCCAGGAAGCCAGGCACTCTGAGGCAGGCCCAGTCCCAGTTGCAGTGGTCTCACATGTTTGGATTAACCAAGGACAGAGTCAGTCTTTCTTGGCAACTACTGAATTGAAGATGGACAAATGCCAGGAAAGCTCTGAAGAGGGGCTTTTTTTTTTTTTGATAAAGCAGGCAGTGGCTCACCGCTGGCTCCTGACAACTTCACAGTTTTGGCCAAGGAGACCAGATCTGACATACGACAGCCCATTTCAGGGGAACATAGTATGGTCCACCAGTCAGAGGATGCTCCGGATAGTCACAGACCTACTTGGGGAAAGAAGGTGCCTTTTTGGGTGTGTTTGTGTGTTAGTGATTTTGTCTCATCTTCTAAGAATATGTAGGAAAGTCGGTTTGTTTAATTTGGAGTGGCCTGTTTCTAGTAAGTGCTTTGAGAAGGTGAGTGATTCTGTGTATCCCACTGTGTCCGTGGTTGTAGACAATAGAAAAGAGAATGCATCAAAGGATGTGTCCTGTCTAGTAGAAATCTTCACAGCATTCATCTTGTCCAATTTATGAATGGACTGCAGCTTACCTTATAGATGGGCAACACCTACTACCTTTCTACATTCCTGATTTCTTCCTGAATTCTGGCCACTCTCCCATAGGATCATGGTTTTGTGTTCAAGATATGTATCTCCTCCACAATCTGGGACATGGCCATGTACTGGATAGCTGAAGGGAATGGTGAGTATCACAGAAAACTCAGATATCAGTGTGACCAGGAAAGTCTCAGTGGAGAAACTCTGCTTTGGGAATTTGCTTTTCTATTGTTCTGTTGCCCTGAATGTAAGGAAGGTCTTTGCCTAAGGCCACCCCTTTCCAAAGCCTGAAAATATCAGTTTTCAAATGGAAATAAATGGGCATCACCTGTGGATCTTTGCTTAATTGCTTTGCAAAGGGATATGTCTGAATCCACCTCTTAGTGCAGTGTGAGTCCATGGCTCAGATTCTCAGCCCTGATGGATCTAAAGAAAGATCCCATGTGTGCATCCAATTCCAAAATGGCCAAAAGAGCAATCATTGTGGATGAAGTCTCTTGCTTTCCTCTGTAAGGTTCCTGATCTCCATCAAGTGAGAAGAGGGATCCTTTGGGTCAACTGAGTCCTTCAAGCCCTGCAGAGGCTAGCCCATAGGTGCTTGGGTTTTCTCATGACTCCAAATCACATAAAGAAAATATACCTGACAGTCACTATGCCTCAAATTGGAGAAGTGGAACAGTATTAATGGCAGGCATCTTTGATCAGCCCTGGTTCACAGGAACAGTGTCCAGAAACACTGACTTTAGACAAATGAAGGGCAAGGGAGTTTATTTTGACATTGTCTTGTGCTGTGTGCCTCATGGAAACTTCCAGCCAAGGTTATGATTAGTGTCTATATGGAAGAAGATGAGGGGCATGTGTGAGTGTTTTGGTTTTAATTCTGGTCATTTGTGTGGCGGTTGGAAGAGATGACTGGGTCACCAGGGATTGAACCCTGGTGTGTTTCCCCTTAGAGACTGAGTTCTGAAACTGACCTCAGAGAAGTATTGCCATGAATTGTGTTGGGATTTTAGGAGGCCACGCATGAGAGTCGCCCTTGGAACCTGAGATCTAGGACCAGGGTGGCTTTCCACAAAGAACTGGGAATCTCAGCCTGGATATCACATGATTTTATTCTGAAAGACTTGGCAGCCATTGTTGAGAGTCAAAACACATAGGACCTCACATTGTAGACCTCAATGGTCCTGGCTTCAAGTGACCTTTTGTCCACTCTTTGGAAAGCCTTGCCTGTGAGAGTTCTCCAGAATTTTCTTTGAATTGAGCTTTCTCAACATTTAATGGTTCCTGAATGATTGAAATTCACAGTGCATCCAATGTCATCCTTGAAAAATGGCTAGATAAATACCATGAAATTTTTGAAATTCCCATGACCAGGTGGCACTCCAGAAACATTCGATGTCCTATTGCTTATTATGAGTGTACCAGACAGTTCCTTGATTGACAGGGTTTTCTGAAAATTGTTTAGAACAGAGATGCCAGTAATTTGTAGCCTGCTGAGTAGTGGGCGTAGAGCAGTGGTGGGCAGGTGTGTGATAAAATATCATGGTGGGTCCATGTGGATCTGCCATTGGCTTCCAAATGGCTTGTGACTGACATAGTGCAGACTTCAGACCCTTATATGTAAAGGCATCTTGTTCTATGGCGAGGTTTCAGGGCAATGTTCAGAATCAGGTTGCTATGGACAAGGGAGCAATCTTTGAGAGATAGAAGCCTGGTTTGTGTATTTTCTTGCAGACCATAACCCACCACACGTGACAGAACTCTCTCCAGCACTGTTTCCCAGTTGAACTCCTTGTATTTCGTGAAGCATGTACCAAACTCCAAGTGCAGCAGCAAGAAACACCACGAAAAGTGGAGGATGACCAAATTGTTTCACAGTCCACACGTGGAGAAAATAAACCCCCAGGGGCTACAGTTTATCTACAAAGAGAGAATTCAGCAGTGCTGCCTTGTGTTCATTGGAAAATAAGAAACTTTGTCCTCCAGGTCACATAGATGCAGACCCAGCTTTGAGGGTATCACTACAAAGGAAGCTTAACTCCTGACAAAAACCTATATATCATTGCCCAACCTCAGTGGCAGTTTCTCTAAAAGTTTTAGGCATGCAGAGCTCCATGTTTGTGGAGTGTGTACCGTGTTCTTACTTTTGGAAACTCCTATACCACCTCCAAGTTTGTGCACTCCTGAGCATTTTCCATTCCAGAAATGTAATCACAGATTTTGCAACTTTTCTTCTCTAATTGTGTCTTACTTGGGGCGAAGATAATTTCAAGGCATTGTTCTGGATGAGAGTCAGAAGATTTGTTTTAGCACATATTTGCATACACATTGGATTAATTTTCCTATTTTTCCATTCAAAATTCTGAATCCCTGACACTAACCCATATTCTAATAGACTCTGACTACTAATTCTAATATGATGGAGAAAAATAACCCAAACAGTACATAAATACATGCAGTTCAGGGTTGGACTTGCCTTTTGCATGATAAAGGGTAGTTATTATGAATCTAGTCAATTTTTAATTGAAATAGTTCTCCATGTGTTTTGAAAGTTAACAAATATGTGAATTACTGTCTCCCATTTTCTGGAGCCTATTCAGCACATGTATTTTTATATGCACAAATAGAATCCTACACGGTATCACAGATACATTCTTTTGAGTTACATGACTTGGCAGATACAAATTGTGAGAAGTGATCACTCGTCCTAAACGCTGTTAGAACTGAAAATTCAACCTATGGGTGAGCTTCCCAGTGGAACAACATTATACATAAACCCATGTTCAGTAAAATGAATGTTTTTGCATCTTTATGATATATATTTCATGATGAATTTCGATTGGCATATATATTGCTATTTTTTAATTTCTGTGTTTGTGTGTGTGTGTGTGTATATAGTCTCCAGATTTTTAAAAATATGAAAATTATGTGTCTTATATACACTCCCTAAATTCATTCATGTTCATGTATGTGGATTAATAATCAACTTTTCACAAGATTATTCTTAGAAATACTCAAACACCTGAAATACATATTTGTTTCCTAGTACTGAGAACTAACTTCAGTGAAAGGTGCATACAAATTCTAATATGTCTACATTAACTGACCCAGTTGAACATCAATGCATGTTGGTTCCTATGGGACACGATGTGTATTTTGACGTTAATTTTTATTCCACACTGGTACATTACTATTTCTTCAGTTTATGCACATCTTAGCATATATATTTCATTCACTAGTTAGCAAATTTATAGGCATTTGTTTCACTTTCAGTCACTTCCTGCTCCAGAACACATGTATTTCTCTATGTTTCTTGACTGGTCTATTCATGAGACTTTTTTTCCAAATATATTGTTTTCGATTTCCATAATCAATTTTGAAGAAAAACTCACACACCCTTCATGATTAACCATAACCATAAGATAATCATTAGATATATAACTGGTTGGAATTAATGATTGTATATCAATATAACATTTCTTATATATTTTCAGATATCCATTCAATCCATTATTTAAAGTGGATCTAGTTATATTATTTATTCACAGTATTGTCTATTCATGCATTATGTCTATATTAATAGAAACAGGGTACACCTATTTGTACCCCCATACGAATTTATAAATCTTCAAAATATTGCTCTCAGAAATGGTGGAAGAAATACTCATGTCACCTGATCTACATACACATTTTATCACAGAAATATTCCGGACACAAAAAGCAAAGGTCACACTTACAATTGTACCAAAGCCTAAATGAAAAGATAGCATCCATTACTAAAATCATCCATGTCCAGGTTGCCTAATGCTCTCAAATATCAATCCTATTGGTGACTACATATTTGTTTCTTCCTAAGATTATATATTCAACTTCAAACCTCTTGAAAATGTCTAACCCTATCACACACTTTATACTTTGCTTGATTTCCTAATGTCTCTATTGATATCTGCTTTCCTACATGTTTTCCCCAGTTCATCATTGTGACTGACTCTTCACATGTGCTGACATTTACATACACTCTCTACCCGAAACCCTATTGCTGAAGAACTTTTGGTCCAAATCCTATGCTCACTCTTCTTTCTAAATCTACCAACTACCTTCCTAATCCTACCGACTATCGGTTTTTGACTGGATGCTCTCTTCAACATTCAATCATCCAAGGTACAAGGTCCGATGCCAGTGTATATTGATTTATCTGAGACATCTGTGCAGCACATAACTCAAAGTTAAGTATCCCACTCAAGTCCCCAATGCCCTTCTGGGCTTCAAATCTTACCTAGATTTCTGCTTTCATACTTATATTTCACATGTATACTCTTGTAAATATCGCAGGTTGCCAATACCATTATTCATCCCGCAGAATGATTCGTAACCCAAATCGAACTTGTTATTAACCCTAACCATACACTGTTCCCTCAATATAACTAACTTAAGAGCAGCGACAGAGTGGGTCTTACAATATAGAAATGTAGAAGATCTTCCACCTGCTTAGAACCTCAAAGATCCATGAAGAAATGATCTTTGGAGAAGATGTAGGCAGCTATGTAGGACCTGAGAGAGCAATAGTCATCTTCCATGCAAACAACCTGGTCAGGATGAATTGATGTGTCTGAATCAGCCTCTCTCTTCTTAATGTAGAGAAGATGGACCAAACCAGGCCTCTGTGGAGAGCTGTTCCAGGGTGCCTATGGTTGATATACCATTATAACTTCTGAATGTGTCACAGGATGTTGGGGCAGCCTCTATCTCATGGGAACCTTGGAAGCAACTGTTAGGACAAAGTGGTTACCAAGGCAGTGACCATATTCAGTTCCTGAAAGAAGTGACCTCACTTCACTTCCTTGGTGATGGAATTCTCTGAACTTGGGATCCAGGAAGCCAGGCACCCAGAGCCAGTCCCACTCCAGACCCAGTGGGCTAACTTGTTTGCTTTTCCCAAAGACATAGTCAGTCTTTCTTGGTACCTGCTGATGTGAGGATGGCCAAATGCCAGCAGAGCTCTGAAGAGGGGCCTTTCCTGAGAAAGCAGGCAGTGGCTCACTGCTGGCTCCTTACAACTTCACGGAGTTGGACATTGAGACCAGATGTGAAACAGGACAAGCCATTTTGGGGGAACATAATATGGCCCACCAGTCAGAAGACACTCCGGATAGTCACAGACCTATTTGGGGGAAGGAAGTGCCTTTGCCGTTGTAGGTGTGAGTTTGTGGTTTTTTCTCATGTTCTGAGAATAGGTAGGAAAGGTGGTTTGTTTGGTTTGGAGTGGACTGTTTCTAGTAAGTCGTTTTACATTGTGAGTGTTTCTATGTCTGTGTATCCCACTGTATCCATGGTTGTAGACATTAGAAAAGAGAATGCACCAATGGATGTGTTGTCTCTAGTTGAAAGCTTCCGCAATTCATACTGCGCAATTGATGAATGCACTGCAGCTTGCCTTATGGATGGGCAACATCTACTATCTTCTAAAGTTCCTGTTTTCTACGTGAATTCTGGCCACTCTCCAGAATAGACTCATGGTTTTGTTTCCCAGATATGTAACACCACAAGGCTCTGTGACATGGCCATGTTCTGGATAGCTGAAGGGAATGAGATCATCTCAGAAAACTCAGATATCAGTGTGTGCAGTAAAGTCTCAGTGGAGAAACCCTTCTTGGGCCATTTGCTTAATTCTATTTCTATTACCCTAAATGTCAGAAAGGTCTTTGCCTCAGGCCACCCCTTTGTGTAGCCTGAAAAACACTGTTTTCATATGGAAATGAATGGACCCCACCTGTGGCTCTTTGCTTAATTTCTTTGGAATGGGATGTGTCTGAATCAGCCTCTTGTCCTTGTATGAGGTTGTGGCTTAGATTCTCAGCACCTGATGGATCTAAAGAAAGATCCCATGTTCTTCCAAAACTAAAATGTCCAAAAGAGCAGTCATTGTGGATGAATATTTTTGCCTTCTTGTTTTAGGTTCCTGAACTCCATCAAGTGAGAATAGGGATCCTTTGGGTCAAATGAGTTCTTGAAGTCCCTGCAGAGGCTAGCCCATATGTGCTTGGATTTTCTCATGAATCCAAATCACATAAAGAATCTATACCCTACAGCCAGTAGGCTGAAGTTGGAGAAGTGGAACACTTTAACAGCAGGAATATTTGATCACTCCTGGTTCACAGGAAGAGTGTCCAGGCCACCATGATTTTAGGCAAATAAGGGGCAAGTGAGCTTATTTTGGACACTACCTTGGGCTCATAGAAACCTCCAGCTAGAGGTTATGATGAGTGTCTACATGGAAGAAGATGATGGCCCTGTGGGAGTGTTTTGATTTTAATTGTGGTAATTTTTGTGGCGGTTGGAAGGGATGACTGGGTCCACCTGGGCTTGAACTCTGGTGTGATTCCCCTTAGAGACTGCATTCTGGAATTGACCTCAGAGAAGTATAGCCATGAATTGTGTTGGGATTTTAGGAGGACACACATAAGACTCACTCTTGGAAACTGAGATCTATGCCCAGGGTGGCTTTCCACAGAGGCCTGGGAATCTCAGCCAGGATATCACATGATTTTATTCTGAAAGACTTGGCAGCCATAGATGAGAGTCAAAACATACATGGACCTCACATTGTAGACGTGAATTGGCCTGGCTTTATGTGACCATTTGGTAACTCTTTGAGAAGCCTTGACTTTGAGAGTTCTCCAGAGCTTTAATTGAAATGAACTTTCTCACACTTAATGGTTCCTGAATGAATTGAGACCCACAGTGCCTCTAACTTCATTTTTGAAAAATTGCTAAATAAATACCATGAAATTTTTTAAATTCCCATGACCAGGTGGAACTGCAGAAAATTTGATGTCCTGTTGCTTATCATGTGTATACCAGACAGTGCCTTGTTTAACTGGGTTTCATGAAAATGATGTAGAACACGAGATGCCAGTAATTTGGAGCCTGCTGAGTAGTGGGCCTAGAGCAGTGGTGGAAAGGTGTGTGAAAAAACATCATGGAGGGGCTATGTGGATCTGCCATTGGCTTCCAAATGGCTTGTGACTGATATAGTGCAGACATGAGACCCTTATATGTAAAGGCATCCTGTTATATGGAGAGTTTTAAGGGCAATGTTCAGAATAAGTTTACTATGGTTACTGGGGCAAGCTCTGTGGGATAGAAGCCTGGTTGGTGCATTCTCCTGCAGACCCTGACCCACCACAAGTGACAGAACTCCCTCCAGCACTGTATCCCAAATGAACTTCTTATATTTTGTGAAGCAAATACCAAATTCCCAGTGCAGCAGCAAAAAACACCATGAAAAGTGGAGGATGACCAAATGTCTTCACAGTCCCCACTGGGAGACACTTAGAATCCAGTGGCCACAGTTTACCTACAAAGAGAGAATTGAGCACTGCTGCCTCATGTTCATTGGAATATAATAAACCATCTCTTCCCGGTCACATAGATGCAGACCCAGCTTTGATGGTCTCACTACGAAGGAAGCTAAAGCTCATGACAGCAACATATATTTCAGGATCCCAACCTCAGAGGCCATTTCCCAAGAATTCTTAGGCCAGCAGAGCTCCTTGTTTGTGGAGTGTTTACCCTGTCCTTTACTTTTGGAAACTCCTCTACCACCTCAAAAGTTGTGAACTCCCGAGCATATTCCATTCCATGTATGTATTCCTAGATTTTTACACTTTTCAACTCTAATTGTGTCTTACTTGGGGCGAAGGTAATGTCAAGGCATTGTTCTGGATGTGAGTGGGAAGATTTTTGTGTAGCACATATTTACATACACATTGGATTCATTTTCCAATTTTCCATTTGAAATACTTAATCCCTGACACTAACCTGTACCCTACTAGTCTCTGACTAATAATCCTAAAATGATGGTGAAAAATAACCCAAAAAGAATAGAAATACAAGCAGTTCAGAGGAGGCATGGTGTATAGTTGGAATTGCTTTTTGCATTATATAATGTAGGAGTTTTAAATCTAGTCAATTTTCTGTTGAAATAGTTCTAGATGTGTTTTTAAAATTAACAAATATGTGAATCCCTGTCTCCCTTTCTCTGTAGCCTATTCAGCACATGTATTTTTATATGCACATATAGAATCCTACCTGATATCACTTGTACACACATGTGAGGTGGCTGAATTGGCAGATGCAAATTGTGAGAAGAGATCACTCCTCCTAAACGCTGTTGGAACTGAAAATTCAACCTACGGGTGAGCTTCCTAGTTGAATAACATTATACATAAATCCATTTCAGTAAAATGAATATTTTTCGATCTTTGGATTATATATATTTGATGAAGATTTTCGATTGGCATATATATTGCTACCTTTTTTTTCTTTTATTGGTTGCTCAAAACATTACAAAGCTCTTGACATATCATATTTCATACATTAGATTCAAGTGGGTTATGAACTCCCATTTTTACTCCAAATATAGAATGCAGAATCACATCAGTTACACATCCATATTTTTACATAATGTCTTATTAGTTACTGTTGTATTCTGCTACCTTTCCTATGCCCTACTATCCCCCCTCCGCTCTCTTCCCATCTTCTCTCTCTACGCTACCTACTGTAATTCATTTCACTTATTGTTTATTTTTCCATTACACTCACAACCTCTTATATGTATTTTTTTTGTAACAATAAGGGTCTCCCTCCATTACCATGCAATTTCTCTTTTCTCTACCTTTCCGTCCCACCTCATGTCTCTGCTTAATGTTAATCTTTTCTTCATGCTCTTCCTCTCTGCTCTGTTCTTAGTTGCTCTCATTATATCAAAGAAGTCATTTGGTATTTGTTTTTTTGGGATTGGCTAGCTTCACTAAGCATAATCTGCTCTAGTGCCATGCATTTCCCTGCAAATTCCATTATTTTGTCATTTTTTAGTGCTGTGTAATCCTCCATAGTATATTAAAAAAAACCATTTTTTTTTATCCATTCATCTATTGAAGGTAATCTGGGTTGGTTCCACAGTGTAGCAATTGTGAATTGTGCTGCTATGAACATCGATTGGCAGTATCCCTGTAGTACGCTCTTTTAAGGTCTTCAGGGAATAGTGCGAGAAGGGCAATAGCTGGGTCAAATGGTGCTTCCATTCCCGGCCTTCCCAGGAATCTCCATACTGCTTTCCAAATTGGCTGCACCAGTTTCAGTCCCATCAGCAATGTACAAGAGTACCCTTTTCCCCACATCGTCGCCAGCACTTGTTGTTGTTTGACTTCATAATGGCTGCCAATCTCACTGGATTGAGATGGTATTTTAGGGTGGTTTTGATTTGCATTTCTCTGACTGCAAGAAATGGAGAGCATTTTTTCATGTACTTGTTGATTGATTCTATGTCCTCCTCTGAGAAGTGTCTGTTCAGGTCCTTGGCCCATTAGGTTATTTGTTATCTTATTGTCTAATTATTTGAGTTCTTTGTATACTTTGTATACTCTGGATATTAGGGCTCCATCTGAAGGGTGAGGAGTAAAAATTTGTTCCCATGATCTAGGCTCCATATTTACCTCTCTTATTGTTTCTCTTTCTGAGAAAAAAATTTTC
This sequence comes from Callospermophilus lateralis, assembly GCF_048772815.1. Lineage (NCBI taxonomy): Eukaryota > Metazoa > Chordata > Mammalia > Rodentia > Sciuridae > Callospermophilus > Callospermophilus lateralis. The sequence goes on along the minus strand of NW_027514418.1, from coordinate 373,153 downwards.
AGTTTAAGTAACTCCCATTTGTTGATTCTTGTTATTAACTCTTGTGCTATGGGTGTCCTATTAAGGAATTTGGAGCCTGACCATACAATATGTAGATCGGAACCAACTTTTTCTTCTATCAGATGCAGAGTCTCTGATTTGAATCTAGCTCCTTGATCCACTTTGAGTTAACTTTTGTGCATGGCGAGAGAAAGGGATTCAGTTTCATTTTGTTGCATATGGATTTTCAGTTTTCCCAGCACGATTGGTTGAAGATGCTATCCTTCCTCCATTGCAAGCTTTTAGCTCCTTTATCAAATATAAGATAGTTGTAGCTTTTTGGATTAGTCTCTGTGTCCTCCATTCTGTACCATTGGTCCACCCGCCTGTTTTGGTACCAGTACCATGCTGTTTTTGTTATTATTGCTCTGTAATATAGTTTGAAATCTGGTATCGCTATACCGCCTGATTCACACTTCCTGCTTAGAATTGCTTTTGCTATTCTGGGTCGTTTATTTTTCCATATGAATTTCATGATTAGTTTATCTATTTCTACAAAAAATTCATTTGGGATTTAGATTGGCATTTCATTAAACCTACAGACAACTTTTTAGTAATATCGCCATTTTGATGATGTTAGTTCTGCCTATCCATGAACAGGGTATATTTTTCAATCTTCTAAGATCTTATTCTACTACTCTTTTTAGGGTTCTGTAGTTTGCATTGTATAAATCTTTCACCTCTTTTGTTAGGTTGATTCCCAAGTATTTAATTTTTTATGAGGATATTGTGAATGCAGTGTTTTTCCTCATTTTCATTTCAGAAGTTTTGTCGCTGATATACAGAAATGCCTTTGATTTATGCATGTTGATTTCATTTCCAGCCACATTGCTGAATTCATTTATTAGTTCTAGTAGTTTTTTTCTGTAGACCCTTTTGGGTCTTCTATGTATAGAATCATGTCATCTTCAAATAGTGATAATTTAAGTTCTTTTTTTCCTATTTTTATGTCTTTAATGTCTTTCAACTTTCTAATTGCTCTGGCCAGTTTTTCAAGAACTATATTGAATAGAAGTGGTGATAGAGGACATCCCTGTCTTGTTCCAAATTTTAGAAAGAATGCCTTCAATTTTTCTCCATTCAGAATGATGCTAGCCTGAGGCTTAACATAGATAGTTTTTACAATGTCGAGGTATGTTCCTTTTATCCCTAGTTTTTCTAATGTTTTGAACGTAAAGGAATGCTCTACTTTTTCTAATGGTTTTTCTGCATCTATCAAGATCATCTTATCGTTCTTATTTTTAAGTCTATTGATGTTGTGAATAACATTTATTGATTTCCATATATTGAACCCTCCTTGCATCCCAGGGATGAATCCTAGTTGATCATGGTGCACAATTTTTTTGATGTGCCTTTGTATCCAAATCACCAGAATTTTAATGAAAATTTTTGCATCTAGGTTCATCAGAGATATTGGTCTGTTGTTTTCTTTCATTGAGGTGTCTTAGTCTGGTTTCAGAAGCAGGGTGATGTTGGCCTCATAGAATGAATTTGGCAGAGCTCCCTGTTTTTCTATTTTCTGAATAACTTGAAAAGTATTGGTATTAATTCTTCTTTAAAGGTTTTGTAAAACTCCGCTATATACCCATCCGATCCTGGGCTTTTCTTGGTTGGTAGTAGTTTGATTGCCTCTTCTATTTCATCGATTGATATTGGTCTGTTCAAATTGTGTGTATCCTCCTGACTCAGTCTAGGCAAATCATATGACTTAACAAATGTATCAATGTCTTCACTATTTTCTATTTTATTGGAGTATAGGTTTTCGAAATAATTTCTAATTGTCTTCTGTATTTATGTAGCATCTGTTGTGATATTGCCTTTTTCATCCCGTATGTTAGTAATTTGAGTTCTCTCTCTTCTTCTCCTCGTTAGCATGGCTAAGGGTCTGTCAATCTTATTTATTTTTTCGAAGAACCAACTATTAGTTTTGTTAATTTTTTAATAGTTTCTTTTGTTTCAATTTCGTGATTTACTCTCTGATTTTAATAATTTCTTGCCTTCTGCTACATTTGCTGTTGTTTTGCTCTTCCTTTTCTAGGGCTTTGAGATTAAGTGAGAGCTCATTTATTTGTTGTTTTTGTTTTTTTCTTTTTTTGAGGAATGACCTCCAGGCGATGAATTTGCCTCTTGAATCTTGTTTCATTGTGTCCCATTGAATCTGATATGTTGTGTCTGTATTTTCATTTATCTCTAAGAATTTTTTGATTTCCTCCTTTATGTCTTCTGTAACCCATTGATCATTCAGTAACATATTGTTCATTTTCCATGTGATGTAGGATTTTTCCTTCCTTCTTTTACCGTTGGTTTCCAGTTTCATTCCATTGTGATCAGAAAAAAATTCATGGTATTATCTCCACCCCTTTATATTTACTGAGTGTTGCCCTATGGCATAATATATGGTCTATTTTTGAGAAGGATCCATGTGCTGGTGAGAAAAAAGTATATCCACTTGATGATGGTTGATATATTCTATATATGTCAGTTAAGTCTAGGGTATTGATTGTGATATTGAATTCTATATTTTCTTTATTCAACTTTTGTTTGGAGGATCTGTCCAATGGTGAGAGAGGTGAGTGGAAGTCTCCCATAATTATTGTGTTGTGGTCTATTTGATTCTTGAACTTGAGGAGAATTTGTTTTATAAATGTTGCAGCACCATTATTTGCTGCATATATATTGATAATTGTTATGTCTTGTTGGTGAATGGTTCCTTTCAACAGTATATAATGTCCTTCCTTATCCCTTTTGATTAAATTAGTCTTGAAGTCGATTTTATTCCATATGAGGATGGCCACCCCTGCTTGCTTACAAGGACCGTGTGCATGGTATAAATTTTCCCAACCTTTCACCTTCAGCCTGTGTATGTCTTTTCCATTCAGATGTGTCTCCTGGAAGCAACATATTGTTGGATTTGTTTTTTTTAATCCACGTTACAAGTCTATGTCACTTTATTGGAGAGTTTAAGCCATTAAAGTTTAGAGTTAGTATTGATATATGGTTTGTATTGCCACCCGTCTTTGATTATTTATCTTTTTTTTAATTTAGTTTGTTTATCCATGATTAACTTTTCCCCCGCCCTCTGTCATTAATGAGGCACTTCCCACTGATGGTTTTCTTTGTTGATATTCATTTTTTCCTCGTGTAGTGTTTTCCTTAAGATGGTTTGCAATGCTGGTTTTCTGGCTGCAAGTTCTTTTAGCTTTTGTTTATCACGAAATGTTTTTATTTCGTTGTCTTACCTGAAGCTTAATTTTGCTGAATACAGATTTCTTGGTTGGCATCCATTGTTTTTAAGTGTTTGAAATACGTTGTTCCAGGATCTTCTCACTTTCAGCGTCTGTGATGAAAAATCTGTTGTTAACATTTTTGGTTTACCCCTGATTGTAATCTGCCTCCTTTCTCTTGTAGCTTTTAATATTTTCTCTTTGTTCTGTATATTGGATATCTTCATAACAATGTGTCTTGGCATTGGTCTACTGTGATTTTGTGTGCTCGGTGTCCTGTAAGCATCTACAATTTTTTTTTATCCGTTTCCATTTTTATTTCTGGAAAGTTTTCTGTAATTATTTCATACAGCAGGTTACTCATTCCCTTGGTTTGAATCTCTGTACCTTCCTCTATCCAGATGACTCATTAGTTTTTTTTTTTCTTATGTTATCCCATATCTCTTGGATGTTTTTCTCATGACTTTTTACCAGCATTTCTTTGTTGGCTAGATTTTTTTCAAGATGATATATTTTGTCTTCATTATCTGACATTCTGTCTTCTACTTACTCCACTCTGTTAGTGATACTCTCAATTGAGTTTTTAATTTGTTTTATCATTTCCTTCATTTCTAGAATTATTGTTTGATTTTTTTTTATAATCTCTATCTCCTAATTAAGATGCTTAATTTCTTTTTATATCTGTTTATGTAATTCATTTTCAATGTGTTCTTTCACTGTTTGGTTTTGATGTCTCGTATCCTCTTTAAGGTTCCATTCCATCTGTCTAAGGTATTTCTTGAGTTCTTTATATGACCATTTTTCTGATGACTCTAGGTCCTTCTGAATATTTAGGCTGTCCATCATTGTTTGTACTCCTTTTCTTCCTTGCTTTTTTATGCTGCTCATGTTACTTCTTGTTTTGTTTGACTGCTGAGTTACTGCTTACTCTTATAAATTTATTTGATGCTTGGGAGGAAAGATATTAGAAGGGAAGGGAAGAAGTCACTAAAGAGAATGAGAGTAGACAGGTAGAATTCAAGGAAGGGAGAATAAGAAAATTGAAAAGAAATGAAAAGACAAAAGAAAAAAATAGAAAATAAAGAAAGAAAAAAAATTTAAATAATAATTATAATTAAAAAATGAAAATTAAAATTTAAAATAATATTAATAATAATAATGATAAAATAAAAAATAAAAAAATAAAAACATTAAAAAAGTTAAAGAACAACAACAACAAAAATGAAAATGAAAGAAATATAAAAAATGTAAATTAAAAAAATAATAATAATACATGCAGTCATAGAGTTCAATTAACTTCTCTTTCAGTATGTGGAGCTGTGTGCACTGGGCCAAGCTCCTCCTCTGAATAAGTGGGAACCAATCACTGTGCAGCAGCTCTTCCTCCCAGACTTGGCGGATCTCCAATCCTGAGTGCCTAGGGCCTTCTCTTGTGCTTCCTCAAGCCATGCCCTGATCACCTGTGACGCTCACCACAATAGTGGTTACAAGCCAGAACTCTACTCCTGGCAGCCCTGTTTTCATGAACGCTGTGCACACTCTCCCTGTTTGCCTCCCTCAGACCCTAAGTTTGTAGAGCTTGGGGCTGAGGACCCCCAGTGAATTTTCTTGCCCTCTGGGAGCCACGCCACCGGTACGTGGTGTAAGAGACCTCAATTGTCAGCACTTGTGGGATCAGGAGCCCGGAATTCCACGCCGCTAGTCCCGAGCCAATCCTGATTCCCTAGGTCTGGCTATCGCGCTCACGGGAGAGCTGGGAGAGGCCCTTATGGCAGAGCTGGGAGGGGCCCTTAAGGTTTCCCCGCTGTGTTGAGAGAGATGGCTAGGGGATTACACACCTGTCACGCTGGTTTCAATGAAGTTATCTCCTCTGCCCATGACATCATTTCTATGCTATGGTGGTATCCCATGCAAATGGTGACCGTTTGTTCCCTTTGCAAGGTAACCAACGCAACGGGTGGGTCCTGACTGTCTCTCCCAAGCGCCGTTTCAATCCTGTGGCCACTGCCTTTGAAGGCTTGGTTGGCTTTTACCTCTGAAAGTTCAAAAGGGCCGAACAGTTATTTCAGAGGGATCTTAGTGCTGAGTCACGAGAACCAGGCAAACCGGAGGTTGAATGCAGCCGATCCAGGCTCGGTGTGTGTTCTGAGGGGCCCAGAATGTTCGCACCAGATCCACATTAGGTCAAAATTGCCTAGTGATTCTGAGCAAACAGCATTTAGACAGTTTACGACTCCCGATGCCCGCGCAGCTGAAGAGGTCAGAGACTTGATTTTTCCATGCCTGCCTTCATGATGGATTTCCTGTATTGCTACTTTTTTATATCTGTGCATGTGAGTGTGTATGTATGAGAGTGTATATATATATATATATATACACTCTCCAGATTTTTTAAAATATGAAATATATGTGTCTTATTATACACTCCCTAAATTCATTCATATTCATATATGTGTATTTATGATCAACTTTCCACAAGATTATTCTCAGAAATAATCATCCACCTGAAATACATATTTGTTTTCTAGTACTGAAAACTAAATTCAGTGAAAGGTGCAAACAAAACCTAATATTTCTACAGTTACTGAGCTAGTTTAACATCAATGCAAGTATATTCTTAGGGGACATGATGTGTATTTTGATTTTCATTTTTATTCAACACTTATACGTTACGATGTCTTCAGTTTATGCACATCATAGGATATATATTTCATTCAAAAGTTAGAAAATTTATAGGCATTTGTTTCACGATCAATCACTTTCTGATTCAGAACACATGATTCTTCTATGTTTCTTGACTGGTCTTTTCATGAGACTTCTTTCCAAACACATTATTTTCGTTTAACATCATCACTTATAAAGCAAAACTCAAACACCCTTCATGATAAACCATAATCCTAATATTACCATTAGATATATAACTGGTTGAAATGAATGATTATATATCAATATAAGATTTCTTATATATTTTCAGATTTCAATTCAATCCATTATTTAAAGTGGAACCAGATACATTATTTATTCATATTATCGTCTATTCATGCATTATCTCTATATTCATAGACACAGGGTACACCTCTTTGTACCCCTAATACCAATGTATATGTCTTCAAAATATTGCTCCCAGACATGGTGAAAGAAATACTCATGTTACCTGATCTACATATACATTTTACCACCGAAATATTCTGAACAAAAAAAAATGTAAAGGTCACACTTATGATTGTACCAAAGCCTAAAAGGAAAGTGAACATGGATAAGTAATAACATCCGTGTCCAGGTTGCCTAATGCTCTCAAATGTCAATCCCATTGGTGACAACATATTTGTTTTTTCCTATGATTATATATTCAAACTCAACCCTGTTGAAAATGTCTAATCCTATCACTCATTTATACTTTGCCTGATTTCGTTATGTCTCTATTGATACCTGCTTTTCTACATAATTTCCCCAGTTCATCATTGTGAAAGACTCTTCACATGTACTGACATTTATATTCACTCTCTAAACGAAACCCTATTGCTAAAGAAGCTTTTTATTCCAAATCATATTCTCACTCTTCTTCCTAAACCTACCGACTATCTTTCTAATCCTACCGACTATCCCTTTTTAACTGGATGTTCTCTTCTACATTCAATCATCCAAGGTACAAGGTCCTATGCCATTGTATATCGATTTAACTGAGACAATTGTACAGAACGTAATTCAACACTATGCATCCCAATCAAGGGCCCAATGCCCTTCTGGGCTTCAAATCTTTCTTAGATTTCCGTTTTCATACATATATTTCACTTATATATTCTTATAAATATCGCAGGTACCCAATCCCTTTATTCATCCTGCAGAATGATTCCTAACCCAAATCAAACATATAATGAACCCTAACCATACACTAACTTTACCGAAGAGCAGGGACAGAGTTGGTTTTAAAATACAGGAATGTAGGGTATCTTCACCTGCTGAGAACCTCAAATGTTCATGCAGAAATGATCCCTGGTGAAGATGAAGGCAGCTATGAAATACCTCAGAAAGCAAAAGTCATCTTCCATGGCAGTCATCCTGGTCGGGTTGAAGGGTTGTGTCTGAATCACTCTCTCTTCTTAATGTATACAAGATGGACCAAACCAGTTCTGTGTGGAGAGCTGTTCCGGGGTGCTTATGATTGATATAACATTCTAACTTGTGAAAGTGTTACAGGAAAACAGGGGCAGCCTCCACCTAAAGGGACTTTTGGAAGCAACTATTAGGGCAAAGTGGTTGCCAAGGCAGTGATGTAATTCAGATCCTGAAGGAAGTGACCTCACCTCACTTCCTTGGTGATGAAACTCTCTGAACCTGGGATCCAGGAAGCCAGGAACCCAGACACAGTCCCTGTCCCAGTCCCAGTGGTCTCATATGTTTGGATTTACCAAGGACAGAGTCAGTCTTTCTTTGAACCTACAGATGTGAGGATGGCCAAATGCCAGGAAACCTTTGAAGAGGGGCTTTTCCTCAGAAAGCAGGTAGTGTCTCACCACTGGCTCTTGACAACTTCACAGAGTTGGCCAAGCAGACCAGAACTGAGACAGGAGAGGTCATTTTGGGGAAACATAGTATGGCCCACCAGTCAGAGGACACTCCGGAGAGTCACAGACCTACTTGGGGGAAGGAGGTGCCTTTGTGGGTGTGGGTGTGATTTTGTGGTTTTGTCTCAAGTTCTCAGAATAGGTGGGAAAGGCAGTTTGTTTGGTTTGGAGTGGACTACTTTTAGTAAGTCCTTTGACAAGGCGAGTGTCTGTGTATCCCACTGTGTTCATGATTGTAGACATTAGAAGAGAGAAGGCATCAATGGATGTTTCCTGTCTACTAGAAAGCTTGCCAGCATTCATTGTGCCCAATATATGAGTGGAATCAGGCTTGCCTTATGGATGGGCAACACCTACTAGCTTCATAATTTCCTGTTTTCTCCTTCAATTCTGGCAACACTCCAGAATAGTATCATGGTTTTGTGTCCAAGATATGTACCACCTCCAATATCTGTGACATGGCCATGCACTAGATAGTTGAAGGGAATGGCTAGCATCTCAGAAATCTCAGATATCAGTTGACCAGGAAAGTCTCAGTGGAGAAACCCTGCTTTGGTCCTTTTGCTTACCTATTGTTCTGTTGCCCTGAATGTCAGGAAGAACTTTGCCTCAAGCCACCACTTTGTGAAGCCTGAAGAAAACAGTTTTCAAATGCAAATGAATGGGCATCACGTGTGGATCCATGCTTAATTGCTTTGAAAAGGGATATGTCTGAATCAGTCTCTTGGCCCTGTGTGAGGCTGAGGCTTAGATTCTCAGCACCTGATGGATCTAAAGATACATCCCATGCATGCATCGAAAACCAAAATGGCAAAAAGATCAGATATTGTTGATTAACTCTCTTGCCTTCCTCTGGTAGGTTCCTGACATCCATCAAGTGAGAACAGGGATCCTTTGGGTCAAATGAGTTCTTCAAAACCCAGCAGAGGCTAGCCCATAGGTGCTTGTTTTTCTCATGACTCCAATTCACTTAAAGAATCTAAACCTCAAAGTCAGTAGGCCTCAAGTTGGAGAAGCTAAGCAGTATTAAAGGAAGGCCTATTTGATCACTCCTGGTTTACAGGAAGGGTGTCCATGCCACCCTGACTTTAGGCAAATGAGGTGCAGGAAGCTTATTTTGGACACTGAGGTGGGCTGCTCCCCTCATGGAAACCTCCAGCCACAGGTTATGATGAGTGTATATATGGAAGAAGATTTGGGCCATGTGGGAGTGTTTGGGATTTAATTGTGGACATTTGAATGGTGGTTTGAAGAGATGACTGGGTCCACGTGGGCTTGCACCCTGGTGTGATTCCCCTTAGAGACTGAGTTGTGGTACTGATCTCAGAGAAGTATTGCCATGAATTGTGTTGGGATTTTAGATGGCCATGCATGAGAGTTGCCCTTGGAAAGACATCTAGGCCCAAGTTGACTTTCCACAGATCACAGGGAATCTCAGCCATGATATCACATGATTTTATTCTTAAAGACTTGGCAGCCATTTTTGAGAGTCAAAACACACATGGACCTCACATTGTAGACCTCAATGGGCCTGGCTTAATCTGACATTTTGGCCACTCTTTGGGAAGCCTTGCCTGTGAGAATTCTCCAGAGTTTTCATTGAAATGAACTTACTCACCATTTAATGGTTCCTGAATAAATTGAAACCCACAGTGCCTCCAACTTCTTCCTTGAAAATTGGCTAGATAAATACCATAAAAATTTTTGAAATTCCCATGACTGGGTGGCACTGGAGAACATTTGGATGTCCTGTTGCTGATCATGAGTATGTAAGACAGTGCCTTGATTGACTTGGTTTTATGAAAATGGTGTAGAACAGAGATGCCAGTAAGTTGGATCCTGTTGAGTAGTTGTCCTAGAGCAGTGGTTGGCAGGTGTGTGATAAAACATCTGTGTTGGGCCATGTGGATCTGCCATTGTCTTGCAAATGGATTGTGACTGACATTTTGAAGCCAGTAGACTCTTATATGTAAAAGCATATTGTTATATGGAGAGGTTTCAGGGCAATGTTCAGAATCAGGTTGCTATGGTCAATGGGGCAAGCAATGTGGGATAGAAGCCTGGTTGGTGCATTCTCCTGCAGAACCCGGCCCACCACAATTGACAGAACTCACTTCAGCACTGTGTCCCTGTTGAACTCCTTGTATTTCATGAAGCAAATTCCAAACTCCCAGTGCAGCAGCAAGAAACACCACGAATAGTGGACGATGACCAAATGGATTTACAGTCCACACGGGGAGACACTTAGACCCCAGTGGCCACAAGTTACATACAAATAGAAAATTCAGCACTGATGCCTCATGTTCATTGGAAAATAAGAAACAATGTCATTCATGTCACATAGATGAAGACCCAGCTTTGATGGTCTCACTCCAAATGAAGCTAATGCTCCTGACAACAGCATATATTTCATTGCCCAACCTTAGAGGCAGTTTCTCCAGATGTCAGGCTGGCAGAACTTCATTTTTGTGGAGTGTTTACCCTGTCCCTTACTTTTGGAAACTCCTCTACCACCTCCAAATTTGTGAACTCCTGAGCATTTTCCATTCCACATATGTATTCACAGATTTTCTAACTCCTCTCCTCTAATTGTGTCTTATGTGGGGCGAAGGTAATGTCAAGGCATTGTTATGAATGAGAGTGGGAAGTTTTTTGTGTAGCACATATTTGCATATACATTGGATACATTTTCAAATTTACCTATCGAAATACTGAATCCCTGACACTAACACATACCCTAATAGACTTTGACTTCTAATCCTAATATTATGGAGAAAAATAACCCAAACAGAATAGAAATACAAGAGGTTCACAGGAGGCATGGTGTATAGTTGGACTTGCCTTTCGTATGATAAATGGTAGGTGTTATAAATCTAGCGAATTTTAATTGAAATAGTCCTCCATGTGTTTTAAAAGTTAACAAATATGTGAATAACTGTCTCCCTTTCTCTGTAGCCTATTCATCACATGTATTTTTATATGCACATATCGAATTCTACCTGGTATAACTCGTACATTTTGTGAGGTGGCTGGCTTGGCAGATACAAATTGTGAGAAGAGATCACTCCTAATAAATGCTGTTGGAACCGAAAATTCAAGATACGGGTGAGCTTCTTAGTTGAACGACATAAATCCATGTTCATTAAAATGAATATTTTTGGATCTGTGGATGATATATATTTCATGGTGAATTTCGATTGGCATACATAATGCTACTTTTTTAATGTCTCTTTGTGTATGTATATATATACATATATATATATATATATATATTTTTTTTTTCACTCTGCAGATTTTTCAAAATATGAAGTATATTTTTCTTATTATACACTCCCTAAATTCATTCATATTCATGTATGTGGATTTATAATCAACTTTTCAAACGATTTTTCTCAGAAATATTCATCCACCTGAAATACTTATTTGTTTCCTAGTACTGAAAACTAACTTCAGGGGATCATATGATGGCTGCGAAGGGAGTGCATCACCCCCATATACCGCATCACTGTGCGGGAGAATGACGAGTTAGAATGGCTAAAACCTATCTTGTTAGGAATTTCCAGCAAAATTGTGGTTCTCCAAAACCTAGTGTACTAATTTCCATCTCACGAGGATCAGCTACGGGAACTCAAACGCGAGTGATTTGTCCTCACAGAAGGTCATGTGGCTTATTCAGGAAATCGCTCCGTGGCTAGAGTCTGTGGTGCGTGCTGGGAAACGACGAGATAGCAACGCAAATATACAGTGGTGCAGATACTGTGGGCTCCTGCCAGGTATGCAATCACTGTGCTCAGTGCTGAATTCTGGGTTTGAGACGGGGAAGAATGCAGTCCAACTCGTTTCTCCGCACCAGTCAGACCACAGAGGAACCCAGCGGCCACCATCTTGGAGAGGTGACGTCACCATCCCTGTTTTCGACTGATCGCAGCTTATTCAGATATAGAACCGGTAATTTCAGGATGCCATTCACCTTTGTCTTGCAGACAAATTACTCAGGCTCAGTGCTAGAGAACCCGCAGAAACTGCGTCTTGGAGCCTGCTTCTATTAGAACATACACCGAGCCCAGAGCGGCCGAATTCCGCCTCCCGGAACTGATCTGGCCCTGGGCTAAAGAACCTGCGGAAACTGCTTCTCGGTCCGGGTCTTGCTGAATACTGTGGAGGTAAATATCAACCGAGCCTTCATAGGGAGTGCAACAGGATTGAGACGGGGCTTGTGAGTGCCGGTCAGAACTCACCCATTGCTTTAGTCACCCAGCAAAGGGAACAAAATGCTGCCTTTTGCATGGGATACCAACATGGCAGAGATCTGATGTCATCAGAAAGCAGCAGAGGAGATAACTTCATTGATACCATCGGTGACAGAAACAGTTGGTCTCCTGGTAAAGAAAGTGAGTCACAAACACCCGGGTCTCTCTCACTTTGTCATCAAGCCAGAGGGGCAGAGCAGAGCCGCCGCCCACGCCCGGAACAGGCCCAGCGACACACCTGCATGGTAGTCACGTCACCCCAATTGGAATAGAGGCAGAGCAGAGCCGCCGCCCTTGCCCAGAACAGGCCCAGTGACCCGCAGGTGTGGTAGTCAAATCACCCGAATTGGAATAGTTGCAGAGCAGAGCCTTCTCCCTCACCTAGTACAATCCCAGTGGCCCACCGGCATGGTACTCAGGTCACCCCAATATTAGTAGGGGCAGAGTAGAGCCTTCGCCCGCACCCAGAACAGGCCCAACAACCTGCCGGCATGGTAGTCACGACCCCCCAAATGGAGTAGTGGCAGAGCAGAGCCATCACCCACACCCGCAAGGTAGGCACACCTGCACCTGACTGGCAGAAGAGGCCCATCGCCCTGCCGGAGCGGCAGACACTTCACCCCATTTGGAATAGGAGCAGAGCAGATCCGTTGCCCGTGCCCGCAAGGTAGGCAGACCTGCGACAAACTGGCGGAACAGGCCCAGCAACACACCTGCATGGTAGTCACGTCACCCCAATTGGAGTAGGGGCAGAGCAGAGCCGCCGCCAGCACCTACAAGGTAGGCAGACCTGCGACTGATCGGCAGAACACCCCACGGGTCCACGGGCCTGGTAGACACGTGACACCAATTGGAGGAGGGGCAGAGCAGAGCCGCCTCCCGCGCCTGCATGGTAGGCAGACCTGCAACCGATCAGGAAAACAAGCCCAGCGGCCCGTCAGCAAGGTAGTTAGATCACCCTAATTGGAGGAGCAGCACAGCCCCAATGCGCCCATGCAAGGGAGACTTTGCAACTATACAAGAGCAATATAAATATATAGGAGGAAAATTTCAAAATCACAACAGTTTCACCAAGCAGAAAGAAAAGCGAGCAGTATGATAAGACAAGGAAAAAAGGACCACAAGCAATGCAGGTCAGCACAACTTTAGAAGAGGTAATAGCTGCAGTAAATGGAATGTCAGATAAAGAACTCAGGATATACATGCTTCAGATGATCTGGAGTCTCAAGGAAGACATTAGACAGCAAAATCAGACAATGAAAAATCACTTCGACAATGAATTACATAAACATATCCAAGAAGCAAAAGATCAGCTATACAGGGAGATAGAGGTTGTAAAAAATAACAAACAGAAATCCTAGAAATGCAGAAAGCAATAAACCAACTTAAAAACTCAATTGAGAATACTACCAGCAGAGTAGAACACTTAGAAGATAGAACATCAGACAATGAAGACAAAGTATTCCAACTTGAAAAGAACATAGACAGCTCAGCAAGACTGTTAAGAAACCATCAACAGAATATCCAAGAAATACGGGATAACATAAAGAGACCAAACTTAAGAGTCATTGGAATACAGGAAGGTATAGAGGTCCAAACCAAAGCAATGAGCAATGTATTCAATGAAATAATACGAGAAAACTTCCCAGACTTGAAGAATCAGACTGACTCCCAAGTCCTAGAAGCCTACAGGATGCCGAATGTGCAAAATCATAAGAGATCCACACCTAGACACATTATAATGAAGATGCCCAACGTACACAATAAGGAGAGAATTTTAAATGCTACAAGAGAAAAAAAAAGCAGATTACATTTAGGGGTAAACCAATCAGGATAACAGCTGATCTTTCAACACAGACTCTGAAAGCTAGAAGATCCTGGATTAACATTTTTCAAACACTGAAAGAAAATGGATTCCAACCAAGAATTGTGTATCCAGTGAAATTAAGCATCAGGATGGAAGATAAAATCATAACCTTCTATGTTAAAAAAAAGTTAAAATAAATTGTAGCTAGAAAACCATCTCTTCAAAACATCATCGGCAAAATATTACAGGAAGAGGAAATGGAAAATAACAATAAAAACCAACAGTGGGAGGTAGTACAGTAAAAGGGGGAAATAATCAATGTAGAAAACAATCCATGTTTAATAACATAAATTAACAAATAGGGCTGGAAGAACAACCATTATCTCAATAATAACCGTAAATGTTAATGGCTTAAACTCACCAATTAAGAGACACAGGCTAGTAGAATGGATCACAACACAAGACCCAATAATATGCTGCCTACAGGAGACGCATTTGATAGGAAAAGACATACATAGACTGAAGGTGAAAGGTTGGGAAAAATCATATCACTTATATGGACTTCGGAAACAAGCAGGAGTGTCCATACTCATATCAAATAAAATAGATTTCAAGCCAAAGTTAATCAAAAGGGATAAAGAGGGACACTACATACTGCTCAAGAGAACCATACACCAACAAGACATAACCATTATAAATATATATATGCCCCAAACAATGGTGCAGCTATGTCCATCAAACAAACTTTTTTCAAGATCAAGAGTCTAATAGACCACCATACAATAATCATGGGAGACTTCAACACACCTCTCTCACCACTGGACAGGTCTTCCAAACAAAAGTTGAAATAGAAAACTATAGAACTCAATAACACAATTAATAACCTAGACTTAATTGACATATATCGAATATACTCCTCAACATCAAGCAGTTACATTTTTGCTCAGCAGCACATGGATCCTTCTCAAAAATAGATCATATATTATGTCACAGGGCAATTCTTAGACAATATAAAGAAGTAGAGATAATACCATGCATCTTATCTGATCATAATCTAATATAAACTAAAAATCAATGATAAACGAAGGAAGGAAAAATCATGCATCACTTGGAGAATGAACAATAGGTTACTGAATGATCAATGGGTTATAGAAGACATCAAGGAGGAAATTAAAAAATTCTTAGAGATAAATGAAAACACAGGCACAACATATCAGAATCTATGGGACACACTGAAATCCGTTCTAAGAGGAAAATTCATTGCTTGGATTTCATTCCTTAAAAAAAGAAAAAAAAAACAAAACAAATAAATGATGTCATACTTCATCTCAGAATCCTAGAAAAAGAAGAGGAAAACAACAGCAAAATAAGTAGAAGGTAAGATTTAATTAAAATCAAAGCTGAAATTAATGAAATCGAAACAAAAGAAACAATTGAAAAAATTGAGAAAACTAAAAGTTGGTTCTTTGAAAAAATAAATAAAATCGACAGACCCTTAGCCATGCTAATGAAGAGAAGAAGAGAGAAAACTCAAATTACTAGCATACGGGATGAAAAGGGCAACATCACATGTTAAGGTATATAAACAAGTCAGGATGGCACCTGGTATTTTGCCAGAGAAATGTTAGGGTCTGTAAACAAGTCTGGATGGCGCCTGGAAAAATGCCATAGAGAGTGGTTTGTGAAGTAACAAAAGCAAGCCATTAAGTGTGGAGATTCCTTATTGGTTCACTGCTGGATCTATTTTATGCTAATTAGATAAACTATATAAAATGTATAAATATCGCTCAGATGCTACAATAAACGGCTTCCATTCCTGCTGTATCAATCTACACAAGTTATTTGTCACCCCCTGGCAATCACAGCAGATATTTCTGAAATACAGAAGATAATCAGAAATTAATTTGATTCGTTATACTCCAATATAATAGAAGATAGTGAAAGCATCGAAAAATTTCTTAAGTCATATGATCTGTCCAGATTGAGTCAGGAGGATATAGACAACCTAAACAGACCAGTATCAATTGAGGAAATAGAAGAAACCATCCAAAGATTACCAACTAAGAAAAGACCAGGACAGTATGGGTATACAGCAGAGTTTTACAAACCCTTTAAATATGAACTAATACCAATACTTTTCAAGCTATTTCAGGAAATTGAAAAAGAGGGAGATCTTCCAAATTCATTCTACCAGGCCAATATCACCCTGATTTCTACACCAGACATAAACACTTCAAACAAAGAAAACTACAGACCAATATCCCTAAGGAATCTAAATGCAATAATCCCTAATTAAATTCTGGTGAATCAGATACAGAAACATATTAAAAAAATTGTGCACCATGATCAAGTAGGATTCATCCATGGAATACAAGGCTTGTTCAATATACGAAAATCAATAAATGTTATTCACCACATCAATAGACTTAAAAATAAGAACCATATGATCATCTCGATAGATGCACAAAAAGCATTCGACAAAGTACAGCATCCCTTTATCTTCAAAACTCTAGAAAAACTAGGAATAACAGGATCATACCTCAATATTGTAAAAGCAATCTGTGCTAATCCTCAAGCTAGCATCATTCTGAATCTAGAAAAATTGAAGGCATTCCCTCTATAATCTGGAACAAGAATGGGATGCCCTCTCTCACTACTTCTGTTCAATACAGTTCTCGAAACACTGGCCAGAGCAATTAGACAGACGGAAGAAATTAAAGGCATAAAAATAGGAAAAGAACAACTTAAATTATTACTATTGCAGATGACATGATTCTATACCTAGCAGACCCAAAAGGGTCTACAAAGAAACTAATAGAGCTAATAAATGAATGCAGCAAAGTGGCAGGATATAAAATCAACACGCATAAATCAAAGGCATTCCTCTATATCAGGGACAAATCCTCTGAAATGGAAATGAGAACAACCACTCCATTCACAATATCCTAAAAAAAAAAGATCGGAATCAACCTAACAAAAGAGGGGAAAGTCTCATACAATGAAAACTACACAACCCTAAAGAGAGAAATATAAGAAGATCTTAGAAGATGTAAAAATATACCCTGTTCATGGAAAGGCAGAACTAACATCATCAAAATGGTGATATTACCAAAATTTCTCTATAGGTTTAATGCAATGCCAATCAAATCCCAAAGGCATTTCTTGTAGAAATAAAGAAAGCAATCATGAAATACATATGGAAAAATAAAAGTTCCAGAATAGCAAAAACAATGCTAGGCAGGAAGTGTGAATCAGGCGGTAGAGCGATACCAGACTTCAAACTATACTACAGAGCAATAGTAACAACAATAGCATGGTACTGGTACCAAAACAGGCTTGTGGACCAATGGTACTGAATAGAGGACACAGAAACCAATCCACAAAACTACAACTATCTTATATTTGATAAAGGGGCTAAAAGCATGCAATGGAGGAAGGATAGCATCTTCAACAAATGGTGTTGGGAAAACTGGAAATCCATATGTAACAAATTGAAACTGAATCCCTTTCTCTTGCCATGCACAAAAGTTAACTCAAAATGGATCAAGGAGCTTGATATCAAATCAGAGACACAGTGTCTGATAGAAGAAAAATTTGCTTACGATGTACATACTGTGGGGTCGGGCTCCAAATTCCACAATAGGACACCCATAGCACAAGAGTTAATAACTAGAATCAACAAATGGGACTTACTCAAACTAAAAAGTTTTTTCTCAGCAAAAGAAACAATAAGAGAGGTAAATAGGGAGCCTACATCCTGGGAAGAAATCTTTACTCCTCACACTTCAGATAGAGCCCTAATATCCAGAGTATACAAAAAACTCAAAAAATTAGACAATAAGATAACAAATAACCCAATCAACAAATGGGCTGAGGACCTCAACAGACACTTATCAGATGAGGACTTACAATCAATCAACAAGTACATGAAAAAATGCTCACCATCTCCAGCAGTCAGAGAAATGCAAATCGAAACCACCCTAAGATACCATCTCACTCCAGTAAGATTGGCAGCCATTATGAAGTCAAACAACAAGTTCTGGCAATGATGTGGGGAAACAGGTACACTTCTACATTGCTGGTGGGACTGCAAATTGGTGCAGCCAATTTGGAAAGCAGTATGAAAATTTCTTGGAAAGCTGGGAATGGAACCACCATTTGACCCAGCTATTCCCCTACTCAGTCTATTCACTAAAGACCTAAAAACAGCATGCTACAGGGACACTGCTACATCGATGTTCATAGCAGAACAATTCACAACAGCAAGACTGTGAAACCAACTTAGATAACCTTCAATGAAAGAATGGATAAAATACTGTGGCATTTATACACAATGGAGTATTACTCTGCATTGAAAAATAAAAAAAAATCATAGAATTTGGAGGGAAATGGATGGCATTAGAGCAGATTATGCTAAGTGAAGCTAACCAATCCTTAAAAAACAAATGCCAAATGTCATCTTTGATATAAGGAGAGTAACTAAGAACAGAGGAGAGACGAAGAGCATGACAAGATGATTAACATTAAAGCGGGATGAGAGGTGGAAAGGAAAGGGAGAGAGAAGGAAAATTGCATGGAATTGGAAGGAGACCCTCAGGGTTATACAAAATTACATACAAGAGAAAGTGAGGGGAAAGAGAAAAATAATACAAGGGGGACAAATTTATTACAGTAGAGGGGGTAGAGAGAGAAGAGGGGAGGGGCGGGGAGGGGAGGGGGGATAGTAGAGGATAGGAAAGGCAGCAGAATTCAATAGACACTAGTATGGCAATATGTGAATCAATAGATGTGTAACTGATGTGATTCTGTAATCTGTACACGGGGTAAAAATGGGAGTTTATAACGCACTTGAATCAAAGTGTGAAATATGTTATAACAACAACTATGTAATGTTTTGAACAACCATAAATAAAAATGAAATAAAACTAACTATGGTGAATAATGCATGCAATCCTAATATTTCTACAGTAACTGACCCAGTTTAACATCAATGCAAGTAGATTCCTATGGGACATGATGTGTACTTTGACCTTCATTTTTATTCAACACTGGTACATTACTATTTCATCAGTTTATGCACATCACAGGATATATATTTCATCCACAATTTAGGAAAGTTATAGGCATTTGGTTCACTTTCAATCAATTCCAGCTTCAGAACACATGGATTCCTCCATATTTCTTGACTGGTCTTTTCATGAGACTTCTTTCCAAACACATTATTTTCGATTTCCATAAACACTTTTGAAACAAAACTCACACACACTTCATGATAAACAATAACCCTAAGATTACCATTATATATGTAACTGGTTGGAGTGAATGATTGTATGTCAATATATGATTTCCTATATATTTTAAGATATCAATTCAATCCATTATTTAAAGAGAAAAAAGTTATATTATTTATTCACACTATGGTCTATTCATGCATTATCTCTATATTCATTGACACAGGGTACACCACTTGGTACCCACAATACTAATTTATGTGTCCTCAAATATTGCTCCCAGAAATGGTGGAAGAAATACACACATCATATGATCTACATATATATTTGATCACAATAATTTTCTGGGCACAAAATGCAAAGGTCACACTTATGATTGTACCAAATCCTAAATTGAAAGTGAACATGGCTTACTAAAAACATCCATGTCCAGGTTGCCTAATGCTTTCAAATGTCATTCCTATTGGTGACTACATATTTGTTTCTTCCTAAGATTATGTATTCAATCTCAACCCTGTTGAAAATGTCTAATCCTATCACTCACTATATAATTGCCTCATTTCGTAATGTCTCTATTGATATTTTCCTTCCTACATATTTTCCCCAGTTAATCATTGTGACTGACTCTTCACATGTGCTGACATTTATATTCACTCTATAACCGAAACCCTAATGCTACAGAACTTTTTGTCCAATTTTTATACTCACTCTTTTTTTATAAACCTACCGACTATCTTCCTAATCCCACCGACTATCTCAATTTGAGTGGATGTTCTCTTCTAAAATCAAACATCCAAGGTATAAGGTCCTATGCCATTGATTATCAATTTATCTGAGACATCTGTGTAGAACGTAATTAAAAGCTAAGTATCCCAATCAAGGGCCTAATGCCCTTCTGGGCTTCAAATCTTACCAACATTTCTGTTTTCATACTTATATTTCACCTCTATAATCTTATAAATATCACAGGTTCCCAATACTATTAATCATCCTGCAGAAGGATTCGTAATCCAAATCAAACATGTTAATAACCCTAACCATACACTCTTCCCTCAACCTAACTTTACAGAAGAGCAGGGACAGAGTTCGTCTTACAATACAGGAATGTAGGGGATCTGCCTCCTGCTGAGAACCTCAAAGGTCCATGCAGGTTTGATCCCTGGAGAAGATTAGGCAGCTATGAAGGACCTGAGAGAGAAAAAGTTATCTTCCATCTCAAACAACCTTTCCAAGATGAAGGGTTTTGTCTGAATAAGCCTCTCTCTTCTTAATGTAGAGAAGATGGACCATACCAGGCATGTGTGGAGAGCTGTTCCTGGGTGCCTATGGTTGATATACCATTCTAACTTTTGAAAGTGTCACAGGAAGTAAGGGCTGCCTCCATCTCATAGTACTATTGGAAGCAACTGTTAGGACAAAGTGGTTGCCAAGGCAGTGACCTCATTAAATTCCTGAAGAGATTAATCTCACCTCACTTCCATGGTGATGAAACTCTCTGAACTTGGGATCCGGGAAGCCAGGCACGCAGAGCCAGTCCCATTCCCATTCCCAGTGGTCTCACTTGTTTGGATTTAACAAGGACAGAGTCAGTCTTTCTGAGTACCTACTGATGTGAGGATTGACAAATGTCAGGAAAGCTCTGAAGAGAGGCCTTTCCTGAGAAAGCAGGTAGTGGCTCACAGCTGGCTAGTGACAACTTCACAGATTGGGCCAATGAGACCATATCTGACACAGGACAGGCGATTTCATCAGAACATAGTATGGCCCACCAGTCAGAGGACACTCCTGATAGTCACAGACCTACTTGGGGGAAGGAGCTGCCTTTGTGTGTGTGGGTGTAGGTTTGAGGTTTTGTCTCATGTTCTGAGAATAGGTAGGAAAGGCAGTTTATTTGTTTTGGAGTGAACTGTTTCTGGTAAGTCGTTTGACAAGGCCAGTGTCTCTATGTCTGTGTATCCCACTCTGTCCGGGGTTTTAGACATTAGAAAAGAGAATGAATCATTGTATGTGTCCTGACTAGTAGAAAGCTTCCCAAGATTCATCTTGCCCAATTTATGAATGGACTGTGGCTTGACTTATGCGTGGGCAACTCCTACAATCTTGCTAAGTTCCTGTTTTCTTCCTGAATCCTGGCCAATTTCCAGAATAGGCTCATTTTTTTGTGTCCAAAATATGTACCACCTCCAAGCTCTGAGACTTGGCCATGTACTGGATAGCTGAAGGGAATGGGAGCATCTCAGAAAACTCAGATATGAGTGTGACCAGAAAATTCTAATGGAGAAACCCTGCTTTGGGCCTTTTGCTTACCAATTGTTCTGTTGCCCTGAATGTCCGGAACATCTTTGCCTCAGGCCACACCTTGTAGAGCCAAAAGAAATAGTTTTCAAACAGAAATGAAAGGGCATCACCTCTGGCTCTTTGCTTAATTGCTTTGGAAAGGGATGTGTCTGAATCAGCTTTTTGGCCCTGTGTGAGGCTGCGGCTTAGATTTTTAGCACCTGATGGATCTAAAGAAAGATCCCATGTGTGCATCCAAAACCAAAATGGACAAAAGAGCATTCATTTTGGATGAAGTCTCTCACATTCCTCTGTAAGGTTCCTGACCTTCATCAAGTGAGAATAGTGATCATTTGGTTCAAATGTGTTCCTCAAAACCCTGCAGAGGATAGCCCATAAGTGCTTGATTTTTCTCATGACTCCAAATCACATAAAGACTCTAAGCCCCACAGTCAGTAGGCTTCAAATTGGAGAAGCAGTGCCATCTTAATGGCCGGCCAATTTGATCACTCCTGGTTCACTGGAAGGATGTCCAGGCCATCCTGATTTTAGGCAAATGAGGGGCAAGGGTGGTTATTTTGGACACTGTCTTGGGCCGCACCCCTCATGGAAACCTCCAGCCAGAGGTTATGATGAGTGTGTATTTAGAAAAGATGAGTGACATGTGGGAGTGTTTTGGATTTAATTGTGGATATTTGTGTGGCAGTTGGAAGACATAACTGGGTCTACCTGGGCTTGAACTTTGGTGTGATTCCCCTTAGAGACTGAGTTCAGAATCTGACCTCAGAAAAGTATTGCCATGTATTGTGTTGGGATTAAAGAGGCCATGTATGAGAGTCACCCTTGGAAACTGAGAACTAGCGCCAGAGTGGCTTTGCACAGAGAACTGGGAATCTCAGCCAAGGTATCACATGATTTCATTCGAAAGACTTGGCAGCCATATTTGAGAGTGAAAACACACATGGACCTCACATTGTAGACCTCAATGGGCCTGGCTAAATGTGACCTTTTGTCCACTCTTTGAGAAGCCTTGCCTGTGAGGGTTCTCCAGAGCTTTCATTGAAATAATCTCTCTCTCCATTTAATGGTTCCTGAATAAATTGAAACCCACAGTGCCTCCAACTTCATCCTTGAAAAATTTCTAGATAAATACCGTGAATTTTTTGAAATTCCCATGACTAGGTTGCACTAGAGAACCTTTGGATGTCCTGCTGCTGATCATGGATGTACCTGACAGTGCCTTGCTTGACTGGGTTTTATGAAAATGGTGTAGAACAGAGGTCCCAGTAAGTTGCAGCCTCCTGAGAAGTGGGCCTAGAGTTGTGGTGGGCAGGAGTGTGATAAAACTTCTGTGTTGGAGCAATTTGGATCTTCCATAGGCTTACAAATGGCTTGTGGCTTACATGGTGCAGCCAGCAGACCCTTATAAGTAAAGGCATCTTGTTATATGGAGAGGATTCAGGGCAATGTTCAGAATCAGGTTGCTATGGACAAGGATGCAATGGGGCAAGCTTTGAGGGATAGAAGATTGGTTGGTGCATTTTTATGCTGTCCCTGACCCACCACACGTGATAGAACTCCCTCCTGCACTGTGTCCCAGTTGAACTCCTTCTATTTTATGAAGCAAATACCAAACTACCAGTGCAGCAGCAAAAACCCCACAAAAAGTGTAGGAGGGCCAAATGGCTTCACAGTTCAACGGGGAGACACTTAGGCCCCAGAGGCCACAGTTTACTTAAAAAGAAAAATATCAGCACTGCTGCCTCATGTTCATTGAAATATCAGAAACAATGTCTTCCAGGTCTCATAGATGCAGACCCAGCTTTGATGGTCTCACTACAAAGAAAGCCAAATCTCCTGAAAACAACATATATTTCAAGTGCCCTATCTCAGAGGCAGTTTCTCAAAAAGCTTTTAGGCCAGCAGAGCTCCATGTTTGTGGAGTGTTTACCCTATCCCTTGCTTTTGGAAACTCCTCTACAAACTCCAAGGTTCTGAACTCCTGAGCATTTTCCATTCCAGATATGTGTTCACTGATTTTCTAACTCTTCTCCTCTAATTTTGTCTTACTTGGGGTGAAGGTAATGTCAAGGCATTGTTCTGGATGAGAGTGGGAGGATATTTGTGCAGCATATATATGCATACAAATTGGATTCATTTTCCAATTTTCATTTTGAAATATTGAGTCCCTGACACTAACCCATACCTACTAGACTCAGACAACTCATCCTAATATGATAGAGAAAAATAAGCCAAACCTATAGAAATACAAGCAGTTCATTGGAGGCATGTTGTATAGTTGGACTTGCGTTTTGCATTATATAAGGTAAAAGTTATAAATCTAGTCAATTTTTAATCGAAGAAGTTCTCCCTGAGTTTTTAAACTTAAAAAATACGAGAATTCTTGTTTCCCTTTCTCTTTAGCCTATTCACACTTGTATATTTATATGCACATATAGAATCCTACCAGGTATCACACGTACATTTTTGAGGTGGCTGACTTGGCATATACAAACTGTGAGAAGAGTTCACTCCTCCTAAACGCTGTTGGAAGTGAAAATTCAACCTATAGGGGAGCTTCCTAGTAGAAGAACATTATGCATAAATTCATGATCAGTAAAATAAATATTTTTGCATCTGTGGATGATATATATTTACTGATGAATTTCGATTCGCATATATATTGCTACTATTAAATGTATGTGAGTGTTTTTTTTTTTGTGTGTGTGTGTATAATATATCTGTACACTCTGCAGATGTTTCAAAATATAAAATATATGTGTCTAATGTAAACCCTCTAAATTCATTCATGTTCATGTATGTG
The DNA here is from genome assembly GCF_048772815.1 of Callospermophilus lateralis. Classification (NCBI taxonomy): domain Eukaryota; kingdom Metazoa; phylum Chordata; class Mammalia; order Rodentia; family Sciuridae; genus Callospermophilus; species Callospermophilus lateralis. The sequence goes on along the minus strand of NW_027514418.1, from coordinate 348,936 downwards.
GATTTATAATCAACTTTTCACAAGATTATAATCAGAAATATTCATCCACCTGAAATACATAATTGTTTCCTAGTACTGAAAACTAACTTCAGTGAATGGGGCATACAAATCCTCATTATTCTACAGAAACTGACCCAGTCTAACATCAATGCAAGTAGACTCCTATGGGACATGATATGTAATTTGACGTTCATATGTATTCAACAATGGTACATTATTATTTCTTCAGTTTTTGCACATTTTAAGTTATACACTTCATCCACAAGTTCACAAATTTATAGGCATTTGTTTCAACTTTAATCACTTCTTGCTTCAGAACACAAGTATTGTCAGGGTTTCTTGACAGGTCTTTTCATGAGACTTCTTTCCAAACACATTATTTTAGATTTCCATAATCACTTTTGAAGCAAAACTCACACACTCTTCATGATAAACCAAAACACTAATATTTCCATGAGATATATAACTGGTTGGAATGAATGATTGTGTATCAATATATGATTTCCTTTAATTTTTCATATATCAATTCAATTCATTATTTAAAGTTCAAAAAAGTTGTATTATTTAGTCACAGTATGTTCTATTCATGCTTTATCTCTATGTTCATAGACACAGGGTACACCTCTTTGTACCCCCAATTCTAATTTTAAATATTCAATATATTGCTCCCAGAAATGGTGAAAGAAATACTCATGTCACCTCATTATCACAGTAATATTCTGGACAAAAAAATGGAAAGGTCACTCTTATGATTGTACCAAAGCCTAAATGGAAAGTGAACATAGATTACTAAAAACATCCATGTCCAGGTTGCCTAATGCTATCAATTGTCAATCCTGTTGGTGACTACATATTTGTTTCCATCTAATTTATATATTCAAACTCAACCCTGTTGAAAATGACTAATTCTATCACTCACTTTATGCTTTGCCTGATTTTGTAATGATTCTATTGATATCTGCTTTTCTACATATTTTCCCCAGTTCACCATAGTGACTGACTCTTCATATGTACTGACATCTACATTCACTCCATAACCGAAACCCTACTGGTAAAGAACATTTGGTCCAAATCCTATACTCAGTCTTCTTCCTAAAGCTATCGACTATCTTCCTAATCATAACGATTATCACTTTTTGCCTGGATGTTCTCTTCTAAATTCAATCATCATAGGTACAAGGTCCTACTCCCTTGTATATCGAATTATCTGAGACATCTTTGCAGAACATAATTCAAAGCTAAGTATCCCAATCAAGGGGAAAACCCTTCTGGGCTTCAAATCATACCTAGATTTTTGTTTTCATACTTTTATTTCACATCTATATTCTTGTAAATATCACAGGTTCCCAATACCATTATTCATCACACAGAATGATTCATAACCCAAATCAAACCTGTTATTAACCCTAAGCGCACACTGTTCCCTCAATCTCATTTTACAGAAAAGCAGGGACAGAGTGGTTCTTACAATACAGGAAATTATGGGATCTTCCACCTGCTGAGAACCTCAAAGGTCCATGCAGAAATGATACCTGGAGAAGTTGTAGGCAGGTATGAAGGACCTGAGTGAGCAAATGTCATCTTCCATGGCAAATAACCTGGTCAGGATGAAGGGATGTGTCTGAATCAGCCTCTCTCTTTTTATTGTAGAGAAGATGGACCAAACCAGGCCTGTGTGGAGAGCTGTTCCTGGGTGCCTATGGTTGATATACCATTCTACCTTGTGAAAGTGTCACAGGAAGTAGGGGAAGCCTCCATCTCATGGGACCCTTGGAAGCAACAGTTAGGACAAAGTGGTTGCCAAGGCAGTGACCTCATTCAGTTCCAAAGAATGTGACATACCTCATTTCCTTGGTGATGGAACTCTCTGAAATTTGTATCCAAGAAGCCAGGCACCCAGAGGCAGTCCCAGTCCCAGTCCCAGTGGGCTCACTTGTTTGGATTTACCAAGGACAGAGTCAGTTTTCTTGGTACCTACTGATGTGAGGATGGCCTAATGCCAGGAGAACTCTAAAGAGGGACCTTTCCTGAGAAAGCAGGTAGTGGCTAACCACTTTTTCCTGACAACTACACAGAGTTGAACAAGGAAACAAGATCTGAGAGAAGACAGGACATTTCGGGGGAACATAGTATGGCCTGCAGTCAGAGGAAACTCCGGATAGTCACAGACCTACTTGGGGTAAGGAGGTGCCTTTGTGGGAGTGGGTGTGGGTTTGTTGTTTTGTCTCATGTTCTGAGAATAGGTAGGAAAGGCGGTTTGTTTGGTTTGTAGTGGACAGTTTCTAGTAAGTTGTTTGACAAGGCGAGTGTTTCTGTTGCGGTGTATCCCAATGTGTCCGTTGTTGTAGACATTAAAAAGAGAATGCATTAATTGATGTGTCCTGTCTAGTATAAGTCTTCCCATAATTCATCCTGCCCAATATATGAATGGACTGCAGCTTGTCTTATCGATGTGCAACACCTACAATCTTTCTAAGATGCTGTTTTCTTCCTGAATTCTGGCCACTCTCCAGAATAGGCTCATGGTTTTGTGTCCAAAATATGTACCACCTCCAAGCTCTGTGACATGTCCATGTAATGGATAGCTGAAGAGAATGGCGAGCATTTCAGAAAACTCAGATATCAGTGTGACCAGGAAAGTCTCAGTGCAGAAACCCTGCTTTGGGCAATTTGCTTACTAATTGTTGTGTTGCACTGAATGTCAGGAAGGTCTTTGCCTCAGGCCACCCCTTTGTGAAACCTGAAGAAAACAGTTTTCAAATACAAATGAATGTGCATCACCTGTGGCTTCTGGCTTCATTGTTTTGAGAATGGATGTGTCTGAATCAGCCTCTTGGCCATGTGTTTGGCTGTGACTTAGTTTCTCAGCACCCGATGAATCTAAAGAATGATCCCATGCGTGCATCCAAAACCATAAGGGCAAAAAATCATTCATTGTGGATGAAGTCTCTTGCCTTCCTCTGTTAGGTTCCTGAACTCCATCTAGTGAGAATAGGGATTCTTTGAGTCAAATGAGTTCTTCAAGTCTCTGCAGAGGTGCTTGGGTTTTCGAATAACTTTAAATCACATAAAGAATCTATTCCTGAAATCAGTAGGCCTCAAATTGAAGAAACACAGAAGAATTAACGGCAGGCTTATTTGATCATTGCTGGTTCACAGAAACGGTGTCCAGGCCACCCTGACTTTAGGCAAATGAGGGGAAAACGAGCTGATTTTGGACACTGTCTATGGCTGTGCCCCTCATGGAAACCTCCAGCCAGAGGTTAAGATGAGTTACTATATGGAATAAGATGAGGGCCATGTGGGAGTGTTTCGGTTTTAATTTTGGTCATTTGTGTGGCATTGGAAAAAATGACTGGGTCCACGTGGGCTTGAACTCTGGTGTGATTCCCCTTAGAGACTGGGTTTTAGAACTGAACTCAGAGAAGCATTGCCATGAATTTTGTTAGAATTTCAAGAGGCCACGCATGAAAGTCGCTCTTGGAAATTGAGACCTAGGCCCCGGGTGGATTTCCAAAGAGGCCTGGGAATCTCAGCAAGGATATCACATGATTTTATTCTTAAAGACATGGCAGCCATAGTTGAGAGTCAAAACACACATGGACCTCACATTGTAGACCTCAATGGGCCTGGCCTAATGTGACTTTTTGACCACTCTTTGGAAAGCCTTGCCTGTGAGAGTTCTCCAGAGATTTCATTGAAATGAGCTTCCTCACCATTTAATGTTTGCTGAATGAATTGAAACCCACAGTGCCTCCAACTTCATGCTTGAAAAATGGCTAGATAAATACCATGAAATTTTTGAAATTTCTATGACCAGGTGGCACTGGAGAAACATTGGATGTCCTGTTGCTGATCATGAGTATACCAGACAGTGCCTTGATTTACGGAGTTTCATGAAAATGGTGTAGAATAGGATGGCAGTAAGTTGGAGCCTGCTGAGTAGTGGGTCTAGAGCAGTGGTGGGGAGGTGTTTGATAAAACATCCGTGGTAGGGCCATGTGGATCTACCATTGGATTCCAAATGGCTTGTAACTGACGTGGTACAGCCAGCAGACCCTTATATGTAAAAGCATCTTGTTATATGCAGAGTTTTCAGAGGAAAATTACGAATCAGGTTGATATGGACAAGGGGGAAATGGGGCAAGCTGTGAGAGATCAAAGCTTATTTGGTGCATTCTCTAGCAGACCCTGACCCACCACACGTGACAGAACTCCCTCCAGCACTCTGTCCCAGATTAGCTCCTAGTATTTCGTGAAACAAATACCAAACTCACAGTGCAGCAGCAAAAAAACCACAAAAAGTGGAGAAGGACCAAATGGCTTTACAGTCCACATGGGGAGAAACTTAGTCCCCAGTGGCCTCAGTTTACCTACAAAGAGTGGATTCAGCACTGCTTCATCTTGTTCATTGGAAAATAAGAAACCATGTCCTCCAGGTCACATAGATGCAGACCCAGCTTTGATGGTCTCACTACAAAGGAAGACAAATCTCCTGAAAACAACATATATTTCAAGGGCGGAAGCTCAGAGGCAGTTTCTCAAAAAGTTTTTAGGCCAGCAGAGCTCCATATTTGTGGAGTGTTTACCCTGTCCCTTAGTTTTGCAAACTCCTCTACCACCTCCAAGGTTGTGAACTCCTGAGCATTTTACATTCCAGATATGTATTCACTGATTTTGTAACTCTTTTCCTCTAATTGTGTCTTACTTGGGGTGAAGGTGATGTCAAGGCATTCTTCTGGATGAGAGCAGGAGGATATTTGTGCAGCATATATTTACATACACATTGAATTCATTTTCCAATTTTCCATTCGAAATGCTGAATTCCTGACACTAAGCCATACCTAGTAGACTCAGACTATTCATCCTAATATAATGGGGAAAATTAACCCAACACAATAGAAATACAAGCACTTCAGAGGAGACATGTTTTATAGTTGGACTTGACATTTGCATTATATAAGGTAGGAGTTATAAATGAATTCAAATTTTAATGGACATATTCTCCATGTGTTTTTAAACTTAACAAATATGTGAATTCTTGTTTCCCTTTTCTTTAGCCTATTCACACATGTATATATATATGCATATATAGAATCCTAGCAGGTATCACACGTACATTTTTGTGAGGTGGCTGTCTTGGCAGATACAAATTGTGAGAAGAGTTCACTCCTCCTAAATGCTGTTGGAAATGAAAATTCAACCTATAGGAGAGCGTCCTAGTAAAACAACATTATACATAAACTCATGTTCAGCAAAATAAATATTTTTGCATTTGTAAATCATATATATTTACTGATCAATTTCGATTGGCATTTATATTGGTTTTTTTAATGTCTGTGAGTGTTGTGTGTGTGTGTGTGTGGATATAGATATAGATATAGATATAGATATAGATATAGATATACTCCCCAAATTTTTCAAAATATGAAATATATATGTCTAATATACACTCTCTAAATTCATTCATGTTCATGTATGTGGATTTATAATCAACTTTTCACAAGATAATAATCAGAAATATTCATCCACCTGAAATATATATTTGTTTCCTAGTACTGAAAACTAACTTCAGTGAATGGTGCATACATATCCTAATTATTCTACAGTAACCAACCCAGTATAACATCAATGCAAGTAGACTCCTATGGGACATGATATGTAATTTGTCATTCATTTGTATTCGACACTGGTACATTATTGTTTCTTCAGTTTTTGCAAATCATAAGATATACATTTCATCCACAAGTTCACCAATTAATAGGCATTTGTTTCAACTTTAATCACTTCTTGCTTCAGAACACATGTATTGTCAGGGTTTCTTGAATGGTCTTTTCATGAGACTTCTTTCCAAACACATTATTTTGAATTTCCATAGTCATTTTGAAGCAAAACTCACACACTCTTCATGATAAACCAAAACACTAATATTTCGTTTAGATATATAACTGGTTGGAATGAATGATTGTATATCAATATACGATTTCCTTTAATTTTTCAGATATCAGTTCAATTCATTATTTAAAGTTCAAAAAAGTTATATTATTTATTCACAGTATGGTCTATTCATGCTTTTTCTCTATGTTCATAGAAACAGGGTACACCTCTTTGTACCTCCGATTCTGATTTTACATCTTCAATATATTGCTCCCAGAAATGGTGAAAGAATTACTCATGTCACCTCATTATCACAGTAATATTCTGGACAAAAAATGGAAAGGTCACACTTATGATTGTACCAAATCCTAAATGGAAAGTGAACATGGATTTCTAAAAACATCCATGTCCAGGTTGCCTAATGCTTTCAATTGTCAATCCTATTGGTGACTACATTTTTGTTTTTTCCTAATTTATATATTCAAACTCAATCCTGTTGAAAATGTCTAATTCTATCACTCACTTTATACTTTGCCTGATTTTGTAATGTTTCTATTGATCTCTGCTTTTCTACATATTTTCCCCAGTTCAACATAGTGACTGACTCTTCATATGTGCTGACATTTACATTCACTCTATAACCGAAAGTCTATTGCTAAAGAACTTTTGGTCCAAATCCTATACTCACTCTTCTTCCTAAACCTACCTACTATCTTCCTAATCCTACTGAATATCCCTTTTTGACTGGGTGCTCTCTTTTAAATTCAATCATCCAATTTACAAGGTCCTATGCCATTGTATATCGAATTATCTGAGACATCTTTGCAGAACATAATTCAAAGCTAAGTATCCCAATCAAGGGCAGAACCCTTATGGGCTTCAAATCATACCTAGATTTCTGTTTTCATACTTATATTTCACATCTATATTTTGTAAGCATTGCAGGTTCCCAATACCATTATTCATCACACAGAATCATTCGTAACCCATATCAAACCTGTTTTTAACCCCAATTATACACTGGTCCCTCAATCATCTTACAGAAGAGCAGGGACAGAGTGGTTCTTACAATACAGGAAAGTTGGGGATATTCCACCTGATGAGAACCTCAAAGGTCCATGCAGAAATGATACCTGGAGAAGTTGTAGGCAGGTATGAAGGACCTGAGAGAGCAAAAGTAATCTTCCATGGCAAATATCTTGGTCAGAAAGAAGGGATGTGTCTGAATCAGCCTCTCTCTTCTTATTGTAGAGAAGATGGACCAAACCAGGCCTGTGTGGAGAGCTGTTCCTGGGTGCCTATGGTTGATATACCATTCTCCATTGTGAAAGTGTCACAGGAAGTAGGGGAAGCCTCCATCTCATGGGACCCTTGGAAGCAACAGTTAGGACAATGTGGTTGCCAAGGAAGTGACTCATTCAGTTCCAAAGAAAGTGACATACCTCATTTCCTTGGTGATGGAACTCTCTGAAATTTGTATCCAAGAGGCCAGGAACCCAGAGGCAGTCCCAGTCCCAGTCCCAGTGGGCTCACTTGTTTGGATTTACCAAGGACAGAGTCAGTTTTCTTGGTACCTACTGATGTGAGGATGGCCTAATGCCAAGAGAACTCTGAAGATGGACCTTTCCTGAGAAAGCAGGTAGTGGCTCACCACTTTTTCCTGAAAACTACAAAGAGTTGAACAAGGAAACAAGATCTGAGAGAAGACAGGACATTTCGGGGGAACATAGTATGGCCCCCAGTCAGAGGAAACTCCGGATAGTCACAGACCTAATTGGGGTAAGGAGGTGCCTTTGTGGGAGTGGGTGTGGGTTTGTTGTTTTGTCTCATGTTCTGAGAATAGGTAGGAAAGGCTGTTTGTTTGGTTTGGAGTTGACAGTTTCTAGTAAGTTGTTTGATCAGGCGAGTGTTTCTGTTTCGGTGTATCCCAATGTGTCCGTTGTTGTAGGCATTAAAAAGAATGCATTAATGGAGGTGTCCTGTCTAGTATAAATCTTCCCATAATTCATCCTGCCCAATATATGAATGGACTGCAGCTTGTCTTATCGATGTGCAACACCTGCTAACTTTCTACGTTGCTGTTTTCTTCCTGAATTCTAGCCACTCTCCAGAATAGGCTCATGGTTTTGTGTCCAAAATATGTACCACCTCCAAGCTCTGTGACATGGCCATGTACTGGATAGCTGAAGAGAATGGCGAGCATCTCAGAAAACTCAGATATCAGTGTGACCAGGAAAGTCTCAGTGCAGAAACCCTGCTTTGGGCCTTTTGCTGACTTATTTTTGTGTTGCACTGAATGTCAGGAAGGTCTTTGCCTCAGGCCACCCCTTTGTGAAAACTGAAGAAAACAGTTTTCAAATGGAAATGAATGGGCATCACCTGTGGCTTCTGGCTTCATTGCTTTGGGAAAGGATGTGTCTGAATCAGCCTCTTGGCCATGTGTGTGGCTGTGACTTAGATTCTCAGCACCTGATGAATCTAAAAATGATCCCCTGTGTGCATCCAAAACCATAAGGCAAAAAATCTTTCATTGTGGATGAATTCTCTTGCCTTCCTCTGTTAAAATCCTGAACTCCTTAAGTGAGAATAGGGATTCTTTGGGTCAAATGAGTTCTTCAAATCTCTGCAGAGGTGCTTGGGTTTTCGAATAACTTTAAATCACATAAAGAATGTATTCCTGAAATCAGTAGGCCTCAAATTGGAGAAACACAGAAGAATTAACGGCAGGCTTATTTGATCATTCCTGGTTCACAGAAACGGTGTCCAGGCCACCCTGACTTTAGGCAAATGAGGGGCAAACGAGCTGATTTTGGACACTGTCTTGGGCTGCGCCCCTCATGGAGACCTCCAGCCAGAGGTTAAGATGAGTTACTATATGGAATAAGATGAGGGCCATGTGGGAGTGTTTCAGTTTTAATTTTGGTCATTTGTGTGACAGTTGGAAGAAATGACTGTGTCCACGTGGGCTTGAACTCTGGTGTGATTCCCCTTAGAGACTGGGTTTTGGAACTGAACTCAGAGAAGCATTGCCATGAATTTTGTTGGGATTTTAAGAGGCCACGCATGAAAGTCGCTCTTGGAAACTGAGACCTAGGCCCCGGGTGGATTTCCACAGAGGCCTGGGAAACTCAGCAAGGATATCAAATGATTTTATTCTTAAAGAAATGGCAGCCATAGTTGAGAGTCAAAACACACATGGACATCACATTGTAGACCTCAATGGGCCTGGCCAAATGTGACCTTTTGTCCACTCATAGGGAAGCCTTGCCTTTTAGACATCTCCAGAGATTTCATTGAAATGAGCTTCCTCACCATTTAATGTTTGCTGCATGAATTGAAACCCACAGTGCCTCCAACTTCATGCTTGAAAAATGGCTAGATAAATACCATGAAATTTTTGAAATTCCTATGACCAGGTGGCACTGGAGAAACATTGGATGTCCTGTTGCTGATTATGAGTATACCAGACAGTGCCTTGATTTACTGAGTTTCATGAAAATGGTGTAGAACAGAGATGCCAGTAAGTTTTAGCCTGCTGAGTAGTGGGTCTAGAGCAGTGGTGGGGAGGTGTTTGATAAAACATCCGTGGTATGGCCATGTGGATCTACCATTGGATTCCAAAGGGCTTGTAACTGACATGGTGCAGCCAGCAGACCCTTATATGTAAAGGCATCTTGTTATATGGAGAGTCTTCAGAGGAAAATGAAGAATCAGGTTGATATGGACAAGGGGGCAATGGGCCAAGCTGTGAGAGATAGAAGCCTAGTTGGTGCATTCCCTTGCAGACCCTGACCAACCACACGTGACACAACTCCCTCCAGCACTGTATCCCAGTTTAGCTCCTAGTATTTCGTGAAACAAATACCAAACTCACAGTGCAGCAGGAAAAACACCACAAAAAGTGGAGGAGGACCAAATGGCTTCACAGTCCACACGGGGAGACACTTAGTCTCCAGTGGCATCAGTTAACCTACAAAGAGAGGATTCAGCACTGCTTCATCTAGTTCTTTGGAAAATAAGAAACCATGTCCTCCAGGTCACATAGATGCAGACCCAGCTCTCATAGTCTTACTACAAAGGAAGCCAAATCTCCTGAAAACAACATATATTTCAAGTGCGGAATCTCAGAGGAGTTTCTCAAAAAGTTTTTAGGCCAGCAGAGCTCCATGTTTGTGGAGTGTTTACCCTGTCCCTTAGTTTTGGAAACTTTTCTACCACCTCCAAGTTTGTGAACTGCTGAGCATTTTCCATTCCAGATATGTATTCACTGATTTTGTAACTCCTCTCCTCTAATTGTGTCTTACTTGGGGTGAAGGTGATGTCAAGGCATTCTTCTGGATGAGAGCGGGAGGAAATTGTGCAGCATATATTTACATACGCATTGTATTCATTTTCAAATTTTCCATTCGAAGTACTGAATCCCTGACATTAACCCATACCTGGTAGACTTAGACAGTTCATCCTAATATAATGGGGAAAATTAACCCAACACAATAGAAATACAAGCACTTCAGAGGAGACATGTTGTATAGGTGGACTTGACATTTGTATTATATAAGGTAGGAGTTATAAATCTAGTCAAATTTTAATTGAAATATTCTCCATGTGTTTTTAAACTTAACAAATATGTGAATTCTTGTTTCCCTTTTCTGTAGCCTATTTACACATGTATATTCATATGCATATATAGAATCCTACCAGGTATCACATGTACATTTTTGTGAGGTGGCTGTCTTGGCAGATACAAATTGTGAGAAGAGTTCACTCCTCCTAAATGCTGTTGGAAATGAAAATTCAACCTATAGGAGAGCGTCCTAGTACAACAACATTATACATAAACTCATGTTCAGTAAAATAAATATGATTGCATCTGTGGATGATATATATTTACTAATGAATTTCGATTGGCATTTATATTGGTACTTTTTAATGTCTGTGAGTGTTGTGTGTGTGTGTGTGTGTGTGTGTGTGTGTGCGTGTGTGTGTGTATATATATATATATATATATATATATATATAGATAGATAGATAGATAGATAGATAGATATAGATATATATATAGATGTAGATATAGATATAGATATACTCTCCAAATTTTTCAAAATATGGAATATATGTGTCTAATATACACTCTCTAAATTCATTCATGTTCATGTATGTGGATTTGTAATCAACTTTTCACAAGATTATAATCATAAATATTCATCCACTTGAAATACATATTTGTTTCCTAGTACTGAAAACTAACTTCAGTGAATTGTGCATACAAATCCTAATTATTCTACAGTAACTGACCCAGTCTAAAATCAATGCAAGTAGACTCCTATGGGACATGATATGTAATTTGTCATTCATTTTTATTCGACACTGCTACATTATTGTTTCCTCAGTTTTTGCACATCATAGGATATACATTTCATCCACAAGTTCACAAATTAATAGGCATTTGTTTCAACTTTAATCACTTCTTGCTTCAGAACACATGTATTGTCAGGGTTTCTTGAATGGTCTTTTCATGAGACTTCTTTCCAAACACATTATTTTGAATTTCCATAATCATTTTGAAGCAAAACTCACACACTCTTTATGATAAACCAAAACATTAATATTTCCATTAGATATATAACTGGTTGGAATAAATGATTGTATATCAATATACGATTTCCTTTAATTTTTCAGATATCAGTTCAATTCATTATTTAAAGTTCAAAAAAGTTATATTATTTATTCACAGTATGGTCTATTCATGCTTTTTCTCTATGTTCATAGAAACAGGGTACACCTCTTTCTACCCCCGATTCTATTTTACATCTTCAATATATTGCTCCCAGAAATGGTGAAAGAATTACTCATGTCACCTCATTATCACAGTAATATTCTGGACAAAAAATGGAAAGGTCACACTTATGATTGTACCAAAGCCTCAATGGAAAGTGAACATGGATTTCTAAAAACATCCATTTCCAGGTTGCCTAATGCTGTCAATTGTCAATCCTATTGGTGACTACATTTTTGTTTTTTCCTAGTTTATATATTCAAACTCAAACCTGTTGAAAATGTCTAATTCTATCACTCACTTTATACTTTGCCTGATTTCGTAATGTTTCTATTGATATCTGCTTTTCTACATATTTTCCCCAGTTCAACATAGTGACTGACTCTTCATATGTGCTGAAATATACTTTCACTCTATAACTGAAAGTCTATTGCTAAAGAACTTTTGGTCCAAATCCTATACTCACTCTTCTTCCGAAACCTACTGACTATCTTCCTAATCCTACTGAATATCCCTTTTTGACTAGATGTTCTCTTCTAAATTCAATCATCCAATGTACAAGGTCCTATGCCATTGTATATCAAATTATCTGAGACAAATTTGCAGAACATAATTCAAACTTCAGTATCACAATCAAGGGCAGAACCCTTCTGGGCTTCAAATCATACCTAGATTTGTGTTTTCATACTTATATTTCACCTCAATATTCTTGTAAATATTTCAGGTTCCCAATACCATTATTCATCGCACAGAGTCATACATAACCAAAATCAAACCTGTTTTTAACCCCCAGTATACACTGTTCCCTCAATCATTTTACAGAAGAGCAGGGACAGAGTGGTTCTTACAATACAGGAGAGTTGGGGACCTTCCACATTAAGATAACCTCAAATGTCCATGCACAAATCATACCTGGAGAAGTTGTAAGGAGGTATGAAGCACCTGAGAGAGCAAAAGTCATCTTCCATGGCAAACAACCTGGTCAGGATGAAGGGATGTGACTGAATCGGCCTCTCTCTTCTTATTGTAGAGAACATGGACCAAACCAGGCCTGGGTGGAGAGCTGTTCCAGGGTGCCAATGGTTGATATACATTCTACCTTATGAAATTGTCAGAGGAAGTAGGGGCAAACTCCATCTTATGTTACCCTTGGAAGCAACTGTTAGGACAAAGTGGTTGCCAAGGCAGTGACCTCATTCAGTTCCAAAGAATGTGACATACCTCAGTTCCTTGGTGATGGAACTCTCTGAACTTGGTTTCCAAGAAGCCAGGCAGCCAGAGGCAGTCCCAGTCCCAGTCCCAGTGGGCTCACTTGTTTGGATTTACCAAGGACAGAGTCAGTTTTCTTGGTACCTAATGATGTGAGGAAGGCCAAATGCCAGGAGAGCTCTGAAGATGGACCTTTCCTGAGAAAACAGGTAGTGGCTAACCACTTTTTCCTGACTTCTTCACAGAGTTGTTCAAGGAAACAAGATCGGAGAGAAGACAGGACATTTCGGGAAAACATAGTATGGCCCACCAGTCAGAGGACACCCCAGATAGTCACAGACCTACTTGGGGGAAGGAGGTGCCTTTGTGGGAGTGCGTGTGGGTTTGTTGTTTTGTCTCATGTTCTGAGAATAGATAGGAAAGTAGGTTTGTTTGGTTTGGAGTGGACAGTTTCTAGTAAGTCATTTGACACGGCGAGTGTTTCTGTTTCTGTGTATTCCACTGTGTCCATTGTTGTAGACATTAGAAAAGAGAATGCATTAATGGATGTGTCCTGTCTAGTATAAATCTTCCCATAATTCATCCTGCCAATATATAAATGGACTGCAGCTTGTCTTATCGATGTGCAACATCTGCTATCTTTCTAAGTTGTTGTTTTCTTCCCGAATTCTGGCCACTCTCCAGAATAGGCTCATGGATTTGTGTCCAAAATGGTACCACCTCCAAGCTCTGTGACATGGCCACGTACTGGATAGCTGAAGAGAATGGCGAGCATCTCAGAAAACTCAGATATCAGTGTGACCAGAAAAGTCTCAGTGCAGAAACCCTGCTTTGGGCCTTTTGCTTACTTATTGTTGTGTTGCACTGAATGTCTGGAAGGTCTTTGCCTCAGGCCACCCCTTTGTGAAGCCTGAAGAAAACAGTTTTCAAATGGAAATGAATGGGCCTCCCCTGTGGCTCTTTGCTTAATTGCTTTGGAAAGGGATGTGTCTTTATCAGACTCTTGGACCTGTGTGTGGCTGTGACTTAGATTCTCAGCACCTGATGGATCTTAAGAATGATCCCATGTGAGCTTCCAAACCCAAAATGGCAAAAAATATCATTCATTGTGAATGAAGTTTCTTGCTTTCCTCTGTTAGGTTCCTGCACTCCATCAAATGAGAATAGGGATTCTTTGGGTCAAATGAGTTCTTCAAAGCCCTGAAGAGGTGCTTGTGTTTTCGCATGACTCGAAATCACCTAAAGAATCGATACCTAAATTCAGTTGGCCTCAAATTGGAGAAACACAGAAGTATTAACGGCAGGCTTATTTGTTCACTCCTCATTCACAGAAATGGTTTCCAGGCTACCCTGACTTTAGGCAAATGAGGGGCAAACGAGCTGATTTTGGACACTGTCTTGGGCTGCGCCCCTCATGGAAACCTCCAGCCAGAGGTTAAGATGATTGACTATATGGAATAAGATGAGGGCCATGTGGGAGTGTTTTGGTTTTTGTTTTGGTTTTAATTTTGTTCATTTGTGTGGCATTGGAAAAAATGACTGGGTGTACGTGGGCTTGAAATCTGGTGTCATTCCCCTTAGAGACTGGGTTTTGGAACTGAACTCAGAGAAGCATTGCCATGAATTTTGTTGGGATTTTAAGAGGCCACGCATGAAAGTCACTCTTGGAAACTGAGACCTAGGCCCCGGGTGGATTTCCACAGAGGCCTGGGAATTTCAGCAAGGATATCACATGATTTTATTCTTAAAGAAATGGCAGCCATAGTTGAGAGTCAAAACACACATGGACCTCACATTGTAGACCTCAATGGGCCTGGCCTAATGTGACCTTTTTCCACTCTTTGGGAAGCCTTGCCTGTGAGAGTTCCCCAGAGAATTCATTGAAATGAGCTTCCTCACCATTTAATGTTTTCTGAATGAATTGAAACCCCCATTGCCTCCAACTTCATGCTTGAAAAATGGCTAGATAAATACCATGAAATTTTTGAAATTCCTATGACCAGGTGGCACTGGAGAAACATTGGATGTCCTGTTGCTGATTATGAGTATACCAGACAGTGCCTTGACTTACTGAGTTTCATGAAAATGGTGTAGAACAGAGATGCCAGTAAGTTGGAGCCTGCTGAGTAGTGGGTCTAGAGCAGTGGTGGGGAGGTGTTTGATACAACATCCGTGGTAGGGCCATGTGGACCTACCATTGGATTCCAAAGGGCTTGTAACTGACATGGTGCAGCCAGCAGACCCTTATATGTAAAGGCATCTTGTTATATGGAGAGTTTTCAGAGGAAAATGAAGAATCAGGTTGATATGGACATGGGGGCAATGGGGCAAGCAGTGAGAGATAGAAGCCTAGTTGGTGCATTCTCTTGTAGACCCTGACCCACCACACGTGACAGAACTCCCTCCAGCACTGTGTCCCAGTTTAGCTCCTAGTATTTCGGGAAACAAATACCAAACTCACAGTGCACTAGAAAAATAACCACAAAATGTGGAGGAGGACCAAATGGCTTCGGTGTCCACACGGGGACACAATTTGTCTTCAGTGGCCTCAGTTTACCTACAAAGAGAGGATTCATCACTGCTTCATCTTGTTCATTGGAAAATAAGAAACCATGTCCTCCAGGTCACATAGATGTAGACCCAGCTTTGATGGTCTCACTACAAAGGAAGCCAAATCTCTTGAAAACAATATATAATTCAAGTGCAGAAGCTCAGAGGCAGTTTATCAAAAAGTTTTTAGGCCAGCAGAGCTCCATGTTTGTGGAGTGTTTACCCTGTCCCTTAGTTTTGGAAACTCCTCTACCACCTCCAAGGTTGTGAGCTCCTGAGCATTTTACATTCCAGATATGTATTCACTGATTTTGTAACTCTTCTCCTCTAATTGTGTCTTACTTGGGGTGAAGGTAATGTCAAGGCATTCTTCTGGATGAGAGCGGGAGGATATTTGTGCAGCATATATTTACATACACATTGGATTCATTTTCCAATTTTCCATTCGAAGTACTGAATCCCTGACACTAACCCATACCAAGTAGACTCAGACTATTCATCCTAATATAATGGGGAAAATTAACCCAACACAATAGAAATACAAGCACTTCAGAGGAGACATGTTGTATAGTTGGACGTGACATTTGCATTATATTAGTTAGGAGATATAAATCTAGTCAAATTTTAATGGAAATATTCTCCATGTGTTTTTAAACTTAACAAATATGTGAATGCTTGTTTCCCTTTTCTGTAGCCTATTCACACAAGCATATTTATATGCATATATAGAATCCTACCAGGTATCACACGTACATTTTTGTGAGGTGGCTTTCTTGGCAGATACAAATTGTGAGAAGAGTTCACTCCTCCTAAATGCTGTTGGAAATGAAAATTCAACCTATAGGAGAGCGTCCGAGTAGAACAACATTATACATAAACTCATGTTCAGTAAAATAAATATGTTTGCATCTGTGGATGATATATATTTACTGATGAATTTCGATTCGCATGTATATTGGCACTTTTTAATGTCTGTGAGTGTTGTGTGTGTTTGTGTGTGTGTGTGTGTGTGTGTGTGTGTGTAGATATAGATATAGATATACTCTCCAAATTTTTCAAAATATGAAATATATATGTCTAATATACACTCTCTAAATTCATTCATGTTCATGTATGTGGATTTATAATCCACTTTTCACAAGATTATAATCAGAAATATTCATCCACCTGAAATACATATTTGTTTCCTAGTACTGAAAACTAACTTCAGTGAATGGTGCATACAAATCCTAATTATTCTACAGTAACTGACCCAGTCTAAAATCAATGCAAGTAGACTCCTATGGGACATGATATGTAATTTGTCATTCATTTGTATTCGACACTGCTACATTATTGTTTCTTCAGTTTTTGCACATCATAGGATATACATTTCATCCACAAGTTCACAAATTAATAGGCATTTGTTTCAACTTTAATCACTTCTTGCTTCTGAACACATGTATTCTCAGGGTTTCTTGACTGGTCTTTTCATGAGACTTCTTTCCATACACATTATTTTGAATTTCCATAATCATTTTTAAGCAAACCTCACACACTCTTCATGATAAAACTAAACACAAATATTTCCATTACATATATACCTGGTTGGAATGAATGATTGTATATCAATATACGATTTCCTTTAATTTTTCAGATATCAGTTCTATTCATTATTTCAAGTTCAAAAAAGTTATATTATTTATTCACAGTATGGTCTATTCATGCTTTTTCTCTATGTTCATAGAAACAGGGTACACCTCTTTGTACCCCGATTCTTATTTTACATCTTCAATATATTGCTCCCAGAAATGGTTAAAGAAATACTCATGTCACCTCATTATCACAGTAATATTCTGGACAAAAATGGAAAGGTCACACTTATGATTGTACCAAATCCTAAATGGAAGGTGAACATGGATTTCTAAAAACATCCGTGTCCAGGTTGCCTAATGCTGTCAATTGTCAATCCTATTGGTGACTACATTTTTGTTTTTTCCTAATTTATATATTCAAACATAACCCTGTTGAAAATGTCCAATTCTATCACTCACTTTATAATTTGCCTGATTTCGTAATGTTTCTATTGATATCTGCTTTTCTACATATTTTCCCCAGTTCAACATAGTGACTGACTCTTCATATGAGCTGACATTTACATTCACTCTATAACCAAAAGTGTATTGCTAAAGAACTTTTGGTCCAAATCCTATACTCACTCTTCTTCCTAAACCTACCGACTATCTTCCTAATCATACTGAATATCCCTTTTTGACTGGATGTTCTCTTCTAAATTAAATCATCCAATGTACAAAGTCCTATGCCATTGTATATCGAATTATCTGAGACATCTTTGCAGAACATAATTCAAAGCTAAGTATCCCAATCAAGGGCAAAACCCTTCTGGGCTTCAAATCATACCTAGATTTCTCTTTTCATACTTACATATCACCTCTATATTCTTGTAAATATTGCAGGTTACCAATACCATTATTCATCGCACAGAATCGTTCGTAACCCAAATCAAACCTGTTTTTAACCCCAAGTATACACTGTTCCCTCAATCATTTTACAGAAGAGCAGGGACGGAGTGGTTCTTACAATACAGGAAAGTTGGGGACCTTCCACCTAATGAGAACCTCAAATGTCCATGCAAAAATGATACCTGGAGAAGTTGTACACAGGTATGAAGCAACTGAGAGAGCAAAAGTCATCTTCCATGGCAAACAACCTGGTCAGGATGAAGGGATGTTTCTGAATCTGCATCTCTCTTCTTATTGTAGAGAAGAGGGACCAAACCAGGCCTTAGTGGAAAGTTGTTCCCGGGTGCCAATGGTTGATATACATTCTAACTTATGAAAGTGTCACAGGAAGTAGGGGCAACCTCCATCTTATGTTACCCTTGGAAGCAACTGTTAAGACAAAGTGGTTGCCAAGGCAGTGACCTCATTCAGTTCCAAAGAATGTGACATACCTCATTTCCTTGGTGATGGAACTCTCTGAACTTGGTATCCAAGAAGCCAGGCACCCAGATGCAGTCCCAGTGCCAGTCCCAGTGGGCTCACTTGTTTGGATTTCCCAAGGACAGAGTCAATTTTCTTGGTACCTAATGATGTGAGAATGGCCAAATGTCAGGAGAGCTCTGAAGGTGGACCATTTCTGAGAAAACAGGTAGTGGATAACCACTTTTTCCTGACATCTTCACAGAGTTGGTCAAGGAAACACAATCTGAGAGAAGACAGGCCATTTCGGGGGAACATTGTATGGCCCACTGGTCAGAGGACACTCCAGATAGTCACAGACCTACTTGGGGGAAGGAGGTGCCTTTGTGGGATTGGGTGTGGGTTTGTTGTTTTGTCTCATGTTCTGAGAATAGATAGGAAAGGCGGTTTGTTTGGATTGGACTGGACAGTTTCTAGTAAGTCATTTGACACGGCGAGTGTTTCTGTGTCTGTGTATCCCACTGTGTCCGTTGTTGTACACATTAGAAAAGAGAATGCATTAATGGATGTGTCCTGTCTAGTATAAATCTTCCCATAATTCATCCTGCCCAATATATGAATGGACTGCAGTTTGTCTTATCGATGTGCAACACCTGCTATCTTTCTAAGTTGTTGTTTTCTTCCTGAATTCTGGCCAATCTCCAGAATAGGCTCATGGATTTGTGTCCTAAATATGTACCACCTCCAAGCTCGGTGACATGACCATGTACTGGATAGCTGAAGAGAATGGCGAGCATCTCAGAAAACTCAGATATCAGTGTGACCAGGATAGTCTCAGTGCAAAAACCCTGCTTTGGGCCTTTTGCTTACTTATTGTTGTGTTGCACTGAATGTCAGGAAGGTCTTTGCTCAGGCCACCCCTTTGTGAAGCCTGAAGAAAACAGTTTTCAAATGGAAATGAATGGGCCTCACCTGTGGCTCTTGCTTAATTGCTTTCGAAAGGGATGTGTCTTTATCAGCCTCTTGGACCTGTGTGTGGCTGTGACTTAGATTCTCAGCACCTGATGGATCTTAAGAATGATCCCATGTGAGCTTCCAAAACCAAAATGGCAAAAAATATCATTCATTGTGGATGAAGTCTCTTGCCTTCCTCTGTTAGGTTCCTGCACTCCATCAAATGAGAATAGGGATTCTTTGGGTCAAATGAGTTTTTCAAAGCTCTGCAGAGGTGCTTGTGTTTTTGCATGACTCTAAATCACCTAAAGAATCGATATCTAAAATCAGTAGGCGACAAATTGGAGGAACACAGAAGTATTAACGGCAGGCTTATTTGTTCACTCCTCATTCACAGAAACTGTGTCCAGGCTACCCTGACGTTAGGCAAATGAGGGGCAAACGAGCTGATTTTGGACACTGTCTTGGGCTGCGCCCCTCATGGAAACCTCCAGCCAGAGGTTAAGATGATTCCCTATATGGAATAAGATGAGGGCCATGTGGGAGTGTTTTGGTTTTAATTTTGGTCATTTGTGTGGCATTGGAAAAAATGACTGGGTACACGTAGGCTTGAACTCTGGTGTGATATCCCTTGGAGACTGGGTTTTGGAACTGAACTCAGAGAAACATTGTCATGAATTTTGTTGGGATTTTAATAGGCCAAGCATGAAAGTCGCTCTTGGAAACTGAGACCTAGGCCCCGGGTGGATTTCCACAGAGGCCTGGGAATCTCAGCAAGGATATCACATGATTTTATTGTTAAAGAAATGGCAGCCATAGTTGAGAGTCAAAACACACATGGACCTCACATTGTAGACCTCAATGGGCCTGGCCTAATGTGACCTTTTGTCCACTCTTTGGGAAACCTTGCCTGTGAGAGTTCTCCAGAGAATTCATTGAAATGAGCTTCCTCACCATTTAATGTTTGCTGCATGAATTGAAATCCACAGTGCCTCCAACTTCATGCTCGAGAAATGGATAGATAAATACCATGAAATTTTTAAAATTTCTATGACCAGGTGGCACTGGAGAAATATTGGATGTCCTGTTACTGTTCATGAGTATACCAGACAGTGCCTTGATTTTCTGAGTTTCATGAAAATGATGTAGAACAGAGATGCCAGTAAGTTGGAGCCTGCTGAGTAGTGGGTCTAGAGCAGTGGTGGGGAGGTGTTTGATAAAACATCCGTGGTAGGGCCATGTGGACCTACCATTGGATTCCAAATGGCTTGTAACTGACATGGTGCAGCCAGCAGACCCTTATATGTAAAGGCATCTTGTTATATGGAGAGTTTTCAGAGGAAAATGAAGAATCAGGTTGATATGGACAAGGGGGCAATGGGGCAAGCTGTGAGAGATAGAAGCCTAGTTTGTGAATTCTCTTGCAGACCCTGACCCACCACTCGTGACAACTCCCTCCAGCACTGTGTCTCAGTTTAGCTCCTAGTATTTCGTGAAACAAATACCAAACTCACAATGCAGCAGGAAAAACACCACAAAAAGTGGTGGAGGACCTAATGGCTTCACAGTCCACACGGGGAGACACTTAGTCCCCAGTGGCCTCAGATTACCTACAAAGAGAGGATTCAGCACTGCTTCATCTTGTTCATTGGAAAATAAGAAACCATGTCCTCCAGGTCACATAGATGCAGACCCAGCTTTGATGGTCTCACTACAAAGGAAGCCAAATCATCTGAAAACAACATATATTTCAATTGCGGAAGCTCAGACGCAGTTTCTCAAAAAGTTTTTAGGCCAGCAGAGCTCCATGTTTGTGGAGTGTTTACCCTGTCCCTTAATTTTGGAAACTCCTCTACCACCTCAAAGGTTGTGAACTCCTGAGCATTTTCCATTCGAGATATGTATTCACTGATTTTGTAACTCTTCTCCTCTAATTGCGTCTTACTTGGGGTGAAGGTAATATCAAGGCATTGTTCTGGATGAGAGTGGGAGGATATTTGTGCAGCATATATTTACATACACATTGGATTCATTTTCCAATTTTCCATTCAAATACTGAATCCCTGAAACTAACCCATACCTAGTAGACTCAGACTATTCATCCTATTATAATGGGAAAAATTAACCCAACACAATAGAAATACAAGCACTTCAGAGGAGACATGTTGTATAGTTGGACTTGACATTTGCATTATATAAGGTAGGTGTTATAAATCTAGTCAAATTTTAATGGAAATATTCTCCATGTGTTTTTAAATTTAACAAATATGTGAATTCTTGTTTTCCTTTTCTGTAGCCTATTCACACATGTATATTTATATGCATATATAGAATCCTACCTGGTATCACACGTACATTTTTGTGAGGTGGCTGTCTTGGCAGATACAAATTGTGAGAAGAGTTCACTCCTCCTAAAACTGTTTTAATGAAAATTCAACCTATAGGAGAGCGTCCTAGTAGAACAACATTATACATAAACTCATGTTCAGTAAAATAAATATTTTTGCATCTGTGGATGATATATATTTACTGATGAATTTCTATTGGCATTTATATTGGTACTTTTTAATGTCTGTGAGTGTTGTGTGTGTGTGTGTGTGTGTGTGTGTGTGTGTGTTTATAGATATAGATATAGATATACTCTCCAAATTTTTGAAAATATGGAATATTTTTGTCTTATTTTGCACTTCCTAAATTTTTCATATTCATGAATGTGTATTTATAATCATCTCTTCTCAAGATTATTCTCAGAAACATTCATATACCCTACTAGACTCTGACTACTAATACTAATATAATGGAGAAAAATATCCCAAACAGAATAGAAATACAAGCATTTCAGAAGGGACATGGTGTATAGTTGGACTTGCCTTTTGCATGATATAAGGTAGGAGTTATAAATCTATTCAATTTGCTGAAATACTTTTCCATATGTTATTTTTTTTTTGACACAAAACAAAATTTAATCTTTGAAAACTAAATAAAATTGACACATCCTTAACCAAGCTAATGAAGAAAAAAAACCTCAAATTACTAAAATTAAGGATCGTAAAAGAACTTTTACAGAGTACACAACTAAAATACAGAGAATAATTAAAAACTAATTTGAAAATTTATACTCTAATAAATTAAAATACCATGATGACATCAATAAAATTTTAGAGATATACCCAAACTGAATTAGTAGGACATGAACCATTTAAACAAATCAATTTCAAGCAATAAAATAGAAGTTGCTGTCAACAGCCTACCAATCAAGCAACGCCCAGGAACAGACAGATTCTCAGTCAAGTTCTACAAGACCTTCAAAGAAGCATTCATCACAATACTCCTCAAATTATTCCATAAAATAGAAAAGCATGGAACTCCTCCAAACTCATTTCATGAGGATAGTATCACTCACATACCAAAATCAGACAAAGACACATCAAGGAAAGAAAACTTCAGAGCAATATTCCTGACAAACATATATACAAAAATTCTCAATAAAATTCTTTTTTTTAAGCCAAAGTTAATCAAAAGGGATAAAGAGGGACACTACACACTATTCCATGTGTTTTTAAAGTTAAGAAATATATGAATTCCTGTCTCCCTTTCTCTGTAGCCTATTAAGCACATGTATTTTTATATGCACAAATAGAATCCTACCTGGTTTCACACGTACATTCTTGTGAGGTGGCTGACTTGGCAGATACTATTTGTGAGAAGAGATCACTCCTCCTAAATGCTGTTGGTACAGAAAATTCAACCCATGGGTGAGCTTCCTAGATGAACAACATTCTACATACATCCATGTTCAGTAAAATGAATATTTTGGGATATGCGGATGAGTTATTTTTCATGATGAATTTCGATTGACATATATATTGTGACATTATAATGTGTGTGTGTTTGTGTGTCTATATATATATATATATATATATATATATATATATATATAGTCTCCAGATTTTCCAAAATATGAAATATATGTCTTCTTATACACCGCCTGAATTCATTCATATTCATATATGTGGATTTATAATTAACTTTTAACAAGTTTATTCTCAGAAATATACATCCACTGACATACATATTTGTTTCCTAGTACTGAAAACTAACTTCAGGGAAGGGTTCTTACAAATCCTAATATTTCTAGAGTAACTGACCAAGTTTAACATCAATGCAAATACATTCCTATTTGATATGATGTGTTTGTTAAAGTTCATTTTTATTCAAACTTCGTACGTTATTATTTATTCAGTTTATGGACATCATAAAATATATTCTTTCATTCACAAGTTCACAAATTTATAAATATTTGGTTCACTTTCAATCACTTCCTCCTTCGGAACACATATATTCCTTCATGTTTCTTGACGGGTCTTTTCACTGGACTTCTTTCTAAACACGTTATTTTCGATTGAATAATCATTTTTGAAGCAAAACTCACACACTATTCATGATAAACGGTAACCCTAATAATACCATTAGATATATAACTGGTTGGAATTAATGTACGTATATCAATATATGATTTCCTCTATATTTTCAGATATTAAAACAATCCATTATTTAAATTTGGAACCAGTCATATAATTTTTTCACAGTATGGTCTATTAATGCATCATCTCTATATTCATCAACACAGGGTAAACCTATTAGTATCCCCAGTACTAATTCATATGTTTTCAAAATATTGCTCCCAGAAAAGGTGGAAGAAATACTCATGTCACCTGATCTACATATACATATTATCACAGTAATATTCTGGACACAAAATGCAAAGGCCACCGTTATGATTGCAATAAAGCCTCAATGGAATGTGAACATGGATTACTAAAAACATCCATGCCCAGTTTGCCTAATGCTCTCAAATGTCAATCCAATTGGTGACTACATTTTTGTTTCTTTTTAAGATTATGTATTCAACCTCAACCCTGTTGAAAATGTCTAATCCTATCACTCACGTTATACTTTGCCTGATTTCCTAATGTCTCTATTGATGTCTGCTTTCCTACATATTTTTTCCCAGTTCATCATTGTGCCCGACTTTTCACATATGGTGCCATTAATATTCACTCTCTAACCGAAACCTATTGCTAAAGAACTTTTGGTCCAAATCCTAGACTCACTCTTCCTTCTAAACCTACGGACTATCTTTCTAATCCTACACACTATCCCTTTTTCACTGGATGTTCTCTTCTACATTCAATCATCTGAGGTACAGGGTCTTATGCCATTGTATATCGATTTAACTGAGACCTCGGTGCAAAACATTACTCAAGCTAAGGATCCCAATCAAGGGCCCAAATCCTTCTGAGCTTAAAATATTACCTAGATTTCTGTTTTCATACTTATATTTTACCTCTATATTCTTTTAAATATCGCTGGTTCCCAATACCATTATTCATCCAGCAGAATGATTCCTAAGCCAAATGGAACATGCTATTGACCCTAACCATACAATGTTCCCTCAATCTCACTTTACAGAAGAGGAGGGATAAAGTTGATATTACAATACAGGAAGTTAGGAGATCTTCCACCTGCTGAGTACCTCAAAATCCATGCAGAAATAATCCCTGGAGAAGATGTTGGCAGCTATGAAAAACCTGAGAGAACAAAAGTCATATTCCATGGCAAACAACATGGTCAGGATGAAAGGATGTGTCTGAGTCATCCTCTCTATTTTTAATGCAGGGAAGATGGACCAAAGCAGGCCTGTGTGGAGAGCTGTTCCCAGGTGACTATGGTTTCTATACCATTCTAACATGTGAATGTATCACAGGAAGTAGGGCAGCCTCCATGTCAGGAGACACTAGGACGCAACTGTTAGGACAAAGTGGTGGCCAAGACAGGGACCTCATTTATTTCCTGAAGGTAGTGACCTCACCTCATTTCCTTGGTGATGGAACTCTCTGAATTTTGTGATCCAGGAAGCCAGGCACCCAGAGCCAGTCCCAGTCCCAGTTGCAGTGGGCTCACTTGTTTGGATTCACTAAGGACAGAGTCAGTCTTTCTTGGTACCTACTGATGTAAGGGTTGCCAAATACCAAGAAAGCTCTGAAGAGGGGTCTTTCCTGAGAGGACAGGAATTGGCTCACCACTGCCTCCTGACAACTTCACAGAGTTGACCAAGGAGACCAGATGTGAGACAGAAAGGCCATTTCTGGGGAACATCATATGGCCTACCAGTCAGAGGACACTCCAGATAGTGACAGACCTACTTGTGGGAAAAAGTTGCATTTGTGGGTGTTGGTTTGTGTTTGTGGTTTTTTCTCATGTTCTGAGAATAGGTAAAAAAGGAGGTTTGTTTGGTTTGGAGTGGACTGTTTCCAGTAAGTCATTTGACAAGGAGACTGTTTCTATGTCTGTGTATCCCACTGTATTTTTTTTTGTAGATATTAGAAAAAAATAGCTCATTGGTTGTGTCCTGTCTAGTAGAAAGCTTCCCAGCATGCATCCTTTCCAATTAATGAATGGACTGAGGCTTGCCTTATCCATGGGCAACACCGGCTATCTACCTAATTTTCCATTTTTTCATGAATTCTGGCCACTCTCAAGATTAGTATCATGTATTTTTGTACAAGATATGTACCACCTCCAAGCTCTGTGACATGGCCATGTACTGGATAGCTGAAGGGAATGGCGAGCATCTCAGAAAACTCATATATCAGAGTAACCAGGAAAGTCTCCGTGGAGAAACCCTGCTTGGGGCCTTTTGATTACCTATTGTTCTGTTGCTCTGAATGTCAGAAAGGTCTTTGCCTCAGGCCACCCCTTTGTGAAGCCTGAAGAAAACAGTTTTAAAATGGAAATGAATGGGCATCACCTGTGGCTCTTTGCTTCATAGCTTTGAAAATGGATGTGTCTGAATCAGCCTCTTGGCCCTGTGTGAGCCTGTGGTTTAGATTTTCAGCACCTGATGAATCTAAAGAAAGATCCCATGTGGGCATCCAAAACCTAAATGGAAAAAAGATCAGTGATTGTGGATGATGCCTCTCGCCTTCCTCTGTAAGATTCCTGACCTCCATCAAGTGAGAATAGGGATCATTTGTGTCAAATAAGTTCTTCAAAGGGCTGCAGAGGGGAGACAATAGGTGCTTGGGTTTTCTTATAACTCCAATTCACACTAAAAATCTATACCCCACAGTCAGTATGCCTCAAATTTGAGAAGTGGAGTAGTATTAACGGCAGGCCTATTTGATCACTTCTGTTTCACACTAACGTTGTCCAGGCCACCCTGACTTTAGGCAAATGAGGGGCAAGGGAGTTTATTTTTGACACTGTCTTGGGCTGTGCCCCTCATGGAAACCTCCAGCTAGAGGTTATGATTAGTGTCTATATAAAAGATGAAGAGGGCCGTGTGAGAGTGTTTTGGTTTTAATTGTCATCATTTGTGTAGCAATTGGAAGAGATGCCTGGGTCCACCTGGGCTTGAACTCTGTTGTGATTCCCCTTAGAGACTGAGTTGTGTAACTGACCTCAGAGATGTATTGCCATGAATTGTGTTGGGATTTCAGGAGGCCACACATGAGATTCACCATTGGAATCTGAGATCTTGGCCCAGGGTGACTTTACACAGAGCACTGGGAATCTAAGCCACGATATCACAAGATTTTATTCTGAAAGATTCCAGCCATAGTTGAGAGTCAAAACACACATGCAACTCACATTGTAGACCTCAATGGGCCTGGCTTCATGAGACCTTTTGCCCACTCTTTGGGAAGCCTTGCCTGTGAGAGTTCACCAGAGCTTTCATTGAAATGAGATTCCTAACCATTTATTGGTTCCTGTATAAATTGAATCCCACAGTGCCTCCAACTTCATTATTGAAAAATATCTAGATATATACCATGGCACTGGAGAACATTTGGATGTCCTGTTGCTAATCATGATTGTACCAGACAGTGCCTTAATTGACTGTGTTTCATGAAAATGCTGTAGAACATAGATGCCAGTAAGTTGGAGCCTGCAGACTAGTGGGCATAAAGCAGTGGAGTGTAGGTGTGTGAAAAAACATCAGTTGTGGGTCCACGTGGATCTGGCATTGGCTTAGAAATGACTTGTCACTGACATGGTACATCCAGCAGACCCTTCTATGTAAAGGCATCTTGTTATATGGAGAGGATTCCTGCCAATGATCAGAATAAGGGGGCTATTGTCGAGTTGAAAAGCTATGTGGGATTTAAGCCTCATTGGTGCATTTTACTGCAGACCCTCACCCACCACATATGAGAGTACATCCTCCAGCACTGTGTCCCAGTGGAGCTCCTTGTATTTCGTGAAGCCAATACAAAACTCACAGTGCAGCAGTAAGAAACACCACGAAAGTGGAGCATGAACAAATGGCTTTACAGACAACACGGTTAGATACTTAGACCCCAGTGGCCAAAGTTTACCTACAAATAGAGAATTCAGCACTGCTGCCTCATGTCCACTAGAAAATAAGGAACCATGTCATCCAGGTCACATAGATGGAGACCCAGCATTGATGGTCTCACTACAAAGGAAGCAAAAGCTCCTGACAAAAACATATTTCAACTGCCCAACCTCAGAGGCAGTTTCTCAAAAAGTCATTAGGCCAGCAGAGCTCCATGTTTGTGAAGTGTTTACCCTCTCCCTTTTTGTAAACTGTTCTACCTCCTACAAGTTTGTGAAGTTCTGAGCATTTTCCTTTCCACATATGTATTCACAGATTTTCTAACTCTTCTCCACTAATTGTGTCTTATTTGGGGCGAAGGTAATGTCAAAGCATTGTTCTGGCTGAGAGTGGGAAGATTTTTGTGTAGCACATATTTGCATACATATTAGATTCATTTTCCTATTTTCCATTTGAAATACTGAATCCCTGACACTAACCCATACCCTACTAGACTCTGACTACTAAACCTAATATGATGGAGAAAAAGAAACCTAACAGAATAGAAATACAGGCCTTTCATAGGAGGCATGGTGTATACTTGGACTTGCCTTCTGCTTTATCAATGGTATGTGTTATAAATCTAGTCAACTTTTCATTGTAATACTTCTCCATGAGTTTTTAAAGTTAACACATATGTAAATTTCTGTCTCCCTTTCTCTGTAGCCTATTCATCAAATGTATTTTTTTATGCATTTTTAGAATTCTACCTGGTATCACATGTACATTCTTGTGAGATCGCTTATTTTGGAAGATACAAATTGTGAGAAGAGATCGCTCCCTCTAAATACAGATGGAACTGGAATTTCCACCTGTGGGTGAATTTCCTAGATGAACAATATTATGTATAAATAAATGTTCAGTAAAATGAATATTTTTGGGTACGTGGATGATATATATTTCATAATGAATTTCGAATGGCATATATATTGCTACATTTTAATGTCTGTGTATGTGTGTATCTATCTATTTATCTATCTATCTATATAGATATAGATATCTACTCTTAAGATTTTCAAAATATGAAATATATGTGTCTTATTATACACTCCCTAAGTAAACTCATGTGTGTGTATGTAGATTTATAATCAACTTTTCACAAAATTATTCTTAGAAATATTCATCCACCTTAAATACATATTTTTTCCTAGTACTGAAAAGTAAATTAAGTGAATGGTGTATACAATTCGTAATATTTCTACAGTGACTGAACCAGTTTCACATCAATGTAAGTAGACACCTATGGGACCATGATGTGTATTTTGAAGTTCATTTTTATTCAGACACTGGTACATTACTATTTCTGCAGTTTATGGACATTAAAGGATATATCCTTTCATCCACAATTTCACAAATTTATAGGCATTTGGTTCACTTTCAATCACTTCCTACTTCAGAACACATGTATTCCTCCATGTTTCTTGACTGTTCTTTTCATGAGATTCTTTCCAAACACAGTATTATTGATTTCCATAATCACTTTTGAAGCCAAACTCACACACTCTTCATGATAAACCATAACGCTAATATTACCATTAGATGTATAACTGGTTGGAATGAATGTATGTATATCAATATAAGATTTCCTATATATTTTCAGATATCAGTTCAATCCATTATTTAACGTTTGAACCAGTTATATTATTTATTCACAGTATGGTCTATTAAGGCATCATCTCTATATTCGTAGACCGATGGTATACCTGTTTGTATCCCCAATACTAATTTTTAAGTCTTTAAAATATTGCTTTCAGAAATGGTGGAAGAAATACTGTAGTCACCTGATATACATATACATTTCATCACGGTAATATTCCTGAAACAAAATGCAAGGGTCACACTTATGATTGTATCAAAGCCTATATTGAAAGTGAGCATGTATTACTAACAACATCCATGCCCTGATTAACTAATGATCTCAAATATCATTCCTATTGGTGACTACATATTTGTTTCTTCCTAAGATTATATATTGAAACTGAACCCTGTTAAAAATGTCTTATCCTATCACCCACTTTGTACTTTGCCTTATTTCCTAATGTCTCTATTGATATCTGCTTTCCTACACATTTTCCCCAGTTTATCACTGTGACTGACTGTTCACATATGCTGACATTTACACTCACTCTCTAATCAAAACTCTATATCTAAAGAACATTTGGTCCAACTCCTCGACTCACTCAAATGGATTCTTCAAAGCCCTGCAGAGGGTAGCCCATAGTTGCTTGAGTTTTCTCATGACCCCAATTCACATAAAGAATCTATACCCCACAGAGAATAGGCCTCAAATTGGAGAAGTAGAGCAGTATTATTGGCAGGCCTATTTGATCACTCCTGCTTCACAGGAAGAGTTTCCATGCCACCCTGACTTTAGGCAAATGAGAGGCATGTGAGCTTATATTGGACACTGTCTTAAGCTGCGCCCTTCATGGAAACCTCCAGCCAGAGGTTATGATGAGTCTCTAAATTGAAGAAGATGAGGGCCATGTGGGAGTGTTTTGGTTTAATTGTGGTCATTTGTGTGGTGGTTGGAAGAGATGACTGGGTCCACCTGTGCTTGAACTCTGGAGTGATTCCCCTTAGAGACTGAGTTCTGGAACAGATCTCAGAGAAGTATTGGCATGAATTGTGTTGGGATTTTAGGAGGCCACGCATGAGAGTTGCCCTTGGAGACTGAGATCTAGGCCCAGGATAGCTTTCAAAGAGCACTGGGAATCTCAGCCAGGATATCACATGACTTTATTCAGAAAGACTTGGAAGCCATAGTTGAGAGTCAAAAAAAACATGGCCCTCAATTGTAGACCTCAATGGGCCTGGCTTAATGTGACCTTTTGGCCACTCTTTGGGAAGCCTTGCCTCTGAGAGTTCTCCCGAGCTTTAATTGAAATGAGCTTCCTCACCACTTCATGGTTCCCGAATGAATTGAATGCCACAGTGCCTCCAAATTTATCTTTGAAAATTGGCTAGATAAATACCATGAAATTTTTTAAATTCTTATGAACAGGTGGCACTGGAGAACCTTTGGATGTCTATTGCTGATCACGAGTGTACCAGACATTGCATTGATTGACTGGGTTTCATGAAAACGGTGAGAACAGAGATGCCAGAATGTTGAGGCCTGCTGACTAGTTTGCCTAGAGCAGTGGTGGGCAGGTGTATGATAAAACATCTGTCGTGGGGCCATGTGGATCTGCCATTGGCTTCCAAATGCCTTGTGACTGACATGGTGCAGCCAGCAGAACCATTCAAGTTAACGGACCTTATTATATGGAGAGGTTTCAGGGCAATATTCAGAATCAGGTTGATATGGACATGGGTGCAAGCTTTTGGGGATAGAAGCCTGGTTGGTGCATTCTCCTGCAGACCCTCACCCACTACACGTGAGAGTACTTTCTATAGCACTGTGTCCCAGTTTTTCTTTTTGTATTTTGTGAAGCCAATACCAAACTCCCAGTGCAGCAGTAAGAAACACCACGAAAAGTGAAGTATGACCAAATGGCTTCACAGACCACATGGTTAGACACTTAGACCCCAGTGGCCTCAGTTTACCTACAAAGAGAGAATTCAGAACTGCTGCCTCATGTTCTATTGCAAATAAGGAACCATGTCATCCAGGTCACATAGATGCTGACGCAGCTTTGATGGTCTCACTACAAAGGAAGCGAAAGCTCCTGACAACAACAAACATTTCAAGGGCCCAATTTCAGAGGCAGTTTCTCAGAAATTAATTAGGCCACCAGAGCTCCATGTTTGTGAAGTGTTTACCCTTTACCTTACTTTTGGAAATTCCTCTACCACCTCCAATGTTGTGAACTCCTGAGCATTTTCTTTTCCAGATATATATTCACAGATTTTCAAACTCTTCTCCACTAATTGTGTATTACTTGTGGTGAAGGAACTATCAAGGCATTTTTTTGGATGACAGTAGGAAGATTTTTGTCTAACAAATATTCGCATACACATTAGATTCATTTCCCTATTTTCCATTTGAAATACTGAATCCCTGACACTAACCCATACCCTACTAGACTCTGACTACTAATCCTAATATGATGGAGAAAAAGAAACCTAACAGAATAGAAATACAGGCCATTCATAGGTGGCATGGTGTATACTAGGACTTGCCTTCTGCTTTATCAAGTGTATGTGTTATAAATCTAGTCAACTTTTCATTGTAGTACTTCTCCATGAGTTTTTAAAGTTAACACATATGTAAATTTCTGTCTCCTTTTCTCTGTAGCCTATTCATCTCATGTATTTTATTATGCATATTTAGAATCCTACCTGGTATCACACATACATTCTTGTGAGGTCACTGTTTTTGGATGATACAAATTGTGAAAAGAGATCACTCCCCCTAAATACTGATGAAACTGAAAATTCAACAAATTGGTGAATTTCCTAGATGAACAACATTATACATAAATCCATGCTCAGTAAAAAGAATATTTTTGGATATGAGGATGATATATATTTCATGATGAATTTTGATTGGCATATATATTGCTACATTTTAATGTCTGTGTTTTTATCTTTATAAATAAATAAATATATATATATATATATATATATATATATATATATACATATATATATATATATATATATATATATATATATATATATATACTCTCCAGATTTTTCACAATATTAACTATATGTGTCTTATTATTCACTCCCTAAATACATTCATATTCATGTATGTGGATTTGTAATCAAATTTGCACAAGATTATTCTCAGAAAAATTCATCCACATAAAATACATATTTATTTTCCAGTACTGAAAACAAACTTCGGTGAATTGTGCTTACAAATCCTAATATTTGCATGGTAACTGACCCAGTTTAACATTAATGCAAGTATAATCCTATGGGACATGATGTGTATTTTGAAGTTCATTTTTATTCAACAGTGGTACATTACTATTTCTTCAGTTGATGGATATCATAGGATATAACTTTTCATCCACAAGTTCACAAATCTGCAGGCATTTGGTTCACTTTCAATTACTTCTTGCTTCAGAACATATGTATTCCTCCATGTTTCTTGACTGTTCTTTTCATGAGATTCTTTCCAAACACATTATTTTCGATTTCCATAATCATTTTTGAAGGAAAGAGGCGCCTTACTTACCCCCAGAAAGGTTCGTTGAGGTCTCCTTGTCCTGCGCTGCGTGATTCCCGGCCAATGCACCAAATGTAAGGTTCCGGCGAATGTTGGAGGAAGAGACCATCAAGAAACTGCGGCTCATGCAACAGTAAAAGCCGTTTATTGAGGATCCAATCCAGCATGCTGGGGCTACGTGCTCACTCAAGATGGGAGAGCATCCCAGAGCCCCGAGCAGGGGTTGAGCAGTGCTTAAGTACACTTTTTGGGCAGGGCGGGACTTTACATATATTACAGTCTCCTTTAAGAAATCATCATACACCACGGGAAAATCAAACAACAATTCCTAAACATGATTAGTTCATTTATTGGTGGGAACATGTAAGGCGTGAGTGATAGGTCAGTTCTAAAGCGGGGTACACATTCAAAATGATTGGTTTAGGCCCTGCAATGCCTATGTGCCAGGCCTCACAGGGTCCTAGGTTATTAAAAAACCAGGCGGTCAGGGGGAATATTTACTGGGTAGTCCGGGAATTGTCCTACAAGCTACAGGAATTTCAGGTTTTGCGTGTAGCATAGGAACTTAACAATACCTGGTCCTTTACATTTTAACTCAAGCCTTGCTGCTTAAAAACTTTACAACACCCAGTCTTTTACACTTTAACTTTTACACTTTAATTTCAATTTCTTTTACCCTTACAGATCACTCCTGGTGCACAAGAAGGGTGTCCAAGCCACCCTGACTTTAGGCAAATGAGGGCCAAGGGAGCTTATTTTGGACACTGTCTTGGGCTGTGCCCCTCATGGAAACCTCCAGCCAGATGTCATGATGAGTGCCTTTATGGAAGAAGAGGAGGGCAATGTGGGATTGTTTTGGTATTAATTGTGGTCATTTGTGTGACGGTTGGAAGAGATGACAGGGTCCACCTGGGCTTGAAGTCTGGTGTGAATCCCCTTAGAGACTGAGTTCTGGAACTGACCTCAGAGAAGTATTGCATGAATTGTGTTGAAATTTTAGGAGGCCACGCATGAGAGTCGCTCTTATAAACTGAGATCAAGGCCCAGGGTGGCTTTCCACAGAGCACTGGGAATATCAGCCAAGATATCCCATGATTTTATTCTTAAAGACTTGGTAGCCATAGTTGAGAGTCAAAACACACATGGAACTCACAACGTATACCTCAATGGGCCTGGCTATATTTGACCTTTTGGCCACTCTTTGGGAAGCCTTGCCTATGAGAGTTCTCCAGAGTTTCATTGAAATGAGCTTCCTCAACATTTAGTGGTTCTTGAAACCCACAGTGCCTCCAACTTCATCCTTGAAAAATGGCTAGATAAATACCATGAAATTTTTGAAAATCCCATGACCAGGTGGAACTGGAGAATCTTTGGGTGTCCTGTTGCTGATCATGAGTATACTAGAGGGTGCCTTGATTGACTGGGTTTCATAAAAATAATGTAGAAAAAAGATGCCAGTAAGTTGGAGCCTACTGAGTAGTGGGCCTAGAGCAGCGGTGGGCAGGTGTGCAGGTGTGTGATAAAACATCTGTGGTAGGTCCATGTGGTTTGGCCATTGGCTACCAAATGCCTTGTGAAGGACATGGTGCAGCCAGCAGACCCTTATTTGTAAAGGCATTTTGATATATGGAGAGGTTTCAGGGCAATTTTCAGAATCAGGTTGACATGGTCAATGGTGCAAGCTATGTGGGAAAGAAGCCTGGTTGGTGCATTCTCCTGCAGACCGTGACCCACCACAGTGACAGAACTCTCTCCAGCACTGTGTCCCAGTTGAAATTGTTGTATTTCGTAAAGCAAATACCAAAGTCCCAGTGTAACAGCAAGAACCACAACAGAAAGTGGAAGAGGACCAAATGGCTTCACAGTCCACACGGGGTGACACTTAGCCCCCAGTGGCCACAGTTTACCTACAAAGAGAGAATTCAGCACTGCTGCCTCAGGTTCATTGGATAATAAGAAACCATGTCCTCCAGGTCACATAGATGCAGACCCAGCTTTGATGGGCTCACTATAAAGGAAGCTAAAGCTCCTGACAACAACATATATTTCAAGTGCCCAACCTCAGAGGCAGTTTCTCAAGAAGTATTTAGGCCAGCAGAGCTCCATGTTTGTGGAGTGTTTACCATGTCCCTTACTTATGGAAACTGCTCTATCACCTCCAAGGTTGGGAAATCCTGAGCGTATTCCATTCCAGATATGTATTCACGTATTTTCTAACTCTTCTCCTCTAATTGTGTCTTACTTGTGGCAAAGGTAATGTCAAGGCATTGTTGTGGATGAAAGTGGGAAGATTTTTGTGTAGCACATATTTGCATACACATTGGATTCATTTTCCAATTTTCCATTCAAAATACTGAATCCCTGACACGAAACTATACCCTACTAGACTCTGACTACTATTCCTAATATGATGGAGAAAAATAACTCAAACAGAATAGAAATACAAGCAGTTCAGAAGAGGCATGGTGTATAGTTGGACTTGCCGTTTGCATTATGTAGGTTAGGTGTTATAAATCTAGTTAATTTTTAATTGAAATAGTTCTCCATGTGTTTTTAAAGTTAATGAATATGTGAATTCCTGTATCCCTTTCTCTCTAGCCTATTCAGCACATGTATTTTTATATGCACATATAGAATCCTACCTGGTATCACATATACATTCTTGTGAGGTGGCTGACTTGGCAGATACAAATTATGAGAAGAGATCACTCCTGCTAAATGCTGTTGGATCTTAAAATTCAACCTATGGGTGACCTTCCTAGTTGAACAACATTATTCATAAATCCATGTTCATTAAAATTAATATTTCGGGATCTATGAATGATATATATTTCACCATGAATTTCGATTGGCATATATATTGCCACTTTATAATGTCTGTGTGTGTTTTGTATATATATACTCTCCAGATTTTTCACAATATGAAATATGTGTCTTATTATTCACTCCCTAAATACATTCATATTCATGTATGTGGATTTGTAATCAACTTTGCACAAGATTATTCTCAGAAATATTCATCCACCTGAAATACTTATTTGTTTCCTAGTACTGAAAACAAACTTCAGTGAAAGGTGCATACAAATCCTAATATTTCTACCGTAACTTACCAAGTTTAACATCAATGCAAGTAGATTCCTATGGGACATGATGTGTATTTTGACGTTCATTTTTATTTAAAACTGGTACAGTACTATTTCTTCAGTTTATGCACATCCATGGATAAATTTTTCACCCAAAATTTCAAAATTAAAGACATTTGTTTCACTTTCAATCACTTCCTGCTTCCGAACACATGTAGTCCTCCAGGTTTTTCGACTGGTCGTTTCATGAGACTTCTTAACAAACACATTATGTTCGATTTCCATAATCACTTTTGAAGGAAAACTCACACACCCTCTTCATGATAAACCATAACCCTAATATTACCATTAGACTTATAATTGGTTGTAATGAATGTATGTATACCAATATCAATATAAGATTTCCTGTATATTTTCAGATATCAATTTATTCTAACTCCAATTTCTAAAGTTGGATCCAGTTATATTATTTATTCACAGTACGATCTATTCA
The DNA here is from genome assembly GCF_048772815.1 of Callospermophilus lateralis. Classification (NCBI taxonomy): domain Eukaryota; kingdom Metazoa; phylum Chordata; class Mammalia; order Rodentia; family Sciuridae; genus Callospermophilus; species Callospermophilus lateralis. The sequence goes on along the minus strand of NW_027514418.1, from coordinate 312,547 downwards.
TGCATCATCTCTATATTCATAGACACAGGGTACACCTATTTGTATACCCAATACTAATTTATGGGTTTTAAAAATATTGCTTCCCATAATGGTGGAAGAAATACTCATGTCACCTGATCTACATATACATTTTATCACAGTAATATTCTGGACAAAAATGCAAAGGTCACACTTATGATTGTACCAAACCCTAAATTGAAAGTGAGTATATATTACTAAAAACATCCTTGTCCAGGATGCCTAATTCTCCCAAGTGTCAATATTGTTGGGGACTATATATTTGTTTCTTCCTATGATTATATATTCAACCTCAACCCTGTTGAAAATGTCTAATCCTATCACGCATTTTATAATTTGTCTGATTTCCTAATGTCTCTATTGAGACCTGCTTTCCTACATATTTTCCCCAGTTCATCATTGTGACTGACTCTTCACATGTGCTGACATTTACATTCACTCTCTAAACGAAACCCTATTGCTAAAAAACTATTGGTCCAACTCGAAGACTCACTCTTCTTCCTAAACCTACTATCTTCCAAATCCTACCGACTATCCATTTTTGACTGGATGTTCTCTTCGACATTCAGGCATCTGAGGTGCAAGGTTTTATTCCATTGTGTATAGATTTATCTGAGACTAAAATGCAGAATGTAATTCAAAGCTAAATATCCCAAAGAAGGGCCCAATGCCCTTTCTGGCTTCAAATCGTAACTAGATTTATGTTTTCATACTTATATTTCAAATATATATTCTTATAAATTTTGCAGGTTCCCAATACCATTATTCATCCAGCAGAATGATTCCTAACACAAGTCAAATATGTTATTGACCCTAACCATACACTGTTCCCTCATTCTAAATTTACAGAGAGGAGGGACAGAGTTGGTCTTACAATACAGGAAAGTAGGGGATCTTCCACCTGCTGAGAACCTCAAAGTTCCATGCAGAAATGTTGACTGAAGAAGATGTAGGCAGCTATGAAGAACCTGAGAGAACAAAAGTCATGTTCAATGGCAAACAACCTGTTCAGGATGAAGGGTTCTGTCTGAATCAGCCTCTCACATCTTAATTTAGAGAAGATGGACCAAACCAGGCCTGTGTGGGTAGCTGTTTCTGGGTGCCTATGGTTGTATACCATTCTAAATTGTGAAAGTGTCACAGGAAGTAGGGGCAGCCTCCTTCTCATGTGACACTTGGAAGCCACTGGTAGGACAAAGTGGTTGCCAAGGCAGTGACCTCATTCAGTTCCTAAAGGAAGTGACCTCACCTCACTTCCTTGGTGATGGAAATCTCTGAACTTGGGATTCATGAAGCCAGGCACCCAGAGCCAGTCCTAGTCCCAGTCCCAGTGGTCTCACTTGTTTGGATTTACCAAGGACAGTGTCAGTCTTTCTTGGTACCTACTAATGTGAGGATGGCCAAATGCCAGGAAAGCTCTAAAGAGGGGTCATTCCTGAGAAAGCAGGTAGTTTCTCACCTCTGGGTCCTGACACCTGCACAGAGTTGGCCAAGGAGACCAGATCTGAGACAGATCAGGCCATTCCGTGGGAATATAGTATGGCTCACCAGTCAGAGGACAGTCCGGATAGTCACAGAACTTCTTGGGGGAAGGAGGTGCCTTTGTGTGTGTGGGGGTGGGTTTCTGGTTTTGTCTCATGTTCAGAGAATAGGTAGGCAAGGCGCTTTTTTTGGTGTGGAATGAACTGTTTCTAGTAAGTCATTTGACAAGGCGAGTGTTTCTATGTCTGTCTATCACACTGTGTCCGTGGTTGCAGATATTAGAAAAGAAAATGCATCAATGGATGTGTCCTGTCTAGTAGAATGCTTCCCAGCATTCATCCTGTCCAATTTATGAATGGATTTCAGATTGCCTTTTCGATGGGTAACACCTGCAATCTTCCTAAGTTTCAGTTTTCTTCTGGACTTCTGCCCCTCTCCAGAATAGGCTCATGGTTTTATGTCTAAGGTATGTACCACTTCCAAGCTGTGTGCCATGACCATGTACTGGATAGCTCAAAGGAATGGCGAGCATCTCTGAAAAATCAGATATTAGTGTGACCATTAAATCTCAGTGGAGAAACCCTGCTTTGGGCCTTTTGCTTACCTATTGTTCTGTTGCCCTGAATGTCAGGAAGTTCTTTGCCTCAGGCCACCCCTTTGTGAAGCCTGAAGAAAACAGTTTTCAAATGGAAATGAATGGGCAACACCTGTGGCTCTTTGCTTAATTGCTTTGGAAAGGGATGTGTCTGAATCAGCCTCTTGGCCCTGTGTTAGGCTGTAGCTTAGATTCTCAGCACCTGATGGATCTAAAGAAAGATCCCATGGGTGCATTAAAAACCAAAATGGCCAAAAGAGCAGTCATTGTTTATGAAGACTCTCGCCTTCCTCTCTAAGGTTCCTGACATCCATCAAGTGAGAATAGGGATCCTTTGTTTCAAAAGAGTTCTTCAAAGCCCTGCAGAGGCTATCCCATAGGTGCTTGGGTTTTCTCATGACCCCAATTTACATGAAGAATCTAAACCCTACAGTCAGTAGGCCTCAAATTGGAGAAGCCAAGCTGTATTAACCGCAGGCCGATTTGATCACTCCTGTTTCACAGTCAGGATTTCCAGGCCACACTGACTTTAGGCAAATGAGGGGCAAGGGAGGTTATTTTGGACACTGTCCTGTCCTGCGCCCCTCATGGAAACCTCCATCCAGAGGTTATGATGAGTGTCTATATGGAAGAAGAAAAGGGTTATGTGGGAGCGTTTTGTTTGGAATTGTGGTAATTTGTGTGGCACTTAGAAGAAAAGACTGGGTCCACCTGGGCTTGAACTCTGTTGTGATTCCTCTTAGAGAATGAATTCTGGAACTGACCTCAGAGAAGTATTTTCATGAATTGTGTTTGGTTTTTACTAGGCCATGCATGAGAGTCGCCCTTGGAACCTGAGATCTAGGTGCAGGGTGGCTTTCCCCAGAGCACTGGGAATCTCAGCCAGGATATCACATGATTTTATTCTGAAAGACTTTGCAACCACAGTTGAGAGTCAAAACACACATGGACCTCACATTGTAGACCTCAATGGGCCTGGCTTCATGTGACCTTTTGGCCACACTTTGGGAAGTCTTGCCTGTGAGTGTTCTCTAGAGCTTTCATTGAAATGAGCTTCCTCAACATTTAATGGTTCCTGAATAAATTGAAACCCAAAGAGCCTCCAACTTCATCCTCGACAAATGGCTTGATAAATACCATAAAATTTTTGAAATTCCCATGACCAGGTGGCACTGGAGAACTTTTGGATATCCTGTTGCTGACCATCAGTGTACCAGACAGTGCCTTGACTGACTTTGTTTCATGAAAATTGTGTAGAACAGTGATGCCAGTAAGTTGGAACCTGCTCATTAGTGGGCCTAGAGCAGTGGTGTGAAGGTGTGTGATAAAACATGTGTGGTGGGGCCATGTTTATCTGCCATTGGCTTCCAAATGCCTTGTGACTGACAGGGTACAGCAAGCAGACCCTTATATGTAAAGGCATCTTGTTATATGGATAGGTTTATGGGCAATGTTCAGAATCAGGTTGGCTACCTGGTACCACACGTACATTCTTGTGAGGTGGCTGACTTGGCAGATACAAATTGAGAGAAAAGATCACTCCTACTAAACCCCATTGAAACTGAATATTCAACATATGGGTGAGCTTTCTAGTTGAACAACATTATACATAAATCCATGTTCAGTAAAATGAATATTTTTAGATCTGTGGATAATATATATTATATGATGAATTTTGATTGACATATATATTGCTACTTTTTTGTCTGTGTGTGTTTTGTGTTTGTGTATATATATATATATATATATATATATATATATATATATATATATACACACTCTCCAGATATTTCAAAAAATGAAATATATGTGTCTCATATACACTCCCTAAATTCATTCATGTTCATGTATCTGGATTTATAATCAACTATTCACAAGATTATTCTCAGAAATATTCATGCACCTGAAATTTGCCTAATGCTCTCAAATATCAATCCTATTGGTGTCTACATATTTGTTTTTTCCTAAGATTATATATTCAAACTCAATCCTTTTCAAAATATCTAGTCCTGTCACTCACTTTGTAATTTCCCTGATTTCATAATGTCTCTATTGATATCTGCTTTCCTACATATTTTCCCCAGTTCATCATTGTGACTGACTCTTCAACTGTGCTCACATTTACATTCACTCTCTAACTGAAACCGTATTGCTAAAGAACTTTTGTTCTAAATTCTATACTCACTCTTCTTCCTAAACCTACTGACTATCTTCCTAATCCTACCAACTATACCTTTTTCACTGGATGTTCTCTTCTACATTCAATCATCCAAGTAAATGTCGGGGAAGCTTCGGAGAAGGAGACGACCAACAGATTACTCATGATACAGCAAAAGGTTTATTGGGTTTCCAGCATGCTGGGGCTCAGAGTTCACTTTAATAGAGCAGATAGCCCTGAGAATAGCTTAAGTAGAGTTTGTATACTTTCCCTGGAGAAGGCAGGGAGGGAAGTTTATTGATGGGTCACGACGAGTGGGCAGTTTGCATGCAACTGGGTGAGGGAGTACATTCTGTAGTTTGGCAGTTGGGGACAGCACATTTTGGGAACAAGTTTTGCAAGCATTTCTCAAGATTTCAACAGTTTTTTGTTAAGCATAGGGAAATACAGGAAGTGACAAGTACTTATTTTATTAACCTTTCATTCCTCACTTCTTTTTCTGGCTACTTTTAATCATAAAAATTATCATTGGGGGGTTTCACATTCTATGTCTCCTAGTGGGGTATTACCATAAGTTTAACTCGTCCAATTTGAGCCTGGAGAAAAGAAATTACACGGTTGAGAAAACAGGGTTTTATAGTTAGCAATAATATGAGGATTATTATTGGACCAGCCAGGGTTGATAAAAACGTAGTTAACCAGGGGCACTGTGTGAACCAAGACTCAAACAACCCTTTTTGGGTCTCTCTCTCTCTTGTCGATGCTCTTTAATGTGTCTTTTTAATTTACTCATAGATTTTATTACAACTCCAGTATGTTCGGCATAAAAACAACATTCTTCCCTCAATGCAGCACAAAGGCCCCCTTCTTTAATGAAGAGGAGGTCCAAACCTCAACTGTTCTGTAAAACAACTTCAGAGAGAGAGGTTAAAGTTTCATGCAAAGCTCTGATGGTGGTTTCTAATATCTTAGTTTTGGTCTATTGCTGCTTCTAGTTGGGTAATTTATTGTGTCACATGGACAAGGGCAGTGGTTCCTGGGCCCACCCGTGCAGCAAATCCTATTCCTAATATGATGGCTAAAGTGAGGGATATATGCTCCCAGTGGAACCTGGTTGTATGTCCCCCTATTTGATCTTCAAATGAACCTGCTTCATAATAGAGCACTCTGGGAAACATCTGCACCATTACACGATTAATCACATCTGTTGACCATTTCATGAAAACATAAACAAGGTTTAAGTATATAGAATTATTCTGTTGTAAGGACGGACAAGGCAAGGCACCTAAGATAGCACTAAAGACAGGGAAACAGTCCTATTTGGTTGCAACCGGATTCAGAGGGCATTGCTTCTGTTGTAATCAATTAATCCCCTGAAACTCAAGTTTAGGTAGTTTCAGAATTTTGTACCCAACATGTAAGGGAAGGTGCTCAGAAGCTCACAGTCTGCAGAAGTTCAAAAACGCAGTATTTGTTCCTGTTTTTCCCCTGTTCTGGGCAAGTTAACTTTTAAAGGACACCTGGGAGGGGGAGAGCTTTTTCTTCCCTTTCTTATTTTACCCCTGCCAGCTGTTACCATGGAGACCAGTTGGTAACTTCTTTATCTTAGAAATGTAGCCATCTCTGTGAATCCCCAGCTCAAGGACAGAGGCCTTGTTCACATATTTTGTGAAAAACTAGTAAAAGGGTGTCTACCTGAGAAGTGCTGATTTTTTTAGCCACTGGCCAAGTAGAACAGGGCAACACGAAAAGAGGAAGTTTATCTACATTGAACTCTTTTATAGGGACTCTTTTGCTGAAAGTCCTAAAGTCAGCCATGGTGAAGACTTCTGGAGAAGGTCAGTTAAGACTTTTCTGTGGGCCTAGTGCAGAGGGGGAAGACGGGGAAGGTGGGCTGTGATCAGCTCCGTGGATCTGAGAATGAGGAAGGAGAGATGTAAAAGAATAATGGGAAACGGGTTTGAGATTTTCCTAGCAACAAAAACTTGAGCAGTAGAACAGGTAGAGCAGAGAGGATGATGGGAGTGAGTATCTCAAAACGCATATGAGGGACGTTTAATTATTAGTAAACTGTTTTCAGTGATGACAAACCAACTTTAAAGGCCATTTTTATTACATCTTAGATAGGGGACTGAGGGCTCTCCTCAGCTGGTTTGAGCTTTGGTTTAGCTGGTAAGAAGACCTGGCGGGACCCGGTGCGGGCACTGACAGGACAAGAGAGGAGTGAGTGGGTGGAGGGGTACTTCAGTAACTGCTGCCTCAGCAAGGAGGCAATGGTCTGAGAACCGGCAGAGGTTTGGGTTTTTGATCTAGTAATTGGAGGGGAGAAATCAGGTTGCTGAGGTGGGAGTGACAGCAGAATGTCTGGAGCAGAAGGCTGAGGGTGAGGATCTATTGGAGAACCATAGTTCAGGATGTGAGTGAAGGAGGGAAAAGGTCACGCAGAATTTGAGGATCTAGAGACCCCTCTGGGGGCCATCGGTTCTTCTTATCTAATTGGTAATATGGCCAATGATGTGTACTGAATTTGATGAGGAGTTTGGGTTCCATCAGGCAGCCCCTGTTTGCTCAAATCCCCATGACTTACAGAAGAAGTCGGCTTTCCCCCCACACAGCCGTGACTGTGGCTTTGAGAGTCTGCCCGGCAAACATAGTAATCTAGGCTAGCCAACCTGCATCTGGCTTGCATGTCCCTTCATCCATAATGTTTGTTTCCATTATCTATGCTACAGAAGTAATTTAATGGAATTTTAGTGGTATCCTCTTCATCAGGGATATCCCAATAGGTAAGACCTATAGCCAGCTGACAAATGTCTGGGAGGAATGATGGCCACCAGGTCCCTCAGGGGGCTGTATGCGAGATAGATTATACTTCTTTTCCAGTAGGATTTGTGATCAGCCATCACTGCTGAATGGGCTGATGTGGCTTAGGACTACTTGTGGCCAAGGAGAGAGTCCACAGACTTATCCACATGGCGAATACGCAATTTGAAGGTTTTACCAGTCTTTTCCAGTTTCCAGCCAGAGTCTGGACAGGGCGCAGGCTTGAGATGAGAGGCATGGATCCAGAAATTGATTCCATCAACCTTTACCACTGGAGGTGTTATAAGTAGCACCGGCTATGGTCCTTTCCAGCGGGGTTTCAAGCATGATACCTGATGTCGTCTTACGTAGATGAAGTCTCTTACTTGATATCGATGTGGAGTCTCTTTGTCCCCAGTTTGGTAGGCAGTGGCCAGCTGTTTACACAGGTATCACTGAGTTCTTTTTAGAGCTTTAAGTCTGTCAAGCAAGGGGGTGTGGATGGAATTGTTAGGTCTTTGAGTCGGGCTTAGGTCCCTTACTGCAGGAGGGCAACAATAGAGAATTTCACAGGGGCTAAGGTTACTCAAAGAAACAGAGGGAGTATTTCTTGCATGAAACATTGCATAAGGCAGGAGCATAGTCCAATCTTTTATGCTGTTCTCTAAGTTTAGTTTTCTTAAGGTCTCTTTAATGGTTCAATTTATTCTATCTGCCTGTCCTGAACTCGGGTATCTATAAGCACAATATAACTTCCAATTAATTCCCTGGTTCCTGGCTAACCCCTGACTTACCTGGGCCATGAACACCGGTCCATTATCAGACCCTATTACCGGCTTAGCTTCCTCCAATGGTAAAGAGGCTGAGTCAGCAGCAGGGAAATCCATTTGAGGGTGTTGTGGGTTAGGGGACAAGGGCAGGGGATTAGTAAGGGAAGAAGAGTCCAGTAGAGTCAAATCTGTGACTCGGGGAGAACAGGGGGTGGAGGAGGAGGAGGTTGAGAGGGTTTGAGAGATCATGGGGGAAGGAGTAGGAGCAGAGGCAGGGGCAAGGAAAGGCTTCACCCATGGAGGAGGAGATTTGCAGATGTTCTGCCAAGTTAAGATATATGGCTGTTGATCCAGATGGCTATGTGTCCCCGGCTGAGATAATATCTCTGAATTTTTAAATTAGTGCGAAGTAGAAAGATCCTTCTAGGGGCCATCCGAATTCAAAGGTGGGCCATTCTGAGGCACAGAGATTCTGCCAGGTCCAGCATTTTACTAAAACAAGAAAGATTCTGAGCTCTTAAGCGGACTTTGTTCCAGTGATCAAGGGTCAGGGACAGAGGCATTGAACTGCTCTGTCCCATAATGAAAGGTACACAAACAGCAAAAGCAAGGACACATGACACAGATAAGACAAGACCATAAACACAGGCAATGGACGTCAAACACTGAAACCAGGAATGAGTAGCCGGCAAAACCCGATGGGATGACAATACTGAATCTGAAACAAAATATCACTGAGTTGAGGAGACTATTGTTCCTTAATTTCCCGAGTTTTCTGCGGCGTCCCCCAGGGAGGTGCCCTGTGTCTCCGTGACACGTCTCTCAGCCACCTTCGGAGGGAGCTCAGGCTCTTCATCGCCAGAGATTTTGCCAAGCCCTAACATGAAACCTGAAACCAGAAAGAGGTGCCTTACTTGCTCCGAGAGGAGCCCATTGGGGTCTCTCGTCTGCCACTGCCAGAACTCTGTGGAACCTCAATATGTAAAGGTCGGGCGAGTGTCGAAGGAAGAGACCACCAAGAGTCTGTCTCATGCAACAGCAATGGGTTTATTTGGGGTTCAGCATGCTGTGGCTCAGAACTCACTTAAATAGAGCAGAGAGCCCTGAGAACACCTTAAGCACAGCTTATATACTTTTCTTGGAGAGGGAAGAGAGGGAAGTTTACTAATGGGTGAGGGCATGTGGGCGGTTTGCATGACACTGAGTGAGGGAGTACATTCTGCAGTTTGGCAGTTGGGAACAGAACATTCTGGAAACAAGATTAGCAAACATTTCTCAAGATTTCAACAGTGTTTTGTTAAGCATACAGAAAAACAGGAAGTGACAAGTACCTATTTTATTAACCTTTCACTTCGGACTATCCCTTTTCGACTAGATGTTCCTTCTACATTAATTCATCCAAGGTACAAGGTCCTATGGCATTGTTTATCGATTTAATTGAGACACCTCTGCAGAACGTAATTCAAAGCTGCATATCCCAATCAAGAGCCCAATGCCCTTCTGGACTTCAAATCATACTTAGATTTCTGTTTTCATACATATATTTCACCTATATATTCTTATACACATAGCAAGTTCCCAATACCATTATTCATCCAGCAGAATGATTTCTAACCCAAACCGAACATGTTATTAACCATAACCATACACTGTTCCCTCAATCTAACTTTACAGAAGAGCAGGGAAAGAGTTGATCTTACAATACTGAAATGTAGGGAATCTTCCACCTCCTGAGAACCTCAAAGGTACATGCAGAAATGATCCCTGGAGAAGAGGTAGGCAGCTATGAAGGACCTGAGAGACCAAAAGTCATCTTCCATGGAAAACAACCTGGTCAGGATAAAAGGTTGTGTATGAATCAGCTTCTCTTCTTAACGTAGAGAAGTTGGACCAAACTAGGCCTGTGTGGAGATCTATTCCTGGGTGCCTATTGTTGATATACCATTCTAACTTGTGAAAGTGTCACAGAAAGTAGGGGCAGCCTCCGTATCATGGGACCCTTGAAAGCAACAGTTAGGACAAAGTGGTTGCCAAGACAGTGACCTCATTCAATTTCTGAAGGAAGGGACCTCACTTAACTTCCTTGGTGATGGAACTCTCTGAATTTGGGATCCAGGAAGCCAGGCACCCAGAGCCAGTCCCTGTTCCAGTCCCAGTGGTCTCACTTGTTTGGATTCAGCAAGGACAGAGTCAGTCTTTGTTGGTACCTACAGATGTGAGGAAGGCCAAATGAGAGGAAATCTCTGAAGCGGGGCTTTTCCTGAGAAAGCAGGTAGTGGCTCACCGCTGGCTACTGAGAACTTCACAGAGTTGGCCAAGGAGACCAGATCTGAGACAGGACAGGCCAATTTGGGGGAACATATTTTGGCCCACAAGTCACAGGACACTCTGGATAGTCACAGACCTACTTGGGGCAAGGAGGTGCCTTTGTGGGTGTTGTTGTGGGTTTGTGGTTTTGTCTCATTTTCCTAGAATAGGTATTAAAGTCGGTTTGTTTGGATTGAAGTTTAGTGTTTCTAGTAAGTCTTTTGACATTGCGAGTGTTTCTATGTCTCAGTATTTCACTGTGTCCGGGGTTGTATGCATTAGAAAAGAGAATGCATCAATGGATGTGTCCTGTCTAGTAGAAAGCTTCTCAGCATTCAAATTGCCCCATTTATGAATGGACTGTAGCTTGCCCTATTGATGCGCAATACCTGCTATATTCCTAAGTTCCTGTTTTCTTTCTGAATTCTGGCCACTCTACAGAATAGGACCATGGTTTTTTGTTCACGATATGTACCACCTTCAAGCTCTGTGACTGGCCATGTACTGTATAGCTGAAAGAAATGGCAAGCATCTCAGAAAACTCAAGTATCAGTGTGACCAGGAAATTCTCAGTGGAGCAACCCTGCTTTGGACTATTTGCTTACCTATTGTTCTGTTTTCCTGAATTTCAGGAAGGTCTTTGACTCAGGCCACCCTTTTGTGAAGCCTGAAGAAAACAGTTTTCAAATGGAAATTATTGGGCATACATGTGGCTCTTTCCTTAACTGCTTTGAAAAGGGATGTGTCTGAATCAGCCCCTTGGCTCTGTATGAGGCAGTGGCTTAGATTCTCAGCACCTGAGGGATCTAAAGAAATTTCCCATGCGTGCATTCAAAACCAAAATGGCCAAAAGAGCAGTCATTGGCATGAAGTCTCTCGCCTTCCTCTGTAAGGTTCCTGACCTCCATCAAGTGAGAATAGGAATCCTTTGGGTCAAACGAGTTCTTCAAAACCTGCAGAGGCTAGCCCATAGGTGCTTGGGTTTTCTCATGACTCCAATTCACATAAAGAATCAATATCTGACAGTCAGTAGGCCTCAAATTGGACAAGCAGAACAGTATTAACACCAGGCCTATTTGATCACTCCTGGTTAACAGGAAGCGTGTCCAGGCCACCCTGACTTTAGGCAAATGAGGGGCAAGGTAGATTATTGTGGATACTGTCTTGGTCTGCGCCCCTCATGGAAACCTCCAGCCAGAGGTTATGATGAGTGTCTATATGGAAGGAGATGAGGTCCATATGGGAGTGTTTTGGTTTAAATTGTGGTCAATTGTGTGGTAGTTGGAAGAAATGACTGTGTCCACCGGAGCTTGAACTCTGGTGTGATTACCCTTAGAGACTGAGTTCTGGAACTGACCTCAGAGAAGTATTGCAAAAAATAGTGTTGGGATTTTAGGAGGTCACGCATGAGAATCACCCTTGTAATCTGAGATCTAGGCCCAGGATGGCTTTCCACAGTGCTCGGGGATTCTGAGCCAGGATATCACATGATTTAATTCTTAAAGACTTGGGACCCTTAGTTGAGAATACAAACACACATGGATCTCACTTTGTATACCTCAATGGGCCTGGATTCATGTGACCTTTTGGCCACTCTTTGGGAAGCCTTCCCCGTGAGTGATCTCCAGAGCTTTCATTGAAATGAGCTTCCTCACCATTTAATGGTTCCTGAATTAATTGAAACCCACAGTGCCTCCAACTTCATCCTTGAAAAATGGCTAGATAAATACCATGAAATTTTTGAAATTTCCATGACCAGGTGGCACTGGATAAACTTTGAATGTCCTGTTGCTGATCATGATGGTTCCAAACTGTGCCTTGATTGACTGGGTTTCGTGAAAATGTTGTAGAACAGAGATGCCAGTAAGTTGGAGCCTGCTGAGTAGTGGGCATAGAGCAGTGGACTGTAGGTGTGTAAATAAATATTTTTGGTAGGATCACCTGGATCTTCCATTGGCTTCCAAAAGACTTGCGACTGACATGGTGCAGGCAGCCGACCCTTATATGTAAAGGCATCTTTTTATATGGAGAGGTTTCAGGGCAATGTTCAGAATCAGGTTGCTATAGTCAAGTGGGAAAGCTATGTGGGATTAAAGCCTGGTTCGTACATTCTCTTGTCGACCATGACAAACCACACGTGACAGAACTCCCTCTATCATTGTGTCGCAGTTGAACTCCTTGTATTTCATGAATCTAATACGAAACTCCCAGTTCAGGAGTAAGAAACACCCTGAAAATTGGAGCATGACCAAATGGCTTCACAGACCACACGGGAAGACACTTAGCTCCCAGTGGCCACAGTTTACCTACAAAGAGAGAATTCAGAACTGCTGCCTCATTTTCATTAGAAAATAAGGAACCATGTCCTCCAGGTCACATAGATGCAGACCCAGATTTCATGGTGTCACTACAAACGAAACTAAATTTCCTGACAATTACAAATATTTCATGTGCCCAACCACAGACGAAGTTTCTCAAGAAGTCTTTAGGCCAGCAGAGCTCCATGTTTGTGAAGTGTTTACCCTCTCCCTTACTTTTGGAAACTGTTCTTCTACTTCCAGTGTTGTGAACTTCTGAGCATTTTACATTTCTCATATGTATTCACAAATTTTCTAACTCCTCTCCTCTAATTGTGTCTTACTTGGAGTGATGGTTATGTCAAGCCATTGTTCTGGAAGAGAGTGGGAAATTGTTCCTGTAGTACATGTTTGCATACACATTAGATTAATTTTTCTATTTTCCATTTGAAATACTGAATCCCTGACACCAACCCATACCCTACTAGAATCTGAGTACTAATCCTAATATGATGGAGAAAAAGAAACCTAACTGAATAGAAATACAGTCCTTTCATAGGAAGCATGGTGTATACTTGTATTTGCCTTCTGCTTTATCAAGAGTATGTGTTTTAAATCTAGTCAACTTTTTATTATAATATTTCTTCATGAGTTTTTAAAGTTATCACATATGTAAATTCCTGTCTCCCTTTCTCTGTATCCTATTCAGCACATGTATTTTTTATGCACATATACTATCCTACCTGGTATCTCACGTACATTCTTGTGAGCTCACTGACATTGGAATATAAAAATTGTGAAAAGAGATGACTCCCCCTAAATACTGATTGAACTGAAAATTCAACCTATGGGTGAGCTTCCTAGTAAAAAACATTATACATAAATCCATGTTAAGTAAAATGAATATTTTTGGATATGTGAATGAATTATATTTTATGATGAATTTCAATTGGCATATATATTTCTACATATTAATTTGTGTGTGTGTGTTTGTGTGTGTATTTGTGTGTATATATATATATATATATATATATATATATATATATATATATATATATTCTCCAGAATTTCCAAAATATGAAATATATGTATCTTATTATACACTCCCTAAATTCATTCGTATTCATGTATTTGGGTGTATAATCAACTTTACAAAAGATTATTCTAAGAAATACTCAACCACCTGAAATACATATTGGTTTCCTACTACTGAAAACTAAGTTCAGTGAATGGTGCTTACAAATCCTAATATTTCTACTGTAACTGACCCAGTTTAACATCAATGCAAATAGATTTCTATGGGACATGATGTGTATTTTGAAGTTCATTTTTATTAAACACTGGTACATTAAAATTTCTTCAGTTTATGTACAACATAGGATATATTTTTTTCATTCACAACTTCACAAATTTATAGGCATTTGGTTCACTTTCAATTACTATTTCAGAACACATGTATTCCTCCATATTTCTCTACTGTTCTTTTCACTTGACTTCATTCTAAACACATTATTTTCGATTCCATTATCATTGTTAAAGCAAAACTCACTCTTCATGATAAACTGTAACCCTAATATTACCATTAGATATATAACAGGTTGGAATGAATTTATGTATATCAATATAAGATTTCATATATTTTTTTCAGATGCAAATTCAATCCATTATTTAAAGTTGGAACCAGTTATATACTTTATTCACAATATGGTCTATTCATGCATCATCTGAATAATCATCAACACAGGGTACACCTTTTCGTATCCCCAGTACTAATTTATAAGTTTTCAGGATATTGCTCCCCATAATGGTGGCAGAAAGACTCATGTCACCTGATCTACATATACATTTATCACAGTAGTATTCTGGACACAAAATGCAAAGGTCACACTTATGATTGTACCAAAGCCTAAATGGAAAGTGAGCATGGATTATTAAAAACATCTGTCCAGGTTGAGTAATGCTCTCAAATGTCAATCCTCTTTGTTACTACATATTTGTTTTTTTCCTAAGATTATATATTCAACCTCAAGCCTTTTGAAAATATCTAATCCTATCACTCACTTTATACTATGCCTGATTTCTTAATGTCCCTATTGATATCTGCTTTTCTACATATTGTCCCCAGTTCATCATTGTGACTGTAACTTCAAATGTGCTGACATTTACATTCACTCTCTATCTGAAACCCTATTGCTAAAGAACTTTTGGTCCAACTCCTATACTCACTATTCTTCCTAAACCTACTGACTATCTTCCTAATCCTACAGACTATCCCTTTTTGACTGCATGTTCTCTTCTACATTCAAACATCCGAGGTACACGGTCCTATGCCATTGTATATCAATTTATCTGAGACCTCGGTGCAGAACATAATTCAAGCTAAGTATACCAATCGTGGTTTCAATTCCTATCTGGGCTTCAAATCTTTCCTAGATCTCTGTTCTCATACATATATTTCACGTCTATATTCTTATAAATATCACAGGTTCCCAATACCATTATTCATCCAGTATAATTATTCCTAACCCAAATCGAACATGCTATTAACCCTAACCATACACTGTTCCCTCAATCTCATTTACAGAAGAGCAGGAACAGAGTTGGTCTTACAATACAGGAAGGTAGGGGATCTTCCACCAGCTGACAACATCAAAAGTCCATGCGGAAATAATCCCTGGAGAAGATGTAGGCAGCTATGAGGGACCTGAGAGAGCAAAAGTCATCTTACATGGAAAACATCCTGGTCATGATGAAAGGATGTGTCTGAATCAGCCTCTCTTTTCTTAATGTAGTGAAGATGGACCAAACCAGGCCTGTGTGGAGAGTTGATCCCGGGTGCCTACGGTTGATATACCATTCTAACTTGTGAAAATGTCAGAGCAAGTAGGTGCAGCCTCCATCTGATGGGACCCTCGGAAGGAACTGTTAGGAAAATGTGGTTGCCAGGGTAGTGACCTCATTCAGTTCCTGAAGGAAATGAACTCAACTTACTTCCTTGGTGATGAAACTCTCTGAACATGGGATCCAGGAAGCCAGGCACCCAAAGCCAGTCCCAGTGCAAGTCCCAGTGGTCAAACTTGTTTGGATTTACCAAGGACAGAGTCAGTCTTTCTTGGTACATACTGATGTGAGGTTGGCCAAATGCCAGGAAGATCTGAAGAGGGGCCTTTCCTGAGAAAGCAGGTAGTGGCTCATCGCTGGCTTCTGACAGCATCACAGAGTTGGCCACGGAGACCATATCAGAGACAGGACACCCCAATATGGAAGAATATATCATGGTCCACCAGTCAGAGGACACTCTGGATAGTCAGAGACCTACTGGGGGAAGGAGGTGTCTTTGTGGGTGTGGTTGTGGGTTTGTTGTTTTGTCTCCTGTTCTCAGAATAGGTAGGAAAGGTGGTTTGTTAGTTTTGGAGTGGACTGTTTCTAGTAAGTCATTTGACAAGGCGAGTGTTTCTGTGTCTATATATCCCATTGTGTCCGTGGTTGTAGACATTAGAAAAGAAAATGCATCAAGGGATTTGTCCAGTCTACTAGAAAGCTTCCCAGCATTCATCCTGTGCAATTTATGAATGAACTGCAGCTTGCCTTATAAATGGGCAACACTCGCCATCTTCCTAAGTTCCTGTTTTCTTCCTGAATTCTGGCCACTCTCTAGAATACGCTCATGGTTTTGTGTCCAAGATATGTACCACCCCAAGCACTGTGACATGGCAATGTACTGGATAGCTGAAGGGAATGGCGAGTATCTCAGAAAACTCAGATATCAGTGTGACTAAGAAAGTCTCAGTGGAGAAACCCTGCTTTGGGCCTTTTGCTTCCCTGTCTGTTGCCCTGAATGTCAGGAAGGTCTTTGCCTCCGGCAACCCCTTTGTGAAGACTGAAGAAAACAGTTTTCAAATGGAAATAAATGTGCATCACCTGTGGCTCTTTGCTTAATTGCTTTGGAAAGGGATGTTTCTGAATCTGCATCTTGGCCCCGTGTGAGCCTGTGGCTTAGATTCTCAGCACCTGATGGATCTAAAGAAAGATCCCATGTGTGCATCCAAAACTAAAATGGCAAAAAGGGCAGTAATAGTGGATGAAGTCTCTTGCCTTCCTCCAGACAAAAGCTGAATAAAGATACTATAGAACTCAATAGCACAATCAATAACCTAGACGTAACCAACATATATAAAATATATCAACCATCATCAAGTGGATACACGTTCTTCTCAGCAGCACATTGATCCTACTCCAATATAGACCATATATTATGCAATAGGGAAACTCTTAGTAAATATAAAGGTATGGAGATAATACCATGCACCATATCTGATCATAATGGATTGAAACTTTAAATCAATGAAAAAAAAAAGGAAGGAAAAATTCTACATCACATGGAAAATGCACAATATGTTACTGAATGATCAGTGGGTTACAGAAGACATAAAGGAGGAGATAAAAAAATTCTTAGAGACAAATGACAATAGAGACACAACATACCGGTTTGTATGGGACACAATGAAAGCCGTTTTAAGAGGGAAATTCATTTCTTGTAATTCTTTCCTCAAAAAAAGAAAAAAACAACAACAAATAAATGAACTCACACTACACCTCAAAAACCTAAAAAAGGAAGAGCAAAAGAACATCAAATGTAGTAGAAGACAAGAAATAATTGAAATTAGAGGAGAAATCAATGAAATTGAAACAAAAAATCTACATTGTAAAAATTGAAATAAATAAGAGTTGGTTCTTTGAAAAAATAAATATGTTCGACAGGCCCTTAGCCATGCTAACGAAGAGAAGAAGAGAGAGAACTCAAATTACTAACATATGGAATAAAGATGGAAATATCACAACACACACTACAGAAACACAGAAGATAATTAGAATGTATTTTGAAACCCTATATTCCAATAAAATAGAAGATAAAGAAGATATCGATAAATTTCTTAAGTCATATGATCTGCCCAGATTGAGTCAGGAAGACACCCACAATTTAAATAGACCAATAACAAAGGAAGAAAAATAAGAAACCATCAAAAGACAACCAACCAAAAAGAGCCCTGGACCGGATAGGTATGCAGTGGAGTTCTACAAAACCCTCAAAGAAGAATTAATACCAATACTTTTCAAGCAATTTCAAAAAATAGAAAAAGAAGGAGTTCCTCCAAATTCATTCTATGAGGCCAACATCACCCTGATTCCAAAACCAGACAAAGACACTTCAAAGAAAGAAAACTACAGACCAATACCTCTAATAAACTTGGATGCAAAAATTCTCAATAAAATCATGCTGAATTGAATACAAAAGCATATAAAAATAATTGTGCTTCATGATCAAGTAGGATTCATCCCTGGGATGCAAGCCTGGATCAATTTAGGGAAATCAATAAATGTAATCCACCACATCAATAGACTTAAAGACAAAAACCATATGATCATCTCGATAGATGTAGATAAAGCGTTTGACAAAGTACAGCATTCCTTTATGTTCAAAACACTATAAAAATTAGGGATAACAAGAACTTACCTCAACATGGTAAAAGCTATATATGCTAAACCTCAGGCTAGCATCATCCTAAATGGAGAAAAACTGAAGGCATTCCCTCTAAAATCTGGAACAAGACAGAGATGCCCTCTATCACCACTTCTATTCAGTTTAGTTCTTGAAATACTAGCCAGAGCAATTAGACAGACAAAAGAAATTAAAGGCATAAAAATAGAAAAAAAAGAACTTAAATATTCGCTATTTGAGGATGACATGATAATATATTTAACAAACCCTAAAGGGTATGCAAAGAAACTGCTAGAGTTAATAAATGAATTCAGCAAAGTGCCAGTATATAAAATCAACAAGAAAAAAATCAAAGGCATTCCTGTATATCAGCAACAAAACTTCTGAAATTGAAATGAGGAAAACCACTCCATTCACAATATCCTCATAGAAAATAAGATACTTGGGAATCAACCTAAAAAAAGAGGTGAAAGATTTATACAATGAAAGTTACATAACTCTAAAGAAAGAGATAGAAGATGTTAGAAGATGGAAAAATGTACCCTGTTCATGTATAGGCAGAACTAACATCATCAAAATTGCGATATTACCCAAAGTTCTCTACAGGTTTAATGCAATGCCAATCAAAATCCCAATGGCATTTCTTGTAGAAATATATAAAGCAATCATGAATTTCATATGGAAAAACAATAGACACAGAATAGCAATAGCAATTCTAAGCAGGAAGTGTGAATCAGGATGTATAGCGATAACAGAGTTCAAACTGTACTACAAAGCAATAGTAACAAAAACAGCGTGGTACTGGTATCACAAAAGTCAGCTGGACCAATGGTACAGAATAGAGGACACAGAAACCAATCCACAAAAGTACAACTTTCTTATATTTGAAAAAAGGCCTAAAAGCATGCAATGGAGGAAGGATAGCATCTTCAACAAGTGGTCCAGGGAAAATTGGAAATCCATATGCAACAAAATGAAAATGAATCCCTTTCTCTCGCCATGCACAAAAGTTAACTCTAAATGGATCAAGGAGCAAGATATAAAATCAGAGACACTGCATCTAATAGAAGAAAAATTTGGCTACGATGTACATACTGTGGGGTTGGGCTCCAAATTCCTTAATAGGACAGCCATAGCACAAGAGTTAATAACAAGAATCAACAAATGGGACTTATTTAAACTAAAAAGTTTTTTTCGAAACAAGAGAAACAATAAGAGAGGTAAATAGAGAGCCTACATCTTGGGAACAAATTTTTACCCCTCACACTTCAGATAGAGCCCTAATATCTAGAATATACAAAGAACTCAAAAATTAAACAATAAGATAACAAATAAACCAATCCACAAATGGGCCAAGGACCTGAACAGAAACTTCACAGAGGAGGACATACAATCCATCAACAAGAACATGAAAAAATGCCCACCATCTCTAGCAGTTAGGGAAATTCAAGTCAAAACCACCCTAAGATACCATCTCACTCCAGTAAGATTGGCAGCCATTATGAAATCAAACAACAATAAGTGTTGGCGAGGATGTGGGGAAAAGGGTACACTTGTACACTGCTGGTGGGACTGGAAAATGTTGAGGCCAATTTGGAAAGCAGTATGGAGATACCTGGGAAAGCAGGGAAAGGATCCACCATTTGACCCAGCTATCTCACTTCTCGGACTATTCCCTGAGGATCTTAAAAGAGCGCACTATAGGGATACTGCCACATCACTGATCATAGCGGCACAATTCATAATAGCTAAACTGTGGAACCAAACTAGATGACCTTCCATAGGCGAATGGATAAAAAAGGGGCATCTATACACAATGGAGTATTATGCAGCATTAAAAAATGACAAAAATCATTGAATTTGAAGGGAAATGGATGGCATTAGAACATATAATGCTAAGCAAAGCTAGCCAATCCTTAAAAAACAAATGCCAAATGTTTTCTTTGATATAAAGAGAGCAAATAAGAACAGAACAGGGAAGAAGAGCATGAGGAAAATATTAACACTAAATGGAGATGAGTGGGGGGAGAGAAAGGGAGAGAGAATGGAAAGCATATGGAAATGGTAGGAGACACTTAATGTTACACAAAATTCCATATAAGAGGTTGTGAGGGGAAAGGGGGGGAAACAAGAGAGAGAATTGAACAATAGCAGATGAGGTATAGAGGGTAGATGGTTGGGGAGGGGAGGGGGATAGTAGGGGATAGGAAAGGTAGAAGAATACAACAATCACTAATATGCCATTATGTAAAAACGTGAGTGTGTAACTGATGTGATTCTACGATTTGTATTGGGGTAAAAATGGGAGTTCATAACCCAAATGAGTCAAATGTATGAAAGATGATATAGCATGAGCTTTTGAACAACCAAAAAAAAGAAAAAAAAAGGAATTTAATTTCCAATATTTGAGACATTTTACAACTTTATTTTTTAATAAAATTGGCTTTTATTTGTTATCTTACTTGCTGTTATCTGCCTTTCAGTTTGAAAAAACGATGTGCTGTAGCCATTCATCCATGTAGTATGTAACAGAAAATTTTCAGTGTCTCCATATAACCAGATTGGCAAGGCATCAAGGTTTCCCTCACAAACAAGATAAAGGCTTTTGCATAAGAAATTTAATATTCTGCAATACAATTTTTTTTAACTTTCCAATTAAATTTCAATTTTTTTTTAAAAAAAGAAGAAACTAAACCCCACAGTAAGAAGGTCTCAAAGTGGAGAAGTGGAGCAGTATTAATGGCAGGCCTATTTAATCACTCCTGGTTCACAGGAAGGGTGTCCAGGCCACCCTGACTTTAGGCAAATGAGGGGCAAGAAAGCTTATTTGGGCCACTGTCTTGGGCTGTGCCCCTCATGAAAAACTCCAGCCAGAGGTTATGAGGAGTGTCTATGTGGAAGAAGATGAGGACAATGTGGGAGTGTTTTGGTTTTAATTGTGGTCATTTGTGTGGCAGATGGAAGAGATGACTGGGTCCAACTGGGCTTGAACACTGGTGTGATTCCCCTTAGAGAATGAGTTCTGGAACTGACCTCAGATAAGTATTGCCATGAATTGTGTTGCGATTTCAGGAGGCCACACATGAGAGTCGCCCTTTGAAACTGAGATCTAGGCCCAGGGTGGCTTTCCCAAGAGTACTGAGAATCTCAGCTAGGATATCACATGATTTTATTCTGAAAGACTTGGCACCCATAGTTGAGAGTCAAAACACACATGGACCTCACATTGTAGACCTCAATGGGCCTGGCTTCATGTGACCTTTTGGCCACTCTTTGGGAAGCCTTGCCTGTGAGTGTTCTCCAGATCTTTCATTGAAATGAGCTTCCTCAACATTTAATGGTCCCTGAATGAATTGAAACCCACAGTGCCTCCACCTTCATCCTTGAAATTTGTCTAGATCAATACCATGAATATTTAGAAATTTTCATGACCAGATGGCACTGGAGAACCTTTTGATGTACTTTTGCTGATCATGAGTATACCAGACAGTGCCTTGATTGACTGGGCTTCATGAAAATGTTTAGAACAGAGATGCCAGAAAGTTGGAGACTGCAGAGTAGTGGGCCTAGAGCAGTGGTGGGAAGGTGTGTGATAAAACATCTGTGGTGGGGCCATGTGGATCTGCCATTGACTTTCAATTGTCTTGAGACAGACATGGTGCAGCCATCAGACCATTGTATATAAAGGCATCTTGTTATATGGAGAAGTTTCAGAGTAATGTTTAGAATCAGGTTGCTATGATCAAGGGGGCAAGCTATGTGGGATAGAAGCCTGGTTGGTGCATTCTACTATAGACCAGGGTACACGTACCACACGTGACAGAACTCCCTCCAGCACTGTGTCCCAGTTGAACTCCTTGTATTTCGTGATGCCAATACCAAACTACCAGTGCAGCAGCAAGAAACACCACGAAAAGTGGAAGATGACCAAATGGTTTCACAGTCCACACGGGGAGACACTTAGCCCCCAGTGGCAATAGTTTACCTACAACGAGAGAATTCAGCATTGCTGCCTCATGTTCATTGGAAAATAAGATGCCATGTCCTCCAGGTCACATAGATGCAGACCCAGCTTAGATGGTCTCACTATAAAGGAAGCGAAAGCTCCTGAAAACAACATATATTTCAAGTGCCCAACCTCAAAGGCAGTTTCTCAAGAAGTGTTTAGGCCAGCAGATCTTCATGTCTGTGGAGTATTTCCCATGTCACTTACTTTTGGAAACTCCTCTACCACCTCCAAGGTTGTGCACTCCTGAGCATTTTCGTTGCAGATATATATTTACAGATTTTCTAACACTTCTTATCTAATTGTGACTTACTTGGGGCAATGGTAATGTCAAGTCATTCTTCTATATGAGAGAAGGAAGATTTTTTTGTAGCACATATTTGCATACACATTGGATTCATTTTTCAATTTTTCATTCGAAATACTGAATCCTTGACACTAGCCCATACCCTTATAGACTCTGACTACTAATACTAATATGATGAGAAAAATAACCAAAACAGAATAGAAATACAAGCAGTTCAGAAGAGGCATGGTGTGTAGTTATACTTGCCTTTTGCATGATATAAGGTAGGAGTTATAAATCTAGTCAATTATTTGTTGAAATAATTCTCCATGTGTTTTTAAAGTTAAGAAATATGTGAATTTCTGTCTCTCTTTCTCTTTAGCCTATTAAGCACATGTATTTTTATATGCAAAAATAGAATCCTACCTGGTTTCACACGTACATTCTTGTGAGGTGGCTGACTTGGCAGATACAAATTGTGAGAAGAGATCACTTCTCCTAAAGGCTGTTGGAACTAAAAATTCAACCCATGGGTGACCTTCCTAGATGAACAACATTATACATAATCCATGTTCAGTATAATGAATATTTTTTGATATGCAGATGAGTTATTTTTCATGATGAATTTCAATTGGCATATATATTGCTACATTATAATGTGTGTGTGTTTGTGTCTATATATATATATAGTCTCCAGATTTTCAAAATATGAAATATAAGTGTCTTACTATACACTGCCTAAATTCATTCATGTTCCTGTATGGGGATATATAATCAATTTTTCACAAGATTATTCTTAGAAATATACATCCACTGAAATACATATTTGTTTCCTAGTACTGAAAACTAACTTCAGGGAATGGTGCTAAGAAATCCTAATATTTCTACAGTGACTCACCCAGTTTAACATCAATGCAAGTAGACACCTATGGGACATGATTTGTATTTGAAGTTCATTTTTATTCAACACTGGTACATTACTATTTCTGCAGTTTATGGGCAATATAGGATATATCATTTCATCCACAATTTTACAAATTTTTTGGCATTTGGTTCAATTTCAATCACTTCCTACTTGAGAAGACATGTATTCCTCCATGTTTCTTGACTGTTCTTTTCATGAGATTCTTTCCAAACACATTATTTTCGATTTCCATAATCACTTTTGAAACAAAACTCACACACTCTTCATAATAAACCGTAACACTAATATTATCATTAGATGTATAACTGTTCGGAATGAATGTATGTATATCAATATAAGATTTCTTGTATATTTTCAGATATCAATTCAATCCATTATTTAAATTTTGAACCAGTTATATTATTTATTCACAGTATGGTCTATTAAAGAATCATCTCTATATTCATAGACCCAGGGTATACCTATTTGTATCCCCAATACTAATTTATAAGCCTTTAAAATATTGCTTTCAAAAATGGTGGAAGAAATATTCTAGTCACCTGATATACATATGCATTTCATCACAGTAATATTCCTGACAAAAAATGCAAGTGTCACACTTATGATTGTACCAAAGCCTATATTGAAAGTGAGCATGTATTACTAACAACATCCATGTCCTGATTCACTAATGATCTCGAATATCATTCCTATTGGTGACTACATATTTGTTTCTTCCTAAGATTGTATATTCAAACTCAACCCTGTTAAAAATGTCTTATCCTATCACTCTCTTTGTACTTTGCCTGATTTCCTAATATCTCTATTGATATCTGCTTTCCTACACATTTTCCCCAGTTCATCACTGTGGCTGACTCTTCACATATGCTGAAATTTACATTCACTCTCTAACCAAAACCCTATATCTAAAGTCTTTTGATCCAACTCCTTGGTTCACTCAAATGGGTTCTTCAAATCCCTTCAGAGGGTAGCCCATAGGTGCTTGGGTTTTCTCATGACCCCAATTCTCATAAAGAGTCTATACCCCACAGAGAGTAGGCCTCAAATTGGAGAAGTAGAGCACTATTAATGGCAGGCCTATTTGATCACCCCTCGTTCACAGGAAGGGTTTCCATGTCACCCTGACTTTAGGCAAATGAGTGGCAAGTGAGCTTATTTTGAACACTGTCTTGGGCTGCGCCCCTCATGGAAACCTCCAACCAGAGTTTATTATGACTGTCTATATGGAAGAAGATGAGGGCCATGTTGGAGTGTTTTGGTTTAATTGTGGTCATTTGTGTTACGGTTGGAAAAGATTCCAGGGTCAACCTGGGCTTTAACTCTTGTGTGATTCCCTTTAGAGACTGAGTTCTGGAACAGATCTCAGCGATGTATTGGCATGAATTGTGTTTGGAATTTAGGAGGCCACACATGAGAGTTGCCCTTGGAGACTGAGATCTAGGCCCAGGTTGGCTTTCCAAAGAGCACTGGGATTCTCAGCCAGGATATCACATGACTTTATTCAGAAAGACTTAGCAGTCATAGTTGAGAGTCAAAACACACATGGACCTCAATTGTAAACCTCAATGGGCCTGGCTTCATGTGACCTTTTGGCCACTCCTTGGGAAGCCTTGCCTGTGAGAGTTGTCCCGAGCTTTCATTGAAATGAGCTTCCTCACTATTTCATGGTTCCTGAATGAATTGAAACCCACAGTGCCTCCAACTTCATCCTTGAAAATTGGCTAGATAAACACCATAAAATTTTTGATATTCCTATGAACAGGTGGCACTAGAAAATCTTTGGATGTCTGTTGCTGATCACGAGTATACCAGACAGTGCCCTGATTGACTGGGTTTCATGAAAATGTTGTAGAACAGAGATGCCAGAAAGTTGGAACCTGCTGAGTAGTGGGCCTAGAGCAGTGGTTGGCAGGTGTATGATAAAACATCTGTCGTGGGGCCACATGGATCTTCCCTTGGCTTCCAAATGGATTGTGACTGACATGGTGCAGCCAGCAGAACCTTACAAATAAAGGGATCTTGTTATATGGAGAGGTTTCATGGCAATGTTCAGAATCAGGTTGCTATGGACATGGGTGCAAGCTTTTTGGGATAGAAGCCTGGTTGGTGCATTCTCCTGCAGACCCTCACTCACCACACATGAGAGTACTCCCTCTAGGACTGTGTCACAGTTTATCTCCTTGTACTTCATGAAGCCAATACCAAACTCAGAGTACTGCAGTAAATAACACCACAAAAATTCGAGTATGACCAAATGGCTTCACAGACCACACGGTTAGACACTTAGACCCCAGTGGCCTCAGTTTACCTACAAAGAGAGAATTCAGAACTGCTGCCTCATGTTCAATAGAAAATAAGGAACCATGTCATCCAGGTCACATAGATGCTGACCCAGATTTGATGGTCTCACTACAAAGGAAGCTAAAGCTCCTGACAACAACAAATATTTCAAGGGCCCAAACTCAGAGGCAGTTTCTCAAAAATTTATTAGGACACCAGAGCTCCATGTTTGTGGAGTGTTTATCCTTTCTTTTACATTTGGAAATTCCTCTACCACCTCCAAGGTTGTGAACTCCATTCATTTTTTTCCAGATATATATTCACAGATTTTCAAACTATTCTCCACTAAATGTGTCTTACTTGTGGTGAAGGAAATATCAAGGCATTGTTGTGGAGGACAGTGGGAAGATTTTTGTCTAGCATATATTTGTATACACATTAGATTCATTTTCCTATTTTCTATTTGAAATACTGAATTCCTGACAGTAAGCCATACCCTAGTAGACTCTGACTGTTCCCGGGTGCCTATGGTTGGTATACCATTCTAACTTGTGAATGTGACACAGGAAGTAGGGGCAGCCTCCATGTCATGGAGCCATTGGAAGCAAATGTTAGAACAAAGTGGTTGCCAAGGCAGTGACCTCATTCAGTTCCTGAAGGAAGTGACCTACCTCACTTCCTTGGTGATGGAACCCTCTGAACTTGGGATCCAGGAAGCCAGGCACCAAGAGCCAGTCCCAGTCCCTTTCCCAGTGGGTTCACTTGTTTGGATTTACCAAGGACAGAGTCAGTCTTTCTTGTGGATCACTAAATGCCAGGAAAGCTCTGAAGAGGGGCCTTTCCTGAGAAAGCAGGTAGTGACTCACCGATGGCTCCTGAAAACTTTAGAGAGTTGGTAAAGGAGACCAGATCTGAGACAGGACAGGCCATTTCGGGGGAACATAGTATGGCCTATCAGTCTGAGGACACTCTGGTTACTCACAGACCTATGTGGGTAAACGATATGCCTTTGAGG
The DNA here is from genome assembly GCF_048772815.1 of Callospermophilus lateralis. Taxonomy (NCBI): domain Eukaryota; kingdom Metazoa; phylum Chordata; class Mammalia; order Rodentia; family Sciuridae; genus Callospermophilus; species Callospermophilus lateralis. The sequence continues at coordinate 286,106 of NW_027514418.1, read as the reverse complement.
GTGTAGATGTGAGTTTATGGTTTTGTCTCATGTTCTGAGAATAGGTAGGAAAGGCAGTTTGTTTGGTTTGGAGTGGACTGTTTTTAATAAGTCATTTGACATGGTGAGTGATTCTATGTCTGTGTATCCCACTTTGTCGGTGGTTGAAGATATGAGAAAAGTGAATGCATCAATGCATGTGTCCTGACAAGTAGAAAGCATTCCAGGACACATCCTGCCCAATTTATGAATGGACTGTTGCTTGCCTTATCGATGGGCAACACCTACTATTTTCCTTAGTTCCTGTTTTCTTCCTGAATTCTGGCCATTCTCCAGAATAGGCTCATTTTTTTTTGTCCAAGATATGTACCACCTCCGAGCTCTGTGACATGGCCATTTACTGGATACCTGAAATGAATGGGGAGGATCTCAGAAAACTCAGATATCAGTGTGACCAGTAAAGTCTCAGTAGAGAAACCCTGCTTTGTGCCTTTTGCTTACCTACTGTTCTGTTGACCTGAATGTCAGGTAGGTCTTTGCCTCAGACCACCAGTTTGTGAAGCCTGAAGAAACTGCTTTCAAATGGAAATGAATGAGCATCACCCGTGCCTCTTAGATTAATTGCTTTAGAAAAGGATGTGTCTAAATCATCCTCTCGGCTCTGTGTGAGGCTGTGGCTTACAATCTCAGCACCTGATGGATCTAAAGAAAGATCCCATGTGTGCATCCAAAATCAAAATGGCAAAAAGATCAGACATTGTGGATGAAGTCTCTTGCTTCCTCTGTTAGGCTCCTCACCTCCATCAAGTACGAATAGGGATCCTTTGGGTCTAATGAGTTCTTCAAAGACGAGAAAAGGTGCTTGGGTTTCACATGACTCCAAATCACATAAAGAATCTATACCTCACGTTCAGTAGGCCTCAAAAAGGAGAAAAAAAGCATTATTAATGGCAGGCCTATTTGATCAATCCTGGTTCACAGGAAGGGTGTCCAGGAAACCCAGACTTTAGGCAAATGAGGGGCAAGGGAACTTATTTTGGACACTGTCTTGGGCTTCGCCCCTTGTGGAAACCTCCAGCCAGACGTAATGATGAGTGTCTATATGGAAGAATATAAGGGCCATGTGGTAGTGTTTTGGTTTTAATTGAACATGTTAATAACACTAACCATACATTGTTCCATCAATTTAAGTATTCAGAAGAGCAGGGACAGATTTGTTCTTACAATACAGGAATGTAGGGGATCTTCAACCTGCTGAAAACCTCAAAGGTCAATGCAGAAATTATCCCTGGAGAAGATATAGGCAGCTATGAAGGACCGGAGAGAGCAAAAGTAATCTTCCATGGAAAACAACCTGGTCAGGATGAAGGGTTGAGTCTGAATCAACTCTCTATCCTTAACGTAGAGGAGATGGAGCAAACCGGGCCTGTGTGGAGAGCTGTTTCTGGGTACCTATGGTTGGTATACCATTCTAACTTTTGAAAGTGTCTCAGGAATTAGGGGCAGCCTCCATCTCATGGGACCCTTGGAAGCAAGTGTTAGGACAAAGTGGTTGCCACGGCAGTGACCTCATTCAGTTCCCGAAGAAATGACCTTCCTAACTTCCTTGGTGATGGAACTCTCTGAACTTGTGACCCAAGTAGCCAGGCACCCAGAGCCAGTCCCAGTCACAGTTCCAGTGGGCTCACTTGTTGGATTTACCAAGGACAGCGTCAGTCATTCTTGGTACCTACTGATGTGAGGATGGCCAAATGCCAGGAGTGCTCTGAAGAGGGGCCTTTCCTGAGAAAGCAGGTAGTGGCTCAACACTGGCTCCTGACAACTTCACAGAGTTGGCCAAGGTGACCAGATCTGAGGCAGGACAGGCCATTTCAGAGAACACAGTATGGCCCACAAGTCAGAGGACATTCCGGATAGTCACAGACCTACTTGGGGGAAGAAGTTGAATTTGTGAGTTCGGGTGGGGTTTGTGGTTTTGTCTCATGTTCTCAGAATAGGTAGGAAAGGAGGTTTGTTTGGTTTGGAATTATCTGATTCTTCTAAGTCCTTTGACAATGCGAGTTTTTCTATGTCTGTGTATCCCACTGTGTTAGTGGTTGTAGACATTAGAAAAGAGAATGCATCAATGGATGTGTCCTGTCTAGTAGAAAGCTTCCCAGCATTCATCCTGCCCAATTTATGAATGGACTGCGGCTTGCCTTATGGATGGGCAACACCTGCAATCTTCCTAAGTTCCTGATTTCTAACTCAATTCTGGTCACTCTCAAGAATAGACTCATGGTTGTGTGTCCAAGATATGTACCACCTCCAAGGTCTGTGAAATGGCCATGTACTGGATAGCTGAATGGAATGGCCGAGCATCTCAGAAAACTCAGATAGCAGTGTGACCAGGAATATCTCAGTGGAGAAACCCTGCTTTGGGCCTTATGCATACATATTTTTCTGTTGCCCTGAATGTCAGGAAGGTGTTTTCCTCAGGCCAAAACTTTTGGAAGCCTTAACAAAAGACTTTTCAATTGGAAATAAATGTGCATCTCCTGTGGCTCTTTGCTTAATTGCTTTGGAAAGGGATGTGTCTGAATCAGCCTCTTGGCCCTGTGTGAGGCTGTGGCTTAGATTCTATGCACCTTATGGATCTAAAGAAAGATTCCATATGTGCATCCAAAACCAAAATGGCTAAAAGTAGAGTCATTGTGGATGAAGTCTCTTGCCTTCCTCTGGTAGGGCACTTACTTCCATCAAGGAAGAATAGGGATCCTTTGTGTCAAATGGGTTCTTCAAAGCTCTGCAGTGGCTTGCCCATAGTTCTTGTGGTTTCTCATGCGTCCAATTCCCAAAAAGAATTTAAACCCCTCAGTCAGTAGGCCTCAAATTGGAGAAGTGGAGCAGTATAAATGTCAGGCCTATTTGATCACTCCTGGTTCATAGGAAGGGTGTCCAGGCAAACGTGACTTTAGGCAAATGAGGGACAAGGAAGCTTATTTTGGACACTGTCTTGGGCTGTGCCCTCATTGAAACCTCCAGCCAGAGGTTATGATGAGTGTCTATATGGAAGAAGATGAGGGTCATGTGGGAGTGTTTAGGTTTTAATTGTGAGAGATTACTGGTTCAACCTGGGTTGAATTCTGGTGTGATTCCCCTTAGAGACTCAGTTCTTGAACTGACCTCAGAGAAGAATTGCCATGAATTGTGTTAAGATTTTCGGAGGCAACGCATGAGAGTCGCCATTGGAAGTTGTGATCTAGTCCCAGGGGGACTTTCCACAGTTCACTGGGACTCTCAGCCAGAGAATCACATAATTTTATTCTGAAAGACATGGCAGCCACAATTGAGAGTCAAAACACACATGGACCTCACATTTTAGACCTCAATGGGCCTGGCTTCAAGTGACGTTTTGGCCACTATTTGGGAAGCCTTGCCTGTGAGAGTTCTCCAGAGCTTTCATTAAAATGAGATTCCTCACCATTTAATGGTTTCTGAATAATTGAAACCCACAATGCCTCCAACTTCATCCTTGAAAATGGTTACATAAATATCATGAAATTTTTAAAATTACCATGACCAGGTGGCACTGGAGAACCTTTGGATGTCCTGTTGCTGATCATGAGTATACCAGAGAGTGCCTAGATTGACTGGGTTTCTTTAACATGGTGTAGAACACAGATGCCAGTAAGTTGGAGTCTGCTGAGAAGTGGACCTAGAGCAGTGGTGGGCAGGTGTGTGATAAAACATCAGTGGTACGGCCATGAGGATCTAGCATTGGATTCCAAATGCCTTGTGACTGACATGGTGCAGGCAGCAGACACTTCTATGTAAAGGCATCTTGTTATATGCAGAGGTTTCAGGGCAATGTTCAGAATCAGGTTGCTATGGTCAAGGGGGAAAGCTATCTGGATAGAAGCCTGGTTGGTGCATTCTCCTGCAGACACTGACCCACCACACGTGACAGAACTCCCTCCAGCACTGTGTCCCAGATAAACTCGTTGTATTTCATGAAGCAAACACCAAACTCCCAGTGCAGCAGCAAGAAACACAACGAAAAGTGGATCATGACCAAATTGCTTCACAGTCCAAACGGGGAGACACTTAGCCCCCAGTGGCCACAGTTTACCTGCAAAGAGAGAAACCAGCACTGCTGCCTCATGTTCATTGAAAAATAAGATGCCATGTCCTCCAGGTCACATAGATGCAGACCCAGCTTTGATGGTCTCACTAGAAAGAAGCTAAAGCTCCTGAAAACAACATATATTTCAAGTGCCCAAACTCAGAGGCATTTCTCAAGAAGTCTTTAGGCCAGCAGAGCTCCATGTTTGTGGAGTGTTTATCCTGTCCCTTACTTTTGGAAACTCCTCTACCACCTCCAAGGTTGTGAATTTCTGAGGATTTTTCATTGAATATATGTATTCACACATTTTCTAATTCTTCTCCTCTAATTGTGTCTTTCTTGGTGCGAAGGTAATGTCAAGGCATTTTTCTGGATGAGAGTGGGAAGATTTTTGTGTAGCATATATTTACATACACATTGGATTCATTTTCCAAATTTCCATTAGAAATACTGAATCCATGACACTAACCACTACATTACTAGACTCTGACTACTAATCCTAATATGATGGAGAATAAAAACCCAAACAGAATAGAAATATAAGCAGTTCAGAGGATGCATGTTGTATAGTGGGACTTGCCTTTTGCATTATATAGGGTAGGAGTTATAAATCTAGTCAATTTTCTGTTGAAATATTTCTCCATGTATTTCTAAAGTTAACAAATATGTGAATACCTGACTCCCTTTCTCTGCAGCCTATTCAGCACATGTAATTTTATATGCACATATAGAATCCTACCTGGAATCACACGTACATTCTTGTGAGATGGCTCACTTGGCAGATACAAATTGTTAGAATAGTTCACTCTTCCTAAATGATGCTGGAACTGAAAATTCAACCAATGGGTGAGCTTCCTGGTTGAACAACTTTACACAAAAACCCATGTTCAGTAAAATAAATATTTCTGATCTGTGGATGATATATATTTCATGGTGAATTTCAATTGGCATATATATTCCTACTTTTTAAAGTCTGTTTGTGTGTGTGTGTGTATACATACTCTCCAGATTTTTCAAAATATGAAATATGTGTCTTATTATACACTCCCTAAAATAATTCATATTCATGTATGTGGATTTTTAATCAACTTTTCACTAGATAATTCCCAGGAATATTCACACACCTGAAAAACATATTTGTTTCCTCGTACTGAGAACTATCTTCAGTGAATGGTGCATACAAATCCTTGTATTTCTGCAGTAACTTACCCAGTTTAACATCAATGCAAATAGATTTATATGGGACATGATGTGTATTTTGAAATTCATTTTTATTCAACACTGGTACATTGCAATTTCTTCCGTTTATGCACATCATAAAATATATATTTCATCTAGAAATTCGAAAATTAATAGGCATTTGTTTCATTTTCAATCACTTCCTGCTTCAGAACACATGTATAACTCCATATTTCTTGACTGATCTTTTCATGAGGTTTCTTTTTCGATTTCCTTAATCATTTTTGAAGCAAAACTCACACACTCTTCATGATGAACCATAACCCTAATATTACCATTAGATGTATATTTGGTTTTAATGAATGTATATATATCAATATAAGATTTCCTCTATGTTTTCATTTATCAATTCAATCCATTATTCAAAGTTGGAACCAGTAATACTATTTATTCACAGTATTTTCTATTCATGCATTATCTCTATATTCATAGACACAGGGTACACCTATTTGTACCCCCAGTACTAACTTATATGTCTTCACAATATTGCTCCCAGAAATGGTGGAAGAAATACTCATGTCACCTGATCTACATGTACATGTTATCACAGTAATATTCTGGAAACAAAATGCAAAGGTCACAGTTATGATTGTACCAAAACCTAAATGAAAAGTGAGCATGGATTACTAAAAATATTCCTGTCCAGGTTGCTACCGCTCTCAAATGTCAATCCTATTGGTGACTATATATTTGTTTCCTCCTAAGATTATATATTCAACCTCAAGCCTGTTAAAAATGTGTAATCCTATCACTCACTTTATACTTTGCCTGATATCCTAATGTCTCTATTGATTTCTGCTTTCCTAAATATTTTCCCAGTTTATCATTTTGACTGACTCTTCACATGTGCTGACATTTAAATTCACTTTCTAACCGAAAGCCAATTGCTAAAAACATTTCCTCCAAAACCTATAATCACTATTCTTTCTAAACCTACCGACACTTTTCCTAATCCTACCGACTATAGCTTTTCGACTGGATATTCTCGTGACATTCAATCATCCAAGGTACAAGGTCCTATGACATTGTATATGGATTTATTTAAGACATCTGTGCAGAACGTAAGTCAAAGCTAAGTATCCCAATTAAAGGCCCAATGCCCTTCTGGGCTTCAAATTTTACCTAGATTTCTGTTTTCATACTTATATTTCACCTAAATATTCTTGTAAATATCGCACATTCCCAATACCATTATTCATCGCTCAGAATGATTCTTAATCCAAATCGAACCTGTTATTAAGCCTAACCAAACACTGTTCCCTCAATCTAACTTTACAGAAGAGCAGCGACAGAGTTGGTCTTACAATACAGGAATGTAGGGGATCTTCCAGATGCTGAGATCCTCAAAGTTTTAAGCAGAAACGATCCCTGGAGAAGACATAGGCAGCTATGAAGGACCTGAGAGAGCAAAAGTCATCTTCCATGGCAAACAACGCACTCAGGATGAAGCATTGTGTCTGAATCAGCCTCTCTTTTCTTAATGTAGAGAAGAGGGACCAAACCAGGCCTGTGTGGAGAGCTGTTCCCGGATTCCTATGGTTGATATACCATTCTAACTGTTGAAACTGTCTCGGGAAGTAGGGGCAGCCTCCACCTCATGGGAACCTTGCAATCACCTGTTAGGACAAAGTGGTTGCAAAGGCAGTAAAGTCACTCAGTTCCTGAATGAAGCGACCTACCTCACTTCTTTGGTGAAGAAACTCCCTGACCTTGGGCTCCAGGAAGACAGAGAATACCAAGACCTTGTCACAGTTCAAGTGCCAGTGGGCTCCATTGTTTGGAAAAACCAAGGATAGACTAAGTATTCCTTGGTACCTACTGATATGAGGATTTCAAATGCCAGGAGAGCTCTGAAGAGGGGCCTTTCCTGAGAAAGCAGGTAGTGGTTCACCGCGACCAGATCTGAGACAGGACAGGCCTTTTGGGGGAACATAGTATGGCCCACCAGTCAGAGGACACTCCAGATAGTCACAGACCTACTTGAATGAAGGAGGTGCGTTTGCGCGTGTGTGTGTGATTTTGTGGTTTAGTCTCTTCTTATGAGAATAGGTAGGAAAGGCGGTTTGTTTGGTTTGGAGTGGACTGCTTCTAGTAAGTCGTTTGACAAGGCGATTTTTTGCATGTCTTTGTAACCCACTGTGTTCGTGGTTGTAGACCTTAGAAAAAAGAATGCATCAATGTGTCCTGTCTAGTAGAAATCTTCCCAGCATTCATCCTGCCCAATTTAGGAGTGGACTGCCCCTTGCCTTATGGATGGGCAACACCTGCAATCTTCCTAAGTTCCTGATTTCTTCCTCAATTCTGGTCACTCTCAAGAATAGGCTCATTGTTTTGTGTCCAAGATATGTACCACCTCCAATCTGAGTGACATGGCCATGTACAAGATAGATGAAGGGAATGGCGAGCATCTCAGAAAACTCTTATATCAGTGTGTCCAGGAAAGTCTCAGTGGATAAACCCTGCTTTGGGCCTTTTGCTATTGTTCTGTTGCCCTGAATGTCAGGAAAGTCTTTGCCTCAGGCCATCCCTTTGTGAATCCTGAAGAAAACAGCTTTCAAATGGAAATAAATGGACATCAACTGTGGCTCTGTGCTTAATTGCTTTGGAAAGGGATGCGTCTGAATCAGCCTCTTGGTCCTATGTGAGGCTATAGCTTAGATTCTCAGCACCTGATGGATCTAAAGAAAGATCCCATGTGTGCATTCAAAACCAAAATGGCAAAAAGATCAGTAATTGTGGATGAAGTCTCTTGCCTTCCTCTGTAAGGTTCCTGACCTCCATCAAGTGAGATTAGGCATTCTTTGGGTCAAATGAGTTCTTCAAAGCCCTGTGGAGGCCATTAACAGGTGGCACTGGAGAACTCTTAAATGGTCTGTTGCTGATCATGAGTATACTAGCCAGGGCCTTTATTGACTGAGTTTCATAAAAATTATCTAGAACAGCAATGCCAATAAGTTGGAGCCTGCTGAGTAGTGGACCTAGAGCAGTAGTGTGTGATAAAATATCTGTGGTGGGACCATGTGGATCTGCTATTGACTTCCAAATGGCTTGTGACTGACATGGTGCAGCCAGCAGACCCTTCTATGTAAAGGCATCTTGTATATGGAGAGGTTTCAGGGTAATTTTAAGAATCAGGTTGCTGAGGTTAAGGGGACAAGCTATCTGGTATTGAAGCCTGGTTGGTACATTCTCCTGCAGAACGTGACCCACAACACGTGACAGAACTTCCTCCAGCACTGTGTTCCAGTTGAACTCATTGTATTTCGTGAAGCAAATACCAATGTCCCAGTTCAGCAGCAAGAAACACCTCAAAAGTTGGAGGATGAACAAATGGCTTCAGAGTCCACATGGGGTGACACTTAGCCCCCAGTGGCCACAGTTTACATACAAAGAGAGAAATCAGCACTGCTGCCTCAGGATCATTGGAAAATAAGAAACCAAGATCTTCTTGTCACATAGATACAGACCCAGCTTTGATGGTCTCACTAGAAAGGAAGCTAAAGCTTCTGACAAACACATATATTTCAAGTGCCCACCCTCAGAGGCAGTTTCTCAAGAAATCTTTTGGCCAACAGAGCTCCATGTTTGTGGAGTGTTTACCCTGTCCCTTACTTTTGGAAACTGCTCTACAACCTCCAAAATTGTGAACTTTTGAGCATATTCCACTACAGATATATATTCACAGATTTTCTACCTCTTCTCTTCTAATTGTGTCTTATTTGGGGTGAAGGTAATTTCAAGGCATTGTTGTGGATGAGAGTTGGAAGATTTTTTTGTAGCACATATTTGCATACACATTGGATTCATTTTCCAATTTTCCATTCGAAATACTGAATTCCTGACACTAACCCATAACCTACTAGAATCTGACTACTAATCCTAATATGATGGAGAACAATAACCCAAACAGAATAGAAATCCAAGAAGTTCAGAGGAGGCATGGTGTATAGTTGAACTTGCCTTTTGCATTATATAGTGTAGGAGTTATAAATCTAATCAATATTTTGTTGACATAGTTGTCCATGTGTTTTTAAATTTAACAAGTATTTGAATTCCTGTCTCCGTTTGTCTGTAGCCTATTCAGCACATGCATTTTTAGATGCACATATAGAATCCTACCTGGTATCAAATGTACATTCTTGTGAGGTGGCTGACTTGGCAGATACAAATTATGAGAAGAGATCACTCCTCCTAAACGCTGTTGGAACTGAAAATTTAACCTAAGGGGGAGCTTCCTAGTTGAACAAAATTATACACAAATCCATGTTCAGTAAATTAAATATTTTTGGATCTTTGGACGATATGTATTTCTACATCAATTTCAATTGGCATATATATTGCTACATTTCAATGTCTCTGTGTGTATATGTGTTTGCTTGTGTGTGTGTGTATATATATATATATATATATATATATATATATATATATATACACTCTCCAAATTTTTAAAAATATGAACTACTTCTGTCTTCTTTTACACACCCTAAATTCATTCATATTCATGTATGTGGATTTATAATAAACTTTTCACAAGATTATTCTCAGAATTATTCATCCACCTGAAATACATATTTGTTTTCTAGTACTGACAAGTAACATCAGTGAATGGTGCATACAAATCCTAATATTTCTACAGTAACTGACCCAGTTTAACATCAATCCAAGTAGATTACTATGGGACATGATGTACATTTTGACGTTCATTTTTATTCAACACTGGTACTTTACTCTTTCTTCAGTTTATTCACATCATAGGATATGTATTTCATCCACAAGTTAGCAAAATTATTTGCATTTGTGTCACTTTCAATCACTTTCTACTTCAGAACACATGCATTCCTCTATGTTTCTTGACTGGTCTTTTCATGAGACTTCTTTCCAAACACATTATTTTCCTTTTCCATTCTCACTTTTGAAGCAGATCTCACACACCTTTCATGATAGAATATAACCCTAATATTACCATTAGATGTATAACTCATTGGAATGAATGATTCTATATCAATATAAGATTTCTTATATATTTTCAGATATCAATTCTAGCAATCCATTATTTGAAGTGGAATCAGTTATATTATTTATTCACAGTATTGTCAATTCATGAATTACTTCTATATTCATAGACACAGGGTACACCTCTTTGTACCCCCAATACTAATTTATTTTTTTTTATTTTGCATTCTTTCTTAAAGTATTTTTATATTATTTTCAACAACATTTGAAACAACAGGATTTTCTAAATAGACTTGTCTTTAGCATACCCAGATGAAAAAATATAATTCTATTTCATATCCCTTTGTGGGATAATGTGGGTTTTTTGTACTGAAAAAATGCTAGGAATATTAGAATATATGATCCGTTAGCCAACTTTGTTTGTTTGTTTGTTTGCTTTTGCAAAGCTAGGAATTGAACCCTAGTAGTAACTAGTAATTCTACTCATTCAGAAAAGTTAGTGTGTCATTTTATTGAAATAACCATACTGGATATAAAATAGATACACATGTGATACAATAGATTGCATGGTATATAAATTTGTATCTCAGTAAAGCTGTAATTAAAATAAAATTTCAAGTATTGAAATTCAGGCAAAGGATAGGAAAGATATTTGTGTCTGTTTTTCAGAAGTTTATTGTCATCCATTTAAAAAATCTTTTAAAAGAGATTGCATTTGAACAAAAGGTATTGTTTAGTGTGCTTTCTCTGTATTCTTAGTGGTTCTTCACTATTACTATTTTATTCACACCCTCTTAATTTCTTATTGTTGAGCCAATTCTGCATCTAAATGTAGTGGCAAGATATATTCAGGAGTCTGGTGCAATAGTGCATGCCTGAAATCCCAGCTACTAAGACCCTTTCTCAAAACAACAAAAAAGTAGTGGGGGTGGGGAGCATGGATGTAGTTTAGCAGTCAAGTGCTTTCCGAAGCATGTGGAGGCCCTGGGTTCTATCTGCAGCACCGCAAAAGCAAAACAAACAAAAGACGTATTCCAGAGATTTTGATTATTTCTGCAGGAGACATGCAGTCAAGACTAAGTAATTTGAAACAGGAGTGGCACAAGAAGTGGAAGATAAAGTATCAATTTTTTTTTCTTTTTTTTTTGGTTAGAATTAGTTCACTTTGCATTCCTTGCGTATGCGCCTCTACCTTTGGAACCACATTGGTAAAAGTTTGTGTAAGAATTGTTTGTTGGCATATCCTAGAGTGCTCAATTTATACGTCTTCAAAATATTGCTCCCAGAAATTGTGGAAGAAATACTCATGTCACCTGATCTACATATACATTTTATCACAGTAATATTCGGAACACAAAATGCAAAAGTCACACTTATGATTGTACCAAAGGCTAAATAGAAAGTGAACCTGTATTATTAAAAACATTCATGTCCAGGTTGCCTAATACTCTCAAATGTCAATCCTATTGGTGACTACATATTTGTTTCTTCCTAAGATTATATATTGAAACTCAACCCTGTTGATAATGTCTAATCCTATCACTCACTTTATACTTTGCCTGATTTCCTAATGTCTCTATTGATATCTGCTTTCCTACATATTTTCCCCAGTTCATCATTGTGACTCATTCTTCACATGTGCTGACATTTACATTCATTCTCTAACCGAAACCCTATTACTAAAGAACTTTTGGTCCAAATCCTATACTCACTCTTCTTCCTAAACCTACGGACTATATTCCTAATCCTACTGACTATCCCTTTTTGACTGGATGTTCTCTTCTACATTCAATCATCCAAGTAAAGGTCGGTCGAGTGTCGGAAGAGGAGACCACCAAGAATCTATCTCATGTAACAGCAAAGGTTTTATTGGGGGTCCAGCATGCTGGGGCTCAGAGTTCACTTGAAAAGAGTAGAGAGCCCTGAGAACAGCTTAAGCAGAGGTTAAATACTTTCCCTTGCGAGTGCAGGGAGGGAAGTTTATTGATGTGTCAGGGCGAGTGGTCAATTTGCATGCAACCTGGTGAAGGAGTACATTCTGCAGTTTGACAGTTGGGGACAGCACATTCTGGGAACAAGATTGGCAAACATTTCTCAAGATTTCAACAGTGTTTTGTTAAGCGTACAGAAAAACAGGAAGTGACAACTACATATTTTATTAACCTTTCATTCGACACTTCTTTTTCTGGCTACTTTTAATCATAAAAATGATCATTGGGGGGTGTCACATTCTATGTCTGCTAGTGGGGTATTACCATTAGTTTAACTTGTCCAATTTGAGCTTGGAGAAAATAAATTACATGGTTGAGCAAGCAGGGTTTAATAGTTAGCAATAATATGAGGATTATTATTGGACCGGCCAGCCGACAAGACAAGACAAGACAATAAAGACAAGACAAGACAATAAAGACAGGATATGGAAGTCCAACACTGAGACCAGGACTTAGTAGTTGGCAGAACCCGATCGGTTGGCAATAACGAATCTGAAACAAAATATCACTGAGTCATGGAGACTATTGTTCCTCAATTTTCTGAGTCCTCTATGACGTCACCCAGGGACTTGGCCTGTGGCTCTGTGACATGACTGTCAGCCATCGTTGGAGAGAGCTCACGCTCTTCATTGACATCCATTTTGCCAAGCCCTGACCTGAAACCTGACCAGAAAGAGGCACCTTACTTACCCTGAGAGGAGTTTGTTGGGGTCTCTTGTCCACCGCTGCCGGATCTCAGTGGAACCTCCATATGTAAAGGTCCGGTGACAATCGGGGGAAGAGACCACCAAGAGACTGTCTCATGCAAAAGCAAAGGGTTTATTGGGGGTCCAGCATGCTGGGGCTCAGAGCTCACTTGAATAGAGCAGAGAGCCCAGAGAACAGCTTAACCAGAGCTTATATATTTCCCTTGGACAGGGCAGGGGGGTAAGTTTATTGATGGGTCCGGGCGAGTGAGCGGTTTGTGTGCAACCGGTTGAGGGAGTACATTCTGCAGTTTGGCAATTGGGGACAGCACATTCTGGGAATAAGATTAGCAAACAGTTCTCAATATTTCAAAAGTGTTTTGTTAAGCATACAGAAAAACAGGAAGTGACAAGTACTTATTTTATTAACCTTTCACTGCGAACTATACTTTGCCAGAATTCCTAATGTCTCTATTGTGTTTGTTAAAGTTCATTTTTATTCAAACCTGGTACGTTATTATTTCTTCAGTTCATGGACATCATAAGATATTTCCTTTCATTCACAAGTTCACAAATTTATAAACATTTGGTTCACTTTCAATCACTTCCTCCTTCGGAAGACATATGTTCCTCCATGTTTCTTGACTGGTCTTTTTACTAGACTTCTTTCTAAACATATTATTTTCGATTCCATAATCATTTTTGAGGCAAAACTCACACACTATTCATGATAAATGATAACCCTAACATTACAATTAGATATATAACTGGTTGGAATGAATGTATGTATATCAATATATGATTTTCTATATATTTTCAGATATCAATACAATCCATTATTTAAATATGGAACCAGTTATATAATTTATTCACAGTATGGTCTATTAATGCATCATCTCTATATTCATCAAAACAGGGTAAACCTAATAGTATCCCCAGTACTAATTTATAAGTTTTCAAAATATTGCTCACAGAAATGGTGAAAGAAATACTCATGTCACCTTAGCTACATATACATATTATCACACTAATATTCTGGACACAAAATGCAAAGGTCACACAGAACATAATTTAAGCTAAGTATCCCAATCAAGGGCCCAAAGTCCTTCTGGGCTTCAAATATTACCTAGATTTCTGTTTTCATACTTATATTTCACCTCCATATCACAGGTTCCCAATATCATTATTCATCCAGCAAAATGATTCATAACCCAAATCGAACATGCTATTAACCCTAACCATTCTGTAAACTGAGATTGTTCACTCAATCTCACTTTACAGAAGAGCAGGGACAAAGTTAGTATTACAATACAGGAAGTTAGGAGATCTTCCACCTGCTGAGTACCTCAAAATCCATGCAGAAATGATCCCTGGAGAAGACGTAGGCAGCTATGAAGGACCTGAGACAGCAAAAGTCATCTTCCTTTGCAAACAACCCGATCAGGATGAAAGGATGTGTCTGAATCATCCTATCTCTTCTTAATGTAGGGAAGATGTATGAAACCAGGCATGTGTGGAGAGCTGTTCCCAGGTGCCTATGTTTCTATACCATTCTAACTTGTGAAAGTGTCACAGGAAATAGAGGCAGCCTCCTTTTCCTGAGACACTAGGAAGCAACTGTTAGGACAAAGTGGTGGCCAAGACAGTGGCCTCATTCATTTTCTGAAGAAAGTGACCTCACCTCACTTTTTTCATGATGGAACTCTCTGAATTTTGTGATCCAGGAAGCCAGACACCAAGAGCCAGTACCAGTCCCAGTCCAAGTGGGCTCACTTGTTTGGATTTACCAAGTAAAGAGTCAGTCTTTCTTGGTACCTACTGATGTGAGGGTGGCCAAATGCCAAGAAAGCTTTGAAGAGGGTCCTTTCCTGAGAGGGCAGGAAATGGCTCACCACTGTCTCCTGAAAACTTCACAGAATTGGCCAAGGAGACCAGATCTGAGACAGGACCGGCCATTTCTGGGGAACATTCTATGGCCTACTAGTCAGAGGACACTCCGGATAGTCACAGACATACTTGGGGAAGGAGGTGACTTTGTGTGTGTGGATGTCAGTTTGTGGATTTGTCTCATATTCTGAGAATAGGTAAAAAAGGAGGTTTGTTTGGTTTGGAGTGGACTGTTTCTAGTAAGTCATCTGACAAGGAGACTGTTTCTATTTCTGTGTATCCAACTGTGTCCTTAGTTGTAGATATTAGAAAAGAAAATGGCTCACTGGGTGTGTCCTGTCTAGTAGAAAGCTTCACAGCATTCATCCTGCCCAATTAATGAATGGACTGAGGCTTGACTTATCCATGGGCAACACCTAGTATCATCCTAAGTTCTTGAATTCTTCCTGAATTCTGGCAACTCTCCAGAAAGGCTCATGGTTTTTTGTCCAAGATATGTACCACCTCCAAGCTCTGTGACATGGCCATGTACTAGTTAGCTGAAAGGAATGGCGAGAACACCAGAAAACTCAGATATTGGTGTGACCAGGAAAGTCTCTATGGTGAAACCTGGCTTAGGGCCTTTTGCTTAACTATTGTTCTGTTGCCCTGAATGTCAGGAACCTCTTTGCCTCAGGCCACCCCTTTATAAAGCCAGAAGAAAACAATTTTCAAATGGAAATGAATGGGCATCACCTGTGCCTCTTTGATGAATTGTTTTGGAAATGGTTATGTCTGAATCAGACTCTGGGCCCTGTGTGAGGCTGTGGCTTAAATTGTCAGCACCTCTTGCTGATCATGAGTGTACCAGACAGTGCCTTGATTGACTGGGATTTATGAAAATGGTGTAGAACAGAGATGCCATTAAGTTGGACCCTCCTGAGTAGTGAGCCCTGAGCTGTGGTGTGCAGGTGTGTGATAAATCTTCTGTGGTTGCGCCATGTGGTTTTGCCATTGAATTCCAAATGGTTTGTCACTGACACGGTGCAGTGACCAGACACTTATATGTAAAGGTGTCTTGTTAAATGGATAGTTTTCAGGGCAATGTGCAGAATCAGGTTGCTATGGAGAAGGGGGCAAGTTATGTGGGAATGAAGCCTGGTTGGTGCATTCTCTTGTAGACCCTGAAAAACCACAAATGACAGAACTCCCTCCAGGACTGTGTTCCAGTTGAACTCCTTGTATTTTGTGAGGCAAATACCAAACTCTCAGTGCTGCAGCAGGAAACTCTACGAAAATGGAGGATGAACAAAAGGCTTCACAGTCCACACAGGGAGACACTTAGACCCCAGTGGCCACAGTTTACATACGAAGAGAGAATTCAGCACTGCTGCCTCATGTGTATTGGAAAGCAAGAAAGAATGTCCTCCAGGTCACATAGATGCAGACCCAGCTTTGATGATCTCACTACAAAGGAAGCTAAAGCTACTGACAACATATATTTCAAGTGCCCATCCTCAGAAGCAGTTTCTCTAGAAGTCTTTAGGCCAGCAGACCTCCATGTTTGTGGAGTGTTTACCCTGTCCCTTACTTTGGGATACTCCTCTACCACCTCCAAGTTTGTGAACTCCTGAATATTTTCCATTGCAGATATGTATTTACAGATATTCTAACTCTTCTCCTCTAATTGTTTCTTATTTGGCGTGAAGGTAACGTCAAGGCATTGTTCTGGATGAGAGTGGGAAGATTTTTGTGTAGCACATATTTGCATACACATTGGATTCATTTTCCAATTTTCCATTCCAAAGACTGAATCCCTGACACTAACGCATACCCTACCAAACTCTGACTACTAATCCTAATATGATGAAGAAAAATAACCCAAACAGAATAGAAATACAAGCACTTCTGAAGAGGCATGGTGTATAGTTGGACTTGCCTTTTGCATGATAAAGTGTAGGTGTTATAAACCTAGTCAATTTTTCATTGAAATAGTTCTCCATGTGTTTTTTTCCTTTAATATTTATTGTTGGTTCTACAAAACATTACATAGTTCTTGACATGTCATATTTCACACTTTGATTCAAGTAGGTTATGAACTTCCATTTTTCTTCGTATACAGATTGCAGTATCTCATCAGTTACACATCCACTATTTTACATATTGCTATACTAGTGTCTGTTGTATTCTGCTGCCTTTCCTGTCCTCTACTATCTCCCATCCCCTCCCCTCCAATCCTCTCTCTCTACCCCATCTATTGTAATTCATTTCTTCCACTTGTTTTTGTCCCCTTTCACCTCACTTCATCTTGTATTTAATTTTGTATAACCATGAGGGTTTCCTTCCATTTCTATGTAATTTTCCTTCTCTTTCCTTTTCCCTCCCACCTCTCACCCCTGTTTAATATTAATCATCTTCTCATGCTCTTCCTCCCAACTCTGTTCTTAGTTACTCTCTTTATATCAAAGAAAACATTTGGCATTTGTTTTTTAGTGATTGGCTATCTTCACGTAGCATAATACGTTCTAATGCCATCGATTTCTCTGCAAATTGTATGATTTTGTCATTTTTTAATGCAGAGTAATACTCCATTGTGTATAAATGCCACATTTTTTTTAATCCATTCATCTATTGAAGGGCATCTAGGTTGGTTCCACAGTCTTCCTATTGTGAATTGTGCTGCTATGAACATAGATTTATCAGTGTCCCTGTAGCATGCACTTTTTGGGTCTATAGGGATTAGACCGAGAAGGGGAATTGCTGGGTCAAATGGCGGTTCCATTCCCAAGTTTCCAAGAAATCTCCATACTGCTTTCCAAATTTGCTGCACCAATTTGCAGTCCCACCAGCAATGTACAGGTGTACCCTTTTTCCCACATCCTCGCCAGCACTTGTTGTCGTTTGACTTCATAATGGCTGCCAAGCTTACTGCAGTGAGATGGTATCTTAGGGTGGGTTAGTTTTGCATTTCTCTGAATGCTCGAGATGGTGAGAATTTTTTGATGTACTTATTGATTGATTGTATGTCCTCCTCTGAGAAGTGTCTGTTCAGGTCCTTGGCCCATTTGTTGATTGGGTAATTCATTTGCTTATTTTTTAATTTTTTGAGTTCTTTGTATAACTCTGGATATTAGGGCTCTATCTGAAGTGTGAGGAGTAAAGATTTGTTCCCAGGATGTAGGCTCCTTTTTTACCTCTCTTATTGTTTCTTTTTCTGAGAAAAATCTATTTAGTTTGAGTAAGTCCTGTTTGTAGATTCTAATTATTAACTCTTATGCTATGGGTGTCCTATTGAGGAATTTGGAGCCCGACCCCACAGTATGTAGATCATAGCCAAAGTTTTCTTCTATCAGATGCCGTGTCGCTGATTTGATATCAAGCTCCTTGATCCATTTTGAGTTAACTTTTGTGCATGGCGAGAGAAAGGGATTCAGTTTCATTTTCTTACATATGTAATTCCAGTTTTTTCAGCACCATTTGTTGAAGATGCTATCCTTCCTTCAGTTTATGCTTTTAGCTCCTTTATCAAATATAAGATTGCTGTAATTTTGTGGATTGATTTCTGTGTCCTGTATTCTGTACCATTGGTCCACCCGCCAGTTTTGGTACCAGTACCATGCTCTTTTTGTTACTATTGCTCCGTAGTATAGTTTGAGGACATGTATCGCTATACCGCCTGATTCACACTTCCTGCTTAGAGTTGTCTTTGCTATACTGGGTCTTGTATTATTCCATATGAATTTCATAATTGTTTTATCTATTTCTACAGGAAATGCCGTTGGGATTTTGATTGGCATTGCATTAAACCTATAGAGAACTTTTGGTAATATCGCCATTTTGATGATGTTAATTCTGCCTATCCATGAACAGGGTATATTTTTCCATCTTGTAAGATCTTCTTCTATTTCTCTCTTTAGGGTTCTGTAGTTTTCATTGTGTAAGTCTTTCACATCTTTTGTTACGTTGATAACCAAATATTTTATTTTGTTTTTTTTGAGGATACTCTCAATGGAGTGGTTGTCCTCATTTCCGTTTCAGAGGATTTGTTGCTGATATTCAGGAATGCTTTTGATTTATGATTGTTGATTTTATATCATGCCACTTTGCTGAATTCATTTATTATCTCTAATAGTTTCTTGTAGACCCTTTTGGGTCTACTAGGTATAGAATCATGTCATCTGCAAATAGTGATAATTTAAGTTCTTCTTTTCCTATTTTTATGCCTTTAATTTCTTTCATTTGTCTAATTGCTCTGGCCAGTGTTCGAGAACTATGTTGAACAGAAATCGTGAGAGAGGGCATCCCTGTCTTGTTCCAGATTTTAGAGGGAATGCCTTCAATTTTTTCTCAATTCAGAATGATACTAGCCTGAGGCTTAGCATAGATTGCTTTTACAATATTGAGGTATGTTCCTGTTATCCCAGTTTTTCTAGAGTTTTAAACATAAAGGGATGCTGTACTTTATTGAATGCTTTTTCTGCATCTATTGGGGTGATCATATGGTTCTTATTTTTAAGTCTATTGATGTGGTGAATAACATTTATTGATTTCCGTATATTGAACCAGCCTTGTATCCCAGGAATGAATCCTACTTGATCATGTTGCACAATTTTTTAAATATGTTTTTGTATCTGATTCGCCAGAATTTTATTGAGGATTTTTGCATCTAGGTTCATTAGAAAGATTGGTCTGTATATTTGTTTCTTTGAAGGGTCTTTGTCTGGTTTAGGAATCAGGGTGATATTGGCCTCCTCTGCTGTATACCCATTCGGTCCTGGGCTTTTCTTAGTTGGTAGTCTTTGGATGGTTTCTTCTATTTTCTCAATTGATATTGGTCTGCTTAGGTTGTCTATATCCTCCTGACTCAATCTGGGCAGATCATATGACTTAAGAAATTTATTGATGCCTTCACTATCTTCTAATATAATTTCTGATTATCTTCTGTATTTCAGAAGTGTCTGTTGTGATATTGCCTTTTTCATCCCTTATGATAGTAATTTGAGTTCCCTCTCTTCTTCTCTTCATTAACATGGCTAAGAGTCTGTCGATTTTATTAATTTTTCAACTTTTAGCATTTTCAATTTTTTCAATTGTTTCTTTTGTTTCGATTTCATTAATTTCAGCTCTGATTTTAATTATTTCTTGCCTTCTACTTCTTTTTCTGTTGTTTTCCTCTTCTTTTTCTAGGATTTTGAAATGAACTATGAGATCATTTATTTGTTGTTGTTTTTTTTTTCTTTTTTTAAGGAAAGAACTCCAAGCAATGAATTTTCCACTTAGAACTGCTTTCAATGTGTCCCATAGATTCTGATATGTTCTGTCTGTCTTTTTCATTTATGTCTAAGAATTTTTTTTATTTTTCTCCTTGATGTCTTCAATAACCCATTGATCATTCAGTACGTATTGTTCATTCTCCAAGTGATGCATGAATTTTCCTTCCTTCTTTTATTGTTGATTTTCAGTTTCATTCCATAACGATCAGATAAGATGCCTGGTATTATCTATACTCCTTTATATTGTCTAAGAGTTGTTCTGTGACATAATATATGATCTATTTTTGAGAGGTATCCATGTGCTGCTGAGAAAACAGTGTAACTGCTTGATGTTGGGTGGTATATTCTATATATGTTAATTAAGTCTAGGTTATTATTTGTGTTATTGAGTTCTATAGTTTCCTAATTCAACTTTTGTTTGGAATATCTGTCCAGTAGTGAGAGAGGTGTGTTGAAATCTCCCATGATTATTGTATGGTGGTCTACCAGACTCTTGAACTTGAGAAGAGTTTGTTTGATTAACATAGCTGAACCATTGTTTGGGGCACATATATTTATGATTGTTATGTCTTGTTGGTGTATGGTTCCCTTGAGCAATATGTAGTGTCCCTCTTTATCCCTTTTGATTAACTTTGTCTTGAAATCTATTTTATTTGATATGAGTATGGACACTTCTGCTTGTTTCCGAAGTCAATATGAGTGATATGATTTCTCCCAACCTTTCACCTTTAGTCTATATATGTCTTTTCCTATCAAATGTGTCTCCTGTAGGCAGAAAATTTTTGGGTCTTCTTTCGTGATCCATTCTACTAGCCTGTGTCTCTTAATTGGTGAGTTTAAGGCATTAACATTTAGGGTTATTTTTGAAATATGGGTTGTTCTTCCAGCCATATTTGTTTATTTATGTTACTAAACATGGTTTGTTTTTCTCTTTGATTATTTTTCGCCCCTTTACTGTACTACCTCCCACTGTTGGTTTTCATTGTTATTTTCCATTTCGTCTTCCTATAATGTTTTGCCAAGGATCTTTTGAGGAGATGGTTTTCTAGCTGCAAATTCTTTTAACTTTTGTTTATCATGGAAGGTTTTAATTTCATCTTCCATCCTGAAGCTTAAAATCGCTGGATACACAATTCTTGGTTGGAACCCAATTTCTTTCAGTGATTGAAATATGTTATTCCAGGATCTTCTAGCTTTCAGAGTCTGTGTTGAAAGATCAGCTGTTATCCTGATTGGTTTACCCCTAAATGTAATCTGCTTCCTTTCTCTTGTAGCTTTTAAAATTCTCTCTTTATTCTGTATGTTTGGCATCTTCATTATAATATGTCTCGGTGTTTATCTCTTATGATTTTGCACATTTGGCGTCCTGTAGGCTTCTAGGATTTGGGATTCTGTCTCATTCTTCATGTCTGGAAAGTTGTCTCATATTATTTCACTGAATAGATTGCTCAATCCTGTGGTTTGGACCTGTATACCTTCCTGTTTCCCAATTACTCTTTAGTTTGGTCTCTTCATGTTATCCCATATTTCTTGGATGTTCTGCTCATGGTTTCTTAACAGTCTTGCTGAGCTTTCTATGTTCTTTTCAAGTTGAAATACTTTGTCTTCATTGTTCTAAGTGATCTATTCTGCTGGTAGTATTCTCAATTGAGTTTTTAAGTTGGTTTATTGCTTCCTGCATTTCTATGATTTCTGTTTGTGTGTTTTTTATAACCTCTATCTCCCTGTATAGTTGATCTTTTGCTTCTTGGATTTGTTTTTGTAATTCATTGTCAAAGTGATCTTTCATTGTCTGATTTTGCTGTCTAATGTCTCCCTGGAGACTTCAGATCATCTGAAGCAAGTATATCCTGATTCTTTATCTGACATTCCATATGCTGCAGATATTACCTCTTCTAATGTTGAGTTGACCTGCGTTGCTTGTGGTCCTTTCTTTCCTTGTCTTTCCCTACTGTTCACGTTTTTTTCGGCTTGGTGAAACTTTTGTGTTATTGAATTTTACCCCTAAATGTTTATATTGCTATTGTATTCTTGAAAAGTCTCCCTCACAGGCGTAAGCAGCGGCTCTGCCCCTCCTCCAATTGGGGCAATGTGCCTACCACACCAGCACGCCGCTGGGCCTGTTCTGCCTCTTGGTAGCTGGTCCGCCTACCTTGCAGGAGCGGGCAGTTGATCTACCCCTCTGCGGGGGCTGGTCCTGTTCAGCCAGTGGGTAACAGGTCCAGCTACCTTGCAGGCACAGGCGTCGGCTCTGCCCCTCCGCGCTCCACTGGGCCTCTTCTGTCTGTGGGTTGCAGGGCTGTCTACATTGCAGGCGTGAGTGGCATCTCTGCCCCCCCCCAAACCGGGGCGATGTGTCTACCACGCTGGTAGGTCGCTGGGTCTGTTCTGCCTCTGGGTGAGAGGTCTACCTGCTTTGCAGGCACGGGCAGCGGCTCGGCCCCTCCCCAAACCTGGTTATGTGTCTAGCACCCTGGCGGGGCCTAGCACCTGGTCTGTCGGTGTTCGCAGGTCCACCTACTTCGCAGGCGCGGGGGCCGGCTCTGCCCCTCTGAAGGCAGCTGGGCCGCTTCAGCTGGTGGGTCGCAGGTTCACCTATCTTGAAGTCACAAGGGGTGTCTCTGCCCCTCCGCGGGTGTCTGGGCCTGTTCTGCCTGTGGGTCACATGTCCGCGTTCCTTGCACGCGTGCAGTGGCTCTGCCCAACCCCCAACCAGGGTGATGTGTCTTTCACGATGGCGGGCCGCTAGGCCTGTTCTACGGGTGGCTCGCAGGTCCGCCTACCTTACAGGCGCGGTTGGCAGCTCTGCCCCTCCCTTCTCCATGTGTTTCTAAAGTTAACAAATATGAGAATTCCTGTCTCCATTTCTCTGTACCCTATTCAGCACATGCATTTTTATATTCACATATAGAATCCTACCTGGTATCACATGTACATACTTGTGAGGTTGCTGACTTTGCAAATACAAATTGTGAGAAGGGATCACTCCTCCTAAATGCTGTTGGAACTTACAATTCAAACTATGGGTGAGCTCCCTAGTTGAACAACATTATACATAAATCGATGCTCAGAAAAATGAAGATTTTTGGATTTGTGGATGATATATAATTCATGATGTATTTCGATTGGCATATATATTGCTACTTTTTAATGTATACGTGTGTGTGTGTGTGTGCATATATATATGTATAAACTCTCCAGATTTTTCAAAATATGAAATGTATGTGTCTTATTATATACTCCCTAAATTCATTGATGTTCATGAATGTGGATTTATATTCAACTTTTCATAAGAATGTTCTCAGAAATATTAATCCACCTGAAATACATATTTGTTTCCTAATACTGAAAACTAACTTCAGTGAATGGTGCATACAAATCCTAATATTGCTATAGTAAATGACTCAGTTTAACGTCAATGCAAGTAGATTCCTATGGGACATGATATGTATTTTGACGTTCATTTTTATTCAAAACTGGTACATTAATATTTCTTCAGTTTTTGCACATAATAGAATACATATTTCATTCACAAATTCACAAATTTATAGGCATTTTTTTCACTTTCAATTACTTCCTGCTTCAGAACATATGTATTCCCCCAGGTTTCTTGACTGCTCTTTTAATGAGACTTCTTTCCAAGCACATTATTTTCAATTTCCATAATCATTTTAGAAGCAAAGCTCACACACACTTCATGATAAACCATAACAGTGATATTACCATTAGATGTATAACTGGTTGGAATGATTGTATGAATATCAATATATGATTTCCAATATATATTCAGATATCAATTCAATCCATTATTTAAATTTGGAACCAGTTATATTATTTATTCACAGTATGGTCTATTCATGCATTATCTTTATATTCATATAACACAGAGTATACCTATTTGTACCCACAATACTAAATTATATGTCTTCAAAATATTGCTCCCAGAAATGGTGGAAGAAATACTCATGTCACCTGATCTATATATACATTAATCACAGTAATATTGTGGAAACAAAAAGCAAGGTCACACTTATGATTGTACCAAATCCTAAATGGAAAGTGAGCATGGATTAAAAAAAAATCCATGTCCAGGTTGCCTAATGCTCTCAAAAGTGAATCCTATTGGTGACTACATATTTGTTTCTTCCTGAAATTACATATTCAACCTCAACCCTGTTGAAAATGTCTAATCCTATCACTCACTTTATACTTTGCCTGATTTCCTAATGTCTCTATTGAAATCTGATTTCCTGTATTTTTTTCCCATTTCATCATTATGACTGACTCTTCACATGTGCTGACATTTACTTTCACTCTCTACCCAAAACCCTATTGCTAAAGATCTTTTGGTCCAAATGCTATACACACTCTTCATTCTAAATCTACCGAATATCTTCCTAATCCACCAACTATCCCTTTTGGACTGGATTTTCTCTTCGACATTCAATCATCCAAAAGACAAGGTCCTATGCCATTGTATATCAATTAATCTGAGACACCTGTGCAGAACATAATTCAAAGCTAAGAATCCCAATAGTGGGGCCAATTCCCTTCTGTGCTTCAAAAATTACCTAGATTTCTTTTTTCATACTTATATTTCACCTATATATTCTTGAAAATATAGCAAAATTCCAATACCATTATTCATCCAAGAGAATGATTCCTAACCCAAATGGAAGCTGTTATTAACCTTAACCATACAATGTTTCCTCAATCTAACTTTACAGAAGAGGAGGGACAGAATTAGTCTTCCAATACAGGAGTGTAGGGGATCTTCCACCTGCTGAGAACCTCAAAGTTTCATGCAGACATGATCCCTGGAGAAGATGTAGGCAGCTATGAAGGACCTGAGAGAGCAAAAGTCATCTTCCATGGCAAACAACCCAGTCAGGATGAAGGGATGTGTCAGAATAAGCCTCACTCTTCTTAATGTAGAGAAGATGGACCAAACCAGTCCAGTGTAGACAGCTGTTCCTGGCTGCCTATGGTTGATATACAATCCTCAGTTGTGAACGTATCACAGGAAATAGGGGCAGCCTCCATCTCATGGGAACCTTGGAAGCAAATTTTAGGACAAAGTGGTTTCCAAAGCAGTGACCTCATTCAGTTCACAAAGGAGGTGACCTTCCTCACTTCTTTGGTGATAGAACTCTCTGAACTTGGGATCCAGGAAGCCAGGCTACCAGAGGCAGTCCCAGTACCATTCCCAGTGGGCTCACTTATTTGGATTTACCAAGAACAGAGTCAGTCTTTCTTGGTACATACTGATGTGAGAATGGCCAAATTTCAGGAGAGCTCAGAAGAGGGGCCTTTCCTGAGAAAGCAGGAAGTTGCTCACAGCTGGCTCCTGACCACTTCACAGATTTGGCCAAAAAGACCAGATCTGAGACAGGACAGAACATTTCAAGGAACATAATAAGGCTCACAAGTCAGAGGACACTCCGGATAGTCACAGACCTCTTTGGGGGAAGGAGGTGCCTTTGTGGGTGTGGGTGTGAGTTTTTGGTTTTGTCTCATTTTCTGAGAATAGGTAAAAAAGGCGGTTTGTTTGGTTTGGAGTGGACTGTTCCTAGTAAGTCGTTTCACAAAGTGAGTGTTTCTATGTCTGTGTATCCCACTGTGTCTGTGGTTGTAGACATTTGAAAAGAGAATTCATCAATGGATGTGTCCTGTTTAGTAGAAACCTACCCAGCATTCATTCTGCCCAATTGATGAATGGACTGTGGCTTCCCTTATGGATGGGCAACACCTACTAATTTCCTAAGTTCCTGTTTTCTTCCTGATTCTGGCCACTCTCCAGAATAGGCTCATGGTTTTGTGTCCAAGATATGTACCACCTCCAAGCTCTGTGACAAGGCCATGTAATGGATAGCTAAAGGGAATGGCTAGCATCTCAAAAAACTCAGATATCAGTGTGACCAGGAAAGCCTCAGTGGAGAAACTCTGCTTTGGGTTTTTTGCTAACCAATTCTTCTCTTCCCCTGAATGTGAGGAAGGTCTTGGCCTCAAGACACCGCTTTGTGAAGCCTAAAGAAAACAGTTTTAAAATGGAAATAAATGGGCATCACCTGTGGCTCTTTGTTAATTTCTTTGGAAATGGATGTGTCGGAATCAGTCTCTTGGCCCTGTGTGAGGCTGTGGCTTAGGTTCTCAGCACCTGATGCATCTAAAGAATGATCCCATGTGTGCATCCAAAACCAAAATGGGAAAGAGATCAGTAATTGTTGATGAAGTCTCTCGCCTTCCTCTCTTAGGTTCCTGACCACCATCAAGTGAGAATAGAGATCCTTTGAATCAAATGAGTTCTTCTAAGACCTGCAAAGGCTATCCCATACATGCTTGTGTTTTCTCATGACTCCAAATCACATAAAGAATCTATACCTGACAGTCAGTAGGCCTCAAATTGGAGAAGCAGAGCAGTATTAAAGGAAGGCATTTTTGATCCCTTGTGGTTCACAGGAAGGGTGTACAGGCCACCCTGCCTTTAGGAAAATGACGGGCAAGCGAGGTTATTTGGACTCTGTGTTGGGCTGCGCCCCTCATGGAAACATCCAGCCAGAGGTTATGAGGAGTGTCTATATGGAAGAAGATGAGGGCCATGTGGGAGTGTTTTGGTTTTAATTGTGGTTATTTGTGTGGAAGTTGGAAGCGATGACTGGGTCCACCTGGGCTTGAACTCTGGTGTGATACCCTATAGAGACTGAGTCCTGGAACTGACCTCAGAGAAGTATTGCCATGAATTGTGTTGGGATATTAGGAGGCCACACATGAGAGTCACCATTGGAAACTGAGATCTATTCCCAGTGTGGCTTTCCACAGAGCACTGGAAATCTTAGCCAAGGTATCACATAATTTTATTCTGAAACACTTGGCAGCAATAGTTGAGAGTCAAAACACAAATGCACTTCACATTGTAGACCTCAATGGGCCTGGCTTCATGTGGCCTTTTGGCCACTCTTTGGGAAATCTTGGCAGTGAGAGTTCTCCAGATCTTTCTTTGAAATGAGCTTCTTCACCATTTAATGGTTACCGAATTAAATGAAACACTCAGTGCCTCCAACTTCAACCTTGAAAGATGGGCTCGATAAATACCATGAAATTTTTGAAATTCCCATATCCAGGAGGCACTGGAGAACCATTGGATATCCTGTTGGTGATCATGAGTGTACCAGACAGTGCCTTGATTGGCTGGGTTTCACGAAAATGGTGTAGAACAGAGATTCCAGTAAGTTGGAGCCTGCTGAATAGTGGGCCTAGAGCAAAGGTGGGCATGTGTGAGATAAAACATCTGTGGTGCTTCCATGTGGATTTCCCAATGGCTTCCAAATGGCTTGTGACTGACATGGTGCAGCCAGCAGACCCTTATATGTAAATGATTCTTGTTATATGGGTAAGTTTCAGGGCAATGTTCAGAATCAGGTTCCTATGGTCAAGGGGTCAAGCTATGTTGGACAGAAGCCTGGTTTGTGCATTCTCCTGCAGACCCTGTCCCACCACACGTGACAGAACTCCCTCCAGCACTGTGTCCCAGGTGAACTCCTTGTATTTCGTGAAGGAAATACTGAACTCCCAGTGTAGCAGCAAAAAATATCACAAAAATTGGAGGATGATCAAATGGCTTCACAGTCCACATGAGGAGACACTTAGCCCCAAGTGGCCACAGTTGACCCCGAAAGAGAGAATTCAGCAATGCTGCCTCATGATCATTGGTAAATAAGAAAGCATCTCCTCCAGGTCACATAGATGCAGACCCAGCTTTTATGGTCTCACTACAAAAAAAGCTAAAGCTCCTGACAACAACATATATTTCAAGAGCCCAACATCAGAGCCAGTTTTTCCAGAAGCCTTTAGGCTAGCAGAGCTCCATGTTTTTGGAGTGTTTACATTGTCCCTTACTTTTGGAATCTCGCCTTCTAAATGCAAGTTTGTGAACTCCTGAGCATATTAAATTCCAGATATGTATTCACAGATTTTCTTACTCATCTCCTCTACATGTGTTACTTGGGACGAAGTTAAGGTCAAGGCATTGTTGTGGATGAGAGTCGGAAGATTTTTGTGTAGCACATATTTGCATACACATTGGATTCATTTTCCAATTTTCCTTTCAAAATACTGAATCCCTGAAACTAACCCATACCCTACAAGACTCTGACAAGTAATCCTAACGTAATGGAGAAAAATAACCCAAACAGAACAGAAATACAAATATATCAGAGGAGGCATGGTGTACCATTGAATTAACTTTTCCATTATATAGGGAAGGAGTTTTAAATCTAGTAAATTTTTCGTTGAAATAGTTGTCCATGTATTTTTAAACTTATCAAATATGTGAATTCCTGTCTCCCCCATTTCTTTGTATCCTATTCAGCACATGTATTTTTATATGCACATATAAAATTGTACCTTGTATCACACATATATTCTTGTGAGGTGGCTGACTTGGCAGATACAAATTGTGAGAAAAGTTCACTCCTCCTAAACGCTGTTGGAACTGAAAATTCAACCTATGGGTGAGCTTCCTAGTTGAACAACATTATACATAAATCCATGTTCAGTAAAATGAATATTTTTGGATACGTGGATGATATATATTTCATGATGAATTTCGATTGGCATATATATTGCTAGTTTTTAATGTCTGTGTGTGTTTGTATATATATATATATATATATATATATATATATACTGTCAAGATTTTTCAAAATATGAAATATATGTGTATTTTGGCCACTCTTTGGGAAGCCTTACCTGTGAGAGTTCTCGAGAGCTTTCATTGAAATGATTTTCCTCAACATTTAATGGTTCCTGAATGAATTGAAACCCACAGTGCCTCCAACTTCATCCTTGAAAAATGGCTCTATAAATACCATGAAATTCCCCTGACCAGGTGGCACTGGAGAACCTTTGGATGTCTTGTTGCTGATCATGAGTGTACCAGACAGTGCCTTGACTGACTCGATTTCATGAAAATTGTGCAGAACAGAGATGCCAGTAAGTTGGAGAGTGCTGAGAAGTGGGCCCAGGGCTGTGGTGTGCAGGTGTATGATAAAACATCTGTGGTGGGGCCATTTGGGTCTGCCATTGACTTCCAAATGGCTTGTTGCTTACATGGTACAGCTAGCCGACCCTTATCTGTAAAGGCATCTTGTTATATGTAAAGGTTTCAGGACAATGTTCAGAATCAGTTTGCTATGGATAATGTTTCAAGTTATGTGGGATTGAAGTCTGGTTGGTGAATTCTCCTGTAGACCCTGACCCTCCACACGTGACAGAACTCGCTCCAGCACTGTGTCCCAGTTGAACTCCTTGTATTTCATGAGGGAAAAACCAAAAGCCCAGTGCAGCAGCAAGAAACACCACGAAAATTGTAGGATGGCCAATTGGCTTCACAGTCAAGACGGGGAGACACTTACCCCTCCGTGGCCACAGTTTACCTTCAAAGGAAGAATTGAGCACTGCTGCCTCATGTTCTTTTGGAAAATAAGAAACCATGTCCTCCAGGTCAGATAAATGAAGACCCATCTTTGATGGTATCACTACAAAGGAAGCTAAAGCTCCTGACAACAACATATATTTCAAGTGCCCAACCTCAGAGGCAGTTTCTCAAGAAGTCTTTAGGCCAGCAGAGTTCCATGAATTTGGACTGTTTATCCTGTCCCTTAAGTTTGAAAACTCCTCTAAAATGCCCAAGCTTGTGAACTCCTGAGCATTTTCCATTCCAGATATGTATTCACAGATTTTCTAACTCTTGTCCTCTAATTGTGTCTTACTTGGGTGAAGGTAATGTCAAGGCATTGCTCTGAATGAGAGTGGAAAGTTTTTTTGTAGCGCATAATTGCATACACAATGGATTCATTTTCCTTTATTTCCATTTGAATTACTGAATCCATGACACTAACGCATACCCTACTAGACTCTGACTACTAATGCTAATATGATGGAGAAAAATAACCCAAACAGAATAGAAATACAAGCAGTTCAGAAGAGGCATGGTGTATAGTTGGACTTGCCTTTTGCATGATAAAGGGTAGTTGTTAAAAATCTGGTTAATTTTTAATTGATATAGTTCTCCATGTGTTTTGAAAGGTATCAAATATGTGAATTCCTGTCTCCCTTTCTCTGTTGCCTATTCAGCACATGTATTTTTATATGCACAAATAGAATCCTACCTGGTACCACACGTACATTATTGTGAGGTGGCCTACTTGGCAGATACAAATTGTGAGAAGAGATCACTCCTCCTAAACGCTGTAGGAACTGAAAATTCAACCTATGCGTGAGCTTCCTAGTTGAACAACATTACACATAAATCCATGTTAAGTAAAATAAATATTTTTGGATCTGTGTATGATATGTATTTCATGATGAATTTTGATTGGCATATATATTGCTACTTTTTAATATCTCTGTATGTGTTTTGTGAAAAATCTGCACTCTATAGATTATTCAAAATATGAAATATATGTGTCTTATTATACACTCCTTAAATTCATTCATGTTCATGTATGAGACCACGGCTCATGCAACAGCAAAAGACATTTATTGAGGATCCAATCCAGTATGCTAGGGCTCCGTGGTCACTCAAGAAGGGAGAGCAGCCCAGATCTCCGAGCTGAGGTTGAGCAGTGCTTAAGTACACTTTTTGGGGAGGGCGAGACTTTACATATATCACAGTATCTTTTAAAAAATCATCATACACTGCGGGAAAATCAAACAACAAATCCTAAACATGATTAGTTCATTCATTGGTGGGAACATGTCAGGCAGGAGGGATAGGTCAGTTCTACAGCGGGGTACAGATTCAAATTGATTAGATTAGGCCCTGCGATGCATATGTGCCAAGCCACACAGGGTCCTAGGTTATTAAACAACCAGGCGATCAGGGGGAATATTTACTGGGCAGTCCAGAAATTGTCCTACAAGTAACAGGAATTTCAGATTTTTCATGTAGCATAGGGACTTAACAATACCTGGTCCTTTACATTTTAAATCAGGCCTTGAATCTTAGAAACTTTACAAACCCGGTCTTTTACACTTTAACTTTTACACTTTAATTTCAATTTCTTTTACCCTTAAAGATCACTCCTGGTTCACAAGATGGGTGTCCAAGCCACCCTGACTTTAGGCAAATGAGGGGCAAGGGAGCTTATTTTGGACACTGTCTTGGGCTGTGCCCCTCATGGAAACCTCCAGCCATATGTTATGATGAGTGTCTTTATGGAAGAAGATGAGGGTCATGTAGGAGTGTTTTGGTTTTAATTGTGGTCATTTGTGTGGCGGTGGGAAGAGATGACTTGGTCCACCAGGGCTTGAACTCTGCTCTGATACTCCTTAAAGACTGAGTTCTGGAACTGACTTGAGAGAAGTATTGCCATGAATTGTTTTGGGATTATAGGAGGCCACACATGAGATTAGCCCTTGGAAACTGAGATCTAGGCCCAGGGTGGCTTTCCACCGAGCACTGGGAATCTCAGCCAGGGTAACACATGATTTTTTTACTGAAAGACTTGGAAGTCATAGTTGAGACTCAAAACACACATGTACCTCATATTGTAGACCTCAATGAGCCTGGCTTCATGTGAACTTTTGGGCACTCATTGGGAAGCCTTGCCTGCGAGAGTTCTTCAGAGCTTTCATTGAAATGAGCTTACTCACCATTTAATGGTTCCTGAATGAATTGAAACCCACAGTGCCTCCAACATCATCCTTGAAAAATGGCTATACAAATACCATGAAATTTTTGAAATTTCCATGACCAGGTGGCACTGGAGAAACTTTGGATGTCCTGTTGCTGATCATGTGTGTACCAGACAGTTCCTTGATTGACTGGTTGTCATGAAAATGGTACAGAACTGAGATGTCAGTAAGTTGGAGCCTGCTGAGTATTGGGGCTAGAGCAGTGGACTATACATTTGTGAATAAATATCTGTGGTGGGACCACGTGGATCTCCCTTTGGCTTCCAAAATACTTGTGACTGATATGGTGCAGGCAGCAGACCCTTATATGTAAAGGCATCTTGTTTTATTGAGAGGTTTCAGGGCAATGTTCAGAATCTGGTTGCTATAGTCAAGGGGAAAGCTATGTGGGATAGACCCATGTTTCGAACATTCTCCTGAAGACCCTGAGCAATCACACGTGTCAGAGCTCCCTCCAGAGTTGTGTCCCAGTTGAACTCCTTGTATTTCATTAAGCCAATTCCAAACTCCCAGTGCAGCAGTAAGAAACACCACAAAAATGGAGGATGACCAAATGGCTTCACAGACCACACGGGAGACACTTAACTCCCAGTGGCCACAGTTTACCAAGAAAGAATTCAGAACTGCTGCCTCATGTTCATTAGAAAATAAGGAACCATTTCCTCCAGGTCACATAGATGCAGACCCACATTTGATGGTGTCACAATGAGGAAGCTAAATCTCCTGACAACTTCATATATTTCATGTTCCCAACCTGAGAGGCATTTTCTCAAGAAGTCTTAAGGCCAGCAGAGCTCCAAGTTTGTGGAGTGTTTAACCTCTCCCTTACTTTTGGAAACTGCTCTACCACATCCAATGTTGTGAACTCCTGAACATTTTCAGTTCCACATATGTAATCACAGGTTTTCGAACTCCTCTCCACTAATTGTGTCTTACTTGGAGTGAAGTTAATGTAAAGGAATTGTTCTGGATGAGAGTGGCAAGATTTTTGTGTAGCACATATTTGCATACACATTAGATTTATTTTCCTATTTTCATTTGAAATACTGATCCCCGACACTAACACATACCCTAATAGACTCTGACTACTAATGCTAATATGATGGATAAAAAGAAAACTAACAGAATAGAAATACAGGCCTTTAATAGGAGGCATGGTATATACTTGGAATTTCCTTCTGCTTTATCAAGGGTATGTGTTATAAATCTTGTCAAATTTTCATTGTAATATTTCTCCATGAGTTTTATATATATATATATATATATATATATATATATATATATATATATATATATATATATTTTTTTTTTTTAAATATGAAAAACATGTGTCTATTAAACACTATCTAAATTCCTTCATATTCATGTATGTGGATATAAAATCAACTTTTCATAAGATTATTCTCAGAAACATTCAACCACCTGAAATACATATTTGTTTCCTCATCCTGAGAACTAACTTCAGTGAATCGTGCTTACAAACCCTAATATTTTTACAGTAACTGACACAGTTTATCATCAAAGCAAGTAGATTCCTATAGGACATGATGTGTATATTGATGTTCATTTTTATTCAACAATGGGACATTAAAATTTCTTCATTTTATGCACATCGTAGGATATATATTTCCTCCACAGGTTAGCAAATATATAGGCATTTGTTTCACTTTCAATCACTTCCTGCTTCAGAACACATGTATTCCTCCATGTTTCTTGACTG
Organism: Callospermophilus lateralis; assembly: GCF_048772815.1. Lineage (NCBI taxonomy): Eukaryota > Metazoa > Chordata > Mammalia > Rodentia > Sciuridae > Callospermophilus > Callospermophilus lateralis. Next base: position 252,597 of record NW_027514418.1, on the reverse strand, counting down.
GTCTGTTCATGAGACTTCTATCCAAACACATTATTTTCGATTTCCTTTATCACTTTAGAAGCAAAACGGACACACACTTCAAGATAAACCATCACTGTAATATCACCATTAGATGTATTACTGGTTGGAATGAATGATTATATATCAATAAAAGATCTTTTATATATTTTCTGATATCAATTCAATACATTGTTTAAAGTGTAACAAGTTATATTATTTATTCACAGTATGGTCTATTCATGCATTATCTCTATATTCATAGACACAGGGTACACCTGGTTGTACCCCCAATACTAATCTATACATATTTGGAATATTGCTCCCAGAAATGGTGGAAGAAATACTCATGTCACCTGATCTACATATGCATGTTATCACTGTAATATTCTGGACACAAAATGCAAAAGCCACACGTATGATTGTACCAAAGCCTAAAGGTAAACTGAACATGGATTACTAAAAACATCCCTGACCAGGTTGCCTAATGCTCTCAAATGTCAATACTATTGCTGGCTACATATTTGTTTCTTCCTAAGATTATATATTCAACCTCAAAACTGTTGAAAATGTTTAATTTTTTCACTCACTTGATACTTTTGCCTGATTTCCTAATGTCTCTATTGATATCTACTTTCCTACATATTTTCTGCAGTTCAACATTGTGACTGACACTTCACATGTGCTGACATTGACATTCACTCTGTAACGGAAACACTATTGCTAAAGATCTTTGGTCCAAATCCTATACTCGCTCTTCTTCCGAAACATACTGACTATCTTTCTGATCCTATCGACTATCCCTTTTTGAGTAGATGTTCTCTACTACATTCAATCATCCAAGGTACAAGATCCTATGCCATTGTATATCGATTTTTCTGAAACATGTATCTAGAACGTAATTCAAAGCTACGTATCGCAATCAGTTGCCCAATGCATTTCTGAGCTTCAAATCTTACCTAGATTTCTGTTTTCATACTTATATTTTATCTCTATATTCCTATAAATATTGCAGGTTCCCAATACCATTATTCATCCCGCATAATGATTCCTTACCCAAATCGAACCTGTTATTAACCCTAACCATACACTGTTGCTTCAATCTAAAATTACAAAAGAGCAGGGACAGAGTTCGCCTTACAATACAGGAATGTAGGGTATCTGCCAACTGCTGAGTACCTCAAAGTTCGATGCAGAAATAATCCCTGGAGAAGATGTCAGCAGCTATGAAGGACCTGTGAGAGCAAAAGCCATCTTCAATGGCAAACAATCTAGACAGGAAAAAGGGATGTGTATGCATCAGCCTCTCTTTTTAATGTAGAGAAGATTGACCTAACCAGACCTGCATGGAGAGCTGTTCCCAGGTGCCTATTTTGATATACAATTGAAACTAGTCAAATTTTCAAAGGAAGTAGGGGCAGCCTCTATCTAATGGAACCCTTGGAAGCAACGGTTAGGGCAAAGTTGTTGCCAAAGCAGTGACCTCTTTCAGTTCCTGAAGGAAGTGACCTACCTAACTTCCTTGGTGATGGAACATTCGGAAATTTTGATGCAAGAAGCCAGGCACCGAGAGCCAGTCCCAGTCCCTGTCCCAGTGGGCTCACTTGTTTGGATTTACCAAGTACAGATCAGACCTTCTTGGTACCTACTGATGTGAGGATGGCCAAATGTCAGTAGAGCTCTGAAGAGAAGCTTTTCCTGAGATAGCAGCTAGTGGCTAACGGTTGGCTCCTCAAAGCATCACAGAGTTGGCCAAGGAGACAAGATCTGAGACAGGAGAGGCCATTTTGTGGGGAACATAGTATGGCCCACCAGTCAGAAGACATTCCGGATAGTTACAGACCTACTTTTGGGAAGGAGGTGCCTTTGTGTGTGGGTGTGAGTTTGCGGTTTTGTCTCATGTTCTGAGAATAGGTAGGAAAGGTGGTTGGTTTGGTTTGGAGTCGACTGTTTCTAGTAAGTCTTTTGACAAGGCGACTTTCTATGTCTGTGTATCCACTGTGTCCGTGGTTTTAGACATTAGAAAAGAGAATGCATCAATGGAGGTGTCCTGTCTAGTAGAAAGCTTCCCAGCATTCATCCTGCTCAATTGATGAGTGGACTGTGGTTTGCCTTATGGATCTTAAACACCTACTAACATCCTAAGTTCCTGTTTTCTTCCTGAATTCTGGCCACTCTCCAGAATAGGCTCATGATTTATTGTGCAAGATATGTACCACCTCCAAGCTCTGTGACATGTCCATGTTCTTGATAGCTGAAGGGAATGGGAACATCTCGGAAAACTCAGACATCAGTGTGAGCAGTAAAGTCTCAGTCGAGAAACCCTGCTTTGGTCCATTTGCTTAACTATGGTTCTATTGCCTTGAATGTCAGGAAGGTCTTTGCCTCAGGCCACCCTTTTGTGAAGCCTGAAGAAACAGTTTTCAAATGAAAATGAATGGGCATCTCCTGTGCCTCTTTGCTTAATTGCTTTGAAAAGGATGGTGTCTTAATCAGACACTAGGCCCTGTTTGAGGCTGTGGCTAAGATTCTCAGCTCCTGATAGATGTAAAGAAGATCCGATGTGTGCATCCAAAACCAAAATGGCAAAAAGATCAGTCATTGTAGATGAAGTCTCTTGCCTTCCTCTGATAGGTTCCGGAACTCCATCAAGTGAGAATAGGATTCCTATGGGTCAAATGAGTTATTCAAATCCTGCAGAAGTACTTGGGTTCTCTCATGATGCCAAATCACATAATGAATCTATACCTGACTGTCAGTAGGCCTCAAATTGGAGAAGCAGAGCAGCATTAACAGCAGGCCTATTTGATCACTCCTGGTTCAAAGGAAGGGTGTCCAGGCCACACTGAATTTAGACACATGGGGGGCAAGGGTGCATATTTTGGACATTGTCTTTGGCAGCGCCCCTCATGGAAACCTCCAGCTAGAGTTTATGATGAGTGTCTATACGGCTGAAGATGAGGGCCATGTGGGAATGTTTTGGTTTTAATTGTGGTCATTTGTGTGGCGGTTGGAAGAGTTGACAGGTTCCACATTGTCTTGAACTCAGGTGTGATTCCTCTTAGAGACTGAGTTCTGGAACTGACCTCAGAGAAGTATTGCCATTAATTGTTTTGGCATTGTAGGAGGCCACACATGAGAGTTGCCTTTGAAACCTGAGATCTAGGCCCAGGATGGCTTTCCTCAGAGAACTGAAAATCTCAGCAAGGATATCGCATAATTTTATTCTGAAAAACTTGGCAGCCATAGTTAAGAGTCAAAAGACACATGGACCTCCCGTTGTAGACCTCCATAGGCCTTGCTTCATGTGACCTTTTGGCAAGTGTTTGGGAAGCCTTGCCTGTTAGAGTTCCTCAGAGCTTTCATTGAAATGAGCTTCCTCCCCATGTAATGGTTCCTTGAAGAATGGAAACCCCAAAGTGCCTCCAACTTCATTCTTGAAAAATGGATAGATAAATACCATGATATTTTTGAAATTCCCAATGACCAAGTGGCACTGGAGAACCATTGGATGTTCTGTTGCAGACAGTGGCTTGATTGTTGTGTTACAGACAGTGCCTTGATTGACTGGGTTTCATGAAAATGGTGCAGAACAGAGATGCCAGTAAGTTGGAGCCTGCTGAGTAGTGGGCCTAGAGCAGTGGTGGGCAGGTGTGTGATAATACAACTGTGGTGTCGCCATGTGGATCTGCCATTGGCTTCCAAATAGCTTGTGACTGACTTGGTACAGCCAGCAGACCATTATATGAAAAGGCATCTTGTTATATGGAGAGGTTTCAGGGCAATGTTCACAATCAAGTTGCTATGGTCAAGGGGGCAAGTTATGTGGGATAGAACCCTGGTTGGTGAATTCTCCTGCACACCCTGACCCAACACACGTGACAGAACTCCCTCCAGCCCTATATCCTAGTTGAACTCCTTGTATTTCATGAAGCAAATACCAACCTCCCATTGCAGCATCAAGAAACACCACAACCTCGCCAGCACTTGTTGTTGTTTGATTTCATAATGGCTGCCAATCTTACTGGAGTGAGAAAAGGGTTCTCTTGTACATTGCTGGTGGGGCTGCAAATTGGTGCGGCCAATTTGGAAAGCAGTATGGAGATTCCTGGGAAAGCTGGGAATGGAACCACCATTTGACCCAGCTATTGCCCTTCTCGGACTATTCCCTGAAGACCTTAAAAGAGCGTATTACAGAGATACTGCCACATCGATGTTCATAGCAGCACAATTTACAATAGCTAGATTGTGGAACCAACCCAGATGCCCTTCAATGGATGAATGGATTAACAAAATGTGGCATCTATACACCATGGAGTATTACGCAGCACTAAAAAATGACAAAATCTTGGAATTTGCAGGGAAATGGATGGCACTAGAGCAGATTATGCTTAGTGAAGCTAGCCAATCCCTAAAAAACAAATACCAAATGTCATCTTTGATATAATGAGAGCAACTAAGAATAAAGCAGGGAGGAAGAGCAGGAAGAAAAGATTAACATTAAACAGAGACATGAGGTGGGAGGGAAAGGGAGAGAAAAGGGGAATTGCATGGAAACGGAGGGAGACCCTCATTGTTATACTAAATTACATATAAGAGGTTGTAAGTGGAATGGGAAAATAAACAAGGTGAGAAATGAATTACAGTAGAAGGGGTAGAGAGAGAAGATGGGAGGGGAGGGGAGGGGGGATAGTAGAGGATAGGAAAGGTAGCAGAATACAACAGTTACTATTATGGTATTATGTAAAAATGTGGATGTGTAACCCATGTGATTCTGCAATCTGTACTTGGGGCAAAAAAGGGAGTTCATAACTCACTTGAAGCTAATGTATGCTAATGTATGAAATATGATATGTCAAGAGCTTTGTAGGGTTTTGAACAACCAATAAAAAAATAAAATTAAAAAAAAAAGAAAGAAACACCACAAAAAGGGCAGGATGACCAAATGGCTTCACAGTCCACTCAGGGAGACAATAAGCTTCCAGTGGCCACAGTTTACCAACAAAGAGAGAAATCAACACTGGTACCACATGTTCAATGGAAAATAAGAAACGATGTCCTCCAGGTCACATAGATGCAGATCCAGGTTTGATGGTCTCACCAGAAATGAAGCTAAAGCTCCAGACAACAAGATATATTTCAAGTGTCCAAACTCAGAGGCAGTTTTACAAGAAGGCTATTGGCCAGCAGAGTTCCATGTTTGTGGATTGTTTACACAGTCACTTACTTTTGGAAACTCCTCTACCACCTCCAAGGTTGTGAACTCCTGTGCATTTTCCATTCCAGATATGTATTCACAGATTTTCTAACTCTTCTCTTCGAATTGCATCTTACATGGGGTGAAGGTAATGTCAAAGGATTTATCTGGATGAGAGTGGGAAGACTTTTGTGTAGGACATATTTGCATACATATTGGATTCATTTTCCAATTTTCCATTTCAAATACTTTATCTCTGACACTAAACCACACCCTACTAGTCTCTGACTACTAATCCTAATATGAGGCAGAAAAATAACCCAAACATAATAGAAATACAAGCAGTTCAGAGGAGGCATGGTGTATAGTTGGACTTGCCTTTTGCATTTTAAAGGTTAGGGGTTATAAATCTAGACAATTTTTTGTTGCAATAGTTGTCCATGTGGTTTTAAAGATAACAAATATGTGAATTCTTGTCTCTCTTTCTCTGTAGCCTACTCAGCAAATATATTTTTATATACACATAGAGAATCCTACCTGGTACTACACGTACATTCTTGTGAGGTGGCTAACTTGGCAGATACAAATTGAGAGAAAAGATCACTCCTTCTAAATGTCGTTGGAACTGAAAATTCAACCTATGGGTGAGCTTCCTAGTTGAACAAAATTATACACAAATCCATGTTCAGTACAATGAATATTTTTGGATCTGTGGATGATATATATTTCCTGGTGAATTTTGATTGGCATATATTGCTATTTTTAATGTCTCTGGGTGTGTATGTGTGTGTGTCTGTGTGTGTATATATATATATATATATATATATATATATATATATATATATATATATATATACACTCTCTCCTTCTATTTTTCAAAATATGAAATATATGTGTCTTATATACACTCCCTAATTTTATTCATGTTCATGAATGTGGATTTATAATCAACTTTTCACAAGATTATTCTCAAAAAATTTCATCCACCTGAAATACATATTTGCTTCCTAGTACTGAAAACTAACTTCAGTGAATGGTGCATACAAATCCTAATATTTCTATAGTAACTGACACAGTTTATCATCAATGCAAATAGATGCCTATGGGACATGATGTGTTTATCGATGTTCATTTTTATTCAACACTGGGACATTACAATTTCTTCAGTTTATGCACATCATAGGATATATATTTCCTCCACAGGTTAGCAAATTTATAGGCATTTGTTTCACTTTCAATCACTTCCTGCTTTAGAACACATGGATTCCTCCATGTTTCTTGACTGATCTTTTCATGAGATTTCTTTCCAAACACATTATTTTCGAATTCCTTTATCACTTTTGAAGCAAAACGGACACACACTGCATGATAAATCATAACTATAATATCACTATTAGATGTATAACTGGTTGGAATGAATGATTTTATATTAATATAAGATTTCTTATATATTTTCAGATATCAATTCAATACATTTTGTAAAGTGGAACCAGTTATATTATCTATTCACAGTATGGTCTATTCATGCATTATCTCTATATTCATAGACACAGGTTATACCTCTTTGTACCCCCAATACTAATTTATACATCTTCAAAATATTGCTCCCAGAAATGGTGGAAGAAATACTCATGTCACCTGATCTACATATGCATGTTATCACAGTAGTATTCTGGACACAAAATGCAAAAGTCACACGTATGACTGTAACAAAGCCTAAACGGAAACTGAACATGGATTACTAAAAACATCCATGTCCAGGTTGCCTAATGCTCTCAAATGATCATCCTGTTGGTGACTACATATTTGTTTTTTCCTAAGATTATATATTCAACCTCAATACCATTGAAAATGTCTAATTTTTTCACTCACTTTGTACTTTGCCTGATTTCCTAATGTCTCTATTGATATCTACTTTCCTACATATTTTCTCCAGTTCAACATTGTGACTGACCCTTCACATGTGCTGACATTGACATTCACTCTTTAACCGAAACCCTATTGCTTATGAACTTTGGTCCAAATCCTATACTCACTCTTCTTCCGAAACATACTGACTATGTTCCTGATCCTATCGACTATCCCTTTTTGAGTAGATGTTCTCTACTACATTCAATCATCCAAGGTACAAGATCCTATGCCATTGTATATCGATTTTTCTGAAACATGTATCTAGAACGTAATTCAAAGCTACGTATCGCAATCAGTTGCCCAATGCATTTCTGAGCTTCAAATCTTACCTAGATTTCTGTTTTCATACTTATATTTCATCTCTATATTCCTATAAATATTGCAGGTTCCCAAAACCATTATTCATCCCGCATAATGATTCCTTGCCCAAATCGAACCTGTTATTAACCCTAACCATACACTGTTGCTTCAATCTAAAATTACAAAAGAGCAGGGACAGAGTTCGCCTTACAATACAGGAATATAGGGTATCTTCCAACTGCTGAGAACCTCAAAGTTCGATGCAGAAATGATCCCTGGAGAAGATGTAGGCAGCTATGAAGGATCTGAGAGAGCAAAATCCATCTTCATGGAAAACAACCTGAACAGGACGAAGGGATGTGTATGCATCAGCCTTTCTCTTCTTAATGAAGAGAAGATGGACCTAAGCAGGCCTGCGTGGAGAGCTGTTCCCAGGTGCCTATTTTGATATACCATTGTAACAAGTCAAATTGTCACACAAAGTAGGAGCAGCCTCCATCTCATGGAACCCTTGGAAGCAACGGTTAGGACAAAGTTGTTGCCAAGGCAGTGACCTCATTCAGTTCCTGAAGGAAGTGTCCTAGCTAACTTCCTTGGTGATGAAACTCTCTGAAATTGTGATGCAAGAAGCCAGGCACCGAGAGCCAGTCCCAGTCCCATTCCCAGTGGGCTCACTTGTTTGTATTTACCAAGTACAGATTCAGACCTTCTTGGTACCTACTGATTTGAGGATGGCCAAATGCCAATTGAGCTCTGAAGAGAGGCCTTTCCTGAGATAGCAGGTAGTGGCTAACTGCAGGCTCCTCAAAGCATCACAGAGTTGGCCAAGGAGACAAAATCTGAGAGAGGAAAGGCCATTTCGAGAGGAACATAGTATGGCCCACCAGTCAGAGGACACTCCAGATAGTCACAGATCCACTTTTGGGAATGAGGTGACTTTATGTGTGTGGGTGTGAGTTTGTGGTTTTGTCTCATATTCTGCGAATAGGTAATAAAGGTGGTTCGTTTGCTTTGGAGTCTACTGTTGATAGTAACTCTTTTGACAAGGCGAGTGTTTCTATGTCTGTGTATCCACTGTGTCCGTGGTTTTAGACATTAGAAAAGAGAATGCATCAATGGAGGTGTCCTGTCTAGTAGAAAGCTTCCCAGCATTCATCGTTCATAAGTGATGAATAGACTGTGGCTTGTCTTATGGATAGGAAACAACTACTAACTTCCTAAGTTCCGGTTTTCTTCCTGAATTCTGGCCACTCTCCAGAATGAGCTCATGATTTATTGTCCAAGATATGTATAACCTCCATGCTCTGTGACATGGCCATGTTCTTGATAGCTGAAGGGAATGGGAACATCTCAGATATTAGTGTGACCAGTAAAGTCTCATTGGAGAAACCCTGCTTTGGGCCATTTGCTTACCTATGGTTCTGTTGCCTTGAATGTCAGGAAGGTCTTTGTTTCAGGCCACCCCTTTTTGAAGCCTGAAGAAACAGTTTTCAAATGGAAATGAATGGGCATCACCTGTGGCTCATTGCTTAATTTCTTTGGAAAGGGATGTGTCTTAATCAGACACTAGGCCCTGGTTGAGGCTGTGGCTAAGATTCTCAGCTCCTGATAAATCTAAAGAAGATCCCATGTGTGCATCCAAAACCAAAATGGCAAAAGGATCAGTCATTGTGGATGAAGTCTCTTGCCTTCCTCTGTTAGGTTCCTGACGTCCATCAAGTGAGAATAGGATTCCTATAGGTCAAATGAGTTATTCAAAGTCCTGCATAAGTGCTTGGTTTCTCTCATGATGCCAAATCACATAAGCAATCTATACCTGACAGTCAGTAGGCCTCAAATTGGAGAAGCAGAGCAGTATTAACGGCACGCCTATTTGATCACTCTTGGTTCACAGAAAGGGTTTCCAGACCACCCTAAATTTAGACAAATGAGGGGCAATGGTGGATATTTTGGACACTGTCTTGGGCTGCATCCCTCATGGAAACCTCCAGCCAGAGTTTATGATGAGTGCCTATATGGATGAAGATGAGGGCCATGTAGGAATGTTTTGGTTTTAATTGTGGTCATTTGTGTGGCGGTTGGAAGAGATGACAGGGTCCACATGGGCTTGAACTCTGGTGTGATTCTCCTTGGAGACTGAGTTCTGGAACTGACCTCAGAGAAGTATTGCCATTAATTGTGTTGGCATTGTAGGAGGCCACACATGAGAGTTGCCCTTGAAACCTGAGATCTAGGCCCAGGATGGCTTTCCACAGAGAGCTGAAAATCTCAGCAAGGATATCACATGATTTTATTCTGAAAAACTTGGCAGCCATAGTTAGAGTCAAAAGACACATGGACCTCACGTTGTAGACCTCAATGGGCCTGGCTTCATGTGACCTTTTGGCCAGTGTTTGGGAAGCCTTGCCTGTTAGAGTTCCTCAGAGCTTTCATTGAAATGAGCTTCCTCCCCATGTAATGGTTCCTGGATGAATGGAAACCCCAAAGTGCCTCCAACTTCATTCTTGAAAAATGGAAAGAAAAACACCATGAAATTTTTGAAATTCCCAATGACCAGATGGCACTGGAGAACCATTGGATGTCCTGTTGCTGATCATGAGTGTAACAGACAGTGCCTTGATTGACTGGGTTTCATGAAAATGGTGTAGAACAGAGATGCCAGTAAGTTGGAGCCTGCTGAGTAGTGGGCCTAGAGCAGTGGTAGGCAGGTGTGTGATAATACATCTGTGATGTGGCCATGTGGATCTGCCATTGGCGTCCAAATGGCTTGTGACTGACTTGATGCAGCCAGGAGACCATTATATGAAAAGGCATCTTGTTATATGCAGAGTTTTCAGGGCAATGTTCAGAATTAGGTTGCTATGGTCAAGGCGGCAAGCAATGTGGAATAGAAGCCCAGTTGGTGCATTCTCCTGCAGAGCCTGACCCACCACACGTTACAAGACTCCCTCATGCACTGTGTCCCAGTTGAACTCCTTGTATGTCATGAATCAAATACCAAACTCCCAGTGCAGCAGCAAAAAAACACCACGAAAAGTGGAGGATGACCAAATGGCTTCAAAGTCCACACGGGGTGTCACTTTGCCCGAAGAGGCCACAGTTTACCTACAAAGAGACTTCAGCACTGCTGCCTCATGTTCATCGGAAAATAAGAAACCATGTCCTCCAGGTCACATAGATACTGACCCAGGTTTGATGGTCTCACTTCAAAGGAAGCTAAAGCTCCTGACAACAACATATATTTCAAATGCCCAAACTCAGAGGCAGTTTCTCAAGAAGTCTTTAGGCCAGCATAGCTCCATGATTGTGGAGTGTTTACACTGTCCCTTACTTTTGGAAACTCCTCTACCACCTCCAAGGTTGTGAACTCCTGAGCATTTTCCATTCCACATATGTATTCACAGATTTTCTAACTCTTCTTTTCTAATTGTGTTTTACCTGGGGCGAAGATAATTTCAAGGCATTTTTCTGGATGAGAGTGGGAATATTTTTTGTGGCACATGTTTGCATACACATTGGATTTATTTTCCTATTTTCCATTTGAAATACTGAATCCGTGACACTAACCCATACCCTACTTGTCTCTGACTACTAATCCTAATAAGATGGAGAAAAATAACCCAAACAGAATATAAATACAAGCAGTTCAGAGGAGGCATGGTGTATAGTTGGACATGGCTTTTGCATGACAAAATGTAGGTGCTATAAATCCAGTCGACTTAAATTGAAATAGTTCTCCATGTATTTTTAAATTTAACAAATATGTGAATTCCTCTCTCCCATTTTATGTAACCTATTGAGCACATCTATTTTTATATGCACATATAGAATACTACCTGGTATCACACATACGTTCTTGTGAGGTGTCTGACTTGACAGATACAAATGATGAGAAGTGATCACTCCACCTAAACGCTATGGGATTTGAAAATTCATCCTATGTGTGAGCCTCCTAGTTGAACAATATTATACATAAATCCATGTTCAGTAAATTGAATATTTTTCTATCTGTGTAAGATATATATATCATGGTGAATTTCGATTGGCACAAATATTGCTACTTTTTAATGTCTCTCTCTCTCTCTGTGTGTATATATACACACTCCAGATTTTTTTAAAATATAAAATATATATGCCTTATTATACACTCCCTAAATTTTTTCATATTCATGTATGTGGATTTAGAGTCAACATTTCAAAAGGTTATTCTCTGAAATATTCATCCACCTGAAATACATATTTGCTTCCTAGTAATGAAAACTAACTTCAGTGAATGGTGCATACATATCCTAATATTTCTACAATAATTGACCCAGTTTCTCATTAATACAAGTAGATTCATATGGGACATGATGTGTATTTTCATGTTCATTCTTATTCGCCACTGGTACATTACTATTTCTTCAGGTAATGCACATAATAGAGTATATATTTCATCCACAAGTTAGCAAAATTATGGGTATGTGTTTCACTTTCAATAATTTTCTGTTTCAGAACACATGTATTCCTCCATGTTTCTTGACTGGTCTTTTCATGAGACTTCTTACCAAACCCATTATTTTCGATTTCCATAATCCCTTTTGAAGCAAAACTCACACACCGTTCATGATAAACCATAACCCTAATATTACCATTAGATGTATAACTGGATGGAATGAATGATTGTATATCAATATAAGATTTCTTATATATTTTCAGATATCAAATCAATCCATTATTTAAAGTGGAACCAGTTATATTATTTATTCACAGTATAGTCTATTTATGCATTGTCTCTATATTCATAGACACAGGGTACACCTCATTGTAAACTCAATACTAATTTATACGTATTCAAATTATGGCTCCCAGAAATGGTGGAAGAAATATTCATGTCACCTGATCTACATATACAATTTAACCCAGTAATATTCTGGACACAAAAAGAAAAGGTCACACTTATGTTTCTACCAAAGCCTAAATGTAAAGTTAACATGGATTACTAAAAACATCCATGTCCAGGTTGCCTAATGCTCTCAAAAGTCAATCCTATTTGTGACAATATATTCGTTTCTTCCTAAGATAATATATCCAAAATCAACCCTGTTGAAAATGCCTAATTCTATCACACACTTTATACTTTGCCTGATTTCGTAATGTCTCTATTGATATCTGCTTTCCTACATATTTTCCCCAGTTCATCATTGTGATGGTTCATATGTGCTCACATTTACATTCACTCTCTAACCAAAACCCTATTGCTAAAAAACTTTTGTTCCAAATCCTATACTCACTCTCCTTCCTAAACATACCGACTATCTTCCTAATCCTACCGACTATCCCTTTTTGACTGAATGTTCTCTTCTACATTCAATCATCCAAGTAATGTTCAGGTGAGCGTCAGAGGAAGAGACCACCAAGAGACTGTCTCATGGAACAGCAAAGGGTTTATTGGGGGTCCAGCATGCTGGGGCTCAGAGCTCCCTTGAATCGAGCAGAGAGCCCTGAGGACATCTTAAGCAGAGCTTATGTGTTTTCCTTGTAGAGGGCAGGGAGGGAATTTTATTGATGGGTCAGGGTGAGTGGGCAGTTTGCATGCAACCGGGAGAGGGAGTACATTATATATTTTGGAAGTTGGAGACAGCACATTCTGGGAACAAGATTAGCAAACAGTTCTCAAGATTTCAACAGTGTTTTGTTAAGCATACAGAAAAAGAGGAAGTGACAAGTACCATTTTATTAACCTTTCATTCCCCACGTCTTCTTCTGGCTACTTTTAATCATAAAAGTGATCATTGGAGTGGTGTCACATTCTATGTCTGCTAGTGGGGTATTACCATAAGTTTAACTTGTCTAATTTGAGGTTGGAGAAATGAAAATACATGGTTGAGCAAACAGGGTTTTATAGTTAGCAAGAATGTGAGTATTATTATTGGACTGGCCAAGGTTGATAAACGTATAGTTAACCAGGGGGACTGTGTGAACCAAGACTCAAACCACCCTTTTTGGGCCTCTCTCTTTCGTTGACACTCTTCAAGGCATCCTTTTATTTTACTCATAAATTTTTTACAACTCCAGTATTGTTGCCATAAAAATAACATTCTTCCCTCAATGCAGCACAAAGGCACCATTCTCTCATGAAGAGGAGGTCCAACCCTCGATTGTTGTATGAAACAACATCAGAGAGAGAGGTTAAAGATTCCCACAAAGCTGTGATGGAGGTTTCTAATATCTTTAAGTTTTCGTCTATTGCTGCTTCTAATTGGGTATTTTGCTATGTACCATGGACCAAGGCAGTGGTTCCTGTGACCTCCCCTGCAGCAACCCGTATTCCTAATAGGATGGCTGAAGTGAGGGATATATGTTCCCTATGGAACCGGGTTGTATGCCCCCCTGTTTGATCTTCAAATGAACCTGCATCATGATAGAGCACTCTGGGTAACCTCTGCACCATTACACATTTAATCACCACTGTTGACCATTTAATGAAAACATAAAAATGTTTAAGTATATAGAATTATACTCTTGTAGGAACAGTCAAGACAAGGCACCTAAGATAGCACCAAAGCTAGGGAAACAGTCCTATTTGGTTGCAAACGGATTCAGAGGGCATTGCTTCTGTTGTAATCAATTAATCCCATGAACCCCAAGTTTAGGAAGTTTCAGAATTTTGTACCCAACATGTAAGGGAATGTGCTCAGAAGTTCACAGTCAGCAGAAATTCACAAAAAGCAGTTTTTTTATGTTTTTTTCCTCTGTTCTGAGCAAATTAACTTTTCAAGGACACCTGGGAGGGGGAGAGATATTTCATCCCTTTCTTTTTTCCGCTTGCCAGCTGTTACCATGGAGCCAGTTGGTAACTTCTTTATCATAGAAATGTAGCCATCTCTTTGAAGCCCCAGCTCAAAGTCAGAGGCCTTGTTCACATATTTTGTGAAAAACTAGTAAGGGGGTGTCTAGCTTACAAGTACTGATTGTTTTAGCCAGTGGCCAAGTAGAACAGGGCCACATGAAAACAGGAAGTTTGTCTACACTGAACTCTTTTATAGGGACTCTTTTGCTGAACGTCCTAAAGTCAGCCATGGTGAAGACATCTGGAGAAGATCAGTTAAGACTTTTCTGTGGGTGTGGAACAGAGGGGAAAGAGAGGGAAGGCGGGACTTAGAGCAGTTCCGAGGATCTGAGAATGAGTACGGAGAGATGTAAAAGAATAATGGGAAAGGGGTTTGGGATTTTCTAGCAACAAAAACTTGAGCAGTAGAACATGTAGAAAAGAGGGGAAGATGGGAGTGTGTATCCAAAAAGCCTGTGAGGGACTTTAAATTCTTAGTAACCTGTTTTCAGTGATGACAAAGCAACTTTAAAGACCATTTTTATTACATCTTGGATAGGGGTCTTCTCAGCTATTTTGAGCTTTAGGTTAGCTGGTAAAAGGACCTGGTGAAACCCCGTATGGGTGCTGACAGGAGAAGAGAGGAGTGAGTGGGTAGAGTGGTAACTAAGTACCTGCTACCTCAGCAAGGGGGCAATGGTCTGAGAACCGGCGGATGTTTGGGTTGTTGATCTAGTAACGGGATGGGAGAAATCAGGTTGTTGAGGTGGGAGTGACAGCAGAGAGACTAGAGCAGAAGGCTGAGGGTGAGGATCTATTGGAGAAGCATAGTTCAGGATGTGAGCGAAGGACGGAAAAGGCCTCCACATAGGGGAATCTCTTTTCACGCCTTTGAGCCCTTCCCAAAGTTAAAAAGGTTCCACAGAATTTGAGGAACTAGAGACCCCTCTGGGTGCCATCGATTTAGGTTATCTTATTGGTAATATGGCCAATGCTGTGTACTGAATTTGATTAGGAGTTTGGGTTCCATCGTGCAGCCCCTGTATGCTCACATCCCCTTGATTACAGAAGAAGTCGGCTTTTCCCACACACAGCCATGGCTGTTTGTGGCTTTGATAGTTCACCGGGCAAACATAGTAATCTAGGCTAGCCGACCTGCATCTGGCTCACGTGTCCCTACATCCATAATGTTTGTTTCCATTACATATGATACGGAAGGGATTTAATGGAATTTTAGTGGGATCCACTTCTTCAGGGATATCTGAATAGGAAAGACATATAGCCAGCTGACAAATGTCTGGGTGGAGAGATGGCCACCAGGTCCCTAAGGGGGCTGTATGCAAGATTGATTAAACTTCTTGTCCAGTAGGATTTGTGATCAGCCATCGCTGCTGAAAGGGGTGATGAGGGTTAGAAATACTGGTGGTCAAGGGGAGAGTCTATAGCCTTATCCACACGGCGAATGTGCAATTTGAAAGGGTTACCAGTCTTTTCCAGTTTCCAGCCAATTCCAATTTCCAGTCAATGTCTGGACAGGGCGCAGGCTTGAGATGAGAGGCATGATTCCAGGAAGTGATTCCATCTACCTTTACCACTGTAGGTGTTATAAGTAGCACCTGGAATGGTCCTTTCCAGCGGGGTTCCAGCGATGTCACCTGATGTCGTCTTACGAAGACAAAGTCTCTTACTTGATATCGATGTGGAGTCCCCTCGTCCCCAGTTTGGTAGGCAGTGGCCAGCTGTTTTCACAGGTGTCACTGAATTCTTTCAAGAGCTTTAAGTCTGTCAAGCAAGCTGGTGTGGAAGGGATTGTAAGGTCTTAGAGTTGGTGTTAGGTCCCTTACTGGAGGAGGGGCACCATAGAGAATTTCATAGGGGGTGAGGTTACACTAAAATCAGAGTGAGTATTTTCTTCATTTAACAGTGCATAAGGCAGGAGCATAGTACAATCTTTTATTCCGGTCTCTAAGCTTAATTTTGTTAAGGTCTGTTTAATGGTTTGGTTCATTCTTTCTAAATGTCCTAAACTCTGGGGTCTATAAGCACAATGTAACTTCCAATTAATCCCCAGGGTCCTGGCTAACCCCTGACTTACCTGGGCCATGAACGCCGGTCCATTATCAGACCCTATTAACTTAGGCAGGCTGTATCTTGGAAAAATATCTTCTAGGATATTCTTGACCAAAATTTGCGCTATTTCTTTTCTTTTTTTTTTTTCTTTTTTTTGTGGGGAAGGCTTAAATGCATCCTGAAAATGTATCTACAAAGACTAGGAGATATTTAAGTCCATACCTTGCTGGCTTTATTTCAGTAATGTCCACTTCCCAGTATTGTCCTGGTTTGGTTCCTCGTATGTGCTTTCATACAGGAAGCTTGGAAGGGTAAGCATTTACCAATTGATAAACCCAACAGGCTTTTGTTACCCATTCAGTTATTTTCTTCACTGTGAGTCTGTTAGTGGAAAACTCTGTTCTTGATCCTTCAGGAATGCCTGCAGTTTCTTTGAACCAAGGTGAGTGAGTTGATGTACATTTTCTACTGACATAGTTAGAGCCGTGGCTCTTGGAGTTTTTACTGAAAGATTTAGAAATTCCACTTAAGGGCCTTCAGGGTTAAAATTTATTTTGGCCCAGAGCTTGGTGAGCAGATCTCCGCCGATCAATGGGGCCAGGCATTCTGGGACTACTAGGAAGGAGTGATGGATTTTTCCTTTTCCCAGGTCCATGGTCCTCTTAGTTGTCCAAGCCCGATATTTACTGCCATTCGCCCCTTGAAATAGAGATTTTTTATTTGATAGAGGGCCCAATGTGGCCTTATGGGCTCAGTATATTGCCCCTGTATCCACTTCAAAGTTTACTGGGGTCCCCTCCACTTCAAAAGTTACTCTGAGCTCGGGGAGGGGATCTGAGCCCCGACTTTCTTAGTCATCCTCCAGAGTCAGAATGGCTGGCTGGCGTGGCTGTCGCTTTCTATGTCAATTTTGGCCCAGTGTCCTTTTTGTTTGAGTAGGCACATTGATCTGAGGCCAAGGGTGGCCTCTGTCGTGGGCCAATGTATACCTTCTTGTCTCCCTGTTTCTTAATTTTTGGCCTATTTGTTGTTGTGACCTGGACCTTAGTCAACGCCTTACTCTGCCTTTTGTTTCTTTTATCCTCCATTTGCTCCCTTCTCTTCCTCAGTTTCTCTCTTATAGTATACCTTCTCAGCTTCTCTGACTAAATCTCTCAAAGTCATATCTTGTAATCAATCTAAGCTTTGTAACTTTGTTTTAATATCCAGGGCAGTTTGCCCAATAAGGCCATCGTGACAGATGCCTTTTGATTCTCTGCCTGACGATAAAAAGGATTATAGCTCCTATATGCCTCCATAATTCTCTCTAGAAACATAGAGGGAGATTCATCAGGCCCCTGATAATCTCTCTTACCTTGGCCAAATTAGTTGGTCACTAGCGGCTGCTCGGAGACCCACTATTAGAGCCCGGCGATAAGTGGACAGATGCTCCCTACCTTCAAAGGTGTTGGGGTCCCAGTTGGGTCGGTTCAAGGGAAAGCCGGCTTTGATTATGTTGGTAAGTTGTGTCGGATGCAAACCTGGTCCAAGGATTTTTTTTTAGCTTCCTGGAGAATTCCCTTTTTTTCCTCTGTCATGAAGAAAGTCCCTAGCAGTTGTTGGCTGTCATCCGAAGTAGGCTGGTGTGAAAACATCAATGACTCAACCACACCTGAGAGCCGGGTGGGGTCCTCGGTAAAAGGGGGATTGCTATTTTTTAAGTTACATAGGTCTGAAGAGAAGAACGGCCAATACTGGTAGGCTTGAATTTTCCCCCAATGGCCATTGTCAATCATTGGTCCATAGGGTCGAAGGGGAGGCATCCCAAGAGTTCCAGGGTTTTCAATCATTCACCGCCAGCGAGTTCCTTTAGCAGGGCCAGCTTCCTCCATGGGAGGAGGTGCTGTGTGTGCTGCAGGGGAATTACCTGGAGGGCGCTGGGCCGGCTTAGCTTCCTTCAATGGAGGAGAGGCTCAGTCAGCAGCAGGGGTATCACTTAGAGGGTGTTGGGGGTTAGAGGATGAGGGCAGGGGATAAGGAGGGGGAGGAGAGTCCAGTAGACTCAAATCTGGTGACACAGGGAAAACAGAGTGTGGAGGAGGAGGAGGAGCAGAGTGTTTGTGAGTTCCTGGGGGAAGGAGTCATTGTGGGGGCAGGGGCAAGGAAAGGCTTGACCCATTGAGGAGGAAATTTGCAGAGGTCCTGCTGAATTAAAATATATGGCTGTTGATCCAGATGACTATCTGGCCACGGCTGAAAGACAATATCTCTGAATTATAAATTAGTGGGAAGTAGAAAGATCCTTCTAGGGGCCATCCGACTCCAAAGGTGGGCCATTCTGAGGTACAGAGAGTCTACCACATCCGGGGCTTTACTGAAATAAAGAGATTCTGAGCCCTTAAACGGACTTTGGTATAGTGATCAAGGGTCAGGGACAGAGGCATTGAAGTGCTCTGTTCCATAATGAGAGATACACAAACAGTGAAAGCAAGACACATGACACAGGCAAGACAAGACAATAAAGACAGGCAATGGACGTTCAACACTGAGACCATGACTGAGTAGCCGGCAAAATCCGATGGACTGGCAATACTGAATCCGAAACAAAATATCACTGAGTCAAGGAGACTATTGTTCCTCAATTTCCCGAGTCCTCTAAGGCGTCCTCCAGGGACGTGGCCTGTGGTTCTGTAACACGACTGTCAGCCACCATCAGAGAGAGCTCACACTCTTCATTGACAGCCATTTTGCCAAACCCTAACATGAAACCTGAAACCAGAAAGAGGCGCCTTACTTATCTGAGGGGGGTCCATTGGGGTCTCTCGTCCACCGCTGCTTGATCTCTGTGGAACCTCCATATGTAAAGGTCGGGCTAGTGTCAGAGGAAGGGACAACCAAGAGACTTTAACATGCAAGAGCAAAGGATTTACTGGGGGTCCAGCATGCTGGGGCTCAGAGTTCACTTGAATAGAGCAGAGAGTCCTGAGAACAGCTTCAGCAGAGCTTATATACTTTTCTTGGAGAGGGCAGGGAGGGAAGTTTATTGATGGGTAAGGGTCAGTGGGCAGTTAGCGCTTAACCGGGTGAGGGAGTACAATCTGCAGTTTGGCAGATGGGGACAGCACATTCTGGGAACAAGATTAGCAAACAATTCTCAAGATTTCAACAGTGTTTTATTAAGCATACAGAAACACAGGAAGTGACAAGTACCTATTTTATTAAACTTTCACTACCAACTATCCCTTTTTGACTGGATGTTCGCTTCTACATTCAATCATCCAAGGTACAAGGTCCTATGTCATTGTATATGGATTTATCTGAGACAACTTTGCAGAAAGTAATTCAAAGCTAAGTAGTCCCAATCAAGGGACCAATGCCCTTCTGGGCTTCAAATCTTACTTAGATTTCTGTTTTCATACATATATTTTACCTATGTATTCTACATATATTCAAATATATATATATATATATATATATATATATCATAGTATATATATTTCATCCAGAGTTTCACAAATTTATAATAATTTTTTTTCATGTTTAATCAATTCCTTCTTCAGAACACATTTATTCCTCCAGGTCTCTTGACTGGTCTTTTCATGAGACTTCTTGCCAAACACATTATTTTTGACTTCCACAATCACTTTTGAAGCAAAACTCACACACTCTTCATGATAAACCATAACACTCATATTACCATTAGAATGTAACAGGATGGAATGAATGATTGTATAGCAATATAAGATTTTCTGTATATTTTCAGATATCAATTCAAAAAATTATTTAAAGTTGGAACCAGTTATATTATTTATTCTCAGGATAGTCTATTCATGCATTATCTCTATATCCAAAGACTCCAGGTACACCTAATTTTACACCCAACACTTATTTATACGTCTTCAAAATATTGCTCACAGAATTGGTGGAAGAAATACTCATGTCACCTGATGTCCATATACATTTTATCACAGTAATATTCTCGACAAAAAAGCAAAGGTCACACTTTGATTGTACGAAAGCCTAAATGGAAAGAGAGCATGGATTACTAAAAACATCTATGTGCAGGTTGCCTAATGCTCTCAAATGTCAATCCTATTGTTGAGTACATATTTGTTTCTTCCTTAGATTATATATTCAACAACAACCCTGTTAAAAATGCCTAATCCTATCACTGACTTTATACTTTGCCTGATTTCATAATGTCTGTATTCATATCTGCTTTCCTATATATTTTCCCCAGTTCATCATTGTGACTGACTCTTCACATATACTAACTTTTACATTCACTCTCTATCTGAAACCCAATTGCTGAAGAACTTTTGCTGCCAATCCTATACTCACCCTTCTTCCTAAACCTACCAACTATCTTTCTAATAATACCGACTATCCCTGTTTGACTGGATGTTCTCTTCAACATTCAATCATCCAAGGTACAAGGTCCTATGCCATGGTATATCGATTTATCTGACACATCTGTGCAGAACAAAATTCAAAGCTAAGTATCCCAATCAAGAGCCTAATGCTCTTCTGGGCTTCATATCTTACCTAGATTTCTGTTTTCATACTTATATTTCACTTGTATATTCTTGTAAATATCACAGGTACCCAATACCATTATTCATCAATCAGAATGATTCCTAAGCCAAATCGAACCTGTTATTAAGCCTTACCATACACTTTTCCCTCAATCTAACTATACAGAAGAGCAGGGACAGAGTTTGTCTTACAATACAGAAATAGAGGGGATCTTCCACCGGCAGAGAACCTCAAGGTCCATGCAGAAATGATCCCTGGAGAAGATGTATGCAGCTATTTAGGACCTGAGAGAGCAAAAGTCATCTTCCATGGCAAACAACCTGCTCAGAATGAAGGGATTTGTCTGAATCAGCCACTTTCTTCTTTATGTAGAGAAGACGGACCAAACGAGGCTTGTATGGTGAGCTGTTCCCAGGTGCCTATGGTTGATATACCATTTTAACTTGTGAAACTGTCACAGGAAGTAGAGGCAGCCTCCATCACATGAGACCCTTCGAAGCTACTGTTAAAACAAAGTGGTTGCCAAGGTAGTGTCATAATTCAGTTCCTGAAGGAAGTGAACTAACTAATTTATTGGTGATGGAGCTCTCTGAACTTGGGATCCAAGAGCCTGGCATCCAGAGACAGTCCCAGTCACAGTCCCAGTGGGCTAACTTATTTGGATTTACCAAGAACAGAGTAAGTCTTTTTTGGTACCTACTGATATGATGATGGCCAAATGCCAGGAAAGCTCTGAAGAGGGGTCTTTCATGAAAAAGCAGGTAGTGGCTCACCCCTGGCTCCTGACAACTTCACAGTGTTGGCCAAGGAGACCAGATCTGAGACAGGACAGGCCATTTTGGGGGAACAAATAATGGCCAACCAGTCAGAGGACACTCCGGATATTCACAGACCTTCTTGGGTAAAGAAGTTGCCTTTGTGGGTGTGGGTGTGTGTTTGTGGCTTTGTCACATGTTCTGAGAATTGATAGGAAAAGCAGTTTGTTTGGTTTGAAGTGGACTATTTCTAGTAAGTCATTTGACAAGGCGAGTGTTTCTAGGTCTGTGTATCCCACTGTGTCCGTGGTTGTCGACATTAGAAAAGAGAATGTATCAATGGATGTGTCCTGTCTAGTAGAAAGCTTCCCAGCATTCATTCTGCCCAATTTGTGAATGGACTGCGGTTTTGACTTTTCGATTGGCAACACCTCCTATCTCCTTAAGTTTCTGTTTTCTTCCTGAATTGTGGGCACTGTCCAGAATGGGCAAATGGTTTTGTGTTCAAGATGTGTACCACCACCAAACTCTGTGACATGGCCATGTACTGGATAGCTGAAGGAAATAGCGAGCATCTCAGAAAACTCAGATACCAGCGTGACCAGAAGAGTCTCAGTGGGAAACCCTGCTTTAAGCCTTTGCTTACCTATTGTTCTGTTGCCCTGAATGTCAGGAAGGTCTTTGCCTCAGGCCACACCTTGGTGAAGGCTGAAGCAAACAGTTTTCAAATTGTAATGAATGGGCATCACCTGTGGCTCTTTGCTTAATTGCTTTGAAATGGGATGGGTCTGAATAAGCCTCTTTGCCCCTCTGTGATGCTGTGGTTAGATTTTCAGCACCTGAGGGATCTAAAGAAAAATTCTTCTGTATCCAAACCAAAATAGCCAAAAGAACAGTCATTGTGGATGAAGTCTCTCGCCTTCCTCTAAGGATCCTGACCTTTATCAATTGTGAATCGGGATCTTTCGGTCAAATAAGTTCTTCAAAGCCCTGCAGAGGCTAGCCAGAGATGTGTGGGTTTTCTCATAACTCCAATTCACATAAAGAATCTAAACCCCAGAGCCAGTAGGCCTCAAATTGGAGAATTGGAACAGTATTAACAGCAGTCCTATTTGATCACTCATGGTTAACAGGAAGGGTGTCCAAGACACCCTGACTTTAGGCAAATGAGGGGCAAGGAAGTTTATTTTGGACACTGTCTTGCACAGCGCCCTCATGAAAACCCCAGCCAATGGATATTATGTGTGTCTATTGGAAGAAGATAAGGGCCATGTGGGAGTGTTTTGGTTTTAATTGTGGTCATTTGTTTGGCGTTTGGAAGAGATGACTGGGTCCACCTAGGATTGAACTCAGGTGTGATTCCCCTTAGAGACTGTGTTCTGTAACTGACCTCAGAGAAGTATTGCCATGTATTGTGTTTGGATTTTAGGAGTCCACCCATGAGAGTCGTCCTTGGAAACTGAGATCTACGCCCAGGGGGGCTTTCCACAGAGCACTGGGAATCTCATCCAAGATATGCCATGATTTTATTCTGAAAGATTGGCAGCCGTAGTTGAGAGTAAAAACACACATGGACCTCACATTGTAGACCACAATGTGACCTTTTGCCTACTCTTTGGGAAGCCTTGTCTCTGAGAGTTCTCCAGAGCTTTCATTGAAATGAGCTTCCTCATCATTTAATGGTTCCTGAATGAATTGAAACCCACAGTGCCTTCAACTTCATTTATGAAATTTCAAAAACTTCATTTTTGAAATTTCCATGACCAGGTGGCACTGGAGAACCTTAGGATGTCCTGTTGCTGATCATGAGGGTACCAGACAGTGCCTTGATTGACTGTGTTTCATGAAAATGGTGTAGAACTGAGATGTCAGTAAGTTGGAGCTTTCTGAGTAGTAGGCCTAGAGCAGTGGTGTGCACGTGTGTGATAAAACATCTGTGGTGGGGTCATGTGGATCTTACACTGGCTCCAAATGGCTTGTGAATGACATGGTGCAGCCAGCACACCCTTGTATATAAAGGCATATTGTTACATAGAGAGTTTTCAGGGCAATGTTCACAATCTGGTTGCTATGATCAAGGGGGCAAGCAATGTTGGATAGAAGCCTGGTTGTTGCATTCTCCTGCAGACCCTGACCCCCCACATATTACAGGACACCCTCCAGGACTGTGTCTCAGTTGAACTCCCTTATATGCCTTGAAGCAAATACAAAACACCCAGTGCAGGAGCAAGAAATAACACGAACACTGGAGGATGACCAAATGGCTTTCAAGTCCACATGGGGAGACACTTAGCCCTAAGTGGTCACAGTTTAGCTACAAAGAGAAAATTCAACACTGCTGCCTCATGTTCATTGAAAAATAGGAAACCATGTCCTCCAGGTCACATAGATGCAGACTCAGCTTTGATGTTCTCACTAAAAAGGAAGCTAAAGCTCCTGACAACAATGTATATTTCAAGTGCCCAACCTCATTGTCAGTATCTCCAGAAGTCTTTAGGCCAGTAGAGTTCCATGTTTGTGGAGTTTTACCCTGTCCCTAAGTTTTGGAAGCTCCTCTAAAGCCTCAAAAGTTTTAAACTTCTGAGAATTTTCCATTCCATATATGTATTTACAGATTTTCTGACTCTTCTCCTCTAATTTTGTCTTTCTTTGGGCGAAGGTTATGTCAAGCCATTTTCTGAATTAGAGTGGGAAGTTATTTGTGTAACACATATTGCATACACATTGGATTCATTTTCCAATTTTTCCATTTGAAATACTGAATCCCTGACACTAACTTATACCCTACTACACTCTGACTACTAATTCTAATATGATGCAGAAAAGTAACCAAATCAGAATTGAAATACAAGCAGTTCAGAAGAGGAATGGTGTATTCTTGAACTTGCCTTTTGCATGATAAAGGTTAGGTGTTATAAATCCAGTCTATTTTTAATTGAATTAGATATCCATGTGTTTTTAAAGTTAACAAATATGTGAATTCCTGTCTCCCTTTGTGTGTAGCCTATTCAGCACATGTATTTTATATGCACATATCGAATCCCAGCTGGTATCACACCTACATTCTTGTGAGGTGGCTGACTTGGCAGATACAAATTTTGAGAAGGGATCACTCCTCGTAAACGCTGTTGGAACTGAAATTCAAACTATGGGAGAGCCTCCTAGTAGAACAACATTATACATAAATCCCTGTAAAGTAAATTGAATATGTTTGGATCTGTGAATGATGTGTATTTCATGGTGAATTTCGATTGGCATATATGTTGCTACATTTTAATATCTCTGTGTGTGTGTGTGTGTGTGTGTGTGTATACACACACACTCTACATATTTTTCAAAATATGAAATATATATGTCTTATTTGCACTCCCTAAATTCATTCATGTTCAAGTATGTGGATTTATAATCAACTTTTCACCAGATTATTGTCAGAAATATTCATCCACCTGAAATACATATTTGTTTCCTAGTACTGAAAACTACCTTCAGTGAATGGTGCATACAACTCCTGTTCATAGCTGCAGCCTAAGGGGCCCAGCAAACTTCCAGCTGCCTGCAAACTTTCAGCTGCCGGCTGATGATTGGCTCACAGTGGCCCCAGCAACATCTAGCTGATTGGCTCCTCTGCGGTGATGCTCATTGGAGATGCTCATTGAGCTGTTTCCCCACCCTTTCAGACTGCCAGCTGATATTTGGCTCACAGCGGCCCCAGCAACATCTAGCTGATTGGCTCCTCTGCGGTGATGCTCATTGGGCTGCTTCCCTGCCTTTTCAGATCACAGAGCTGCTCATTGGGGGACTTTTTTGACTCCACACGTGACCCAGCCAATCGGCCTCAAGAGCAGGAGGATTGTGGGAAGAGGAGAGAGGCTTGTGTGGGAGGGAAAGGCTTGTGGGAAGCCGGTGGTGACAGTTGGGGCTCTGAGGGTTTTCCTGAGAGGCTCTTTTGCTTGGCGTGTGTGGTTCTAAAAATAAAGTTGCTTTCTTTTGAAAGTGGCTCCTGATTGTGCCCAGCCAGACTGCAGCATTGGTGGCTCGCATGGGGAGCGACTGAGGGTAACTGATAAGGTAAACTGCTTGCCCTGAGGGCAGGACAAGAGGATGGGTAGCCATTTTAAGATTCCTCTTTTGTTTGCTTCACATTTGCTTTAAATTGCCTGTCCTGGAGACGAGTGAGATGGAAGAAAAACCGCTCACATCTGAGGAAAAACTATTTGTGTCTGAGGAACAGATAGAGAGAAAGGCTATAATGATATTTTGTTTTCCATTTTTATTTCATTCTATCTCTGTTTTGTTTGGTGTTATCTTGTTGGGTTGTATTATAGTAGAAATATGGCATCAGAAATTAGAAAAAAAAACAAACTGAAAAAGTGTTAAGTAAATTGTTAGAGGAAGGAGGCATCCCAGTAAAATTAAGAGCAGTCAGGGCATACGTTGATACAATACAAAAATGTAGCCCATGGCTTTTTAAGGAGGAGTTGTTAAATATATCACAATGGAACCATCATGGTGAAGATTTAAAAAGAATAGAAAAGAAAAGCCCAGGGACTCTGCCAGTTGGCACATTGCCATTGTGGACTTTCGTATCTTGTTTGTTTAGTCAAAAGCCTTCAGTTCAGACAATGGTAGAGGAAGGAGAAGACATATTGATTCAAGTAAAAGAGAAGGTCTCTCAAGTTAGTCAGACAGAGGAAAAAATTCAAGTAAAAGAGAAGGTCTCTCGAACCAGTCAGACAGAGGAAAAAAATCATGTAAAAGAGAAGGCCTCTCAACCTAGTCAGACAGAGAAAGAAAGTGTAAAACAGTAAAAGCCATCAGGGGGAAATTTACAACAGGAGACTACTACTAACACCTTTCTATCACCAGAGGGTGTAAGTGTCCAACCAACGGAACCACCTCTACAGGAGACTGCTACTAATACTTTTCTATCACCAGAGGACGTAAGTGTCCAACTAACAAGGCCACCTCCATATGCTGGGAAGCCCCCAACCCCCACAGTTGATAGTTGGGATCCTGAGACAAGATCTCAAATATTAACATGCCCTATATTTGAGGTAGGAGGGCAGCGAGTTTACCATGCTTTAAATTTCAAAACAGTGAAGCAGATAAAAGAGGCTGTAACAACCTATGGTCCTCAAGCACCCTTCACTGTAAGCATGGTCGAAACCATTAACAACTTGAACATGAAGCCAGCGGATTGCGCTAATATGTGTAACGTTGTGCTAAATGGAGGACAATACCTGTTATGGAAGGTTGACAATGAGGAATTTTGCAAGGAGACGGCTATGCGAAATGCAGCAGCTGGTTATCCTCAGAGAAATCTAGATATGTTGTTAGGAAAGGGACCTTATGAGGATCAGCAGCAACAAATTGCATATGATTCTGGTGTATGTGCATAAATTGCTGTAGATGCAATTAAGTCATGGAAGACTTTACAAGGACTTGGAGGTTTACAAGGTCAATTATCTAAAGTAATACAAGGAGCTAATTAACTTTATGCTGAATTTGTCGATAGGCTTATTCAAACAGGTACCAGAGGTTCTGGGAAAACAGAACAAGCAATGCTATTACTAAAAAAACTGGCTTATGAGCAAGCGAATAGTTGGTGCAGAGATTTAATTAGACCATGGAAACATGAAGATTTAAACACATATATTAAATTATGTAGAGACATTAATGAACAAGAGCAAGTCGTGGCAACTGCAGTAAAACAGGCTTTAGATGCCAGAGACATTAATGAAGAAGGGCAAATTGTGGCAGCTGCACTAAAACAGGCATTAGATGCCAGGCCAAGAACATGCTACAATTGTGAACAAACAGGACATTTTAAAAGGAATTGCCCATAGGAGGAGGGTTTAACAAAATTACTTATATATATTAAAGGTTTTTTTTTTTTCAATTCCAATTCATCCTGAGGATAGTCCACGTTTTGCATTTACTATCCCTGCACTGAATCATGAAGGTTCTGATCAGAGATATGAATGGAAAGTACTGCCTCAAGGGATGGCTAACAGCCCAACAATGTGTCAAATTTATTTTAACAAAGTAATCAAGCCACTTAGAAATCAAAATCCTGAACTACAAATATTTCACTATATGGATGATGTATTATTAGCACACAAAGCTAAAAACACATTGCTAGAATGTTATGCCACACTTACAAACTTATTAAAAAATAATCTAGATATAGCAATAGATAAAGTACAATTAAATTTTCCAATTAATTATTTAGGTGTTCTATTATCCTCAACCATGTACCGCCACCAAAAATTCAAATACAAGTAGATCAACTCAAATCACATAACGACTTTCAAAAGTTATTAGGAGACATAAATTGGATAAGGCCTTATCTAGGTATACCAACAGGAGAGTTGGGATATTTATTTGATATCCTAAAAGGTCCATCATATCCCAATTCACGGTACATGTTAACGCCTGAAGCAAGAAAGGCATTAAAAATCATTGAAACATATATGGAAAATATGCAATTGGATAGAATTGATATAAGTTTGCCTTTATTATTTATTGTCTACCAACAAAAAATATTCCTACAGGAGTATTTTTGCAAGAAGGTCCATTATTATAGATACATTTATCTTATTCTCCTAACACTATTCTTACTAGGTACCCTGAGGCTATAGGACAATTAATACCCAAAGGAATAAAAGCAGCAAAGTGAGTGCTTGGGATTGCTCCCAATAAAATTATTACTCCACATACTCTGAATCAAATTGATGAGTTAGTTAATGAGTTAAATACTTGGGCAATAATCATGTGCAAATCTAATGTTTCATTTCATAATCACTTACCATCTAATCCTTTATTGTCTTTTTGGTCATCGCATCCTGTAATTTTTCCAAAATTGACAAGAAAAACACCTATCATGAATGCTCCAAATATATTTACTGATGGATCAAATAATGGTACAGCAGCAATAGTTACACCTGATCAAACTTTTACATTTCTAGTACCCAAACAATCAGCTTAAAATGTAGAGCTTAATGCAGTATTACAAGCTTTTGTGATGTTTAAAGATTCTGTATTTAATTTATTTTTGATAGTCAGCATATAGTTAATGCTATAGTATGCCTTGAAGATGCTGGTAGGATTTCCCATTCCTCTACTGTTTTCTCCTTGCTTTCCACTATACAAAGTATAATCTGGGACAGAAAAGATCCATTCTTCATAGGACATATCAGGGCACATACAGGATTGCCTGGAGCCATCAGTTTGGGCAATGATTTAGCAAATAAAAGTACACATGACATACATATTTTCTCTACACTAGAAGAAGCTATAAATTTTCGTAAAAAGTTCCATGTCAAAGCTAATACCTTACAAAAGCCTTCTAAAATAACTAAGGAAAAAGCTAGACAAATAATAAAACAATGTCAAAATTGTGTGACCTTTTCACCACAAGTTAATCTTGGAGTCAATCCTAGAGGATTGATACCTAATCATATTTGGCCGATGGACATCACACACTTGCCAGGATTTGGAAAATTAAAATATTTGTATGTTACAGTTGATACTTCTTCTGGATTTTTGATGGGCACCCTTCATGCCAGAGAAAAAACTAAAGATATTATCACTCATTGCTTACAAAATTTTGCCACTGTGGGCGTTCCCAAACAGTTAAAAACAGATAATGCCCCTGGTTATACTTCTACCTCTTTTAAACAATTTTGGTCATCATTTGGCATTACTCATAAAACATTAATCCCATACAATCCACAGGGACAAGGCATAGTTGAAAAAGCTCATCAAACTATTAAAAAGTACTTATTAAAGCAAAAAAGACGCAATTGGGAAAGGGTATATATTCCCCAAAGACAAACTTAAAATAACCCTTTTTATTCTAAACTTTTAAAATTTGGATTCATCAGGACTTAGTGCTGGGGAAAGGCATATGTGTCCAAAAAATGTGCATAAGCCCAAGGTTCTTTGGAAAGATATTCTAACAGGACAATGGAAAGGTCCTGACCCAGTAATTGTCTGGAGTCGGGGGTCTGTTTGTCTGTTTCCACAGGAAAAACAGTAGCCGATTTGGATTCCAGAGAGATTAACCAAGGTCCTGACCCAATGATTGTCTGGAGCCAGGGGCCTGTTTGTGTGTTTCCACAGAGAGAACAACAGCCGATTTGGATTCCAGAGAGATTAACTGAAGCGATTTCTACAGAACAAAAAGAAGATGATTTGACTCAAGTCCATATCAGCTGATATCCAAAATTCCAGTTTGGCTACCCTTACATCTAAGATAGAACCAGGATGCTTTTTTCAATATCTATTTTATTATTGCCTTTTCCCACATTTTATTTTGTTTTTTTGAGCTCATACATACCTAGTTTAATGTTTTGGTGATCAGTTCTATTTTTTGACAATAGAGTTTTTAAACATTGCAATGGAGATTTCACATGTAAAAAGTTATAAGGCCTTTACTATTAGGTTATGTGTTGTATGTATTATATTATGTGTGCACACTTGTGTTTTGTGTTATATGTTTGAATGTTCATATGTCCATATATCATATATGATGAGGGCTCATAAAAAAATTGATCCAAATATTTTTTTATTCACATTATTTAAATGGTTTAATTTAAATTGGGTAAACAGCTGTTGAGGATTGTTTTAAAATGTGAACAAAAAAGGAGGTTAACAGATCTGTTTGTTTTCTTTCACATTTCCTTTTCATTATATTTAATAATTCTCTCCAAGACAATGTAAATTGTTAAGAAAATTGTTTTCTTTCAGTGTTTTCTGGAATGTTACATAATTTTTTCTTTAGCCATTATTGCCAGAATTTCTATCTTCGTCACAGTGCTGGTGAAATCAAAGATAAAACCAATCTACAGCTTCTGCAATAGCCATCACTGAACTGCTTGCAGAACTTGCCTGGACACATTGTGAACTCACATGTATGCATTGTAAACTATCTGTTTGTGCAGCAACTTGTGGTAGTGTTGGGTTATATTTGCTGATGATGTCATTGGTGGTACAATTTTTTCAAAAGGAGCCGTGAATTGGCTTGGTGTATCTTCCTCCCTTCTGAGATTCCAAAAGTAAGGGACAGGGTAAACACTCCACAACCATGGAGCTCTGCTGGCCTAAAGACTTCTTGAGAATCTGCCTCTGACGTTGGGCACTTGAAATATATGTTGTTGTTGGGAATTTTAGCTTTCTTTGTAGTGAGACCATCAAATCTGGGTCTGCATCTATGTGACTTGGAGGTCATGGTTTCTTATTTTCCAATGAACATGAGGCAGCAATGTTGAATTCTCTCTTTTAGGGTAAACTGTGGCCACGGGGGGCTAAGTGTATCCACATGTGGACTGTGAAGCCATTTGGGCATCCTTCACTTTTTGTGGTGTTTCTTGCTGCTGAAATGGAATTTTTGTATTTGCTTCACGAAATACAAAGAATTCAACTGTTACCCAGTGCGTGAGGGAGATCTGTCACCTGTGGTAGGTCAGGGTCTGCAGAAGAATGCATCAACCAGGCTTATATTCCACATAGCTTGCCCCCATGACCATGGCAACCCGATTCTAAACATTGCCCTGAAACCTCTCCATATAACAAGATGCCTTTACATAGAAGGGACTGCTGGCTGCACCATGTCTGTCACAAGGCATTTGGAAGCCAATGGGAGATCCACATGGCCCCACCACAGATGTTTTATCACACACCTGCCCACCACTGCTCTATGCCCACTCCTCAGCAGGCTTCAACTTCTTGGCATCTCTGTTCGGCACCATCTTCATAAAAACCAGTCAATCAAGGCACTGACTGGTATACTCATGATCATCCTCAGGATATCCAAAGATTCTCCAGTGCCACCTGGTCATGGGAATTTTAAAAATTTCATGGTATTTATCTAGCCACTTTTCAAGGAGGAAGTTGGAGGCACTGTGGGTTTCAATTTATTCTGGAACCATTAAATGGTGAGGAAGCTCATTTCAATGAAATCTCTGGAGAACCCTCACAGGAAGGTTCCCAAACAGTGGCCAAAATGTCACATGAATCCAGGCCTATTGAGGTCTACAATGTGATGTCCATGTGTGTTTTGACTCTCAATTATGGCTGCCAAGTTTTTCAGAATAAAATCATGTGATATCCTGGCTGAGATTCCAAGTGCTCTGGGAAAAGCCTCCCTGGGCCAAGATCTCAGTTTCCAAGGGTGACTCTCATGCGTGGCCTCATAAAATCCCAACACAATTTATGCCAGTACTTCTCTGAGGTCTGTTCCAGAACTCATTCTCTAAGGGGAATCACACCAGAGTTCAAGTCCAGGTGGACCCAGGCATCTGTTCCAACTGTCACACAAATGACCACAATTTAAACCAAAACACTCCCACATGGCCCTCATCTTCGTCCATACAGACACTCATCATAACCTCTGGCTGGAGTTTTCCATGAGGGGTGCAGCACAAGACAGTGTCCAAAATAACCTCCCTTGCCCCTCATTTGCATAAAGACATGTTGGCCTGGACACCCATCTTGGGAACCAGGAATGATCAAATAGGCCTGCTGTAAATACTGCTCTGCTTCTCCAATATGAGGCCTACTGACTGTCAGGTATAGATTCTTTTTTTTTTTTTTTTTTTTTTAGAAAGAGTGAGAGAGTGAAAAGATGGGGAGAGAGAGAGAATTTAAATACTTTCCTTTTTTAGTATTTGGCGAACACAACATCTTTGTCTGTATGTGGTGCTGAGGATCGAACCCGGGCCGCACGCATGCCAGGCGAGCACGCTAGGGTGTGAGCCACATCCCCAGCACCAGGTATAGATTCTTCATGTGATTTGGATTCAGTTGAAACCCAAGCACCTATGGGCTAGTTTCTGCAGGGCTTTGAAGATCTTATTTGAACCAAAGGTTCGTATTCTTACTTGATGGAGGTCAGGAAGCTTACAGAGAAAGGCGAGAGAATTCTTCCACAATGAATGCTCTTTTAGCCAATGTAGTTTATGATGCACACATGGGATCTTTCTTTAGATGCATCAGGTGCTGAGAATCTAAGCCACAGCCTCACAGAGGACCTATAGCCTGATTCAGACACATTCCTTTCCAAAGCAATTAAGCAAAGAGCCACATGTGATGCCCATTCATTTGCATTTGAAAACTGTTTTCTTTATGCTTCCCAATGGGTGGCCTGAGGCAAAGATCATCCTGACATTCAGGGCAACAGAAAAATAGGTAAGCAAAAGGCCCAAAGCAGTGTTTCTCCACTGAGAATTTTCCTGATCACAGATATCTGAGTTTTCTGGGACGCTCGCCATTCCCTTCAGCTATCAAGTACATGGCCATGTCACTGAGTTTAGAGGTGGTACATATCTTGGAAACAATATCATGAGCCTATTCTGGAGAGTGGCCAGGATTCAGAAAAAAAACCAGAAACTTAGTAAGATATCAGGGGTTGCTCATTGATAAGGCAAGCCGCAGTCCATTCATAAATTGGGAAGTATGAATGCTGGGAAGCTTTCTACTACACAGGACACATCAATTGAAGCTTTCTGTTTTCTAAAGTCTACAACCACATACATGGTGGGATACACAGACCTAGAAACACTCGCCGTGTCAAACGACTTACTAGAATCAGTTCACTCCAAAGTAAACAAACCGCCTTTCTTACCTATTCTCAGAACATTAGACAAAACCACAAACCCACACCCACAACCACAAAGGCACCTCCTTCCCCCAAGTAGGTCTGTGACTATCCGGAGTGTCCTCTGACTTTTGGGCCATACTATGTTCCCCCAAAATGGCCTGTCCTGTCTCAGATCTGGTCTCCTTGGCCAACTCTGTGAAGTTGTCAGGAGCCAGCGGTGAGCCAATACCTGCTTTCCCAGGAATAGCCCCGCTTCAGAGCTTTCTTGCATTTGGCCTTCCTCACATCTGTAGGTACCAAGAAAGACTGACTCATACAGGAACATGAATGAATTTAGGGAATGTATAATAAGACACACTTATTTCATATTTTGGAAAATCTGGAGAGTATATATATATATATATATATATATATATATATATATATATAGACACACACACACACACACACACACATTAATATTTAGCAATATATATGCCAATTGAAATGCATCACGAAATATAATACATCCACATGTCCAAAAATATTCATTTTACTGAACATGGATTTATGTATAATGTTTTTCACTAGGAAGCTCACCCATAGGTTGAATTTTCAGTTCCATCAGTATTTAGGGGAAGTAATCTCTTCTCACAATTTTTATATCCAAAGTCAGTGAGCTCACAAGAATATACGTGTGTTACCAGGTAGGATACTATATATGCTTAAAAAAATACATGTACTCAATAGGCTACAGAAAAAGAGAGACAGGAATTTACATATATGTTAACTTTAAAAGCTCAGGGAAAAATACTACAATGAAAACTTGACTAGATTTATAACACATACTCTTGATAAAGCAGAAGGCAAATCCAAGCATACACCATGCTTCCTATGAAAGGCCTGTATTTCTATTTAGTTAGGTTTCTTTTTCTCCATTATATTAAGATTAGTAGTCAGAGTCTAGTAGGGTATGGGTTAGTGTCAGGGATTCAGTATTTCAAATGGAAAATAGGAAAATGAATCTAATGTGTATGCAAATATGTGCTACACAAAAATCTTCCCACTCTCATCCAGAACGAAGCCTTGACATAACCATTGCTCCAAGTAAGACACAATTAGTTGAGAGGAGTTAGAAAATATGTGAATACATATGTGGAATGGAAAATGCTCAGGAGTTCACAACACTGGAGGTGGTAGAACAGTTTCCAAAAGTAAGGGAGAGAGTAAATACTCCACAAACATGGAGCTGTGCTGGCCTAAAGACTTCTTGAGAAACTTCCTCTGAGGTTGGGCACATGAAATATATGTAATTGTTAGGAGAATTAGCTTCATTTGTAGTGACCCCATCAAATCTGGGTCTGCATTTATGTGACCTGGATGACATGGTTACTTATTTTCTAATGAACATGAGACAGCAGTTATGAATTCTCTCTTTGTCGGTAAACTGTGGCCACTGGGAGCTAAGTGTCTCCCCGTGTTGTCTGTGAAGTCAGTTGGTCATCCTCCACTTTTAGTGGTGTTTCTTACTGCTGCACTGGGAGTTTGACATTGGCTTCACGAAATACAAGGAGTTGAACTGGGACAAAATGCTGGAGGGAGTTCTGTCACGTGTGGTTTGTCAAGGTCTCCAAGAGAATGTACAAACCGTGCTTCTATTCCAAATAGTTTTCCCCTTGACTATAGCAACCTGATTCTGAACATTGCCCTGAAACCTCTCCATATAACAAGATGCCTTTACATATAAGGATCTGCTGCCTGCACCATGCAAGTCACATGTCTTTGGAAGCCAATGGCAGATCCAGGTGGTCCTACCAAAAATATTTATTCACACACCTACAGTCCACTGCTCTACACTCACTACTCAGCAGGCTCCAACTTATTGGCATCTCTGTTCTACACCATTATCACGAAACCCAGTCAATCAAGGCCCTGTCTGGTACACTCATGATCAGCAACCGGACATCCACAGGTTCTCCAGTGCCACCTGGTCATGGGAATTTCAAAAGTTTCATGGTATTTATATCACCATTTTTCAAAGATGAAGTTTGAGGCACTGTGGGTTTCAATTCATTCAGGAACCATTAAATGGTGAGGAAGCTCATTTAAATGAAAGCTCTGGAGAACTCTCACAGGCAAGCCTTTCCAAAGAGTGGCCAAAAGGTCACATGAATCCAGGACCATTGAGGTCTAAAATGTGAGGTCCGTGAGTGTTTGGAATCTCAACTATGGCTGCAAAGTCTTTAAGAATAAAATATTGGGATATCGTGGCTTAGATTTCCCAAGCTCTGTGGAAAGCCATCCTGGGAATAGATCTCATTTTCCAAGGGCGATTCTCATGCATGGCCTCCTAAAATTGCAACACTATTTATTGCAATACTTCTCTGAGGTCAGTTCTAAAACTCAGTCTCTAAGGGGAATCATACCAGAGTTCAAGCCCAGGTGGACAAAGTCATCTCTTCCAACCACCACACAAATGACCACAGTTAAAACCAAAACACTCCCATATGGCCCTCATCTTCTTTTATATAGACACTCATCATAACCACTGGCTGGAGGTTTCCATAAGGTGCGCAGACCAAGACAGTGTCCAAAATATGTTCCCTTTCCTCTCATTTGCCTAAAGTCAGGGTGGCCTGGACACTTGCTGTGAACCTGAAGTAATCAAATACTCCTGTCATTAATTCAGGTCCACTTCTCCAATTTGAGGCCAACTGACCGTGGGGTTTAGAATCTTTATTTGAATTGGAGTCATGGAAAACTCAAGCACCTATAGCCTAGCCTCTGTAAGTTGGAAAAATTCATTTCACTCAAAGAATCCCTATTCTCACTTGATGGAGGTCAGGAACCTTACAGAGGAAGGCGACAGACTTCATCCCAAAGACTGCTCTTTTGGCCATTTTGGTTTGGGATGCACACATGGGAAATTTCTTTAAATCCATCAGGTGTTGAGAATCTAAGCCACAGCCTCACTCAGGGCCAAGGGGCTGATTCAGACAATCCCTTTCCAAAGCAATTAAGCAAAGAGCCACAGGTATACCCATTCATTTCCATTTGAAAACTGTTTTCTTCAGGCTTCACAAAGGGATGGCCTGAGTCAAAGACCTTCCTGACATTCAGTGCAACAGAACAATAGGTAAGCAAAAGGCCCAAAGCAGGGTTTCTCCACTGAGACTTTCCTGGTCACACTGATATCTGAGTTTTCTGAGATGCTCGCCATTCACTTCAGCTATCCAGTTCATGGCCATGTTACAGAGTTTGGAGGGGGTACATATCTTGGACACAAAACCATGGGCTTATTCTGGAGAGTGGCCAGAATTCAGGAAGAAAACAGGAACTTAGAAAGATAGTAGGTGTTGCCCATCCATAAGGCAAGCTACAGTCCATTCATCAATTTGGCTGGATAAATGCTGTGAAGCTTTCTACTAGATAGGACACATCCATTGATGCATTTTTTTTAATGTCTACAACCCCGGACACAATGTGATACACAGACATAGAAACACTCGCCTTGTCAAACGACTTACTAGAAACAGTCCACTCCAAACTAAACAAACCTACTTTTCTACCTATTCTAAGAACATGACACAAGACCACAAACTCATAACCACAAAAAAAAGGCACCTCCTTCGCCCAGGTAGGTCTGTGACTATCCGGAGTGTCCTCTGACTTGTGGGCCAATAATGTTCCCCCGAAATGGCCTGTCCTGTCTTAGATCTGGTCTCCTTGGCCAACTCCGTGAAGTTGTCAGGAGCCAGCGGTGAGCCTCTACTTGCTTTCTCAGGAAAAGCTCTGCTTCAGAGCTTTCTTGCATTTGGCCTTCCTCACATCTGTAGGTACCAAGAAAGACTGACTCTGTCTTTGTAAATCCAAACAAGTGAGACCACTGGGGCTGGGACTGGGACTGGCTATGGGTGCCTGGCATCCTGGATCCCAAGTTCAGAGAGTTCCATCACCACTGAAGTGTGATGGAACTGTTTTTAGTTCCTCCTTCAGGAACTGAATGAGGTCACTCTCTTGGCAACCACTTTGTCCAAACGTTGCTTCCAAGGTTCCCATGAGATGGAGGCTGGCCCTAATTCCTGTGACACTTTAACAAGTTTGAATTGTATATCAACCATAATCTCCCAGGAACAGATCTACACACAGGCCTGGGTTGGCTCATGTTCTCTGCTTTAAGAATAGAAGCTGATTCAGACACAACCCTTTATCCTGACCAAGCCGTTTGCCATGGAAGATGCCTTTTGCTCTCTCAGGTCCTTCATAGCTGCCTACATATTCTCCAGGGATCATTTCGCCATGGACATTTGAGGTTATCACCAGGTGGAAGATCCATTACATTCCAGTATTATAAGACCAACTCTTTCCCTGCTTTTCTGTAAAGTAAGATTGAGGGAATACTGTATGGTTAGGGTTAATAACAGGTTCGATTTGGGTTAGGAATCATTTTGCTGGGTGAATAATGGTATTGGGAACCTGCGATATTTATAACAATATAGAGGTGAAATGTATGCATGAAAACAGAAATCTAAGTATGATTTGAAGCCCAGAAGGGCATTGGGCCCTTGCTTGGGATACTTAGCATTGAATTAACTTCTGAACAGATGTCTCAGATAAATCGATATACAATGGCATATGACCTTGTACCTTGGATGATTGAATGTAGAAAAGAACATCCAGTCAAAAAGGGATAGTCAGTAGGATTAGAAAGATAGTAGTTAGGATTAGGAAGGAGAGTGCATGTAGAATTTGCAACAAAAGTTCTTCAGCAATAGGTTTTCTGTTAGAGAATGAATTTAAATGTCAGCACATGTGAAGAGTCAGTCACAATGATGAAATTGGGAAAATATGTAGGAAAGCAGATATAAATAGAGACATTAGGTAATCAGGCAAAGTATATAGTGAGTGATAGGATTAGACATTTTCAACAGGGTTGAGGTTGAATATATTATCTTAGGAAGAAACAAATATGTAGTCACCAATAGGATTTACATTTGAGAGCATTAGGCAACCTGGACATGATATTTTTAGTAATCCATGTTCACTTTCCATTTAGGCTCTGGTACAATCATAAATGTGAACTTTGAATTCTGTGCCCAGAATATTTCTGTGATTAAATATATATATATATATATATATATATATATATATATATATATATATATATATATATATATGTAGATCATTTGACATGAGTATTTCTCCACCATTTTTAGGAGCAATATTGACTGACTACTACTGACTGATAGGTATAGATTCTTTATGTGATTTGGCGTCATGAGAAAACCCAAGCACCTCTTCATGGCTTGAAGAACTCATTTGACCCAAAGAGCCACAAGTGATGCTCATTCATTTCCGTTTGAAAACAGCTTTCTTCAGGCTTCACAAAGGGGTGACCTGAGGCAAAGAACTTCCTGATATTCTGGGCAACAGAACAATAGGTAAGCAAATGGCCCAAAGCAGGGTTTCTCCACTGAGACTTTCCTGATCACACTCTCCCAGCTCACGTGTAAAGTTAGATTGAGGGAAAAGTCTATGGTTAGGGTTAATAACATATTCGATTTTGGTTAGGAATCATTCTGAAGGATGAATAATGGTATTGGGAGACTGGGATATTTACAAGAATATATAGGTGAAATACAAGTATGAAAACAGAAATCTAGGTACAATTTGAAGCCCAGAAGGGCATTGGGCCCTTGAGTGGGTTACTTAGCTTTGAGTTATGCCCTGCCCAGATGTCTCAGATAAATCGATATTCAATGGCATAGGACCTTGTACCTTGGATGATTGAATGTTGAAGAGAACATCCAATTAAAAAAGGAAAGTCCGTAGGATTAGGAAGATAGTTGCTAGGTTTAGAAACAAGAGTGAGTATAGGATTTGGACAAAAAGTTCTCTAGCAATAGGTTTTCAAGTAGAGAGTGAATGTAAATATCAGCACATGTGAAGAGTCAGTCACAATGAGAACTGGGGAAAATATGTAGGAAAGCAGATGTCAATAGAGACTTTAAGAAATCAGGCAAAGTTTAAAGTGAGGGATAGGATGAGATATTTTCAACAGGCTTGAGATTGAATATATAATCTTAGGAAGAAACAAATATATAGTCAACAATAGGATTTACATTTGAGAGCATTAGGCAACCTGGACATGGATGTTTTTAGTAATGCATGCTCACTTTCCTTTTAGGCTTTGGTACAATCATAAGAGTGACCTTTGTTTTCTGTGTCCAGAATGTTACTGTGATAAAATGTATATGTAGATTAGGTGACATGAGTATTTCTTCCACCATTAGTGGGAGCAATATTTTGAAGACGTATAAATTCGTATTGGGGGAACAAAGAGGTGTACCATGTGTCTATGAATATAGAAATAATGCATGAATAGACCATACTGTGAACAAATAATGTAACTGGTTCCAACTTTAAATAATTGATTTAATTAATATCTGAAAATGTAAAGGAAATCTTAAATTGATATACATACATTCATTATAACCAGTCATAAATCTAACGGTAATATTAGGGTTATGGTTTATCAAGAAGAATGTGTGAGTTTTGCTTCAAAAGTGATTATGGAAATCGAAAATAATGTGTTTGAAAAGAAGTCTCATGAAAAGACCAGTCAAAAAATCTGGAGGAACATATGTGTTCTGAAGCAGGAAGTGATTGAAATTGAAACAAATGCCTATAAATTTGTGAACTTGTGGATGA
This sequence comes from Callospermophilus lateralis, assembly GCF_048772815.1. Classification (NCBI taxonomy): domain Eukaryota; kingdom Metazoa; phylum Chordata; class Mammalia; order Rodentia; family Sciuridae; genus Callospermophilus; species Callospermophilus lateralis. The sequence continues at coordinate 212,749 of NW_027514418.1, read as the reverse complement.
AATATATATCCTATGATGTGCATAAACTGAGAAAATAGTAATGTACCACTGTTGAATAAAAATGAACCGGAAAATACACATCATGTCCCATAGGAAACTACTTGCATTGATATTAAACTGGGTATTACTGTAGAAATATTAGGATTTGTATGCACCATCCACTGAAGTTATCTTTCAGTACTAGGTAACAAATATGTATTTCAGGTTGATGAATATTTCTGAGAATTATCTTGTGAAAAGTTGACCATAAGTCCACATACATGAATATGAATGATTTTAAGGAGTGTATAATAAGACTCATATATTTCATATTTTGAAAAATTTGTAGAGTGTGTATTCCAATCAAAATTCATCATGAAATATATATGTCATCCACAGATGCAAAAATATTTATTTCACTGAAAATGGATTTATGTATAATGTTATTCTACTAGGAAGCTCACCCATATTTTGAATTTTCAGTTCCAACAATGTTTAGGAGGAGTGATCTCTTCTCATAATTTGTATCTGCCAAGTCAGCCACCTCACAAAAATGTACATGTGATAACAGATAGGATACTATATGTGCATATAAAAATACATGTGCTGAATAGGCTACAGAGAAATGAGACAGGAATTTGTTGAGAGCCACAGCTGAAGGGGCCCCAGCAAACTTCCAGCTGCCAGCAAATTTCCAGCTGCCGGCTGATTATTGGCTCACAGCGACCTCAGCATCATCTAGCTGATTGGCTCCTCTGTGGTGATGCTCATTGGGCTGTTTCCCTGCCCTTTCAGACCATGGAGCTGCTCCTTGGGGAACTTTTTTGGCTCCACCCAGCCAATCGGCCTCAAGAGCAGTAGGATTGTGGCAGGTGGAGAGGCTTGTGTGTGTGAGAGAGACTTTACAAGGAAGCCAGTAGTGGCAGTTGGGCTCTGAGGGTTTTTCCTGAGGAGTTGTTTTGTTTGCCGTGTGTGGTTCTAAAAATAAAGTTAGTTTTTTTTTTTTTTTTTTTTTTTGACAAGTGGCTCCTGAATCATGCCCAGCCAGACTGCAGCATTTTGTGGCTCACATGGGGAACGACTGAGGGTAAGTGATAAGGTAAACTGCTTGCCCCTGTGGGCAAGGTGAAAGGATGGGTAGCCATTTTAAGATGACTCCTTTGTTTCGCTTCACTTTTGTTTTAAGTTGCCTGTTCCTGGAGATGAGTGGGATGGAAGAAAAACCACTCACATCTGAGAAAAAACTATTTACGTCTGAGGAACAGATAGGTATAAAGGACGGATGCACATGTCAGGAGGATAGAAAGGCTATAATGACTTTTTGTTGTTCCCTTTTTAATTCATTCTGTCTCAGTTTTGTTTGGCGTCATCATGTTGGGTTGTATTATAATAGAAATACGGGATCAGAAATTAGTAAAAAAACAAACTGAAAGAGTGTTAAATAAATTGTTAGAGAAAGGAGGCATCTCAGAAATATCAAGGACAGTCAGGGCATTTGTTGATACAATACAAAAATGTAGCCCATGGCTTTTGAAGGAGGAGTCATTAAATATATCACAATGGAACCATCATGGTGAAGATTTAAAAGGATTAGAAAAGAGCAGCCGAGGGACTATGCCAGTTGGCACATTGCCATTGTGGACGTTCATATCTGGTTTGCTTAGTCCAAAGCCTTCAGTTCAGACAAAGATAGAGGAACCAAGTTTAGAGCATAAAAAGCAATCAGGGGCAAAGTTAAAAAAGGAGACTGCTACTAACACCTTTCTGTCACCAGAGGATGTAAATGTCCAACTAACAAGGCCACCTCCATGTGCTGGGAGGCCCCCAACCCCAACAGTTGATAGTTCGGATCCTGAGACAGGATCTCAAGTATTAACATGCCCTGTATTTGAGGTAGGAGGGCAGCGAATTCACCATGCTTTAAATTTCAAAATAGTGAAGCAGCTAAAAGAGGCTGTAACAACATATGGTCCTCAAGCACACTTCATTGTAAGCTTGGTCGAATCTATTAACACCTTGAACATGACGCCAGCAGATTGGGCTAATATGTGTAAAGCTGTGCTAAATGGAGGTCAATACCTATTATGGAAGGTTGCCAATGAGGAATTTTGCAAAGAGATGTCTAGGTGAAATGCAGCAGCTGGTTATCCTCAGAGAAATCTAGATTTGTTGTTAGAAAAGAGACCTTATGAGGATCAGCAACAACAAATTCCATATGATCCTGGCATATACGCACAAATTGCTGTAGAGGCAGTTAGGGCATGGAAGACTTTACAAGGACATGGAGGTTTACAAGGTCAATTATCTAAGGTAATACAAAGAGCTAATGAATCTTACGCTGGATTTGTAGATAGGCTTATTGAAACAGCTACAGAGTTTTTGGAAATACAGAACAAGCAATGCCATTATTAAAACAACTGGCTTATGACCAAGCGAATCATTCCTGCAGAGGTATCATTAGACCATGGAAACATGAAGATTTAAACACATTTATTAAATTTGGTAGAGACATTAATGAACAAGAGCAAGTCGTGGCAGCTGCAATAAAACAGGCTTTAGATGCCAGAGACATTAATGAAAAAGGGCAAATTGTGGCAGCTTTAGTAAAACAGGCTTTAGAAGACAGGCCAAGAACATGCTACAATTGTGAACAAACAGGACTTTTTAAAAGGAATTGCCCCATAGGAGGAGGGTTTAACAAAACTAGGTATCAAAGGACTAGAATACCGGGTATTTGGCCACAATGACGTAGAGGGAGACATTGGGCTAATGAATACCATTCTCAAACCACCATAGAGGGTACTTCATTATCAAAAAACAAACAAGCACCAGGTGTTTATCCACGATATCATGAAGAAAGGCATCCGGCTCCATTGCCAAAAAATGGACAGGGGGGCCCAATGCTCTGGGGCCCGAAACCGCAAATATATGGAGCACTGGAGGAAACCAGCAACCCCATCAGTGTAGTGCCCACGACACATTGTTCATCAGATCCCTCATCAGACAAACCAGAGGGAGCGCAGGGTTGGACATCTGTGCCTCCGCCAGATCAATACTAACTCCAGAGATGGGAGTTCAAATCATTCCCACAGGGGTGAAACGACCTCTTCCCAAAAGAACAGTAGGCTTATTATTGGGATGCAGCTCTTCTACTCTAAAAGGACTTATGATGAGTTCTGGGGTAATTGATCCCGATTATGAAGGTGAAATAAAAATTATAGCCAGTTTTCCAAAGGGTATATCAGTAATTTCTCCAGGAGATAGAATAGCACAATTAATAATAATACCCAGCCCACATGATAAATTTTACAGTTGTGCTGTAGAAAGGGGTTCCAAAGGATTAGGCTCCACAGGTGTAGATTGGGCTATGCTTTCTTTAAATTTATATTCTCGCCCCATGCTAAAACTAAATATTCAAGGACATGAATTCAATGGGCTACTGGATACAGGTGCAGACCTTAGCATCATCTGTCGTCAAGAATGGCCAAAACATTGGCCATTACAACAAGCCACTCAAACGCTTCGAGGCCTAGGAGTGGCGACTAATCCCCATAAAAGTGCAACGGTATTAGATTGGAAGGATCCTGAAGGATGTGAAGGAACTATACAGCCATATGTATTGGAACATCTTCCCGTAAATTTATAAAGATGAGATGTCCTAGATCAATTAGGTTTGACATTAACAAATAACATCAATCAAAATTCACCCACTATTATGGCTAGACAAGATTTTAGGAAAGGAAAAAGATTAGAAAAGCAAGAACAAGATATAGCAACACCAATACAAAAAGATCAAGGAACAGATAGATATGGGTTGGATTTTCAGAAAGGGCCACTGAGACAATAAATATTACTTGGAAATCAGAAAGACCAGTATGGGTTCCTCAGTGGCCCCTGACTAAAGAAAAGATACAAGTAGCCCATGACCTGGTCAAACAACAATTAGCGGAAGGACATATACAACCTTCTGTGTCTCCCCATAATACTCTCATTTTTGTCCTTAAAAAGAAATCTGGTAAATGGAGATTATTGCAAGATTTAAGAGCCATTAATAATGGGATGGTTTTTATGGGACCTGCTCAATCAGAGATTCCTCAATTGTGTGCTTTGCCAAAAACTTGGTATGTTTTCGTTGTAGATATTAAAGATCGTTTTATTTTCAATTCCAATTCATCCTGAGGATATTCCAAGTTTTGCATTTACTATACCTGCACTGAATCATGAAGGTCCTGACAAGAGATATGAGTGGAAAGTACTCCCTCAAGGGATGGCTAACAGCCCAACTATGCGTCAAATTTATGTTAACAAAGTAATCCAGCCAGTTAGAAATCAAATTCCTGAAATACAAATTTTTCACTATATGGATGATGTATTATTAGCACACAAAGTTAAAAACCCATTGCTAGAATGGTATGCCACACTTACAAATGTATTAAAAAATTATAACCTAGAGATAGCAATAGGTAAAATACAATTAAATTTTCCAATTAATTATTTAGTAGCTCTATTATCCTCAACCATGGTCAGTCAACCAAAAATTCAAATACGAGTAGATCAACTCAAATCAATTAATGACTTTCAAGAGTTATTAGGAGACTTAAATTGGATAAGGCCTCATCTAGGTATACCAACAGGAGAGTTGGGACCTTTATTTGATATCCTAAAAGGACCATGAGATCCAAATTCACTCAGAATGTTAACGCCTGAAGCAAGAAAAGCAATAAAAATCATTGAAACATATATGGGAAATATGCTTTTGGATAGAGTTGATATAATTTTGCATTTATTATTTATTGTACTAACAACAAAAAAAATATTTCTACAGGAGTATTTTGGGAAGAAGGTCCATTATTATGGATACATTTATCTTATTCTTCTAACACTATTATTACTTGCTATCCTGAGGCTGAGGGAGAATTAATACTCATAGGAATAAAAGCAGCAAAAAGAGTGTGTGTGGAATTTCACCCAATAAAATTATTACTCCATATACTATGAATCAAATTGATGAATTAGCTAATTAGTTAAATACTTGGGCAATAATCGTGTGTAAATCTAATGTTTCATTTGATAACCACTTACCATCTTATCTTTTATTGTCTTTTTGGTCATCGCATCCTGTAATTTTTCCAAAAATGACAAGAAAACACCTATCATGAATGCTCCAAATATATTCACCAATGGGTTAAATAATGGTACAACAGCAATAGTTACACCTGATCCAACTTTTATATTTTTAGTACCAAAACAATCAGCTCACAAGGTAGAGCTTAGTACAGTATTACAAGCTTTTGTGATTTTTAAAGATTCTGTATTTAATTTATTTTCCGATAGTCAGTATATAGTTAATGCTATAGTATCCCTTGAAGATGCTGGTAGGATTTCCCCTTTCTCTACTGTTTTCTCTTTGCTTTCCACTATACAAAGTCTAATCTGGGACAGAAAAGATCCATTCTTTATAGGACATATCAGGGCACATACAGGATTGCCTAAAGCCATTAGTTTGGGCAATGATTTAGCAGATAAAACTACAATTGACATACATACATATTTTCTTTACACTAGAAGAAGCAATAAATTTTCTTAAAAAGTTCCATGTCAATGCTTATACTTTACAAAAGCATTTCAAAAAAACTAAGGAACATCTAGACAAATTATAAAACAATGTCAAAATTGTGTGACCTTTTTACCACAAGTTAATCTTGGAGTCAATTCTAGAGGATTGATACCTAACCATATTTGGCAGATGGACGTCACACACTTGCCAGAATTTGGAAAATTAAAATATTTGCATGTTACAGTTGATATTTGTTCTGGATTTTTAATGGGCTCCCTTCATGCTGGAGAAAAACCTAAAGATGTTATAGCTCATTGCTTACAAAATTTTGCCACTGTGGGCATTCCAAAACAGTTAAAAACAGATAATGCCCCCGGTTACACTTCTAACTCTTTTAAACAATTTTGCTCATCATTTGGCATTACTCATATAACAGGAATCCCATACAATCCACAGGGACAAGGCATAGTTGAAAGAGCACATCAAACAATAAAAATGTACTTATTAAAGCACAAAGACGGAATTGAGAAGGGGTATATATTCCCCAAAGATAAACTTAAATTAACGCTTTTTACTCTAAACTTTTTAAACTTGGATTCATCAGGACTTAGTGCTGTGGAAAGGCATATGTTTCCAAAAAATGTGCATAAGCCCAAGGTCCTTTGGAAGGATATTCTAATAGGACAATGGAAAAGTGTTGACCCAGTAATTGTCTGGAGTCGGGCGTCTGTTTGTGTGTTTCCACAGGAAGAACAGCAGCTGATTTGGATTTTGGAGAGATTAACTAAAGTCCTGACCCAGTGATTGTCTTTAGTCAGGGGTCTGTTTGTGTGTTTCCACAGGAAGAACAGCAGGCAATATGGATTCCAGAGAAATTAACTAAAGTGATTTCTATAGACCAAAAAGAAGATGATTTGGCTCAAATTCATAACAGCTGATATCCAAAACTCCAGTTTGGCTATCCTTACATCTGCGACAGAACCAGGATGCTTTTTTCAATATCTATTTTATTATTGCCCTTTCCCACATCATGAAGTTCTATTTTCTATTTTTTTTTTTTTGAGCTCATACAGACCTAGGTTAATGTTTTGCTGATCAGTTCTATTTTTTGACTATAGAGTTTTTAGACATTCCAATGGTGATTTCACCTGTAAAAAGTTATAAGGCCTTTACTATTATGTTATGTGTTGTATATATTATATTATTTGTGCACACTTGTGTTTTGTGTTTTATGTTTGAATGTACATATATCCATATATCATATATGATGTGCGCTCATGAAAAAATGGATCCAATTTTTTTTTTATTCACGTGATTTAAATAGTTTAATTTAAATTGGGTAAACAACTGTTGAGGATTGTTTTAATATGTGAACAAAAAAAGGAGTTTAGCAGAACTGTTTGTTGACTTTCACCTTTCCTTTTCATTATATTTAATAATTCTCTTCAAGATAATGTAAATTGTTAAGATAATTGGGTTTTTTAGTGCCTTCTGGAATGGTAAGTAATTTTTTCTTTAGCCATTATTGCCAGAATTCCAATCTTCAACCCAGTGCTGGTGAAGACAAAGATAAAACCAATCTACAGCTTCTGCAATAGCCATCACTGAACTGCTTGCAGAACTTGCCTGGAATATATATCACTTGTATGCATTGTGAACTAACATGTATGCATTGTGAACTATCTGTTGGTGCAGCGACTTGTGGTAGTGTTGGGGTAATTTTGCTGATGCTCTCATTGGTGGTACAATTTTTCCAAAAGGAGACATCAATTGGCTTGGTCTATCTTCCCTATTCTCACTTTATAGAGGTCAGGAACCTTACAGAGGAAGGCGAAAGACTTCATCTGCAATGACTGTACTTTCGGCCATTTTGGTTTTGGATGCACACATGGGATCTTTCTTTAGATCCATAAGGGGCTGAGAATTTAATCAACAGCCTCACACAGAGCTAAGAGGCTGATTCAGACACATCCCTTTCCAAAGCAATTAAGCAAAGAGCCACAGGTGATTTCCATTCATTTCCATTTGAAAACTGTTTTCTTCAGGTTTCACAAAGGGGTGGCCTGAGGCAAAGAACTACCTGACATTCAGGGTAACAGAACAATATGTAAGCAAAAGTCCCAAAGCAGGGTTTATCCACTGAGACTTTTCTGGTCACAGTGATCTGAGTTTTCTGAGATTCTCGCCATTCACTTCAGCTATCCAGAACATAGCCATGTCACAGACCTTGGAAGTGATTCATATCTTGGACACAAAACCATGAGCCTCTTCTGGAGAGTGGCCAGAATTCAGGAAGAAAACAGCAACTTAGGAAATTAGCAGGTGTTGCCCATCGATAAGGCAAGCCAAAGTCCATACATAAATCGGGCAGGATGAATGCTGGGAAGCTTTCTACCAGACAGGACACATCCATTGAATCATTCTCTTTTCTAATGTCTACAACCACGGACACAGTGCGATACACAGACATAGAAACAGTCGCCTTGTCAAATGACTTATTAAAAACAGTTCACTACAAACCAAACAAACCACCTTTCCTACATATTCTCAGAATATGAGACAAACCAAAAAACCACACCCACATAACAAAGGCACCTCCTTCCCTCAAATGGGTCTGTGACTATCCGGAGTGTCCTCTGACTGGTGGGCCACAATATGTTCCCCTGAGATGGCCTGTCCTGTATGAGATTAGGTCTCCTTGGTCAACTCTGTGAACTTGTCAGAAGCCAGGGGTGAGCCTCTACCTGCTTGCTCAGAAAAGGCCCCTCTTGAGAGCTTTCCTGTTATTTGGCCATTCCCACATCGGTAGGTATCAAGAAAGATTGACTCTATCCTTGGAAAATCAAAACAAGTGAGACCACTAAGACTGGGACTTGGACTGGCTCTGGGTGCCTGGCTTACTGGATCTAAGTTCAGAGAGTTTGATCACCACGGAAGTGACGTAAGTCACTTCCTTCAGGAATTGAATGAGTTCACTGCCTTGGCAACCACTTTGTCCTAAGAGTTGACTCCAAGGGTCCCATGAGATGGAGGCTGCCCCTGCTTCCTGTGACACTTTCACAAGTTAGAATGGTATATCAACCATAGGCACACAGGAACAGCTCTCCACACAGGCCTGGTTTGGTCCATCTTCTTTACATTAATAAGTGAGAGGCTGATTCATACATATCCCTACATCCTGACCAGGTTGTTTTCCATGGAAGATGACTTTTGCTCTCTCAGGTCTTTCATAGCTGCCTACAACTTATCCAGGTGTCATTTATGTAGGACATTTGAGGTTCTCAATAGGTGGAAGATCGCCTACATTCCTGTATTGAAATACCAACTCCTTCCCTGCTCTTCTGTAAAGTTAGATTGAGGGAAGAGTGTATGATTAGGGTGAATAACAGGTTCGATTTGGGTGAGGAATCATTCTGAGGGTTGAATAACAGTATCGGGAACCCGCGATATTTACAAGAATATATAGGTGAAATATAAGTATGAAAACAGAAATCTAGTTAAGATTTGAAGCCGAGAAGGGCATGGGAACTTGATTGGGATACTTAGCGTTGAATTACGTTCTGAATAGATGTCTCAGATAAATCGATATACAATGGCATAGGACCATGTACCTTGAATGATTGAATGTAGAAGAGAACATCAAGTCAAAAAGGAATACTCGGTAGGAACAGGAGATAGTAGTTTTAGGAAGAAGAGTGAGTATAGGATCTGGACCAAAAGTTCTTTAGCAATATGGTTTCAGTTGAGAGTGAATGTAAATGTTAGCACATGTGAAGAGTCAGTCACGATGATGAACTGGGGAAAATATGGAGGAAAGCAGATATTAATAGAGACATTAGGAAATCAGGCAAAGTATAAACTGAGTCATAGGACTAGACATTTTCAACAGGGTTGAGTTTGGATATATAATGTTAGAAAGAAACAAATATGTAGTCACCAATAGGATTGACATTTGAGAGCATTAGGCAACCTGGACATGGGTGCATTTAGTAATCCATGCTCATTTTCCATTTAGGCTTTGGTACAATCATAGGAGTGACCTTTGTTTTATGTGTCCAGAATATTACTGTGATAAAATGTATATGTAGATCAGGTGACATGGGTATTTCTTCCACCATTTCTGGGAGCACTATTTTGAAGAAATATAAATTAGTATTGGGGGTAAAAAGGGTATACCCTGTGTCATAGAATATATTGATAATGCATCAATTGACCATCATGTGAATAAATAATAAAACTGGTTCCACTTTAAATAATGTATTGAATTGATATCTGAAAATATATAAGAAATCTAATATTGATATACAGTCATTCATTCCAACGAGTTATACATCTAATGGTAATATTAGGGTTATGGGTTATCATGAAAGGTGTGTGGGTTTTGCTTCAAAAGTGATTACGGAAATCGAAAATAATGTGTTTGGAAAGAAGTCTCATGAAAATATCAGTCAAGAAACATGGAGAAATACATGTGTTCTGAAGCAGGAAGTGACTGAAAGTGAAACAAATGCCTATCAATTTGCTAACTTGTGGATGAAATATGTATCCTATGATGTGCATAAACTGAAGAAATAGCAATGTACCAGTGTTGAATAAAAATGAACTTCAAAATACACATCATGTCCCATAGAAATCTACTTGAATTAATGTTAAACAGGGTCAGTTACTGTAGAAATGTTAGGATATGTATGCACCATTCAATGAAGTTAGTTTTCAGTACTAGGAAACAAGTATGTATTTTAGGTGGATGAGTATTTCTGAGAATAATCTTGTGAAAAGTTGATTATAAATCCACATACATAAATATAAATGAATTTAGGGAGTCTACAATAAGACACATGTTTCATATTTTGAAAAATCTAGACAGAGTGCATATATATATATATATATATATATATATATATATATACATATATATATATATATACACACACACAGAGAGAGAGACATTAAAAATTGCAATATATATGCCAATCGAAATTTATCGTGAAATATATATCATCATCAGATCCAAAAATATTAATTTCACTGAACATGGATTTTTGTATAAGGTTGTTCAAATAGGAAGCTCACCCATGGGTTGTATTTTCAGTTCCAACAGCGTTTACGAGGAGTGGTCATTTCTCACAATTTGTATCTGCCAATCAGCCTCCTCGTGAGACTGTATGTGTGATAACCAGGTAGGATTCTATATGTGCATATAAAAACACATGTTCTGAATAAGCTAGAGAGAATGGGAGACAGTAATTTACATATTTGTTAACTTTAAAAACACATGGAAAACTATTTCAATTAAAAATTGACTAGATTTATTACTCCTACCCTATATAATGCAAAAGGCAAGTCCAACTATACACCATGCCTCCTATGAAATGCTTGTATTTCTATTTTGTTTGAGTTATTTTTCTCCATCATATTAGGATTAGTAGTCAGAGTCTATTAGGATATGGGTTAATGTCAGGGATTCAGTATTTCAAATAAATGCTGCACACAAATTTTTGCACTCTCATACAGAAAAATGCCTTGACATTACCCTCGCCTGAAGTAAGACACAATTAGAGGAGAAGAGTTAAAAATTCTGTGAATACATATCTGGAATTGAATACGCTCAGGAGTTCACAACCTTGGAGGTGGTAGAGGAGTTTCCAAAAGTAAGGGACAGGGTAAACACTCAACAAACATGGAGCTCTGCTGGCCTAAAGACTTCTTGAGAAACTGCCTCTGAGGTTGCGCACTTGAAATATAAGTATTTGTCAGGAGCTTCCTTTGTAGTGAGACCATCAAAGCTGGGTGTGCATGTATGTGACCTGGAGGACATAGTTTCTTATTTTCCACTGAACATGAGGCAGCAGTGCTGATTTCTCTCTATGTAGGTTAACAGTGTCCACTGGGGGCTAAGTTTCTCTCTGTGTGGACTGTGAAGCCATTTGGTCATGCTCCACTTTTCGTGGTATTTCTTACTGCTGCACTGGGAGTTTGTTATTTGCTTCATGAAATACAAGTAGTTCACCTGGTACAGTGCTGGAGGGAGTTCTGTCACCTGTGGTGGGTAAGGGTCTGCAAGAGAATGCACCAACCATGCTTCTATCCCACATAGCTTTTCCCTTGACCATAGCATCCTGATTCTGAACATTGCCCTGAAACCTCTCCAAATAACAAGATGCCTTTACATATAAGGGTCTGTTGGCTGCACCATGTCAGTCACAAGCCATTTGGAAGACAATGGAAGATCCCCATGGCCCCACCACAGATGTTTTATCACACACCTGCCCTCCACTGCTCTAGGCCCACTACTCAGAAGGCTCCAACTTACTGGCATCTCTGTTCTACACCATTTGCATGAAACCCAGTGAATCAAGGCACTGTCTGTTATACTCATGATCAGAAACCGGACATCCAAACTTTCTCCAGTGGTACCTGGTCCTGGGAATTTCAAAAATTTCATGGTATTTATCTAGCCATTTTTCAAGGATGAAGTTGGAGGCACTGTGGGTTTCAATTCATTCAGGAACCTTTAAATTTTGAGAAAGCTGATTTCAATGAAATCTCTATAGAACTCTCACAGACAAGGCTTCTCAAAGAGTGGCCAAAAGGTCACATGAAACCAGGCCCATTGAGGTCTACAGTGTGAGTTTCATGTGTGTTTTGACTCTCAACTATGGCTGCCAAGTCATTCAGAATAAAATCATGTGATATCCTGGCTGAAATTTCCAATGCTCTGTGGAAAGCCACCCTGGGCCTAGATCTCAGTTTCCAAGGGCAACTCTCATGTGTGGCCTCTTATAATCCCAACACAATTCATGACACCTCTTCTCTGAGTTCAGTTCCAGAACTCAGTGTCTAAGGGGAATCACACCAGAGTTCACACCCAGGTTGGCCCAGTCTGTTAGGGTAAAAGAAATTGAAGTTAAAGTGTAAAATAGCGGGTGTTGTAAAGTTTCTAAGCTGCAAAGCCTGAGTTAAAATGTAAAGGACCAGGTATTGTTAAGTTCCCATGCTAAACCTAAAACCTGAAATTCCTGTAGCTGTTAGGACAATCCTTTCACTGCCCATTAAATATTCCCCCTGACCATCCAGTTGTTTAATAATATAGGACCCTGTGCAGCTTGGCACCTAAGCATATCAGGGCCCAAACCAATCAGTTTGAATGTACCCCCCTCCTTAGGATCGACCTATCACCCCCGCCCGACCTGATTCCACCAATGAATGTGCTAATCAAGTTGGAGAGTTGTTGTTCGATTTTCCGGCTGATCAAGATGATTTCCTCTGATATATATAAAGCCTCTGCCTACCCAAAAAGTGTACTGAAGCACTGCTTAACCTCTTCTCGGGGATCTGGGCCGCTGTTGCTTGTTGAGTGAGCACAGAGCCCCAGCGAACTGAATTGGATCCTCAATAAATCCCCATTGCTGTTGCATGAGCCAGTCTCTTGGTAGTCTCTTCCTCCGACGTCTGCTGGAATCTTACAAGTAATCTCTTCCAACTGCCACAAAAATGACCGCAATTAAAACCAAAACACTCCCACATTGCTCTCATATTCTTCCATATAGACACTCATCATATCCTCTGGCTAAAGGTTTCCATGAGGGGCGCAGCCCAAGACAGTGTCCAAAATAAGCTCCCTTGCCTCTGGTTTGCCTAAAGTCAGGGTGGCCTGTACAACCTTCCTGTGAACCAGGAGTGGTCAAATAGGCCTGCCATTAATACTACTTCGGTTCACCAATTTGAGGCCTACTGACTGTGGGGTTTAGATTCTTTATGTGAATTGGAGTAATCAGAAAACCCAAGCACCTATGGGCTAGCCTCTGCAGGGCTTTTAAGAACTCAATTGACCCAAAGGATCCCTATTCTCACTTGATGGAGGTCAGGAACCTTACAAAGGAAGGTGAGAGACTTTATCCATAATGACTGCTCTTTTGGCCAGTTTGGTTTGAATGCACACATGGGATCATTCTTTAGATCCATCAGGTGCTGATAATCTAAGCCACAGACTCACAAAGGGCCAAAAGGCTGAATCAGACACATCTCCTTCCAAAGAAATTAAGAAAAGAGCCACAGGGGATGTCCATTCATTTCCATTTGAAAACTGTTTTCTTCAGGTTTCAAAAAGAGATGGCCTGAGGCAAAGACCTTGCTGACATTCAGGTCAACAGAACAATAGGTAAGCAAAAGGCCCAAAGCAGGGTTTCTCCAATAAGACTTAAATGGTCACTCTGATATCTGAGTATTCTGAGATGCTCTCCATTCCCTTCAGCTATCCAGTACATGGCCATGTCACAGAGCTTTTAGGTGGTACATATCTTGGAGAGAAAACCATGAGCCTATTCTGGATATTGGCCAGAATTCAGGAAGAAAACAGGATATTAGAAAGATAGCAGGTGTTGCCCATCGATAAGGAAAGCCTCAGACCATTAATAAATTTGGCAGGATACATGCTGGGATGTGTTCTACTAGACAACACAAATCCATTGATCCATTCTCTTTTCAACTGTCTACAACCACGGACACAGTGGGATTCAGAGACATAGAAACACTCGCCTTGTCAAATGACTTACTAGAAACAGTTCACTCGAAACCAAACAAACCGCCGCTACTACCTATTCTCAGAACATTAGACAAAACCACAAACACACACACACATACAAAGGCACCTCCTTCCCCCAAGTAGGACTGTGACTATCCAGAGTGTCCTATGACTGGTGGGTCATACTATGTTCCACTGAAATGGCCTGTCCTTTCTCAGATCTGGTCTCCTTGTCCAACTCTGTGAAGTTGTCAGGAGCCAGTGGTGAGCCACTACCTGCTTTCTCAGAAAAGGCCCCTCTTCAGAGCTTTCCTGGCATTTGGCCATCCACACATCAGTAGTTACCAAGAAACTCTGACTCTCTCCTTGGTAAATCAAAAAAATTGAGACCCCTGGGACTGGGACTGTGACTGGCTCTGAGTGCCTGGCTTCCTGGATACCAAGTTCAGACGGTTCCATCACCAAAGAAGTGTGATGAGGTCACTTCCTTCAGGAACTGAATGAGGTCACTATCTTGGCAACCTCTTTGCCTTCACAGTTGCTTCCAAAGGTCCCATGATATGGAGGCTGCCCCTACTTCCTGTGATACTTTCACAGGTTATAATGGTATATCAACCGTAGGCACCTAGGGACAGCTCTCCACATAGGCCTGTTTTGGTCCATCTTATCTATATGAAAAAAAGAGAGGCTCATTCAGACACAACCCTTTATCCTGACCAGGTTATTCACCATGGAAGATGTCTTTTGCTCTCTCAGGTCCTTCATAGCTGCCTACATCTTCTCCATGGATCATTTCTGCATGGGCCTTTTAGGTTGTCAGCAGGTGGAGAATCCCCTACATGCCTGTATTTTGAGACCAACTCTGTCCCTGCTCTTCTGAAAAGTTAGATTGAGGGATCAGTGTATGGTTAAGGTTAATAACATGTTTGATTTGGGTTAGGAATCATTCCGCTCAATTAATAATGGTATTGGGAACCTGTGACATTTTTAAGAATATATAGGTGAAATATAAGTATGAAAACAGAAATCTAGGTAAGATTTGAAGCCCAGAAGGGCATTGGGCCTTTGATTGGGATACTTAGCATTGAATTATGCTATGCACAGATGTCTCAGATAAATCGATATACAATGAAATAGGACCTTGTACCTTGGATGATTGAATGTAGAAGAGAACATCCAATCAAACAGGGATAGTCTGTAGGATCAGGAAGATAGTCGGTAGGTGTTGAAATGAGGGCGAGTATAGACTTTGGACCAAAAGTTCTTTAACAATAGGGTTTCGGTTAGAGAGTGAATGTCAATATCAGCACATGTTTAGGGTCACTCACAATGATGAACTGGGGAAAATATGTAGCAAAGCAGATATCAATAGAGATATTAGGAAATCAGGTATAGTACAAAGTGAGTGATAATATTAGACATTTTCAACAGGGTTGAACTTGACTGTATAATCTTAGGGAAAAATAAATATGGAGTCACAAATAGATTGACATTTGAGAGCATTAGGCAATTTAGACATAGATGTTTTAGTAATCCATGGTCAATTTCCATTTAGGCTTTGGTACAATCATAAAGGTGAACTTTGCATTTTGTGTCCAGATTATTACAGTGATAAAATGTATATGTAGATCAGGTGGAGTATTTCTTCCACTGTTTCTGGGAGCAATATTTTGAAGATGCATAAATTAGTATTGGGGGTACAAATGGGTGTACCATGTGTTTATGAATATTGAGATAATGCATGAAGAGACCATACTGAGAATTAAAAATATAACTGGTTCCAACTTTAAATAATGGAATGAATTGATATCTGAAAATATACATGAAATCTTATATTGATACACATACATTCATTACAACCATTTATACATCTAATGGAAATATTAGGGTTATGGATAATCATGAAAATTGTGTATATTTTGCTTCAAAAATCATTATGAAAATCAAAAATAATGTGTTTGGAAAGAAGTTTCATGATAAGACCAGTCAAGTAACCTGCAGGAATACGTGTGTTCTGAAGCAGAAAGTGATTGAAAGTGAAACAAATACCTGTAAATTTGATAACTTTTGGATTAAATATATATCCTATGATGTGCAAAAAAAGAAGAAATAGTAATTTACCAGTGTTGAATAGGAATTAACGTCAAAATACATAACATGTCCCATAGGAATCAACTTGCTTTGATATTAAACTGGGTCAGTTACTATAAAAATATTAGGATTTGTGTGCACTGTTCACTGAAGTTAGCTTTCAGTACTAGGTAACAAATATGAATTTCAGGTGGATGAATATTTCTGGAATAATCTTCTGAAAAGTTGATTATAAATCCAAGTACATGAACGTGAATAAGTTTATGGAGTGTATAAAAGACACATATATTTCATGTTTTGAAGAACCTGGAGAATATATATATATATACAAAAAACACACACAGAGACATTAAAAACTGGCAATATATATGCCAATAGAAATTCATCATGAAATATATATCATCCATTGAAGCAAAAATATTTATTTTACTAAACATGGATTTAAGTAAAATGTTGTTCAACTAGGAAGCTCACCCATAGGTTGAATTTTCAGTTCCAACAGTGTTTAGGAGGAGTGATCTCTTCTCACAATTTGTATCTGCCATGTCATCCACCTCACAAAAATATAAG
This sequence comes from Callospermophilus lateralis, assembly GCF_048772815.1. Lineage (NCBI taxonomy): Eukaryota > Metazoa > Chordata > Mammalia > Rodentia > Sciuridae > Callospermophilus > Callospermophilus lateralis. Next base: position 196,028 of record NW_027514418.1, on the reverse strand, counting down.
TGTGATACCAGGTAGGATTCAATATGTGCATTAAAAATACATGTTCTGAATAGGCTTCAGAGAAAGGGAAACAAGAATTCACATATTTGTTAACTTTAAATCACATGGAGAACTTTTTCATTTAAAAATTGACTAGATTTGTAACACCTACCCTTTATCATGCAAAAGGCAAGTCCAACTATACAACAGGCCTCCTCTGAACTGGTTGTATTTCTATTTTGTTTGGGTTATTTTTCTCCATCATATTAGGATTAGTAGTGAGAGTCTAGTAGGGTATGGGTAAGTGTCAGGGATTCAGAATTTCGAATGGAAAATAGGAAAATTAATCTCATGTGTATTCAAATATGTGCTACACAAAAATCTCCCCACTCTGATCCAGAACAATGCCTTGACATTTCCTTCACCACAAGTAAGACACAATTAGAGGAGAAGAGTTAGAAAATTTGTGAATACATATCCGGAATGGAAAACGCTCAGGAGTTCACAACCTTGGAGTTGGGAGAGGAGTATCCAAAAGTAAGGGATAGGGTAAACACTCCACAAACATGAAGTTCTTTTGGCCTAAAGACTTCTTGACAAACTGCCTCTGAGTTTGGGCACTTAAAGTATATGTTGTTGTCAGGAGATTTAGCTTCCTTTGTAGTGAGACCATCAAATCTGGAATGGCATCTATGTGACCTGGAGGACATGGTTTCTTGTTTTCCAATGAACATTAGGCAGCAGTGATGAATTCTATCTTTGTCGGCAATTTTTGGCCACCTGGGTCTAAGTGTCTGCCCGCGTGGACTATGAAGTCATTTGGTCATCCTCCACTTTTCGTGGTGTTTCTGGCTGCTGCACTCGTAGTTTGGTGTTGCTTCAAAAAATACAAGGAGTTCATCAGGGACACAGTGCTGGAGGGAGTTCTGTCAGGTGTGGTGGGTCAGGGTTTACAGGAGAATGCACCAACCAGGCTTCTATCCCACATAGCTTGCCCCCTTGACAAGAGCAACCTGATTCTGAACATTGCCCTGAAACCCCTCTATATAATAAGATGCCTTTACATATAAGGGTCTGCTGGCAGCAGCATGTCAGTCACAAGCCATTTGGAAGTCAAAGACATATTCACATGGCCCCACCACAGATGTTTATCACACACCTTCACACCACAGCTCTAGGCCCACTACTCAGCAGGCTCCAACTTACAGGCATCTCTGTTCTACTCCATTTTCATGAAACCCAGTCAATCAAGGCATTGTCTGGTACACTCATGATCAGGAACCAGATATCCAAAGGTTCTCCAGTGCCACCTGGTCATGGGAATTTCAAACCTTGCATGGTATTTATCTAGCCATTTTTCAAAAATGAATTTGAGACACTCTGGGTTTCAATTAATTCAGGAACCATTAAATGGTGAGGAAGCTCATTTCAATGAAAGCTCTAGAGAACTCTCATAGGCAAGGCTACAGAAACAGAGGCCAAATGGTAACATAAGCAAGGCCCATTGAGGTCTACAATGTTAGGTCCATGTGTGTTTTGACTCTCATCGATGGCTGCCAAGTCTTTCAGAATAAAATCATGTGATATCCTTGCAAAGATTCCCAGTTTTCTGTGCAAAGCCACCCTGGGCCTAGATCACAGATACCAAGAGCGAATCTCATGCGTGGCCTCCTAAAATCTCAAAACAATTCATGGCAATACTTCACTGAGGTCAGTTCCAGAAAGCAGTCTCTAAGTGGAATCACACAACAGTTCAAGCCCAGGTGAACACAGTTATCTATTCCAACTGACACACAAATGACCACAATTAAAACCAAAACACTTCGACATGGTCCTCATTTTCTTCCATATAGACACTCATCATAACCTCTGGCTGGAGGTTTTCATGAGGAGCGCAGTCCAAGACAGTGTCCAAAATAAGCTCCCTTGCCACTCATTTGCTAAAGTCAGGGTGGCCTGGACATACTTTCTGTGAACCAGGCGTGATGAAATAGGCATGCTGTGAAGACTACACCGCTTCTCTACTTTGAGGCCAACTGACTCAGAGGTTAAGATTCTTTATGTGAATTGGAGTCATGAGAAAACCCAAGCACCTCTGCAGGGCTTTGGAGAACTCCTCTGACCCAAAGGATCCCTATTGATGGAAGTCAGGAACCTCACAGAGGAAGGCGAGACGTCATCCACAAGGACTGCTCTTTTGGCCATTTTGGTTTTGGATGCACACATGGGATCTTTCTTTAGATCCATCAGGTGCTGAGAATCTAAGCCACAGCCTCACACAGGGCCAAGAGGCTAAATCACACACATCCCTTTCCAAAGCAATAAAGCAAAGGGCCACAGGTGATGCCCATTCATTTCCATTTGAAAACTGTTTTCCTCAGGCTTCACAAAGGGGTGGCCTGAGGCAAAGAACTTCTTGAAATTAAGGGCAACAGAACATTATGTAAGCAAAAGGCCCAAAGCAGGGTTTCTCCACTGATACTTTACTGGTCACACTGATATCTGAGTTTTCTGAGATGCTCGCCATTCCCTGCAGATATCCAGTACATGGCCATGTCACAGAGCTTGGAGGTGGTACATATCTTGGACCAAAAAACATGTGCCAATTCTGGAGATTGGAAAGAATTCAGGAAGAAAATTGGTAATTAGGAAGATAGTAGGTGTTGCCCATCCTTAAGGAAAGCCGCAACCCATTCATAAATTGGGCAGGTTGAATGCTGGGAAGCTTTCTACTAGACAGGACAAATACATTGATGCATTCTCGTTTCTAATGTATACAACCACGGACACAGTGGAATACACAGACATAGAAACACTCGCCTTGTCAAACGACTTACTAGAAACAGTACACTCCAAAAAAAAAAAAAAAAAAAACTAACCGCCTTTCCTACCTATTCTCAGAAGATGAGACAAAATCATAAACCCACAACCACACCCACAAAGTCACCTCCTTCCCCCAAGTAGGTCTGTGACTCTACGGAGTGTCCTCTGACTGGTGGGCCATACAATGTTTCCCCGAAATGTCCTGTCCTGTCTCAGATCTGGTCTACTTGGCCAACTCTTTTAAGTTGTCAGAAGGGAATTTTGAGCCACTACCTGCTTTCTCAGGAAAGGCCCCTCTTCAGAGCTCTCCTTGCTTTTGGCATCATAATATCAGTAGGAACAAAGAAAGACTGACTCTGTCTTTGGTAAATCCAAGCAAGTGAGCCCACTGGGACTGGGACTGGGACTGGCTCTGTGTGCCTGGCTTCCAGGATCCCAAGTTCAGAGAGATCCATCACGAAGGAAGTGAGGTGAGGTCACTTCCTTCAGGAACTGAATGAATTCACTGTCTTGTAAACCATTTTGTCCTAATAGTTGCTTCCAAGGGTCCCATTAGATGGAGGGTTCCCCTACTTCCTCTGAAATGTTCACAAGTTAGAATGGTATGTCAACCTTAGGAACCCGGGAATAGCTATCCACACAGGCCTGGTTTGGTCCTTCTCCTCTACATTAAGAAGAGAGAGGCTGATTCAGACACATCCCTTCATCCTGACCAGGGTGTTTGACATGGAAGATGACTTTTGCTCTCTCAGGTCCTTCATAGATGACTATATCTTCTCCAGGGTTCATTTCTACATGGATCTTTGAAGTTCTCAGCAGGTGGAAGATCCCCTACATTCCTGTCTTATAAGACCAACTCTGTCCCTGCTTTTCATTAAATTTAGATTGAGGGAACAGTGTATTCTTAGGGTTAATAAAATGTTTGAATTGGGTTAGGAATCATTCTGCGGGATGAATAATGGTATTGGGAACCTGCGATATTTATAAAAATATAGAGGTTAAATATATGAATAAAAACAGAAATCTAGGTAATTTTGAAGCCTAGAGGGCATTGGGCCCTTGATTGGGATACTTAATTTTGATTTACATTGTGCACAGATGTCTCAGAAAAATAGATATATAATGGCATAGAACCTTGTACCTTGGATGATTGAATGTCAAAGAGAACATCCAGTCAAAAACGGATAGTCGGTAGGATTAGGTAGATAGTAGGTTTAGGAAGAAGTGTCAATATAGGATTTGGAATACATGTTCTATCGCAATAGTGTTTTGGTTAGAGAGTGAAAGTAAACATAACTTCATGTGAAGGGTCAGTCACAATGATGAACTGGGGAAAATATGTAGGAAACCACATATCAATAGAGACATAATGAAATCAGGCAAAGTATAAAGTGAGTGATATGATTAGGCATTTTCAACAGGGTAGAGTTTGAATATATAATCTCTGGAAGAAACAAATATGTAGTCACCAACAGGATTGATAATTGAGAGGATTAGGCAACATGGACAGGAATGTTTTTAGTAATCCATGTTCACTTTCCATTCAGACTCCGGTACAATCATAAGTGTGACATTTACTTTTTGTGTCCCAAATATTACTGTGATAAAATGTGTATGTAGATCTGGTGACATGAGTATTTCTTACACCATTTCTGGCAGTAATATTTAGAAGACATATACATAAGTATTGGTTGTACAAAGAGGTGTGCCCTGTGTCTATGAATATAGAGATAATGCATGAATTGACCACACTGTGAATAAATAATATAGCTGATTCCACTTTAAATAATGGATGGAATTGATATCTGAAAATATTTAAGATATCTTATATTGATATAAAATCATTCATTCCAACCAGTTATACATCTATTGTTAATATTAGTGTTATTGTTTATCATGAACGGTGTCTGAGTTTCGCTTCAAAAATGATTATGAAAATTGAAAATAATGTGTTTTGTAAAGAAGTCTCATGAAAAGACCAGTCAAGAAACATGGATGAATACATGTGTTCTGAAGAAGGAATTGATTGAAAGTGAAACAAATGCCTATAAATTTGCGAAACTGTGGATGAAAAATATATCCTATGATGTGCATAAACTGAAGAAATCATAATGTACCAGTGTTGAATAAAAATGAACGTCAAAACACACAGCATGTCCCATTGGAATCTACTCGCATTGATGTTAAACTGGGTCAGTTACTTTAGAAATATTAGGATTTGTATGCAACATTCACTGAAGTTAGTTTTCACTAGTAGGAAAAAATATGTATTTCAGGTGGATGAATATTTCTGAGAATAATCATGTGAAAATTTGATTATAAATCCACATACATGAATATGAATGAATTTAGGAAGTGTGTAATAAGACACATATATTTCATATTTTGAAAAATCTGGAGACTGTATATATATATATATATATATATATATATATATATATATATATACACACAGACATTAAAAAGTAGCAATATATATGCCAATCGAAATTCACCATGAAATATAAATCATCCACAGATGCAAAAATATTCATTTTACTGAACATGGATTTATGTATAATGTTGTTCATCTAGGAAGCTCACCCATAGGTTTAATTTTCTGTTCCAACAGTGTTTAGGAGCTGTGATGTCTTCTCGCAATTTGTATCTGCCAAGTAAGCCACCTCACAAGATTGTACGAGTGGTACCAGGTAGGATTCTGTATGTGCATATAAAAAATACATGTGCTGAATATGCTACGGAGAAAGGGAGACACGAATTCATACATTTGTTTACTTTAAAAACACATGGAGAACTCTTTCAATAAAAAAATTAACTAGTTTATACCTTCTACCCAATATAATGCAAAAGACAATTCCAACTACACACCATGCCTTCTCTGAACTGCTTGTATTTCTATTCCGTTTGGGTTATTTTACTCCACCATATTAGGATTAGTAGTCAGAGTCTAATAGGGTATATGTTAGTGTCAGGGATTTAGTATTCTGAATGGAAAATTGGAAAATGAATCCAATGTGTATGCAAATATGTGCTACACAAAATTTTTCCCACTCTCATCCAGAACAATGCCTTGACAATACTTTCACCCCAAGTAAGACACAATTAGGGAAAAAGAGTTAGGAATTCTGAGAATACAAATCTGGAATGGAATATGATCAGTAGTTCACAAACTTGGAGGTGGTAGAGGAGTTTCCAAAAGTAAGGGACAGGGTCAAAACTCTCCATATAACAAGATGCCTTTACAAATAAGGGTCTGCTGGCTGCATCCTGTCAGTCACAAGGCATTTGGAAGCCAATGGCAGATCGAAATGGCCCCAGCGCATATTTTGTGTCACACACCTGCCCAACATTGCTCTAGGCCCACTGCTCAGCAGGCTCCAACTTACTGGCATATCTGATCTACACCATTTTCATGAAACCCAGTCAATCAAGGCACCGTCTGGTATACTCATGATCAGCAACAGGACATCCAAAGTTTCTCCAGTGCCACCTGGTCATGGGAATTTCAAAAATTTCATGGTATTTATCTAGCCATTTTTCAAGGATGAAGTTGGAGGCACTATGGGTTTCAATTAATTCAGGAACCATTAAATGGTGAGGAAGCTCATTTCAATGAATGCTCTGAAGAACTCTCACTGGCAAGTCTTCCCAAAGAGTGGCCAAAAGGTCACATGAAGCCAGACCCATTGAGGTCTACAATGTGAGTTCCATGTGTGTTTTGACTCTCAACTATGGCTGCCAAGTCTTTAAAAATAAAATCATGTTATATCCTGGCTGAGATTCCCAGTGCTCTGTGGAAATCCACACGGCCTTAGATCTCAGTTTCCAAGAGTCACTCTCATGCGTGGCCTAATAAAATCCCGACAAAATTTATGGCAATACTGCTCTGAGGTCAGTTCCAGAACTCAGTCTCTAATGGGAGTCACACCAGAGTTCAAGCCCAGGTGGACCCAGTCATCTCTTCCAACCACGATACAAATGTCCACAATTAAAACCAAAACACTCCCACATGGCCCTCATCTTCTTCCATATAGACACTAATCATTACCTCTGGTAGCAGGTTTCCATGAGGGGCGCCGCCCACAACAGTGTCCAAAATAAGCTCCCTTTTTCCCTCATTTTCCTAAAGTCTGTGTGGCCTAGACACCCTTCCTGTTAACCAAGAGTGATCAAATAGGCATGCCGTTAATGCTGCTTTGCTTCTCCAATTTGAGGCCAAATTACTGTGCGGTTTAGATTCTTTATGTGAACTGGAATCATGAGAAAACCCATGCACCTATAGGCTAGCCTCTACAGGGCTTTAAATATCTCATTTGACCCAAAGTATCACTATTCTCACTTAATGGAGGTCAGGAACTTTACATAGGAAGGCGAGAGACTTCATCTACAATATCTGCTCTTTTAGCCATTTTTGTATTGGATGCACACATGAGATATTTCTTTGGTCCATCTAGTGCTGAGAATCTAAGCCACAGCCTCACACAGTGCCAAGAGGCTGATTCAGACACATCCCTTTCCAAAGCAATTAAGCACAGAGCCACAGGTGATGCCCATTCATTTCAATTTGAGAACTCTTTTCTTCAGGCTTCACAAAGGGGAGGCCTGAGGCAGAGACCTTCCTGACATTCAGGGCAATAAAACAATAGGTAAGCAAAAGGCACAAAGCAGGCTTTCTCCACTGAGACTTTACTGGTCATACTGATATCTGAGTTTTCTAAGAAGCTCGTCATTCCCTTCAGGTATCCAGTACATGTCCATGTCACAGAGCTTGGAGGTGGTACATATCTTGGGCACAAAAGCATGAGCCTATTCTTTAGAGAGGCCAGAATTCAGGAAGAAAACAGGAACTTTGGAGGATAGCAGATGTTGCCCATCCATAAGTCAAGTAGCAGTCCATTCATAAATTGGGCAGTATGAAGGCTGGCAAGCTTTCTACTAGACAGGACACATCCATTGATGCATTCTCTCTTCTTATGTCTACAACCACGAACACCGTTTTATATACAGACATAAAAACACTCGCCTTGTCAAAGTACTTACCAGAAAGAGTTCACTCAATCCAAACGAACCGCCTTTGATACCTATTCTCAGAACAAGTGAAAACCACAAACCTACACCTACACCCATAAAGGCACCTCCTTTCAATAAGTAATTCTGAGACTATTTGGAGTGTCCTCTGACTAGTGGGCCAGAGTATGTTCCCTTTAAATGGCATGTTCTCTCTCAGATCTGTCCTCCTTAGCCAACTCTGTAAAGTTGTCAGGAGCCAGCATTGAGCAACTACCTTTTTCTCAGGAAAGGCCCCTCTTCAGAGCTCTCTTGGCATTTTTCCATCCTCACATCAGTAGGTACCAAGAAAGACTGACTCTGTCTTTGGTAAATCCAAACAAGTGAGACCACTGGGACTGGGACTGGGACTGGCTCTGTGTGCCTGGCTTCCTGGATCCCAAGTTCAGATAGTTCCATCAACAAGGAAGTGAGGTGAGGTCAATTCCTTCAGGAACTGAATGAGGTCACTGCCTTGGCAACCACTTTGTCCTAACATTTGCTTCCAAGGGTCCCATGAGATGCAGGCTGCCCCTACTACCTGTGACAGTTTCACAAGTTAGAATGGTATATCAACCATAGGCACCCGGGAACAACTCTCTAAACAGGCCTGGTTTGGTCCATCTTCTCTACATTAAAATTTGAGAGCCTGATTCAGACACAACCCTTCATACTGACCAGGTTGTTTTCCATGGAAGATGACTTTTGCTCTCTCAGGTCCTTCATTGCTGCCTACATCTTCTCCAGTGATCATATCTGCATGGATCTTTGAGGTTCTCAGCAGATGAACAATCCCCTACATTCCTGTATTGTAATACCAACTCTGTGCCTGCTCTTCTGTAAAGTTAGATTGAGGGAAGAGTGTATGGTTATGTTTAATAACATGTTTGATATGGGTTAGGAATTATTCTGCTGGATGAATAATGGTATTGGGAACCTGAGATATTTATAAGAATATAGAGTTGGAATATTGTAATGGTCGGGCAGGCATAGGAGGAAGAGACCACCAAGAGACTGTCTCATGCAACAACAAAGGGTTTATTGAGGGTCCAGCATGCTGGGGCTCAGAGCTCACTTGAATAGAGCAGAGAGTCCTGAGAACAGCTTAAACAGAGCTTATATACTTTCCTTGGAGAGGGCAGGGAGGGAAATTTATTGATGCGTCAGGGAGAGTGGGCAGTTTGCTTTCAACGGGATGATGGAGTACATTCTGCAGTTTGGCAGTTGGGGACAGCACATTCTGGGAACAAGATTAGCAAACAGTTCTCAAGATTTCAACAGTGTTTTATTAAGCATACAGAAAAATAGGAAGTGACAAGTACCTATTTTATTAACTTTTTATTCCCCAATTCTTCTTCTGGTTACTTTTAATCATGAAAGTGATCATTGAAGGGTGTCACATTTTATGTCTCCTAGTGGGGTATATTGTTGTCTGATTACCATAAGTTTAAATTGTCCAATTTGAGCTTCGAGAAAGGAAACTACATGGTTGAGCCAACAGGGTCCTACAGTTAGCAATAATATGAGGATTATTAATGGACAGGCCTGGGCTTATGAAAGCATAGTTAACCAGAGGGACTGTGTGAACCAAGACTCAAACCACCCTTTTTGGGCCTCTCTCTCTCGTTGACACTCTTAAAGGCATTTTCTTAATATACTCATAGGTTCTTATACAACTCCAGTATGGTCGGCATAAAAACAACCTTCTTCCCTCAATGCAGCACAAAGTCCTCCTTCTCTCATGAAGAGAAGGTTTAACCCTCGCCTGTTCTGTAAAACAACTTCAGAGAGAGAGGTTAAACATTCCTGTAAAGCTGTGATGGAGGTTTTATTATCTTTAATTTTTGGTCTATTGCTGCTTCTAATTGGGTCATTTGTTGTGTCCCATGGACTAGGGTTCCTGTGCTCACTCCTACAGCAACTCCTATTCCTAATAGGATGGCTAAAGTGAGAGATACAGGTTCCCGGTGGAAACAGGTTGTATGCCCTCCGATTTGATCTTTAAATGAACATGCATCATCCTAGAACACTCTGGGAAACATCTGCACCATTACATAATTAATCACATCTGTTGACCATTTCATGAAAACATAAACAATGTTTAAGTATATAGAATTATACTGTTGTAGGTACGGAAAAGGAAAGGAATCTAAGATAGCACCGAAGACAGGGAAACAGCCCTATTTGGTTGCAAACGGATTTAGAGGGTATTGCTTCTGTTGTAATCAATTAATCTTCTGAACCCCAAGTTTAGGTAGTTTCAGAATTTGTACCCAACATGTAAGGGAAGGGGCTCAGAAGTTCACAGTCTGCAGAAGTTCACAAAAAGCAGTTTTTGTTTCTGTTATTTTTTCCTCTGTTCTCGGCAAGTTAACTTTTCAAGGACACTTGGGACAGGGAGAGCTTTTTTTTTTCTCTTTTTTTTCTCCCTGCCAGCTGTTACCATGGAGCCTAGTTGGTAACTTCTTTACTTAGAATTGTAGCCATCTCTGAGAATCCCCAGCTCAAGGCCAGAGGCCTTGTTCACTTATTTTGTGAAAAACTCGTAAGGGGGTGTCTAGCTTAGGAGTGCTGATTTTTCCAGCCACTGGCCAAGTAGAACAGGGCGACATGAAAACACGGAGTTTATCTACATTGAATTCTTTTATAGGGACTCTTTTGCTGAAAGTCCTAAAGTCAGCAATGGTGAAGACTTCTGGAGAAGGTCATATAAGACTTTTCTGTGGGCCTGGTGAAGAGGGGCAAGACGTGGAAAGCAAGGCTGAGAGCAGCTCCGTTTATCTGAGAATTAGGAAGGAGAGATGTAAAAGAATATTGGGAAAGGGGTTTGTGATTTTCCTGGCAACAAAAACTTGAGCAGTAGAACAGGTAGAGCAGAGGGGACGACAGGAGTGAGTATCCCAAAAAGCCTGTGAGGGACTTTAAATTCTTAGTCACCTGTTTTCAGTGATGACAAGGCAACTTTAAAGGTCACTTTCATTACATCTTGGATAGTGGTCTGAGGGATCTCCTCAGCTGGTTTGAGCTTTGGGTTAGCTGGTAAGAGGACCTGATGGGACCTGCTCTGGGCACTTACTGGAGAAAAGAGGACTGAGTGGGTGGAGGGGTACCTCAGTACCTGATACCTCAGCAAGGGCGCAATTGTCTGAGAACCGGCCGAGGTTTGGTTTTTTGATCTAGTAAATGGAGGGGAGAAATCAGGTTGCTCAGGTGGGAGTGAAAGCAGAGAGTCTGGAGCAGAAGGCTGAGGGTTAGGATCTATTGGAGAAGCATAGTTCAGGACGTGAGTGAAGGAGGGAAAAGGTCTTCACATAGGGGAATCTCCTTCCACCCTTTTGATCACTTGTAGAAGTTAAAAATGTCATGCATAATTTGAGGATCTAGAGAGCCTTCTGGGGTCCATCGGTTTTGGTTGTCTAATTGGTAATATGGCCAATGCTGTGTACTGAATTTGATGGGGAGTTTGGGTTCCACCAGGCAGTCCCTGTATGCTAACATCCCCATGACTTACAGAAGAAGTTGGCTTTTTCCCCTCACAGCCGTGGCTCTTTGTGGCTTTGATAGTCTGCCATGCAAACATAGTAATCTGGGCTAGCCAACCTGCATCTTGCTCGCGTGTCCCTACATCCATAATGTTTGTTTCCATTATCGATGATACAGAAGGTATTTAATAGAATTTTAGTGGGATCCACTTTATCAGATATATCCCAATAGGAAAAACCTATAGCCAGCTGACAAATGTCTGGGTGGAGAGATGGCCACCAGGTCCCTATGGGGGCTGTAAGCGAGATAGACCATACTTCTTCTCTAGTAGGATTTGTGATCAGCCATCGCTAATGAACCACCTGATGAGGTTTAGGACTACTGGTGGCCAAGGGGAGAGTCTATAGCCTTATTCATATGGTGAATACACAATTTGAAAGGGTTACTAGTCATTTCCAGTTTCCAGCAAGAGTCTGGACAGAGCGCAGGCTTGAGATGAGAGGCATGGATCCAGGAATTGATTCCGTATACATTTACTGATGTAGGTGTTATAAGTAGTACCTGGTATGTTCCTTTCCATCGGGGTTCCAGGAATGAAACCTGATGTCTTCTTATGTAGATGAAGTCTCTTACATTATATTGAAGTGGAGTCCCCTTGTCCCCAGTTTGGTAGGCCGTGGCCAGCTGTTTGAACAGATTTCAATGAGTTCTTTCAAGAGCTTTAAGTCTGTCAAGCTAGGGGGTGTGGAAGGGATCCTTAGGTCTTAGAGTTGGGGTTAGGTCCCTTACTGGAGGAAGGGCACCATAGAGAATTTCACAGGTGGTGAGGTTACACAAAGAAACAGAGGGAGTATTTCTTGCATGAAACAGTGGATAAGGCAGGAGCATAGTCCAATCTTTTATGCAGGTCTCTAAGAGTAATTTCGTAAAGGTCTATTTAATGGTTCTATTTATTTTTTCTACCTGTCCTGAGTTCTGGGGTCTATAAGCATAATGTAACTACCAATTAATAACCAGGGTACTGGTTAACCTATTCTCAGAACATGAGACAAAAAAAGAATCCCACACCAACACCCACAAAGGCACCTGCTTCCCCCAAGTACATCTGTGACTATCTGGAGTATTCTCTGACTGGTGGGTCATACTATGTTCCCCAAAAATAGCCTGTCTTGTCTCAGATCTGGTCTTCGTGGCCAACTCTGCGAAGATTTCAGGAGCCAGCATGAGCCACTACCTGCTTTCTCAGAAAAGGCCCCTCTTCAGAGCTCTTCTGGCATTTGGCCATCCCCACATCAGTAGGTACCATGAAAGACTGACTCTGTCCCTGGTAAATCCAAAGAAGTGAGCCCACTAGGAGTAGGACTGGGACTGGCAATGGGTGCCTGGCTTCCTGGATCCCAAGTTCAGAGAGTTCCAAAACCAAGGAAGTGACGTGAGGTCACTTCCTTCAGAAACTGAAAGAGGTCACTCCCTTGGCAACCACTTTGTCCTAACAGTTGCTTCCTATGGTCTCTTGAGATGGAGGATGCCCCTACTTCCTGTGACACTTTCACAAGTTAGAATGGTATATAAACCATAGGCACTCAGGAATAGCTCTCCACACAGGCCTGGTTTGATCCATCTTCTCTACATTAATAAGAGAGAGACTGATTCAGATACACTCCTTTATCCTGACCAGGTTGTTTGCCATGGAAGATGACTTTTGCTCTCTCAAGTCCTTCATAGCTGCCTACATCTTCTCCAGGAATGATTTCTGCATGGACCTTTGAGTTTCTAAGCAGGTGGAAGATCCCCTACATTCCTGTATTGTAAGACCAACACTGTCCCCGCTCTTCTGTAAAGTTAGATTGAGGGAACAGTGTATGTTAGGTTTAATAACATGTTCAATTTGGGTTAGGAATCATTCTTCGGGATGAATAATAGTATTGGGAAACTTTCTCAGATCTGGTCTCCTTGGCCAACTCAGTGAAGTTTTCAGGAACCAGTGGTGAGACACTGCCTGCTTTCTCATGAACTGGCCCTCTTCAGAGCTCTCCTGGCATTTGGCCATCCTCACATCAGTAGGTACCAAGAAAGTCTGACTCTGTCCTTGGTAAATACAAACATGTGAGCCCACTGGGATTGGGACTGGGACTGACTCTGGGTTCCTGGCTTCTTGGATCCCCAGTTCAGAGAGTTCCATCACCAAAGAAGTGAGGTAGGTCACTTCATTCAGAAACTGAATGAGGTCACTGCCTTGGCAAACACTTTGTCCTAAAAGTTGTTTCCTAGGTTCCCATGAGATGGAGCCTGCCCCTACTTACTGTGACACTTCAAGCTAAGAATTGTATATCAAAAATCGGCACCCGGGAACAGCTCTCCACACATGCCTGATTTGGTCCAACTACTCTACATTAAGAAGAGAGAGGCTGATTCAGACACATCCCTTCATTTTGACCTGGTTGTTTTCCATGGAAAATGAATTTTTCTCTCTCAGGTCCTCCATAGCTGTCAACATCTTCTCCAGGGATCATTTCTGTAAGGACCTTTGAGGTTCGCAGCAGGTGGAAGATCCCCTACATTCCTGTATTGTAAGACAAACTGTGTCCTTACTCTTTTGTAAAGTTAGATTGATGGAAGAGTGTATGGTTAGGATTAATAACATATTCGATTTGAGTTAGGAATCATTCTGCAGGATGAATAATGGTATTGGGAATCTGCGATATTTACAAGAATAAATAGGTGAAATGTAAGTATGAAAACAGAAATCTAGGTAAGATTTGAAGCCCAGAAGGGAATTGGGCCTTTGATTGTGACACTTAGCTTTGAATTATGTTCTGCACAGATGTCTCAGATAAATCGATATAAAATGGCATAGGACCTTGTACCTTGGATGATTGAATTTCGAAGAGAATATCCAGTCAAAAGGGGACAGTAGGTGGATTAGGAAGATAGTAAGTAAGTTTAGAAAAAAGAATGAGTATAGGAATTGGACCAAAAGTTCTTTAGCAACAGGGTTTCGGTTAGTGAGTGAATGTAAATGTCAGCACATGTGAAGAATGAGTCACAATGATGAACTGGGGAAAATATGTAGGAAAGCAGATATCTATAGAGACATTATGAAATCAGACAAAGTATAAAGTGAGTGATAGTATTAGATATTTTCAACAGGGTTGAATTTGAATATATAATCTTAGGAAGAAACAAATATGTAATCATTAATAGGATTGACATTTGAGAGCATTAGCCAAATTGGACATGGATTTTTTTAGTAATCCATGTTTACATTCCATTTAGTCTTTGGTACAATCATAAGTGTGAACTTTGCATTTTGTGTCCAGAATATTACTGTGATAAAATGTTTATGTACATCAGTTGACAGAGTATTTCTTCCACCATTTCTGGGAGCAATATTTTGAAGACATATAAATTAATATTGGGGGTACAAAGAGGTGTACCCTGTGTCTATGTATGTAGAGATAATGCATGAAGAGACCATACTGTGAATAAATAATATAACTGATTACACTTTAAATAATCGATTGAATTTATATCTGAAAATATGCAGAAAATCTTATATTGATATACAATCATTAATTCCAACCAATTATACATATAATGGTAATATTACTTTAATGGTTTATCAAGACGGGTGTGTGAGATTTGCTTCAAAGCGATAATGGAAATTGAAAATAATGTGTTTGGAAAGAAGTCTCATGAAACGAGCAGTCAAGAAACATTAAGGAATACATGTGTTCTGAATCAGGAAGTGATTGAAAGTGAAACAAATGCCTATCAATTTGATAAATTGTGGATGAAATATTTATCCTATGATGTGCATTAACTGAAGAAATAGTAATGTACCAGAGTTGAATAAAAATGAACGTCAAAATACACTTCATGTCCCATAGGAATCTATACGCATTGATGTTAAACTGGGTGAGTTACTGTAGAAATATTAGGATTTGTGTGCACCATTCACTGAAGTTTGTTTTCAGTACTAGGAAACAAATATGTATTTCAGGTGGATGAATATTTCTGATAATAATCTTGTGAAAAGTTGATCATAATTCCACATATATGAATATGAATGAATTTAGGGAGTGTATAATAAGACACATATATTTCATATTTTGAAAAATCTGGAGAGTATATATATATATATATATATATATATATATATATATATATATAAAACACACACACACAGACATTAAAAAGTAGCAATATATATGGCAATCTAAATTAATCATGAAATATATATCATCCACAGATCCAAAAATATTCATTTTACTGAACATGGGTTTATGTATAATGTTGTTCAACTAGGAAGCTCACCCATAGGTTGAATTTTCAGTTCCAACAGCGTTTAGAATGAGTGATCTATTCTCACAAATTGTATCTGCCAATTCATCCACCTCACAAGAATGTACGTGTGGTACCAGGTAGGATTTGATATGTGCATATAAAAATACATGTGCTGAATAGGCTACAGAGAAAGGGAGACAGGAATTCAAATATTTGTTAACTTTCAAACACATGGAGAACTATTTAAATTGAAAATTTGCTAGATTTATAACTCCTACACTACATAATGCAAAAGGCAAGTCCAACTATGCACCATGCCTCCTCTGAACTGCTTGTATTTCTATTTTGTTGGGGTAATTTATCTCCATCATATTTGCATTAGTAGTCAGAGTCCAGTAGGGTAGGTTTTAGTGTCAGGGATTAAGTATTTCGAATGAAAAATTAGATAATGAATCCAATGTGTATGCAAAAAATCTTCCCATTCTCATCCAGAACAATGCCTTGACATTACATTCGCCCCAAGTAATACACAATTAGAGGAGAAGAGTTAGAAAATCTGTGAATACATATCTGGAATGGAAAATGCTCAGGAGTTCACAAGCTTGGATGTGGAAGGGGAGTTTCCAAAAGTAAGGGACAGGGTTGATAGACCCAACCTGATCATTTATTAAAATTGGGAGCCCACTTGCCAGAAAGCCATGAAAAGATAATTTTGGATTTATTATAAATTACTGCAAATTCTGAACCTTCTTGGAATGTTTGCCCATGCCTTAAACTCACCCATGCCTGGCTCTCTGACCAGATTGCAGCCCTCTCTGAAACTTTAGTGACACCTCATAAATATTTTCTTTCCCTGGCCAGACAACGAGTCTCTGAGGCTCTAATGGTCCTCATAATTTCTGATGTTGGGGTGAGCTTAAAAAAAAATGTAAACTACCGTTAGTGTGATGCTTGTTAAAGTTCTGTTATCTGTAACCCCCTTTTTGTGCATCTTTCTGGGCTATATAGCTGGGCTATAGGAAAGGTGGGTTTGCTGTCTTACTCCCGCCATTTTGGGAGGGAGAGGTAGCCTTTCCCTTTGAAATAATTAGCTTGCCTTAATTTGGTTTTACTAGGAGTCAGTGGTCTTTACATGCGTTCCTGGTCTAATATTTTGGAGTTCCCCAGTGAGATGACCCTGCCGGACAAGATCACAAGACCAGACTGCTGTAAATTCTGAAGTTGGCCTTCCTTCCAGGGCTCCAAGCTTGAGAGCAACTCTAGGGTTTGTGCAACTTGAGATGGTCCAAGGCCTTGGAGTTAGCCTTCAGTTCAGGGAGCACTGCAGTGAACCACCGCATTAAAACTATTAGCAAGCACCTGGTGGAGGAGGCATCCATAGGTAATTGGTGCCTTTATAACATCTGATATCCGGTTAAGGGAGATCTCTTCTGATGACAGAGAGGTGGACTGAGGAGGCTCACATATACTCCTGTCTGGGACAGTAACAAGAATCATTCTGTCATCTGTTCTGTTCTCTAGGGAATTCATCTGGAAGGGTAGAGAGGTGCCAACGGGCACGCATGCGCTCCTACGGGGAGCTTTAGGAAGACATTGCATTGCTCCTCTGTTTTCCTGTTTCGGCGCCGGATTTCTGTTTTTTTTTTTTGTTGTTGTTGTTGTTGTTGTTGTTTTGTTCTGTGTTCTATATGTTTTTTGTTTGTTTGTTTTTATGCATTTTGTTGTGTGATTTCTGTGGTGAAAACTTAAGGATATCGGACATGAAAATAAAGCAAGTAAGCCTGACACCCTTTGGACTGAGTTTAAAGGAACTGCATTGAACTTTACACCAGTTTGTTAAGCAGTATGATAGAAGCCCCTAGCTGGCTGCCTGGAGCACACTCACTGCAGAGGGCAGTGCCTGCGGGGGACCTAAGAACTGAGTATCTCCCAGGTTAATAAGTGAAACTCCTTTAAAATCCCTTGTCCCTCCAGATAAAGAGAGTCACAACCTTTTGGCAGAGTCCCTGTGTTTATCTTTGTTAGCAAAGCAATAAACCTTCGTTTTTCTTTTTCTCAAAACCCTGTCCTCATTTTTAAATTGGCATTAATTGGCTTCAAGTTCAGGAACCCAACTTTAAGTTACAAATTTTGATAACCCACACGCACCCTGGAACTTTTTGAGAGCTGACTACAGAAATGTTAGGAGATGGAGCATGCTTGTGGTGGAACTGAAACAGAGGAGCAAATCCTGTAAGTAAAAGCAGGGACTGAGGGACTCCCAGCAGCTGCTGAAGCCTTATTTTTTCAGAGAATTCCCTAGGTCTTTCCCTGCAATTTAACGATAATGCCACCTCTGTCATCTTAAAAAAGAGGGAAAAAAAGGGGACACTAAATGCAGGAAAGTCACTATGGAGACCCTTGATTTTACATTTCAGGATGCTCCTCTGTGAAAACATCTGGTCCCCTTGTGGGGACATCTGTGGTGCAACTGGTGTAGGAGATTTTTCTCTTATCTGCTCTGTTTTAAAGGCTTCTGTCTGTCAGTCATAGTCTGGAGCTCCTTTCTGTCTGTCGTGTGTCTTTGTTTCTGGCACTTTAAGACATGTGCAATAATGTGTTGATATTATATATTGTTTCTTGGGAATGATTTTACCTGAATGTGTGTCTAAATGATGATGTTTTATTGTAACAATCTGGTAGCTTATTGGGTTTTTGAAGCATTGCAGAATCTTGCCGTTAAAAGTCAGATTGAGATAATTGTTTAGTTTATGATTTCAGATAATTCATGCCAGAGAACTTAAATACTTAGGATGGAAAACTAAAGAACTCTACTTCCAAGTTGGCAAGAAATTTTCCAATCATTCAGTCTTTTTTTTTTTTCACCAATTTTTAATTGGGTAGCCTGGGAAAATGTCACTGTGTGTACCAGTGCATTAATTTGGACAAGGATAGTAAATCATAGTATGGTATCTGTTGACAACACAAGATGTAAAGATATAAAATTTTGTAAATTTTGTCTTAAGCTTGTATCAAAATTTTCAACATCCTATCTGGAAAATTATGGTTAAAATGCGTTAGGCCTGAGGTGTCTGCTCAGAATAGCAGTTTTTTCCTGCTCCTTCCAGACCTCAGCCAGGACTTAGATTGAAATGCAAATGAAAGAAGCCTGCAAGATCAGTAGGAGACTGATATGAGGCTTAAAAAAAAAAAAGGAAATAGTATGGTATTTACTAATTACTGGTCAGTTATTTTTTCTAGGACTCTTATTTTTTTCCTTAGATCCTTTAATTTTTCTAACTCATAATTTTGATCCTACAGACCTAGGTTAATGTTTTTCTGATCAGTTCTATCTTTGACCAACTGTGGAGTTTTTAAAACATGGCAATGGAGATTTCACCTGCTAAAAGCTACAAGGCCTTTACTATTATTATGTGTGCACACTTTTGTTATTTGTTGTATGTCTATATATATATATATTCTTAATCATATATATGATACAGAAATTAACATATATAAGGAGCGCTCATAATAAAAAAAGCACTCATAAAAACAAATTTTAACGGATGCCCTCTCTCACCACTTCGGTTCAACATAGTTCTCGAATCACTGGCCAGAGCAATTAGACAGACGAAAAAAATTAAAGGCATAAAAATAGGAAAAGAACTCAAATTATCACTATTTGCAGATGACATGATTCTATACCTAGCAGACCCAAAAGGGTCTACAAAGAAACTACTAGAGCTAATAAATGAATTCAGCAAAGTGGCAGGATATAATATCAACACACATAAATCAAAGACATTCCTGTATATGAGCCACAAATCCTCTGAAATGGAAATGAGGACAACCACCCCATTCACAATATCCTCAAATAAAATAAAATACTTGGGAATCAACCTAACAAAAGAGGTGAAAGACTTATACAATGAAAACTACAGAAACCTAAAGAGAGAAATATAAGAAGATCTTAGAAGATGGAAAAATATACCCTGTTCATGGATAGGTAGAACTAACATCATCAAAATGGCGATATTACCAAAAGTTCTCTATAGGTTTAATGCAATGCCAATCAAAATCCCAATGGCATTTCTTGTAGAAATAGAGAAAGCAATCATGAAATTCATATGGAAAAATAAAAGACCCAGAATAGCAAAAACAATGCTAAGCAGGAAGTGTGAATCAGGCGGGATAGCTATACCAGACTTCAAACTATACTATAGAGCAATAGTAACAAAAACAGCAGGGTACTGGTACCAAAACAGGTGGGTGGACCAATGGTACAGAATAGAGGACACAGAAACCAATCCACAAAACTACAACTATCTTATATTCGATAAAGGGGCTAAAAGCATGCAATTGAAGAAGGATAGCATCTTCAACAAATGGTGTTGGGAAAACTGGAAATCCATATGCAACAAAATGAAACTGAATCCCTTTCTCTTGCCATGCACAAAAGTTAACTCAAAGTGGATCAAGGAACTTGATATCAAATCAGAGACATGGCGTCTGATAGAAGAAAAAGTTGGCTATGATCTACATACTGTGGGGTTGGGCTCCAAATTCCTCAATAGGACACCCATAGCACAAGTGTTAATAACTAGAATCAACAAATGGGACTTACTCAAACTAAAAAGTTTTTTCTCAGCAAAAGAAAGAATAAGAGAGGTAAATAGGGATGCTACGTCCTGGGAACAAATCTTTACTCCTCACACTTCACACAGAGCCCTAATATCCAGAATATACAAAGAACTCAAAAAATTAGACAATAAGATAACAAATAACCCAATCAACAAATGGGCCAAGGGCCTGAATAGAAATTTCTCAGAGGAGGACATACAATCAATCAACAAGTATATGAAAAAATGCTCACCATCTCTAGCAGTCAGAGAAATGCAAATCAAAACCACCCTAAGATACCATCTCACTCCAGTAAGATTAGCAGCCATTAGGAAGTCAAACAACAACAAGTGCTGGCGAGGATGTGGGGAAAAGGGTACTCTTGTACATTGCTGGTGGGACTGCAAATTGGTGCGGCCAATTTGGAAAGCAGTATGGAGATTTCTTGGAAAGCTGGGAATAAAACCACCATTTGATCCAGCTATTCCCCTACTCGGTCTATTCCCTAAAGACCTAAAAAGAGCACACTATAGGGACACTGCTACATCCATGTTCATAGCAGCACAATTCACAATAGCAAGACTGTGGAAGCAAAACCTAGATGCCATTCAATAGACGAATGGATAAAAAATATGTGGCATTTTTACACAATGGAGTATTACTCTGCATTAAGAAATGACAAAATCATAGAATTTGGAGAGAAATGGATGGCATTCGAGCAGATTATGCTAAGTGAAGCTAGCCAATCCCTCAAAAACAAATGGCAAATGTCTTCTTTGATATAAGGAGAGTAACTAAGAACAGAGTAGGGACGAAGAGCATGAGAAGAAGATTAACATTAAACAGGGATGAGAGGTGGGTGGGAAAGGGAGAGAGAAGGGAAATTTCCTGTAAATGGAAGGAGACCCTCAGGGGTATACAAAATTACATACAAGAGGAAGTGAGGGGAAAGGAGGAAAAATATGAGGGGGGAGAAATGAATTACAGTAGAGGGGGTAGAGAGAGAAGAGGGGAGGGGATGGGGGAGTGGGGATAGTAGAGGATAGGAAAGGCAGCAGAATACAACAGACACCAGAATGGCAATATGTAAATCAATGGTTGTGCAACTGATGTGATTCTGCAATCTGTATATGGGGTAAAAACGGGAGTTCATATCCCACTTGAATCAAGTGTGAAATATAATATATCAAGAACTATGTAATGTTTTGAACAACCTACAATAAAAATTAATTTAAAAAAAGTGGATCCAAAGATCTTTAATTCACGTGATTAAAATTGTTCAATTTAAATTGGATAAACAGATAAAAATAAATGTTTTTAAATTTAAGCTTACAAGTTTTTATAGGTGTTCAAAAATCTAATAAAATATTAATATCTACAAAATGTCTAAAATGCCTTGATTCTAGGACTTTTCCTTCAACAAAAAAATGGTTTACACTCTTCAATACATTTGTCTAATATTTTAATAAATAAGTAAAGTAAATTTGATGTGGAATTTCTCATTCTTGAGTACATTTGTTAGATACCCGATTGATTTACTAAGGTCTGTATCAGATTGTAAAAATCAGTCATGTGTTAAAGAGACAAAAATTTCTGAAAACATAAGTTTACCCATAACATTGTGTTTATTAAGTTTTATTTTTTCTAGAGCAAGCAACCATAAAAATTAAACAACTGATTAAATAAGAACTGTTATTTTAGAGCACTCTACTGCCATTTCTTTAAAAGCTAAACTTGGTTAATCTACAAATATCAATGTAATTTTGATGCTATTAATGTGCTCATATCTTCCAGGTATTCAAGTCTGTAAGTTAGAAACATTTAAAGAGCATTATATCAAGCTGGTATTCTGAAGTTGTATGGTAAAAAAAATGTACTGGGGATTTATTTACCTGTTATCAATAAGATATGTAAAGTTTTATGTTACTTTTTTTCATTGGGGAACAATTTAAATGTATTTTTAAGTTAATCAGAGCCTAATATATGTAAAGGTTAAAATCTTTCAGCCTTTCTTTAATCCATGTTTTAAATGTGATGTCATATGATGTTAGATAATGTTCATGTGACCTCAAACAATTTATGTAAACTTTGTAAAATCATATTTAAAAAACAATGATCAGCTTTAGAACTAAAACACTTAATATTTATAAAGAGGCCTGCCTTACCTGATATAAGGCTCTGTGTCCCATCTTACTACATGTGAGAATGACTACAAAAGGAGTAGGTCAGATTTTATTTCATTTAAAGTTATGTTCAAAAGTTCTTTTGTTTTTCTGTGAAGATTACTAGGATCTCAAACAGGGCATATAATGTATAACTCAGCCAAAAAATTCAGGGTAGCTATTACAGAAACTAAGTATTTTTACTCTTGTTAAAAATTTTATTTTTAATTTGCTTATAAGTGATCTAAAGATTCCCTGTTAGTCTTTTACAGAAGTGTTGCTTTAATAACACAACATGGGTTAATTTAAGATAATAAGTCATCACCTACAAGACAGACAGAATAATACATATCCCAATTAATGAAAAGATAAATAATAATTAAGTTATAGATATTAAAGCCCAGTACTCTCAATATAAGGCTGTGAAAATTTATTTGCTGGATGTTTAAGATTAGGATTTAAAATTAAAGTTAAATGAATCGGCCAAGAAAATAAATATTAATATTTTAAGGTATACACTTTATGTTAGCCTCCCAAAATAAGTAAGACTGGAGGTTACAAAGAAGGATTCTCAGACAGGAATGCCTGATAACTATAAAAAGAGACTATTAAGAGGAGCTGCCAGAGGCAGAAAATTTAGTTTAGGGCCTACAGATATTCCTAACCTACAGAGGTAGGCTTGGTGTTTGCTAGTACGATTATCCAGCCCTGAGTAACAGAATTAAAGGTTTCTCTATTAGACACAGAGGTCATACTAGAAAAAGGATTTTGCAAGATCAGATGACATTAAATTAATAAACTGTATCTTATGGGGAGGGACAACTGTAAAACAAAAAATTAAATATTAAGTTGACAGTCCTGATAACTGAGGATATTAAAGAATGGTGAGGGAACTTCTATACGGTGACATGTTCCAGCTGCTGTAACATTTATTCATTACTCATGGTTTTTGTTACTCTCATAGAAGAACCCATTCCCAGATGACTTTACAACCTGTTCTTCCCCAACCAGACTTCAAACCAAGCTGAAATCTAAAAGGCAACTCATGTCCCTCAACTAAATTCTAAAAGGCAACTCATGTCCCTCATGCCATGACCCTTATGTCACCCTCTCTCAGCGCAGAAGAATTCAAAATGCGTGAGGCCTCCCTTCTTACAACAATGGAGCCAAAAATAAATAGACTATCAAGATACGTAATTAATTAAGTCAGGTAAAATCAGGGAGACCCGTTTTGGGTGAGTTCTAGAAATTTGGAGACTGTTACCTGAGGGATTTAAATTTCCTCACTGCACTTCCCTTAATCTATCAAAGATTTGAAAGGAACACATAAGAAAAGGGGGGAATGATAGGCCCAACCTGATCTTTTATTAAAATTGGGAGCCATCTTGCTACAAAGCCATGATAAGATAATTTTGGCTTTACTATAAATTACTGCAAATTCTGAACCTGCTTGGAATGCCTGCCCATGCCTTGAACTCACCCATGTCTGGCTCTCTGACCAGATAGCAGCACTCTGTGAAACATTAGCGACACATCATAAATATTGGCCTTCCCTGGACAGACAATGACCATCTCTGAGGGTCTAATGGTCCTCACAAATTCTGATGTTGGGGCCAGCAAAAAAAAAAAAAAAAAAAAAAAAAAAAAATATATATATATATATATATATATATATATATATATATATATATATATATATATATATATATAAACTACCATTAGTGTGATGCTTGTCCGAGTTCTGTTATCTCTAACCCCCCTTTTGTATAACTTTCTGGGCTTTAAAGCTGGGCTGTAGGTAAGTTGGGGTTGCTGTCTTGTTCCGGCCGTTTTGGGAGGGAGAGTTAGCCTGGCTGGTGAAAATAATAAGCTTAGTTTAATTTGATTTTAATTGGAGTCAGTGGTTTTTTCTTGCATCCTTGTCTAACAGGTAAACACACCACAAACATGGAGCTCTGCTGGCCTAACGACTTTTTGAGAAACTGCCTCTGAGGTTGGGCACTTGAAATATATGTTGTTTTCAGGAGCTTTAGCTTCCTTTGTTGTGAGACCATCAAAGCTGGCTCTGCATCTATGTGACCTGAAGAAATTGGTTTCTTATTTTCCAATGAAAATGAGGCAAAGTGCTGAATTCTCTCTTTGTAGGTAAACTGTGGCCACTGAAGGCTAAGTGTCTCCATGTGTGGACTGTGTACCCATTTAGTCATCCTCCACTATTCATGGTGTTTCTTGCTGCTGCACTGGGAGTTTGGTATTTGCTCTACGAAATACAAGAAGTTCAACTGGGACACAGTGATGAAGGTAGTTCTGTCACGTGTGGTCGGTCAGAGTCTGCAAGAGAATGCACCAACCAGGATTCTATCCCACATAGCTTGCCCACTTGAAGATAGCAACCTGATTTGTAACATTGCCCTGAAACCTCTCCATATAACAAGATGCCTTTACATATAAGGGTCTGCTGGCTGCACCATGTCAGTCACAAGCCATTTGGAAGTCAATGGTAGATCCAAATGGCCCCAACACAAATGTTTTATCCCACACCTGCACACCACAGTTCTGGGCCCAATACTCAGCAGGCTCCAACATACTGGCATTTCAGTTCTACACCATTTTCATGAAACCCAGTCAATCAAACCACTGTCTGGAACACTCCTGATCAGCAACAGGACATCCAAATGTTCTCCTCTGACACCTGGTTATGGGAATTTCAAAAATTTCTTGGTATTTATCTAGCATTTTTCACGGATGAAGTTGGAGGCACTGTAGGTTTCAATTCTTTCAAGAACCATTAAATGGTATGGAAGCTCATTTCAATGAAAGGTCTGGAGAATTCTCACAGTCAAGGCTTCCCAAAGAGTGGCCAAAAGATCACATGAACCCAGGCCCATTGAGGTCTAGAGTGTGAGGTCCATGTTTGTTTTGAATCTCATCTATGGCTGCCAAGTCTTTCATAATAAAATCATGTGATATCCTGGCTGAGATTCCCGATGCTCTGTGGAAAGCCACCCTGGGACTTGATCTCAGTTTCCAAGGGCGACTCTAATGCATGGCCTCCTAAAATCCCAAGAGAACTCATGGCAATATTTCTCTGAGGTCAGTTTCAGAACTCAGTCTGTAAGGGGAATCACACCAGACTTCAAGCCCAGGTGGACCCAGTCATCTATTTCAACCACCACACAAATGACCACAATTAAAACCAAAACACTCCCACATGGCCCTCATCTTCTTCCATATAGACACTCATCATAACCTCTGGCTGGGGTTTTCCATGAGGGGCAAAGCTCACGACAGTGTCCAAAATAAGCTCCCTTACCCCTCATTTGCCTAAAATCAGGGTGGCCTGGACACCCTTCCTGTGAACCAGTAGTGATCAAATATGCCTGCCATTTGTACTGCCCAGCTTCTCCAATATGAGGCCTACTGACTGTTTGGTATAGATTTTTTATGTGAATTGGAGTCATGAGAAAACCCAAGCAATTACGGGCTAGCCTCTGCAGGGTTTTGAAGAACTCATTTGACCCAATGGATCCCTCTTCTCACTTGATGTAGGTCAGAAACCTTACAGAGGAAGGCGAGGGACTTCAACCACAATGACTGCCCTTTTGGCCATTTTGGTTTTGGAAGCACAAAAGGAATGTTTCTTTAGATCCATCAGGTGCTGAGAATCTAAGCCACAGCCTCACACAGGGCCAAGAGGCTGATTCAGACACATCCCTTTTGGAAGAAATTAAGCAAAGAGCCACAGGTGATGCCCATTCATTTCCATTTGAAAACTGTTTTCTTCAGGCTTCACAAAGGGTTGGCCTGAGGCAAAGACCTTCCTGACATTCAGGGCAACAGAACATTATGTAAGAAAAGGCCCAAAGCAGGGTTTCTCCACTGAGATTTTACTGGTCACACTGTTATCTGAGTTTTCTGAGATGCTCGCCATTCCCTTCAGCTATCCAGTACATGGCCATGTCACAGAGCTTGGAGGTGGTACATATCTTGGACTCAAAACCATGAGCCTGTTGTGGAGAGTGGCCAGAATTCAGGAAGAGTACAGGAACTTAGGAATATTGTAGGTGTTGCCCATCCATAAGGCAAGCCACAGTCCTTTCATAAATTGGGCAGGATGAATGCTGTTAAACTTTCTCCTGGAGAGGACAAATCCATTGATGCATTATCTTTTCTAATGTCTACAACCAGAGATACAGTGGGATACACAGATATAGAAACACTTGCCTTGTCAAACAACTTACTAGAAACAGTCCACTCAATACCAAACAAATAGCCTTTCCTACCTATCACGCCTTTCCTACTGTATCAACATACACTAGTTATTCATCACCCCCTGCCCCGGTTATTTTGCTGCAGTGGGACTGCTGCAGATGGTGGCCCATACAGGGAGCCCTGGGACACTTGGGGGTAAGTGACGAATAAAAGCTGCCCATCCATAGATAGGATGGGAGCAAATCTGCTCATCCCTAGGCAGATAGGGGGAGAGGAAAAACGGTCATTTCAAAAAATGGAGAAGATTGATACAGTATGATTGTGTCTTGTTTTATCTCATTGTATTGTATTGTCTTTGTGATGAAAATAAGGAAGGGGTGAGAAGTAAATTGATAATGGAAAGAGGCACCCCAGTGGAAACAAGTGCAATTAGGGCATGTGTTGATGGAAGCCCAGGAAGTCTAATCAGAAAGAAAAAGAAAGTTAAGAAGAAGAAGGATTATCAGGAAAAAAGTTTCAGCAAAAGGCTGTTACTGAATACTTTTCGTTTCCGGAGTGTGTGTGAATAGGCGCCTCGGCTGCCACATGCTCAAGCCAGTCACTGTGCAGCAAGGGCTTTTCAAGCAGTGGCAGCCGGCAATTCCCCGCCCCCAGCCTGGGGAGCGGGGCCCCGTGGCAGTTTGAGTCCTGGACACTCCCCAGGGCCATCTGTGGCTGCCCAGGATGCTACAGCCAGCCATAGATGCTACTGGCTCCCTGATGTTTGGTCATTTTCAATGCCAATAACTAAGCTACAATGGTTCTCCCACACCCGGAAGATAATAAATAATAAGCACTATTAAGGCTTTTTTCAAATGTAAAAAACCTTGAGATAATGTACTAAATTTTTCAGAAGGTTGTTTTCTTAGCACCTGGTGGAATACTATAGGATTTTCTTTAGCCAGTGGTAGGAGTTCCTGCCTTCATCCCAGTGCCGGTGAGGACAAGGGTGGAAGAATTTCCAGTGTTGCTGAAAACCGGAGGAGACTTCGGCTGAGAAACGGAGGAGACTTTGGATCAAGCTAGCTGCCTTCAGAACTTTCCTGGGCTGTGATTTAAGCTAGCTGCCTGCAGAATTTACATGGACTGTGATTTAAGCTAGCTGCCTGCAGAACATACCTGGACTGTGGTTTACCTGAACTGTGAGTTAATCTATTGAGACACTGCTTTACCTGGACTGAGACAACAAACTGTAATCTATAACAAATTTTAACTCGGTGTCTTTGCTAACAGTGTCATTGCTGGTATTATTTCTCCAAGTGCTTCATCAATTGGCTTGTATTGTGACATTTTGTATCCTCCCTTTCTGTTTGTAGCAGGTTATTTATGGTGTTTCTGTAAAAACCACTGTGGTCTTTATTTAAATTAAATAAAAGGGGGAAATGTTAGAGTCTGTAAACATGTCAAAATAACACCTGGCATTTTGCCAGGGGAATGTTAGAGTGTGTAAACAAGTCTGGATGATGCCTGGCAAAATGCCAGAGGGAGTGGTTTGAGATGTAACAAAAGTGAGCCATTAAGTGTGGAGATTCCTGATTGGTTGACTGCAGTATCTAGTTTATGTTAATTAGATAACCTGGGTGGAATGTATAAATACCTCTATTGTCCTACAATAAATGGCTTCCACTCCTGCTATATCAACATACACATGTTATTCATAACCCCCACCCCCCGGTTATTTTGCTCCAACCGGACCGCGGCAGTATCTGCCAAGTCAGAAACCTCTCAAGTATGAACATGTGATACCAGGTAGGATTCTATATGTGCATATAAAATACATGTGCTGAATAGGCTACACAAAAAGGGAGAGAGGAATTCACATATTTGTTAACTTTAAAACACATGGAGAACTATTTTAATTAAAAATTGACTAGATTTATAACTCCTACCCTATATAATGCAAAAGGCAAGTCCAACTATACAACATGACTCCTCTGAACTGCTTGTATTTCTATTTTGTTTGGGTTATTAATCTCCATCATATTAGGATTAGTAGTCAGAGTCTAGTAGGGTATGGGTTAGTGTCCAAAATAAGCTCCCTTGCCCCTCATTTGCCTAAAGTCATGGTGGCCTGGACACCCTGCATGTGAACCAGGAGTGATAAAATAGGACTGCAGTTAATACAGCTCTGCTTCTCCAATTTGAGGCCTACTGAGTGTCAGGTAACAATTCTTTATGTGATTTGGAGTCATGAGAAAACACAACCACTTCTTCAGGGCATTGAAGAATTCATTTGAACCAAAGGATTCCTATTCTCACTTGATGTAGGTCAGAAACCTAACAAAGGAACGCAAGAGACTTCATTCACCATAACAGATCTTTTTGCCATTTTGGTTATGGATGCACACATGGGATCTTTCTTTAGATCCATGAGGTGCTGAGAATCTAAGCCACAACCGCACACAGGGCCAAGAGGCTGATTCAGACACATCCCTTTACAAAGAAATTAAGCAAAGAGCCACAGGTGATGCCCTTTCATTTCCATTTGAAAACTGTTTTCTTCAGGCTTAACAAAGGGGTGGGCTGAGGGAAAGAACTTCCTGACATTCAGGGCAACAGAAATATAGGTAAGAGAATGGCCAAAGCAGGATTTCTCCACTGAGACTTTCCTGGTCACACTGATATCTGAGTTTTCTGTGATTCTCCCATTCCATTCAGCTGTCCAGTACATGGCCATGGCACAGAGCTTGGAGGTGGTATATATCTTGGACACAAAACCATGAGCCTATTCTGGAGAGTGGCCAGAATTCAGGAAGAAAACAGGAACTTAGGAAGATAGTAGGTGTTCCCCATCCATAAGACACACCGCAGTCCATCCATCAGTTGAGCAGGATGAATGCTGGGAAGCTTTCTACTAGACAGGATGCATCCATTGGTACATTCTGTTTTTTAATGTCCAAAACCACGTACACAGTGGGATACACCGAACTAGAATCACTCACCTTGTCAAACGATTTACTAGAAACAGTCCATTCCAAACCAAACAAACCACCTTTCCTACCTATTTTCAGAACATGAGACAAAACCACAAACTCACACCCACACCCACAAAGGCATCTCCTTCCCACAAGTAAGTCTCTGACTCTCCAGTGTGTCCTCTGTCTGTTGAGCCAAACTATGTTCCCCGAAATGGCCAGTCCTGTCTCAGTTCTGGTTGCCTTGGCCAACTCTGTGAAGTTGTCAGGATCCAGTGGTGAGCCACTACCTGCTTTCTCAGGAAAGACCCTCTTCATATCTGTCCTGGCATTTGGCCATTCTCTCAGCAGTAGGTACCAAGAAAGACTGACTCTGTCCTTGGTAAATCCAAACAACTGAGCCCAGTGGGAGTGGGACTGGGACTGGCTCTGGGTGTCTGGCATCTTGGATCCCAATTTCAGAGAGTTCCAATACCAAGGAAGTGAGGTAGGACACTTCCTTCAAGAACTGAATGAGTTCACTCCCTTGGCAACCACTTTGTCCTAACAGTTGGTTCCAAGGGTCCCATGAGATAGAGGCTGCCCCTACTTCCTGTGACACTTTCGCAAGTTAGAATGGTATATCAACCATAGGCACCCGGGAACATCTCTCAACAAAGGCCTGGTTTGGTCCACCTTCTATACATTTAGAATAGAGAGACTGATTCAGACACGACCCTTCATCCTGACCAGGTGGTTTGCCATGCAAGGTGACTTTTGCTCTCTCAACTCCTTCATAGCTGCCTACATCTTCTCCAGGTATCATTTCTGCATGGACCTTTGAGGTTCTCAGCAGGTTTAAGATGACCTACATTCCTGTATTGTAAAAACAACTCTGTCCCTGCTCTTCTGTAAACTTAGATTGAGGGAAGAGTGTATGGTTAGGGTTAATAAAAGGTTCGATTTGGGTTAAGAATCATTCTGCAGGATGAATAATTGTATTGGGAACCTGTAATATGTACAAGAATGTAAAAGTGAAATATTAGAATGAAAACAGAAATCTAGGTAAGATTTGAAGCCCAGAAGGGTATTGGGCCCTTGATTGGGATACTTAGCTTTGAATTATGTTCTGCAGAGATGTCTCAGATAAATCGATGTACAATGGCATAGGACCTTGTACCTTGGATGATGGAATGTCGAAGAGAACTTCTAGTCAAAAAGGGATACTCGGTATTATTTGAAAGATAGTCAGTAGGTTTAGAAAGCAGAGAGAGTGTAGGATTTAAACCAAAAGTTCTTTAGCAATAGGGTTTCGGGTAGAGAGTGAATGAAAATGTGAGCACATGTGAAGAGTCAGTCACAATGATAAACTGTGGAAAATATGTAGGAAAGCAGATATTAATAGAGACATTAGTAAATCAGGCAAATGATAAAGTGATTGATAGGATTAGACATTTTCAACAGGCTTGAGGTAAAATATATAATCTTAGGAAGAAACAAATATGTAGTGACCAATAGGATTCACATTTGAGAGCGTTAGGCAACCTGGACATGGATGTTTTTAGTAATGCATACTCACTTTCCATTAAGGCTTTGGTAAAATCATAAGTGTGAACTTTGCTTTTTGTGTCCAGAAAATTACTGTGATAAAATGTATATGTAGATCAGATGACATAAGTATTTATTCCACCGTTTCTGGGAGCAATATTTTGAAGATATATAAATTAGTACTGGCGTTACAAATGGGTGTACCCTGTGTCTAGGAATATAGAGATAATGCATGAATAGACAAAACTTTGATTAAACAATGTAACAAGTTCTAAATTTAAATAATGGATTGAATTGATATCTGAAAATATACAGGAAATCTTATATTGATATGCAATCATTCAATCCAACCAGGTATCCATCTTATTTTAATATTAGGCTTATGGATTATCATAAAGAGTGTGTGAATTTTGTTTCAAAGGTGATTATGGATTTCAGAAATAATGAGTTTGGAAAGAAGTCTCATGAAGAGACCAGACAAGAAACCTGGAGGAATACAAGAGTTTTGAATAAGGAAGTTATTGAAAGCGAAACAAATGCCTATAAATTTGTGAACTTGTTAATGAAATATATATCCTATGATGTGCATAAACTGAAGAAATAATAATGTACCAGTTTTGTTAAAAAATGAACGTCAAAATACACATCATGTCCCATAGGAATCTACAAGCATTGATGTTAAACTGGGACAGTTACTGTAGAAATATTTGGATTTGTATGCACCATTCACTGAAGTTTGTTTTTAGTACTAGGAAACAAATATGTATTTCAGGTGGATGAATATTTTTGAAAATAATCTTGTGAAAAGTTGATTATAAATCCACATACATGTACATGAATGAATTTAGGGAGTATATAATAAGACACATATGTTTCATATTTTCAAAAATCTGGAGAGTGTATATCTATCTATCTATCTATCTATCTATACACACACACACACACACACACACTCAAACAGACATTAAAATGTAGCAATATATATATATCATGAAATATATATAATCCACAGAGCCAAAAATATTAATTTTACTAAACGTGGATTTATGTATAATGTTGTTCAACTAGGAAGTCACCCATAGTTTGAATTTTCACTTCCAACAGCATTCAGAGGAGTGATCTCTTCTGACAATTTGTATCTGCTAAGTCAGCAACCTCTCAAGAATGTACATGTGATACCAGGTAGGATTCTAAATGTGCATATAAAAATACATCTTCTGAATAGGCTACAGAGAAAGGGAGAGAGGAATTCACATGGTTGTGAACTTTAAAAACACATGGAGAACTGTTTCAATTAAAAATTGACTAAATTTATAACTCCTACCCTATATAATGCAAAAGGCAAGTACAACTATACAACATGAATCCTCAAAACTTCTTGTATTTCTATTCTGTTCGGGTTATTATTCTCCATCATGTTAGGATTACTAGTCAGAGTCTAGTAGGGTATGGGTTAGTGTCCAAAATAAGCTCCCTTGCCGCTCATTTGCCTAAAGTCATGGTGGCCTGGACACCCTGCATGTGAACCAGGAGTGATAAAATAAGACCGCAGTTAATACTGATCTGCTTCTCCAATTTGAGGCCTACTGACTGTCAGGTATAGATTCTTTATGTGAATTGGAGTCATAAGAAAACCCAAGCACTTCTTCAGGGCTTTCAAAAATTTATTTGAACCAAAGGATCCCTATTCTCACTTGATGTAGTTCAGGAACCTAACAAAGAAAGGCAAGAGACTTCATCCATCATAACTGATCTTTTTGAAATTTTGGTTTTGGATGCACACATCGGATCTTTCTTTAGATCCATCAGGGGCTGAGAATCTAAGCCACAACCGCACACAGGGCCAAAGGGTGATTCAGACACATCCCTTTGCAAAGAAATTAAGCAAAGAGCCACAGGTGATGCCCATTCATTTTCATTTGAAAACTCTTTTTTTCAGGCTTCACATGAGGGTGGCCTGAGGCAAAGAACTTCCTGACATTCAGGGAAACAGATACATAGTAAGAGAATGGCCCATAGCAGGGTTTCTCCACTGAGACTTTCCTGGTCACACTGATATCTGAGTTTTCTGAGATTCTCCCATTCCCTTCAGCTGTCCAGTACATGGCCATTTAACAGAGCTTGAGGTGGTACATATCTTAAACACAAAACTATGTGCCTATTCGGGAGAGTGGTCAGAATTCAGGAAGAAAACAGGAACTTAGGCAGATAGTAGGTGTTGCCCATCCATGAGGCAAGCCGCAGTCCATTCATCAATTGGGCAGGATGAATGCTGCGAAGCTTTCTACTAGACAGAACACATCAACTGATGCATTCTCTTTTCTAATGTCGACAACCACGGACACAGTGGGATACACAGACATAGAAAGACTCGCCTTGTCAAACGACTTACTAGAAACAGTTCACTACAATCCAATCAAACCACCTTTCTTTCGTATTCTCAGAACATGAGACAAAACCACAAACCCACACCCACACCCGCAAAGGCACCTCCTTCCCCCAAGTAGGTCTGTCATATCCGGAGTGTCCTCTGACTGGTGGGCCATACTATGTTCTCCCAAAATGGCCTGTCCTGTCTCAGATCTGCTCTACTTTGCCAACTCTGTGAAGTAGTCAGGAGCCAGCGGTGATCCACTACCTGCTTTATCAGGATAGGGCCCTCTTCAGAGGTTTCCTGGCATTTGGCCATCCTCAAATCAGTAGGTACCAAGAAATATTGACTCTGTCCTTCGTAAATCCAAACAAGTTAGACCACTGGGACTTGGACGGGTTATGGCTCTGGGTGCCTGGCTTCCTGGATCCCAAGTTCAGAGACTTCCATCACCAAGGAAGTGAGGTGAAGTCACTTCCTTGAGGAACTGAATGAGGTCACTGCCTTGGAAACCACGTTGTCCTAACATTTGCCTCCAAGGTTCCCATGAGATGGAGGATGCCCCTACATCCTGTGACACTTTCACAAGTTCGAATCGTATATCAAACATAGGGACCAGGGAACAGCTCTCCACACAGGCATGGTTTGGTCTATCTTCTCTGTATTAAGAAGAATGAGGCTGATTCAGACACATTCCTTAATTCTACCAGGTTGTTTGCCATTGAGATGACTTTTGCTCTCTCAGGTCCTTCATCGCTGCCTACATCTTCTCCAGGGATCATTTCTGCATGTACCTTTGAGGTTCTCAGCAGGTGGAAGATCCCATGCATTCCTGTATTGTAAGACCAACACTGTCACTGCTCTTCTGTAAAGTTAGATTGAGGGAACAGTGTATGGTTACGGTTAATAACATTTTCATTTTCGGTTAGGAACCATTCTGCTGGATGAATAATGTTATTGGAACCTGTGATATTTATTAGAATACAGACGTGAAATATATGTACATAAACAGAAATCTAAGTAAGATTTGAAGCCCAGAAATCATTGGGCCCTTGATTGGGATACCTATCGTTGAATTACATTCTGCAAAAATGTCTCAGAGAAATCGATATACAATGGCATAAGACCTTGTAACTGGATGATTGAATGTAGAAGAGAACCTCCAGTCAAAAAGTGATAGTCGGTAGGATTAGGAAGATAGTAGGTAGGTTTTAAGAAGAAGAGTGAATATAGGATTTGGACCAAAAGTTCTTTAGCAATAGGATTTCGATTAGAGTGTGAATGTAAGTTTCAGAACATGTGAAGATTTAGTCACAATGATGAACTGTGGAAAAGCAGATACCAATAGAGACATTACAAAAACAGGCAAAGTATAAAGTGAGTGAGAGGATTAGACATTTTCAACAGGGTTGAGTTTGAATATATAATCTTTGGAAGAAACTAATTTGTAGTTACCAATAGGATTTTCATTTGAGAGCATTAGGCAACCTGGACATGGATGTTTTTAGTAATCCATGTTCACTTTTCATTTAGCTTTGATACAATCATAAGTGTGACCTTTGCTTTTTGTGTCCAGAATATTTCAGTGATAAAATGCATATGTAGATCAGGTGACATGGGTATTTCTTCCAACATTTCTGGGAGCAATATTTTGAAGACGTATAAATTAGTGTTGGGGGTACAAAGAGGTGTACCCTGTGTCTATGAATATAGAGATAATGCATGAAAATACCACATTGTGAATAAATAATATAACTGGTTCCACTTTAAATAATGGATTGAATTTATATCTGAAACTAAGTAAGAAATCTTATATTGATATACAATCATTCATTCCAACCAGTTGTACATCTAATGGTAATATTAGGGTTATGGTTTATTATGAGGGGTGTGTGAGTTTTGCTTCAAATGTGATAATGGAAATCGAAAATAATGTGTTTGGAAAGAAGTTTCAAGAAAAGACCAGTCAGAAACGGAGGAATACATGTTTTCTGAAGGAGGAAGTGATTGAAAGTGAAATAAATGCCTATAAATTTGTGAACGTGTGGATGAAATATATATCCTATAATGTGCATAAACTCAAGAAATAGAAATGTACCAGTGTTGAATAAAAATAAACTTCAAAGTACATATCATGTCCCATAGGAATCTACTTGCATTGATGTTAAACTGGGTCAGTTACTGTAGAAATATTAGGATTTTTTTTTGGGGGGGTTATACTACAATTTATTTTAGCACTAGAATGCCACAGAATGTAGAGGAAAGAGCAATGGATTTTTAGTTATAGCACTAATAATCCAACATTTAATGACTTTTTTGGGGAGTCTAGAAATTACATAAGGCTATGTAACATATATTTTATTATTTAACATTCATAAATGCTTGGGATTTTAGTAATATTTCTAGTTTTTTATTTTTTATTTTTTAAGTTGTTGATGGATCTTCATTTTCTTTATTTGTATGTGGTGCTGAGAATAGAACCCCCAGTTCCTCACACATACTAGGCAAACATGTTAACACTGAATCACAAACCCAGCCGCTCCACTTTTGTCTTAACATCGAACACGCCTCTCCCTCTTCTTTACTCACTTTCTTCCTCATTTTTCCCCTTCTCTCTCTTCCTTTTTCGTTTTTCCTCCATATCTATTTTTCTCTCATGGCATTACAAACAGTTGTATGCTATGAAATTTAAATTTGAGACTGTTTTTTATAGTCACTATTTTTTTAAAAAAAAATTAATAATTATAATCACCTGATAGATATATTACAATACATTTATTATACATATGTGTCTATATTCATGCATATGCATTACATATATTATGTATATATATATATATATATATATATATATATATATATATATATATATATATACATATATATTTAAAAGTACTTTGATTAGCCTGTTAGAAATAATATACACCAAGACTTTCTTAATTCTGAAGTCTTCCAGAATTAACATCTTACAATGAAAATCAAATAAACATATTTAAGAAAAAAGGTATCATTCTTTATTATCAATATTGATAATTTAATGTTTTTTATCACGTTACGCTGTAATATGGCATATTATATCTTATGAATTAGAGAAATTTTTTTGAACAACCTATTATTTAAGGACCATATGCACTGACATTTTAAATGGCTTTCTTATGATTTCAATTTCTATCAATTATGTATTAATTGCCAAATACTTATTTTAGTACTTTTCATATTCATAATTGATATAAAGTGAATTGTTTAATTTTTCTGGTAATTAGTTACTTATTACAGTAGGGACATTATTAATAGTTCTAAATTTTTATAAGTAAATGGTACAAAGATATTTTCATGCAAAATTAAGAATAATTGCATGCTCTAAATGTTTGATTGTTGATACATATAATACAGAGCTTTTGATGAGTCTCTTCCCAGTAAAACATAAAATGCAAAGATATCGTTGGGTATGTATGTCCAAATAAAGATAATGAAAAATACACATTATCAGCTAGAAACTATTAAATAAAAGATGAAAAGAACAATCCAACACATTGTACCAACTTATCAGATGAGGCAGTATTCTGAAAGAATAGCCTAAGACTAGACCTGGTCCATGACAAAATATTTACCAAAAATTGAAATATGAAAAATATAGGAAATGCTATGAATTTTTCATGAAGGTAGGTGGATTATCCTTTAATCTCAATTAAGTGTATTTTCAAAAGCCAGTTTTCTGGTAAAATAAATTTGTGATAGATACAACTACACAAAACAAAGTTTCTGCTTAGCAAAATGAATGCATCTCAACACTTTTTTAGCTGATTTCTTGCCACTCAATTTTAAACCTTTATTATTTATTTATTTTTATTGATTGTTCAAAACATTACAAAACTCATGATATATTATCTTTCATACATTTGACTCAATTGGGTTATGAACTCCCATTTTTCCCCAAATACGAATTGTAGAAGCACATTGGTTACACATTCACATTTGTACATAATGGCATAATAGTGATGTTGTATTCTGCTACCATTTCTATCCCCTACTATCCCCCCTCCCCTCCCCTCCCATCTTTCCTCTCTACCTCATCTGCTGTTGTTCAATTCTCTCCATTGTTTTCCCCCCATTTCCCCTCACAAGCTCTTATATGTAATTTTGTGTAACATTGAGGGTCTCCTACCATTTCCATATGCTTTCCCTTCTCTCCCCCTTTCTATCCCCCCACTCGTCTTTGTTTAATGTTAATCTTTTTCTCATGCTCTTCCTCCCTGTTCTGTTCTTAGGTGCTCTCTTTATATCAAAGAAGACATTTGGCATTTTTTTAAGGATTGGTTAGCTTAGCTTAGCATAATCTGCTCTAATGCCATCCATTTCCTTGCAAAGTCTATGATTTTGCCATTTTTTAGTGCTGAGTAATACTCCATTGTGTATAGATGCCACAGTTTTTTAACCATTCATCTATTGAAGGACATCTAGGTTGGTTCCACAGTCTAGCTATTGTGAATTGTGGCGCTATGATCATTGATGTGGCAGTATCCCTATAGTACGCTCTGTTAAGACCCTCTAGTCCGAGAAGGGTGATAGCTGGGTCAAATGGTGCATTCATTCCCAGCTTTCCAAGAAATCTCCATACTGCTTTACAAATTGGCCTTATCAATTTTCAGTACCACCAGTAGTGTACAAGTGTACCCTTTTCTCCACATCCTCGCCAACACTTATTGTTGTTTGACTTCATAATGGCTGCTAATCTTACTGGAGTAAGATGGTATCTTAGGGTGGTTTTGATTTGCATTTCTCTGACTGATACAGATGGTCAGCATTTTTTTATGTACTTGTTGATTGATTGTATGTCCTCCTCTCTGAAGTGTCTGTTCCGGTCCTTGGCCCATTTGTTGATTGGGTTATTTGTTATCTTATTGTTTAATTTTTTGAGTTCTTTGTATATTCTGGATATTAGAGCTCTATCTGAAGTGTGAGGGGTAAAAAATTGTTCCCAGGATGTAGACTCTCTATTTACCTCTCTTATTGTTTCTCTTGCAGAGAAAAAACTTTTTAGTTTAAGTAAGTCCCATTTGTTTATTGTTGTTATTAACTCTTGGGCTATGGGTGTCCTATTAATGAATTTGGAGCCCGACCCCACAGTATGTAGATCATAGCCATCTTTTTCTTCTATCACATGCAGTGTCTCTGATTTCATCACTAGCTCCTTGATCCATTTTGAGTTAACTTTTGTGCATGGCGAGAGAAAGGGATTCAGTTTCATTTTGGTGCATATGGATTTCCAATTTTCCCAGCACCATTTGTTGAAGATGCTATCCATCTCCCAATATGCTTTTAGCCTCTTTATCATATATAAGAATGTTGTAATTTTGTGGATTGATTTCTGTGTCCTCTATTCTCTACCACTGATCCACCTGCCTGTTTTGGTACCAGTACCACGCTGCTTTTATAACTATTGCTTTGTAGTACAGTTTGAACTCTGGTATCGCTATACCTCCAGATTCAAATTCCTGCTTAGAATTGCTTTTGCTATTCTGGGTCTTTTGTTTTTCCATATGAATTTCATGATTGCTTTATCATTTCTACAAGAAATGCCGTTGGGATTTTGATTGGCATCCATTTTAACCTGTAGAGAACTTTGGGTAATATCACCATTTTGATGATGTTAGTTCTGCCTATCCATGAACAGGGTACATTTTTCCATCTTCTAAGATCTTCTTCTATCTCTCTCTTTAGGATTCTGTAGTTTTCATTATATAAATCTTTCACCTCTTTTGTTAGGTTGATTTCCAAGTATCTTATTTTCTTTGAGGATATTGTGAATGGAGTGGTTTTCCTCCTTTCCATATCAGAAGTTTTGCTCCTGATATACATAAATGCCTTTGATTTATGCGTGTTGATTTTATATCCTGCCACTTTGCTTAATTCATTTATTATCTCTAGCAGTTTCTTTGTAGACCCTTTTGGGTCTGTTATATATATTATCATGTCATCCACAAATAGTGATAATTTAAGTTCTTGTTTTCCTATTTTTATGCCTTTAATTTCTATTGTCTAATTGCTCTGGCCAGAATTTCAAGAACTAAATTGAATAGAAGTGGTGATAGAGGGCATCCCTGTCTTGTTCCAGATTTTAGAGGCAATCCCTTCAGTTTTTCTCCATTTAGGATGATGCTAGCCTGAGGTTTAGCATATATAGCTTTTACAATGTTGAGGTAAGTTCCTGTTATCCCTAGTTTTTCTAGTGTTTTGAACATAAAGGGATGCTGTACTTTGTCAAATGTTTTTTTCTGCATCTATCGAGATGATCATATGGTTCTTGTCTTTAAGTCTATTGATGTGGTGAATAGTATTTATTGATTTCCGTATATTGAACCAGCCTTGCATCCCAGGGGTGAATCCTACTTGATCATGGTGCACAATTTTTTTTGATATGCTTTTGTATTCGATTCATCAGGATTTTATTGAGAATTTTTGTATCCAAGTTCATTAGAGATATTGGTCTGTAGTTTTGTTTCTTTGAAGTGTCTTAGTCTGATTTCAAGATCAGGGTGATTTTGGCCTCATAGAATGAATTTGAAAGAGCTCCTTCTTTTTCTATTTCTTGAAAGAGCTTGAAAAGAATCAGTATTAATTCTTCTTTGAAGGTTTTGTAGAACTCCGCTGTTTACCCATCCGGTCCAGGGCTTTTTTTCGTTGGTTATCTTTTGATGGCTTCTTCTATTTCTTCCTTTGTCATTGGTCTGTTTAAATTGTGTGTGTCTTCCTGACTCAATCTGGGCAGATCGTATGACTTAAGAAATTTATTGATATCTTCACTATCTTCTATTTTATTGGAATATAGGGTTTCAAAATACTTTCTAATTATCTTCTATATTTCTGTAGTGTCTGTTGTGGTATTGCATTTTTCACCCCCTATGTTAATAATTTGAGTTCTCCCTCTTCTTCTCTTCGTTATCATGGCTAAGGGCCTGTCAATCTTATTTATTTTTTCAAAGAAACAACTTTTAGTTTATCAATTTTTTCAATGATTTTTTGTTTCAATTTCGTTGATTTCTGCTCTTATTTTAATGTCGTCTACTACATTTGCTGTTGTTTTGCTCTTCCTTTTCTAGGTTTTTGAGGTGTAGTGTGAGTTCATTTATTTGTTGTTGGTTTTTTCTTTTTTTGAGGAAAGAACTCCAAGAAATGAATTTTCCTCTTAAAACTGCTTTCATTGTGTCCCATAGATTACAGTAGGTTGTGTCTGTATGGTCATTTGTCTCTAAGAATTTTTTTGTCTCCTCCTTAATGTCTTCTGTAACCCATTGATCATTCAGTAGAATATTGTTCATTTTCCATGTGATGTAGGATTTTTCCTTCCTTCTTTTATCATTGATTTCCAGTTTCATTTCATTATGATCTGATATGGTGCATGGTATTATCTCCACGCCTTTATATTTACTAAGAGTTGCCCTATGACCTAATATATGGTCTATCTTTGAGTAGGATCCATCTGCTGCTGATAAGAAGGTGTATCCACTTGATGATGGTTGATATATTCTATATATGTCGGTTAAGTCTAGGTTATTGATTGTGCTGTTGAGTTCTACAGTTTCTTTATTCAGTTTTTGTCTAGAGGATGTGTCTAATGGTGAGAGCGGTCTGTTGACGTCACCTATAATTATTATGTTGTAGTCTATTTGACTCTTGAACTTGAGAAGAGTTTGTTTTATGAGTGTGGCAGCTCATTTGTTTGCTGCATACAAATTGGTAATTGTTATGTTATGTTGGTGGATGGTTCCTTTTAACGTTATATAGTGTCCTTCTTTATCCCTTTTGATTAACGTAGGTTTGAAGTTGATTGTATTTGATATGAGTTTGGCCACTCCTGCTTGCTTCCGTGTGCCCTGTGAGTGGTATGATTTTTCCCAACCTTTTACTTTCAGCCTGTGTATGTCTTTACCTATCATATGAGTCTCCTGAAAGCAGCATATTGTTGGATTTGTTTTTTTGATCCAGGTTACTACCCTATGTCTCTTGAATGGTGAGTTTAGGCCATTAACATTTAAGGTTACAATTGAAATATGATTTGTACATCCATTCATGTTAATTTATTTATTTATTTTAGTTTGGCTAGTTTTTACTTTTTGGTTATTTTCCTCCCCTTTACTGAGATACCTCCCACTGTTAGTTTGGGGCACTATTTTTCAATTCTTCTTCTTGTAGTATTTTGCCCAAAATCCTTTGCAGTGCTGGTGTTATGGGTGTGAATTCTTTTAGTTTTTATTCATTGTAAAAGACTTTAATTTTATTGTCAAATCTGAAGCTTAATTTTGCTGGATACAGTATTCTTTGTTGGAATTCATTATTTTTCAGTGTTTGAGATACATTGTTCCAGGATCTTCTCACTTTCAAAGTTTGTGATGAAAAATCAGTCGTTAATCTAATTGGTTTACCCCTGAATGTAATCCGCCTCCTTTCTCTCGTAGCTTTTAATATTCTCTCCTTGTTCTGTATTTTGGCTATCTTCATAATTATATGTCTTGGAGTTGGTCTATTATGGTTTTGAATGTTTGGGGTCCTGTAGTCTTCAAGGATTTGGCAATCCATTCCATCTTTCATCTCTGGGAAGTTTTCTAGAATTATTTCATTTAATATGTTGTCCATTCTTTCGGTTTGAATCTCTATGGCTTCTTCTATTCCGATGACTGTGAAATTTGTTTTTTTTATGACATCCCATATCTTTTGAATAGACTGCTCTTGGGACTTAAGCATCTTTTCTGTGTTGACTATATTCTTTTCAAGTTGATAAACGTTGTCGTCATTATCTGATGTTCTGACTTCTATTTGATCTAGTCTATTTGTAATATTCTCGTTTGAGTTTTAATTAATAGTTTCCTGCATTTCTAGGATTACTGTTTGATTTTTTTTAAGATCTCTATCTCCTGGTAAAGCTTGTTCTTTGCCATTTGAATTTGTTTAATTCATTTTCAAAATATACTTTTATTGCTAGGACATGCTGATTCATGTATTCTCTAATATCCCTTTCCATCTGAGTTAGGTAAGCCTTGAGTTTTTTTCCCTATCCCTGTTTCTGATGATTCTAGGTCCTCCTGTAGAATTAAGTTGTCCTGCATTGTTTGTACACATTTTTTTCCTTTGTTTTTTCATGATGTTCACGTTGTTTTCCATCTCTATTTGATTGCTGTTTTTCTGCTCTCTTCTATAGATTTGTTTTGGTTTAATATATCTGTTGTCTCTCCTTTGTGTTGGTAGACTATGCCTGCTAAAGTGAATTCTGCTTGGAAGGAATTGCGATGGCCGAGCTCCAGTGATGTCACCTGTCTGCTATGGCGGGCCCCAGGCTCCTTGCCAGGGTGTTCAAATGGGAGTGGGCTGGGACTGATCTGTCTCTGTTTGTTTTCAACTCCCGGTCGCCGGCGGGCGGGCGGTCTCCAGCTGTCCAGTCACACAGTCAGCGGGTGGGCTGTCACTGGTGGGCGGGAGATCTCTAGCCACCCAGTTGCACGTGCAGCCAGCGGGCGATTGGTCGCTGGTAGGCAGGCGGGCACCAGCCACCCAGTCGCACCAGCAGCGGGCTGTTTGTGACCAGTGGGCGGGCGTTCTCCAGCCGCCCAGTCACGCGGACCTGGCCTCTAGTCCCCTGTTATCTCCTGCTAGTCCTGGTTTCTCGTGCTAGACCAGATTTCCCCTGAGTGATGCCTCTCGGCAGCTCATACTGTCCTCTGGGCC
Source organism: Callospermophilus lateralis (assembly GCF_048772815.1). Taxonomy (NCBI): domain Eukaryota; kingdom Metazoa; phylum Chordata; class Mammalia; order Rodentia; family Sciuridae; genus Callospermophilus; species Callospermophilus lateralis. The sequence continues at coordinate 152,865 of NW_027514418.1, read as the reverse complement.
TGCCGTTTCTTGGGTGTGGATGGTGTCTATGGGGAACCCCGGCACTCTATTGTTTTGATTTTTTCCTCTTGCCCCTCTCCCAGCTCTGGCTAGACAGGTTTCGTTTTCGCCGCTGATGGGAGGGGAAGTTGAAGGTCAGGTGCCTGTAGTTTTCCCGACGTCTTTATGCAGGCTCTCTCTGATAATCTCTCCAATGGAAAGCCTAAGAGAGATTTTATGTGAATTCCCTGCTGTATGGGAGATGAGCTGAGTAACACAAACCTGTTTTATTGTTGCAATCTGTTGGAGAGTGGCGGTGGTTACTTCTGCTCTCCAAGATGGTGACCGTTGGTTTCCTTGGTGGAGTTTTTATTGGGGGGGATAGAACTGTAGCACTTCCTTCCCCGTTTGAAATCCCAAACTCAGCCCGGGGCTCAGTTGGAGGTCAGCCAGCAGGATTCCACAGAATCTGCAGCAACGTTTCTCCCTGCCGGCTGGTCGCTTCTAGGTGGTGCCCTGCTGTCTCTAGCCACGGGGCAGGCCACACAGATTTGTCAGCCCGGATCTCCGGTCGCACATTTGGCTCGTGTTTGAGACTCAATTACCGGACCTCATTGGTGGAAATCATTCTTCTAGGTTTCGGTGCACACCCATTTTTCTGTAAGATCCTAACAAGATAATTTTTTGTCGTTCTAACTCGTTATTCACCTGTGAAGTGGCGCAGTTCACAGGGTGTGAGTGGCAGATTCAGAGACATCCCTTCATCCTGACCAGGTTGTTTGCCATGGAAGATGACTTTTGCTCTCTCAGGTCCTTCATAGCTGCCTACATCTTCTCCATGGCTTATTTCTCCATGGATCTTTGAGGTTCTCAGCAGGTGAAAGATCCCCTACATTCCTGTATTATAAGACCAACTCTGTCCGTGCTCTTCTTTAAAGTTAGATTGAGGGAACACTGTAGGGTTAGGGTTAATAACATGTTTGATTTGGGTTAGGAATCATTCTGTTTATGAATAATTCTATTGAGAAGCTGCGATATGTATAAGAATATATAGTTGAAATATATGTAGGAAAACAGAAATCTAAGTAAGATTTGAATCCCAGAATGGCATTGGGCCCTTAATTGGGATATTTAGCGTTGAATTACGTTCTGCACAGATGTCTCAGGTAAATTGATATACAATGTCATAGGACCCTGTACCTTGGAAGATTGAATGTAGATGAGAACATCCATTTAAAAAGGTATAGTTGTTATTGAATGGTTAATTAAATAGGTACTTGTCACTTCCTGTTTTTCTCTATGCTTAACAAAACACTGTTGAAATCTTGAGAACTGTTTGCTAATCTTGTTCCCAGAATGTGCTGTCCCCAGTTTTCAAACTGCAGAATTTACTCTCTCACCTGGTTGCATGCAAACTGCCCACTCCCACTGACCCATCAATAAACTTCCCTCCTTGCCCTCGGCAAAGAAAGTATATAAGCTCTGCTCAAGCTCTTCTCAGGGCTCTCTGCTGTATTCAAGTGAGCTCTGAGCCCCAGCATGCTGGAACTCCAATAAACCCTTTGCTGTTTCATGAGTCAGTTTCTTGGTGGTCTCTTCCTCCAATGCACGCCCGACCTTTACACATGAAGTTTCCACTGATATCTGGCAGCGGCAGATGAGAGACCCCAACGGGCTACTCTTGGGGTAAGTAAGTCTCCTATTCCTGGTTTCAGGTTTCAGGTTAGGACTTGGAAAAATGGCTATTGATGAAGAGTGTGAGCTCTCTCCGACAGTGGCTGACAGACGTGTCACAGAGCCACAGGCCACGTTCCTGGAGGACGCCCCAGAGGACTTGGGAAATTTAGTTATAATAGATTCCTCGACTCAGTGATATTTTGTTTTGGATTCGGTATTGCCAGCCCATTGGTTATTGCCGGCTACTCAGTCCTGATCTCAGTGTTGGACGTCCATTGCCTGTCTTTATTGTCTTGTCTTGTCTGTTTCATGTGTCGTTGCTTTCACTGTTTGTGGATCTTTCATTATGGGACAGAGCACTTCAATGCTAGATCTCAGTTTAAAGGGCGACTCTTATGCGTGGTCTCATAAAATCCCAACACAATTAATGGCAATACTTCTCTGAGCTCAGTTCCAGAACTCAGTCTCTAAGGGGAATCACACCAGAGTTCAAGCCCAGGTGGACCCAGTCATCTCTTCCAAATGCCACACAAATGACCACAATTAAAAGCAAAACACTCCCCAATGGCCCTCATCTTCTTCCATATAGACACTCATCATAACCTCTGGCTGGACGTTTCCATGAGGGGCATAGCCCAAGACAGTGTCCAAAACATGCTCCCTTGCCGCTAATTTGCCTAAAGTCAGGGTGGCCTGGAAACCCTTCCAGTGAACCAGGATTGATCAAATACTCCTGCCATTAATACTGATCTTCTTCTGCAATTTGAGGCCTACTGACTGTCAGGTGTAGATTCTTTATGTGAATTTCAGTCATAAGAAAACCCAACCACATCTGCAGTGCTTTGAAAAACTCATTTGACCCAAAGGATCCCAATTCTCACTTGATGGACGTCAAGAACCTAACAGAGGACGGAGAGAAACTTCACCCACAATGACTGCTCTTTTGGCCATTTTGGTTTTGGATGCACACATGGGATCTTTCTTTAGATCTATCAGTTGCAGAGAATCTAAGACACAGCCTCACACAGGGCATAGAGTTGGATTCAGACACATCCATTTCCAAAGCAAGTAAGCAAAGAGCCACAGGTTATGCCCATTCATTTAGATCTGAAAACTGTTTTCTTCAGGCTTCACAAAGGGGTGGTCCGAAACAAAGAACTTCTTGACATTCAAGGCAACAGAACATTATGTAAGCAAAAGGCTCAAAGAAGGGTTTCTCCACTGAGAGTTTACTGGTCACACTGATATCTGCGTTTTCTGAGATGCTCGCCATTCCCTTCATCTATCCAGTACATGGCCATGTCACAGAGCTTGGAGGTAATACATATCTTGGACACAAAACCATGAGCCTATTCTGGAGATTGGCGAGAATTCAGAAAGAAAATTGAAAATTACTAAGATCGTTGGTGTTGCCCATCCTTAAGGAAAGCTGCAATCCATTCATTAATTGGGCAGGATGAATGCTGGGAAGCTTTCTACAAGACAGGACAAATCCATTGATGCATTCTCTTTTCTAATTTCTACAACCACAGACATAGTGGGATACACAGACATAGAAACACTCGCCTTGTCAAACGTCTTACTAGAAACAGTTCAACCCCAAAAAACAAACCACCTTTCCTACCTATTCTCAGAACATGAGACAAAATCATAAACCCAAAACCACACCCATATTGGCACCTCCTTCCCCCAAGTAGGTCTGTGACTCTAGGGAGTGTCCTCTGACTGGTGGGCCATACAATTTTCCCCTGAAAAGTCCTGTCCTGTCTCAGGTCTGTTCTCCTTGACCAACTCTGTTAAGTTGTCAGAAGCTAGTGTTTAGCCACTACCTGCTTTCTCAGGAAAGGCCCTTCTTCAGAGCTCTCCTTGCTTTTGCCATCCTAACATCAGTAGGTACAAAGAAAGACTGACTCTGTCCTTGGTAAATCCAAACAAGTGAGCCCATTGGGACTGGGACTGGGACTGGCTCTATGTGCCTGGTTTCCAGTATCCCAAGTTCAGAGAGATCCATCACCAAGAAAGTGAGGTGAGGTCACTCACTTCAGGAACTGAATAAATTCACTGCCTTGTAAATTATTTTGTCCTAATAGTTGCTTCCAAGTGTCCCATTAGATGGAGGCTTCCCCTACTTCCTTTGAAACTTTCACAAGTTAGAATGGTATGTCAACCTTAGGAACCCGGGAATAGCTATCCACACAGGCCTGGTTTGGTCAATCTCCTCTACATTAAGAAGAGAGAGGCTGATTCAGACACATCCCTTCATCCTGACCAGGGTGATTGCCATGGAAGATGACTTTTGCTCTCGCAGATCCTTCATAGCTGACTATATCTTCTCCAGGATTCATTTCTGCATGGACTTTGGAGGTTCTCAGCAGGTGGAAGATCCCCTACATTCCTGTATTGTAAGACCAACTCTGTCCCTGCTTTTCTTTAAATATAGGTTGATAGAACAGTGTATTCTTAGGGCTAATAAAATGTTTGATTTGAGTTAGGAATAATCCTGCGGGATGAATAATGGTATTGGGAACCTGAGATATTTATAAAAATATAGAGGTTAAATATATGAATTAAAACCGAAATCTAGGTAATTTTGAAGCTCAGAAGGGCATTGGGCCCTTGATTGGGATACTTAACTTTGATTTACATTGTGTACAGATGTCTCAGATAAATAGATATACAATGGCATCGGACCTTGTAGCTTGGATGATTGAATGTTGAAGAGAACATCCAGTCAAAAACGGATAGTAGGTAGAATTAGGTACAGAGTTGGTTTAGGAAGAAGAGTGAGTATAGGATTTGGAACAAAAGTTCTGGAGCATTAGGGTTGTGGTTAGAGAGTGAAAGTGAACATAAGTTCATGTGAAGGGTCAGTCACAATGGTGAACTGGTGAAAATATGCAGGAAACCACATATCTTTAGAGACATTATGAAATCAGGCAAAGTATAAAGTGAGTGATATGATTATGCATTTTCAACAGGGTTGAGTTTGAATATATAATCTTAGGAAGAAACAAATTTCCCCTTCCTCTCCTGTTTTCTCTTTTCTTTCCACTATACAAAGTCTAATCTGGGACAGAAAAGATCCGTCCTTTATAGGGCATATCAGGACATATACAGGATTGCCTGGAGCCCTTAGTTTGGGTAATGATTTAGCAGATAAAACTACGCATGACATACATATTTTCTCTACAGTAGAAGAAGCTACAAATTTTCATAAAAAATTCCATGTCAATGCTAATACTATACATAAGCGCTTTAAAATAACTAAGGAACAAGCTAGACAAATAATAAAACAATGTCAAAATTGTGTGACCATTTTACCACAAGTTAATCTTGGAGTCAATCCTAGAGGATTGATACCTAACCATATTTGGCAGATGGACGTCACAAACTTGCCAGAATTTGGAAAATTAAAATATTTGCATGTTACAGTTGATACTTCTTCTGAATTTTTGATGGACTCCCTTCATGCCGGAGAAAAAAAACTAAAGATGTTATAGCTCATTGCTTACAAAATTTTGCCACTGTGGGCATTCCAAAACAGTTAAAAACAGATGTTGCCCCTGGTTATACTTTTACCTCTTTTAAAGAATTTTGCTCATCATTTTGCATTACTCATATAACAGGAATCCCATACAATCCCCAGGGACAAGGCATAGTTAAATGAGCTCATCAAACTATTAAAACGTACTAATTAAACAAACAAAAAAAAAGGAATTGGGAAGGGGTATATATTCCCCAAAGATAAACTTAAAATAACCCTTTTTATTCTAAACTTTGGAAATTTGGATTCATCAGGGCTTATTCCTGTGGAAAGGCATATGTGTCCAAAAAATGTACATAAGCCCAAGGTACTTTGGAAGGATATTCTAACAGGACAATGGGAATGTCCTGACCCAGTAATTGTCTGGAGTTGGAGGTCTGTTTGTGTGTTTCCACAGGGAGAACAGCAGCCGATTTGGATTCCAGAGAGACTAACTAAAGCGATTTCTACAGATTAAAAAAATATGATTTGGCTCAAATCCATAACAGCTGATATCCAGAACTCCAGTTTGGCTATTCTTACATCTGTGACAAATCCAGGATGCTTTTTTCAATATCTATTTTATTATTACCCTTTCCCATGTCATGAAGTTCTATTTTGTTTTTTGAGCTCATACAAACCTAGGTTAATGTTTTGCTGATCAGTTCTATTTTTGGACTATAGAGTTTTTAGACATTGCAATGGAGATTTCACCTGTAAAATGTTATAAGGCCTTTACTCTTATGTTATGTGTTGTATGTATTATATTACGTGTGCACACTTGTGTTTTTTGTTATATGTTTGAATGTACGTATGTCCATATATCATATATGATGAGCGCTCATGAAAAAATGGATCCAAATATATTTTTATACACTTGATGTAAATGTTTTAATTTAAATTGGGTAAACACCTGTTGAGGATTGTTTTAAAATGTGTACAAAAAAGGAGGTTAACAGATCTGTTTGTTTACTTTCACCTTTTCTTTTCATTATATTTAATAATTCTCTTCAAGACAATGTAAATTGTTAAGAAAATTGTTTTCTTTTAGTACCTTCTGGAATGTTACATAATTTTCCTTTGGCCATTATTGCCAAAATTCCTATCTTCATCCCAGTGCCTGTAAAGACAAAGATAAAACCAATCTACAGCTTCTGCAATAGCCATCACTGAACTGCTTGCAGAACTTGCCTCGACTATGTATCACCTGTATGCATTGTGAACTCACCTGCATGCATTGTGAACAATATGTTGGTGAATTGACTTGTGGTAGTGTTGGGGTATTTTTGCTGATGATGTCATCGGTGGTACAATTTTTCCAAAAGGAGCCGTCAATTGGCTTGGTGTATCTTCCTCCCTTCTGCTGTCATGGTCGTTCAGCTAAAATTTGGGGGCCAACAGAGGTGAGACAAAGAACCTCACCCCCCGCTGGTACAAAGACCTCTCCACAGGTGTGACTGTATACTGGACCTGTAGCTAGTGACGGGTAAGATCCAATTGCAATGGTACCAATCTAAGACTGGAGGCTGATACCTTGAGGTCAGCTCATTCGATAATGGGTAAGCACCATATGTACTATTGGACAACCTAAGGCAGGCATGGTCCCTAAGCCACATGCTTGTTGTTTAAACAGAGAGGGGGAGGTGTTGAGAGGCACAGCCCAAGGGGCCAAACAAACTTTCAGACTGCCGGCTGATGATTGGCTAACAGCGGCCCCAGCAACATCAAGCTAATTGGCTCCTCTGCGGTGATGCTCATTGGAGATGCTCATTGAGCAGTTTCCCCACCCTTTCAGACTGCAAGCTGATGATTGGCTCACAGCAGCCCCAGCAATATCTAGCTGATTGGCTCCTCTGTGGTAATGCCATTGGGCTGTTTCCCCACCCTTTCAGACAACGGAGCTGCTCATTGTGGGACTTTTTGGGCTCTGCCCACACGACCCAGCCAATCGACCTCAAGAGAAGGAGTGTGGAGGTTGAGAGCTTGTGGGAAGCCAGTAGTGGCAGTTGGGCTCTGAGGGTTTTTCCCGAGGAGCTAATTTTTAGTCATGTGTGGTTCTAAAAGTAATTTTAGTTTCTTTTGACAAGTGGCTCCTGAATTGTGCCCAGCCAGATTGCAGCAATCCTAAAGTGATGGAGAAAAAGAACCCAAACAGAATAGAAATACAAGCAGTTTAGAGAGGCATGGTGTATAGTTGTATTTACCTCTTGCATGATAAAGGGTAGGTGTTATAAATCTAGTCAATTTTAAATTGAAATAGTTCTCCATGTGTTTTATAGTTAACAAATATGTGAATTCCTATCTCCCTTTATCTGTAGGCTATTCAGCACATGTATTTTTGAATGTACATATAGAATCCTACCTGGTATCACATGTACATTTTTGTTAGATGGCTGACTTGGCAGATACAAATTTTTAGAAGAGGTCACTCCTCCTAAACGTTGTTGGAATTGAAAATTAAAACTATGGGTGAGCTTCCTAGTTGAACAATATAATACATAAATCCATGTTCAGTAAAATGAATAGTTTTGGATCTGTGGATGTTATATATTTGATGATGAATTTCGATTGGCATATATATTGCTACCTTTTAATGCCTCTCTCTCTCTCTCTCTCTCTCTCTCTCTCCCTATATATATATATATATATATATATATATATATATACACACACACACACACACTCTCCAGATTTTTCAGAATGTAAAATATATGTGTCTTATTATACAATCCCTAAATGCATTCATGTTCATGAATGTGGATTTATAACCAAATGTTCACAAAGTTATTTTCAGAAATATTCATCCACCTTAAATACATATTGTATCCTAGTACTGAAATCAAAATTCAGTGAATGGTGCATAGAAGTCCTAATTTTTCTACAGTAACTGACCCACTTTAACATCAATGCAAGTAGATTCCTATGGGACATGATGTGTATTTTGACCTTCATTTTTATTCAACACTGTTACATGACTATTTCTTCAGTTTATGCACATCATAGGATATATATTTCATTCACAATTTTGCAAATTGATAGGCTTTTGTTTCACTTTTAATCACTTCTTGCTTCAGTACACAAGTATTCCTCTATGTTTTTTGACTGGTCTTTTCATGATACTTCATTTTATTTTAGATTTCAATAATCACTTTTAAAGCAAAACTCACACACTCTTCATGATAAACCATAAACCTAATATTACCATTAGATGTATAAATGGTTGTAATGAATGTATGTATCTCAATATAAGATTTCCTGTAAATTTGTAAATATCAATTCAATCCAATATTTAAAGTTGGAACCAGTAATATTATTTATTCACAGTATGGTCTATTCATTCATTTTATCTATATTCCTAGACACAGGGAACACCTATTTGTACACCCTATACTAATTTATACACCTTCAAAATATTGCCCACAGAAATGGTGGAAGAAATACTGATGTCACCTGATCTACAGATGCACTTTATCACAGTAATATTCTGGAAACAAAATGCAAAGTTCACACTTATGACTGTGCCAAAGCCTAAATGGAAAGTGTGCATGGATTACTAACAATATCCATGTCCAGATTGCCTAATTCTCTCAAATGTCAATCCTATTTGTGACTAAATATTTGATTCTTTCTAAGATTTTATACTCAACCTCTACCCTGTTGAAAATGTCTAATCCTATCACTCAATTTATACTTTGCCTGATTTCTTAATATCTCCATTGATATCTGCTTCCCCATATATTTTCCCCAGTTCATCATTGTGTCTGACTCTTCACATGTGGTGACATTTACATTCACTCTCTACCGCAAACCCTATTGCTAAAGAACTTTTTGTCCAAATCCTATACTCACTTTTCTTCCTAAACCTACTGACTGTCTTCCTAATCCTACCAAGTATGCCTATATGAGTGGATGTTTTATTCTACATTCAATCATCCAATTTTCAAGGTCCTATGCCATTGTATATCGATTTATCTGAGACATCTGTTTAGAAGATATTTAAAAGCTAAGTATCCCAATCAAGGGCCCAATGCTCTTCTGGGCTTCAAATCTTACCTAGATTTCTGTTTTTATACTTATATTTCACCTATATATTCTTGTAAATATCACAGGTTCCCAATACCATTATTCATCCAGCAGAATGATTCCTATCCCAAATAAAACCTGTTATTACCCTAACCATACACTGTTCCCTCAATGTAACTTTACAGAATAGCAGGGAAAAAGTTGGTCTTACACTACAGGAATGTAGGGGATCTTCAACCTGCTGAGATCCTCAAAGGACCATGCAGAAATGATACCCTGGAGAAGTTGTAGGCAGCTATGAAGGACCTGAGGAAGGAAAACTCAACTTCCATGGTAAACAACCTGGTCAGAATGAAGGGATGTGTCTTTATCAGCCTCTTTCATCTTAATGTAGAGAAGATTGACCAAACCAGGCCTGTGTGGAGAGCTGTTCTCGGGTGCCTATGGTTGATATACCATTCCAACGTGTGAAAATGTCACAGGAAGTAGGGGCACCCTCCATCTCATGGGACCCTTGGAAGCAACTCTTAGGACAAAGTGGTTGCCAAGGCAGTGACTTCATTCACTTCCTGATTGAGGTTACCTCACATAACGTCCTGGGTAATGGAACTCTCTAAACGTGGGATTCAGAAAGCCAGGCAAGCACAACCAGTCCCAGTCCCAGTCCCAGTGGTCTCACTTTTTTTGGATTTACCAAGGACAGAGTCTGTCTTTCTTGGTACCTACTGATGTGAGGATGGCCAAAAGACAGGAAAGCTAAGAAGAGGGGCCTTTCCTGATAAAGCAGGTAGTAGCTCACCACTGGCTTCTGACAACTTCACACAACATTCCTCCCTCAATGCAGCACAAAGGTCCCTTTCACTCATGAAGAGGAGGTCCAACCCTCAACTGTTCTGTAAAAGGACTTCAGAGAGAGAGGTTAAAGATTCCTGCAAAGCTGTTATGGAGGTTTCTAATATATTTAAGTTTTGGTCTATTTCTGCTTCTAACTGGGTCATTTGTTGTGTCCCATGGACCAGGGCAGTGGTTCCTGTGCCCACCCTTGTGGCAACTCCTATTCTTTATAGGATGGCTAAAGTGAGGGACATATGTTCCCAGTGAAACCGGGTTGTATGTCCCACCTATTCGATCTTCAAATGAACCTGCGTCATGATAGAGCATTCTGGGTAACATATGCACCATTACACAATTAATCACATCCGTTTTTCATTTCATGAAAACATCAACAATGTTTTAGTATATAGAATTATACTGTTGTAGGGACGGACAAGGCAAGGCACCTAAGATAGCACCAAAGACAGTGAAACAGTCCTATTTGGTTGCACCCAGATTCAGAGGGCATTGCTTCGGTTGTAATCAATTAATCTTCTGAATTCCAAGTTTAGGTAGTTTCAGAATTTTGTACCCAACATGTAAGAGAAGTGGCTCAGAAGATCACACTCTGCAGAAGTTCACAAACAGCTGTTTTTGTTTCTGTTTTTTTTTTTCTCTGTTCTGGGCAAGTTAACTTTTCAAGGACAACTGGGTGGGGGAGAGCTTTTACTTCCCTTTCTTTTTTTCCCCCTGCCAGCTGTTACCATGGAGCCCAGATGGTAACTTCTTTATCTTAGAAATGTTGCCATCTCTGTGAAGCCCCAGTTCAAGGCCAGAGGAATTGTTCACATATTTTGTGAAAAACTAGTAAGGGGGTGTCTAGCTTAGGAGTGCTGATTATTTTTAGCCAGTGGCCAAGTGGAACAGGGCAACATTAAATGAGGAAGGTTATCTACACTGAAATCGTTTATAGGGACTTTTTTGCTGAAAGTCCTAAAGTCAGCCATGGTGAAGACTCCTGGAGAAGGTCAGTGAAAACTTTTCTGTGGGCCTGGTACAGAGGGGGGAGACAGAGAAGTCGGGGCTTAGAGCAGCTTCATGGATCTGAGAATGAGAAAGGAGAGATGTAAAAGAATAATGGGAAAGGGGTTTGGGATATTCCTAGCAACAAAACTTGAGCAGTAGAACAGGTAGAGCAGAGGGGAAGAAGGGAGTGAGTATCCACAAAGCCTGTGAGGGACTTTAAATTTTTAGTAACCTGTTTTCAGTGATGAAAGAGCAACTTTAAAGGCCATTTTCATTACATTTGGATAAGGGTCTGAGGGCTCTCCTCAGCTGGTTTGAGCTATGGGTTAGCTGGAAAGAGGACCTGGTGGGACCCAGTGCGGGCAGTGACAAGAGAAGAGAGGAGTGAGTCGGTGGAGGGGTACCTCAGTACCTGCTTCTCAGCCAGGGGGCAATGGTCTGAGAACCGGTGTTGGTTTGGGTTTTTGATCTAGTAATTGAAGGGAAGAAATCAGGTTGCTGAGTTTGGAGTGACAGCAGATAGTCTGGAGATGAAGGCTGAGGGTGAGGATCTATTGGAGAAGCATAGTTCAGGATGTGAGCAAAGGAGGGAAAAGGCCTCCACATAGGGGAATCTCCTTTTACCCTTTTGAGCACTTGTAGAAGTTAAAAAGGTCACACAGCATTTGAGGATCTAGAGACCCCTCTGGGGGCCATGGGTTTTGGTTATCTAATTGGTCATATGGCCAATACTGTGTACAGAATTTGATGAGGAGTTCGGGTTCCATCAGGAAGCCCCTGTATGCTCACATCCCCATGACTTACAGAAGAAATTGGCTTTTCCTCCACACAGCTGTTGCTGTTTGTGGCTTTGATTGTCTGCCGGGCAAACATAGTAATCTAGGCTAGCCAACCTGCACCTGGCTTACCTGTCCCGACATCCATAATGTTTGTTTCCATTATTTATGGTACAAAAGGTATTTAATGGAATTTTAGTGGTATCCTCTTCATCAGGGATATCCTAATAGGAAAGACCTATAGCCAGCTAACAAATGTCTGGGTGGAGAAATGGCCACCAGGTCCCAAAGTGGGCTATATGTGAGATAGATTATACTTCTTCTCCAGTAGGATTTGTGATCAGCCATCGCTGCTGAAAGGGCTGATGAGGGTTAGAACTACTGGTGGTCAAGGAGAGACTCTATAGCTTCATCCACCTGGCGAATACACAATTTGAAAGGGTTACCAGTCTCTTCCAGTTTCCAGGCAGAGTCTGGACAGGGTGCAGGCTTGAGATGAGAGGCCAGGATCCAGGAAGTGATTCTGTCTACCTTTACCACTGTAGGTGTTATAAGTAGAACCTGGTATGGTCCTTTCCAGTGGGGTTCCAGGGATGACACCTGATGTTGTCTTACATAGACAAAGTCTCCTACTTGATATTGATGTGGAGTCCCCTCATCTCCAGGTTGGTAGGCAGTGGCCAGCTGTTTTCACAGGTATCGCTGAGTTCTTTCAACAGCTGTAAGTCTGTCAAGCATGGTGGTGTGGAAGGGATCGTTAGGTCTTAGAGTTGGGGTTAGGTCCCTTACTGGAATAGGGGCCCCATAGGGAATTTCATAGTGGGTGAGGTTACACAAAGAAACAGAGAGAGAATTTCTTGCATGAAACATTGCATAAGGCAGAAGCATTGTCCAATCTTTTATGTTGGTCTCTAAGCTTAATTTCATTAAGGTCTCTTTAATGGTTCTATTCATTCATTCTACCTGTCCTGCACTCTGTGGTCTATAAGCACAATGTAATCCCCAGGGTACTGGCTAACCCCTAACGTACCTGGGTCATGAATGCAGGTCCATTATCAGACTCTGTTACCTTAGGCAGGTCGTATCTTGGAAAAAAATCTTCCAGGATCTTCTTGACCACCATTTGTGCTGTTTCTTTCTTTCTTTCTTTTTCTTTCTTTCTTTCTTTCTTTCTTTCTTTCTTTCTTTCTTTCTTTCTTTCTTTCTTTCTTTCTTTTTGGTGGGGAAGGCTTTAATCCATCCTGAAAATGTATCTACAAAGACTAGGAGATATTTAAGTCCATACCTTGCATGCTTAATTTCAGTAAAGTTCACTTCCCAGAATTGTCCTGGTCTTTTTCCTCCTAGGTGCTTTCCTCCAGGAAGCTTGGAAGGGTAAGCATAAACCAATTGATGGACCCGACAGGCTTTTGTTACCCATTCAGTCCTTTTGCTGTGATTTGGTCAGTGGAAAACTCCGTTCTTGATCCTTCAGGAATGCCTGCAGTTTCTTTGAACAAAGTTGAGTGAGTTGATGTACATTTTCTACTGACATAGTTAGAGCCATGACTATAGGAGTTTTTACTGAAGGATTTAGAAATCCCACTTGGTTGCCTTCAGGGTTAAAAGTTATTTTGGCCCAGAGCTTGGTGAGCAGATCTCTGCCCATCAATGGGGCCAGGCATTCTGTGATTACTAGAAAGGATTGATGGATTTTCCTTTTCCCAGGTCTATGGTCCTCTTAGTTGTCCAAGCCCGATACTTACTGCCATTTGCCCCTTGAACTAGAGACCTTTTATTTGATAGATGGCCCAATGGGGCCTTGAGGGCTGAGTATATTGCCCCTGTATCCACTTCAAAGTTTACTGGGGTCCCCTACACTTCAAAAGTTACCCTGAGCTCTGGGAGGGGATGTTAGCCCCGACTTTTGGAGTCATCCTCAAGAGTCAGAATGGCTGGCAGGAGTGGCTGTCTCTTTCTAGGGAACTCTTTGGCCTAGTGTCCTTTTTTTTACAGTAGGCACAGTGATCTGAGGCAAGGAGTGGCCTCTGGCGTGGGCCCAGGTATCCCTTCCTGTCTCCCTGTTTCTTAATTTCTGGCCTATTTGTTGTTGTGACCAGGACCTTAGTCAGCGCCTTAGTCTGTCTTTTGTTTCTTTTATCCTCCCTTTGTTCCCTTCTCTTCCTCAGTTTCTCTCTTAAAGTATACCTTCTCAGCTTCTCTGACTAAATCTCTCAAAGTCATATCTTGTAATCCATCTAAGCATTTTAACTTTCTTTTAATATCCGGGGCAGCTTGCCCAATAAAGGCCATTGTGACAGATGACTTTTGATCCTCTGCCTGAGGATTGAAAGGAGTGTATCTTCTATATGCCTCCATAATTCTCTCTAGAAACATAGAGAGAGGTTCTTCAGGCCCTTGAATAATCTCTCTTACCTTGGCCTAATTAGTTGGTCGCCTAGCGGCCGCACGGAAACCCACTATTAGAGCCCGGTGATAAGTGAACAGATGCTCCCTACCTTCAAAGATTTGGGAGCCACAGTTGGGTTGGTTCAAAGGAAAGCTGGCTTTGATTATCTTGGGAAGTTGTGTCAGTCATGCATCTGGTCAGAGGATATTTTTTCCCAGCTTCCAGGAGTATTCTATTTTTATCCCCTGTCATGAAGACAGTCCCTATGAGTTGTTGGCAGTCATCTCAAGTAGGCTAGTGTGAAAACATCAATGACTCAACCAGACCTGTGTGCCAGGTGGGGTGCTCAGAAAAAGGGGGATTGTTATATTTCCAATTATGTACGTCTGAAGAGGAGAATGGCCAAAACTGGTAGGCTTGCATTTTTTCCCCCATGGCCGTCGTCAATCTTTGGCCCATAGGGATGGAGGGGGAGCATCATGGGAGTTCCAGTGTTTTCAACTATTCACTGCTGGCGAGTTCCTATAGCCGGGCCAGCTTCCTCAAGGGAAGGAAGGGCTGTGTGTGCCACTGGGGAGCTATCTGGAGGGTGCTGTGCTCCTCCAATTGCAGAGAGGCTGAGTCAGCAGCAGGGGAATCACTTAGAGGGTGTTGGGGATTGGGGGAAGAGGGCAGGGGATAAGGAGGGGGAGGAGAATCCAGTAGAGTCAAATCTTGTGACTCAGGGAGAACAGAGGGTGGAGAAGGAAGAAGAGCAGAGGGTTTGAGAGATCATGGGGGAAGGAGTAGGAGCAGGGGCAGCGGTAAGGAAAGGCTTCACCCATGGAGGAGGAGATTTGCAGAGGTCCTGCAAAGTTAAGATATATGGCGGAATGATCCAGATGGCTATGTGGCCCTGGCTAAAAGACAATATCTCTAACTTTTTAAATTAGTGGGAAGTAGAAAGATCCTTCTAGAGGCCATCCGACTCGAAAGGTGGGTCATTCTGAGGCACAGAGCGTCTTCCAGGTCCAGTGTTTTACTAAATAAAAAAGATTCTGAGCCCTTATGTGGACTTTGGGCCAGTGATCAATGGTCAGGGACAGAGGCATTGAAGTGCTCTGTCCCATAATGAAAGATACACAAATAGTGAAAGCCACGACACATGGGGTCTCACATTCGCCGCTGCTGGATTTCAGTGGAACCTCCATATGAAAAGGTCGGGCAAGCCTTGGAGGAAGAGACCACAAAGAGATTGTCACATGCAACAGCAAAGGGTTTATTGGGGGTCCAGCATGCTGGGGCTCAGAGCTCAATTGAAAAGAGATGAGAGCCCTGAGAACACCTTAAGCAGAGTTTATATAATTTTCTTGGAGAGGGCAGGGAGGAAAGTTTATTGATGGGTCCGGGTGAGTGGGCAGTGTGCGTGCACATGGGTGAGGGAGTACATTCTGCAGTTTGGCAGTTGGGGAGAGCACATTCTGGGAACAAGATTAGCAAAGAGTTCTCAAGATTTCAAAAGTGTTTTGTTAAGCATACAGAGAAACAGGAAGTGACAAGTACCTATTTTATTAACCTTTAACTACCGACTATCCCTTTTTGACTGGATGTTCTCTTCTACATTCAATCATCCAAGGTACAAGGTCCTAGGCCATTGAATATTGATTAATCTGACACATCTGTGCAGAACCTAATTCAAAGCTAAGTATCCCAATCAAGGGCCCAATTCTCTTCTGGGCTTCAAAACTTACCTAGATTTCTGTTTTCATACATGTATTTCACCTATATATTCTCATACATATCACAGGTTCCCAATACCATTATTCATCCAGCAGAATGATTCCTAACCAAATCGAAAATGTTATTAACACTAACCGTACACTTTCCCCTCAATCTAACATTACAGAGAGGAGGGACAGAGTTAGTCTTACAATACAGGAATGTAGTGGATCTTCCACCTGCTGAGAACCTCAAAGGTCCATGCAGAAATGTCCTCTGGAGAAGATGTAGGCAGCTATGAAGGACCTGGGAGAGTAAAAGTTATCTTACATGACAAACAACCTGGCCAGGATGAAGGGTTGTGTCCAAATCAGCCTCTCTCGTCCTAATGTAGAGAAGATGGAACAAACCAGGCCTCTGTGGAGAGCTGTTCCCAGGTTCCTATGGTTGATATACAAATCTAACTTGTGAAAGTGTCACAGGAAGTTGGGGCAGCCACCATCTCATGTGACCCTTGGAAGCAACTGTTAGGACAAAGTGGTTGCCAAGCCAGTGAACTCATTCAGTTCCTGAAGGAAGTGACCTCACCTCACTTCCGTGGTGATGGAACTCTCTGAACATGGGATCCAGGAAGCCAGGCATCCAAGCCAGTCTCAGTCACAGTCCCTGTGGGCTCACTTGTTTGGATTTACCAAGGACAGAGTCAATCTTTCTTGGTACCTACTGATGTGAGAATGGCCAAATACCAGAAAAGCTCTGAAGAGGGGCCATTCCTGAGAAAGCAGGTAGTGGCTCACCACTAGCTCCTGACAACTTCACAGAGTTGACCAAGGAGACCAGATCTGATAAAGGACAGGCCATTTTGGGAGAACATAGTATGGTCCAGAAGTCAGAGGACACTCTGGATAGTCACAGACCTACTTGAGGGAAGCAGGTGCCTTTTTGGGTGTTGGTGTGGGTTTGTGGTTTTGTCTCATGTTCTGAGAATAGGTAGGAAAGACGGTTTTGAGGTTTGGAGTGAAATGTTTCTACTAAGTCGTTTCACAGGGCGTGTGTTTCTATGTCTGTGTATCTCACTGTGTCCGTGGTTGTAGACATTAGAAAAAAAGAATGCATCAATGGATGTGTCCTGTCTATTAGAAAGCTTCCGAGCATTCATCCTGCCCAATTAATGAATGGACCAGGGCTTGCATAATCAATGGGTAACACCTGCTATCTTCCTAAGTTCCAGTTTTCTTCCTGAATTCTGGCCACTCTCCAGAATAGGCTCATGGTTTTGTGTCCAAGATATGTACCACCACCAAGCTCTGTCACATGGCCATATACTGGATAGCTGAAGGGAATGGCGAGCATCTCAGAAAACTCAGATATTAGTGTGACTACTAACATCTCAGTGGAGAAACCGTGGTTGGGCCTTTTGCTTAACAATTGTTCTTTTCCCCTGAGTCAGGAAGGACTTTGCCTCAGGCCAACCCGTTTGTGAAGCCTGAAGAAAACCGTTTTCAAATGGAAATGAATGGGCATCACCTGTGTCTCTTTGCTTAATTGCTTTGGAAAGGGATGTGTCTGAATCAGGCTCTTGGCCCAGTGTGAGGCTGTGGCTTAGATTGTCAGCACCTGATGGATGTAAAGAAAGATCCCATGTATGCATCCAACACCAAAATGGCCAAAAGAGCAGTCATTGTGGGTGAATTCTCTTGTCTTTCTCTGTAAGTTTCCTGACCTCCATCAAGTGAGAATAAGGATCCTTTGGGTCTAATGAGTTCTTTAAAGCCCTGCAGAGGCTAGCCCATTGGTGCTTGGGTTTTATCATGACTCCAATACACATAAATAATCTAAATCCCACAGTCAGTAGGCCTCAAATTGGAGAAGTGGAGCAGTATTAAATGCAGGCCTATTGGATCACTCCTGTTTCACAGGAAGGGTGTCCAGGCCACTCAAACTTTAGGCAAACGAGGGGCAAGGGAGCTTATTTTGGATACTGTCTCGTACTGTGCTCCTCATGGAAACCTCTAGCAAGAGGTTATGTTCAGTGTCTATATGAAATAAAATGAGGGCCATGTGGGATTTTATTTTGTTTCAATTGTTTTCATTTGTGTGGCGGTTGGAAGAGGTGACTGGGTCCACCTGGGCTTGAACAGTGGCGTGATTCCCCTTAGAGAGTGAGTTCTGAAACTGACCTCAGAGAAGTATTGCCATGACTTGTGTTGGGATTTTAGGAGGACACGCATGAGAGTCGCCCATGGAAACTGAGATATAGGCCCAGGGTACCTTTCCACAGAGCACTGGGAATCTCAGCCAGGATATCACATGATTTTATTCTTAAAGGCATGTCAGCCATAGTTGAGAATCAAAACAAACATGGACCTCACATTGTAGACCTCAATGAGCCTGGCTTCATGTGACCTTTTGGCCACTCTTTGGAAAGTCTTGCCTGTGAGAGTTCTCGATAGCGTTCATTGAAATGAGCATCCTCACCATTTAATGGTTCCCGAATGAATTAAAACCCACAGTGCCTCCAACTTCATCCTTGAAAAATGCCTAGATAAATACCATGAAATTTTTGAATTTCCCATGACCTGGTCGCACTGGGAACATTTGGATGTCCTACATCATTCATGAATCTATCAGGCAGTGCCTTGATTGACTGGGATTCATAAAAATGGTGTAGAACAGAGATACCAGTAAGTTGGAGCCTACTGAGTGGTGGGCCTAGAGCAGAGGTGGGAAGGTGTATGATAAAACATCTTTGTGAGGCCATGTCAATCTGCCATTAGCTTCCAAATTGCTTGTGACTGACATGGTGCAGTCAGCAGAATGTTCAATGAAATGGCATATTGTTATATGGAGAGGTTTCAGGGCAATGTTCAGAACCAGGTTTCTATGGACAAGGGGGCAAGCTATGAGGGATAGAAGCCTGCTTGGTGCATTCTCCTGAGAACCCTGACCCACCGCACAAGACAGAACTTCCTCCACCACTGTGTCCCATTTGAACTCCTTGTATATCGTGAAGCAAATACCAAAGTCCCAGTGCAGCAGCAAGAAACACCATGAAAATTGGAGGATGACCAAATGGCTTCACAGTCCCCCAGGGAGACACTTAGCCCACAATGGCCACAGTTTACCTACAAAGAGAGAATTCCGCACTGCTACCTCATGTACATTGGAAAATAAGAATCCATGTCCTCCAGGTTACATAGATGCAGACCCAGCTTTGATGGTCTCACTAGAAAGAAATCAAAAGCTCCTGAAAACAATATATATTTCAAGTGCCCAACCACATAGGCAGTTTCCCAAGAAGTCTTTAGGGCACCAGAGCTCCACATTTGAGAAATGTTTACTGTGTCCCTTACTTTGGGAAACTCCTCTAACACCTCCAAGGTTGTGAACTCCTGAGCATATTCCATTCCAGATATGTATTCACAGATTTTCTAACTCTTCTTCTCTAATTCTGTATTACTTGGGGCGGAGTTAATTACAATAAATTTTTCTGGAAGAGAATAAGAAGATTTTTGTGTAGCACATATTTGCATACACATTGTGTTCATTTTCCAATTTTCCATTCGAAATACTGATTCCCTGACACTAACCCATAGCTTGCTAGACTCTGACTACTAATCCTAATGTGATGGAGAAAAATAACTCAAACAGAATAGAAATACAAGCAGTTCAGAGGAGGGGTGGTGTATAGTTGGGCTTGCCTTTTGCAATACATAGGTTTGGAGTTATAAATCTAGTCAATTTTTAATTGAAGTAGTTCTCCGTGTGTTTTTAAAGTTAACAAATATGTGAATTCCTGTCTCCCTTTCTCTGTAGCCTATTAAGCACATGTATTTGTATATGCACATATTGAATCCTACCTGGTATCACACGTACATACTTGTGAGGTGGCCAACTTGACAGATACAAATTGTGGAACAGAAAATTCAACCTATGGGGGAGCTTCCTAGGTGAACAACATTATATATAAATCCATGTTCAGTAAAATAAATATTTTTGGATATGTGGATCATATAAATTTCACGATGAATTTTGATTGGCATATATATTGCTACTTTTTAATTGCTCTGTGTGGGTTTTGTGTGTGTGTATATATATATATATATATATATATATATATATATATATATATATATATATATATATATATTCTCCAGATTTTTCAAAATGTAAAATATATGTGTCTTATTATACACTCCTAAATTCATTAATGTTCATATATTTGGATTTCTAATGAACTTTTCACAAGATTATTCTCAGAAATATTCATCCACCTGAACTACATATCTGTTTCCTAGTACTGAAAACTAAATTCAGTGAATGGTATATACAAATGCTAATATTTCTACAGTAACTTACCCAGTTTAACATCGGTGCAAGTAGATTCCTATGTTCCATGATGTCTATTTTGACGTTCATTTTTATTCAACACTGGTATATTAGTTTTCTTCATTTTATGCACATCATACGATATATATTTCTTCCACAATTTAGCAAATTTATAGGCATTTGTTTCACTTTCAATCACTTCCTGCTTCAGAACACATGTATTCCTCCAGCTTTCTTGACTGGTTTTTTCATGAGACTTCTTTCTGAACACATTGTTTTCGATTTCCATAATCACTTTTGGGGCAAACTCACACACCCATCATGATAAACCATAACTCTATTATTACCATTAGATGTATAACTGTTTGGAATGAATGATTGTATATCAACATAAAATTTCTTATGTATTTTCAGATATCAATTCAATCCAATATTAAAAGTGGAACCTGTTATATTATTTATTCACAGTATGGTCTATTAAGGCATCATCTCTATATTCATAGACCCAGGGTCTATGTATTTGTATCCCCAATACTAATTTATAAGTCTTTAAAATATTGCTTTCAGAAATGGTGGAAAAAATACTCTAGTCACCTGATATACATATACATTTCATCACAGTAATATTCCTGACACAAAATGCAAGGGTCACACTTATGACTGTACCAAAGCCTAAATTGAATGTGAGCATGTATTACTAACAACATCCATGTCCTGGTTCCCTAATGCTCTCAAATATTATTCCTATTGGTGACTACATATCTGTTTCTTCCTAAGATTATATATTCAAACTCAACCCTGTTAATAATGTCTTATCCTACCACTCACTTTGTACTTTGCCTGATTTCCTAATGTCTCCATTGATATCTGCTTTCAAATACCTTTTCTCCAGTTCATCATTGGGAATGACCCTTCAAATGTGCTGACATTTACATTTACTCTCTCACCAAAACCTTATTGCTAAAGAACTTTTGGTCCAACTCCTAGACTCACTCAAATGGGTTCTTCAAAGCCCTGCAGAGGGAAGCCCAGAGATTTTTGGGTTTTCTCATGACTCCAATTCACATAAAGTATCTAAACCCCACAGTCAGTAGGCCTCAAATTCGAGAAGCAGAGCAGCATTAATGGCAGTCCTATTTGATCACTCCTGGTTCACAGGAAGGGTGCCCAGGCCACCCTGACTTTAGGCAAATGAGGGGGAAGGGAGCTTATTTTGGACACTGTCTTGGACTGTGTCCCTCATGGAAACCTCTAGCAAGGGATTATGATGAGTGTCTACATGGAAGAAAATGAGGGCCATGTGGGAGTGTTTTGTTTTTAATTGTGGTCACTTGTGTGGCGGTTGGAAGAGATGAATGGGTCCACCTGGGCTTGAACTCTGGTGTGATTCCCCTTAGAAACGGAGTTTTGGAAATGACCTTAGAGATGTATTGCTATGAATTGTGTTGGGATTTTCGGAGGCCAGGCATGAGAGTCGCCCATGCATGACAATACGCGTCAAATTGGAGAAGCAGAACTTAATGTCCAAATCCTTTACTCACCCTTCTTTTTAATCCTACCGTCTATCTTCCTAATCTCAGATAAATACCATGATATATTTGAAATTCCTATGACCAGGTGGCACTGGAGAATCTTTGGATGTCCTGTTTCTGATCATGAGTGTACCAGACAGTGGCTTAATTGACTTGGTTTTATGAAAATGGTGTAGAACAGAGATGCCAGTAAGTTGGAGCCTGCTGAGTAGTGGGCCTAGAGCAGTGGTGTGCAGATGTGTGATAAAATATCTGTGGTGGGGTCATGTGGATCTTCCATTGGCTTCCAAATGGCTTGTGACTGAAATAGTGTAGCCAGCAGACCCTTATATGTAAAGGCATCTCGTTATATGGAGAGGTTTAACGTCAATTTTAAGAAACAGGTTGCTATGGTCAAGGGGACAAGCTATGTTGGATAGAAGACTTGTTGGTGCATTCTCCTGGAGAACCTGACCCACCACACATGACAGAACTCACTCTAGCATTTTGTCCCAGTTGAACTCATTGTATTTCGTTAAGTAAATACCATACTCCCAGTGCAGCAGCAAGAAACACCACAAAAAGTGGAGGATGACCAAATGGCTTCACAGTCCACATGGGGAGACACTTAGACCCGAGTGGCCACAGTTTACCTACAAAGAGAGAATTCAGCACTGCTCCCTTATGTTCATTAAAAAAGAAGAAACCATGTTCTCCAGGTCACATAGATGCAGACCCATCTTTGATGGTCTCACTACAAATGAAGCTAAAGCTCCTGACAACAACATATATTTCAAGTGCCCGAACTCAGAGACAGTTTCTCAAGAAGTTTTTAGGCCAGCAGAGTTCCATGTTTGTGGAGTGTTTACCCTGACCCTAACTTTTGGAAACTCCTCTACCACCTCCAAGGTTGTGAACTCCTGATTATGTTCCATTCCATATATGTATTCACAGATTTTCTAACTCTTCTCCTCTAATTGTGTCTTATTTGGGGTGAAGGTAATGGCAATTCATTGTTCTGGATGAGAGTGGGAATATTTTTGTGTGGCACATATTTGCATACACATTGGATTCATTTTCTTATTTTCCAATCAAAATACTGAAACCATGACACTAACCCATACCCTACTAGACTCTGACTACTAATCCTAATATGATGGAGGAAAAATAACCAAAACAAAATAGAAATACATGCAGTTCAGTGGAGGCATGGTGTATATTTGGACTTGCCTTTTACATGATAAAGGGTAGGTGTTATAAATCTAGTCAATTTTTGGTTAAAATAATTCTCCATGTGTTTTTAAAATTAACTAATATGTGAATTCCTGTCTCCCTTTCTCTATAGACTATTCAGCACATGTATATTTATATGCACATATAGAATCCTACCTGGTATCACAGGTTAATTTTTTTGTTTTGTCTGACTTGGAAGATACAAATTGTGAGAAGAGATCCCTCCTCCTAAACGCTGTTGAAACTGAAAATTCAACCTATGGGTGAGCTTCCTAATAGAAAAACATTATACAAAAATCCATGTTCAGTAAAATAATTATTTTTGCATATGTGAATTATATATATTTAATGATGAATTTCGATTAGCATATGTATTGCTACTTTTTATAGTCTGTGTGTATGTTTTGTGTATATATATATATATATATATATATATATATATATATACATACTCTCCAGATTTTTCAAAATATGAAATATATGTGTCTTATATATACTCCCTAAATTTATTCATGTTGATGTATTTAGATTTATAATCGATTTTTCACAAGATTATTCTCAGAATTATTCATCAACTTGAAATATATATTTGTTTCCTAGTACTGAAAACTGACTTCAGTGAAAGCTGCACACAAATCCTAATATTTCTAGAGTAACTGACCCAGTTTAATATCAACGCAAGTAGACTCCTATGGGACATGACATATAATTTGACGTTCATTTTTATTCAACAATGGTACATTACTATTTCTGCAGTTTATGCACATCGTAGGATATATATTTTATCCACAAGTTCACAAATTTTTAGACATTTGTTTCAATGTCAATCACTTCCTGCTTCAGAACACAAGTATTCCTCCATGTTTCTCGACTGGTCTTTTCATGAGACTTCTTTCCAAAAATATTATATTTGATTTCCATAATCAGTTTGAAGCAAAACTCACACACACTTCAGGATAAACCACAACCCTAATATTACCATTAGATGTATTACTGGTTGAAATGAATGTATGTATATCAATATAAGATTTCCTGAATATTTTTAGATATCAATTTAATCCATCATTTAAAGTTGGAACAAGTAATATTATTTATTCACACTACGCTCTATTCATGCATTATCTCTATATTCATAGACACAGGGTACATCTATTTTTACCCACAATACTAATTTATACATCTTCAAAATATGGCTCCAAGAAATGGTGGAAGAAATACTCATGTTACCTGATCCACATATACATTTTATCACAGTAATATTCTGGTCAGAAAATGCAAACATCACACTTATGATTGTACCAAAGTCTAAATGGAAAATGAACATGGATTACTAAAAACATCCATGTCCAGGCTGCCTAATGCTCCCACTTGTCAATCTTTTTGGGGACTACATATTTGTTTTTTCCTAAGATTATATATTGAAACTCAATCATATTGAAAATGTCTAATCCAATCACTCACTTTACACTTTGCATGATTTCCTAATGTCTCTATGGATATCTGATTTCCTACATATTTTCCCCAGTTCATCATTGTGACTGATTCTTCACACGTTCTGACATTCATATTCACTCTCTACCCGAAACCCTATTGCTAAAGAATTTTTGGTCCAAAACTTATACTCACTCTTCTTTTTAAACGTACAAACTGTCTTCCTAATACTACCAACTATCCCTTTTATCCTGGATGTTCTCTTCGACATTCAATCATCCAAGGTACAAGGTCCTATAACATTGTATATCGATTTATCTGAGACATCTGTGCAGAACATAATTCAAAGCTAAGTATCCCAATGAAGGTCCCAATGTCTTTCTGGGCTTCAAATCATACCTAGATTTCTGTTTCCATACTTATATTTTACCTATATATTCTTGTAAATATCGCAGGTTCCCAATACCATTATTCATCCAACAGAATGACTCCTCACCAAAATCGAACCTGTTATTAACCCTAACCATACACTGTTCCCTCAATCTACCTTTACAGAAGAGCAGGGACAGAGTTTGTCTTACAATACAGGAATGTAGGGGATCTTCCACCTGCTTAGAAACTCAATGGTCCAAGCAGAAATGATCCCTGGAGAAGTATTAGGCAGCTATGTAGGACCTGAGAGAGCAAAAGTCATCTTCCATGGCAAACAACCTTGTCAGGATGAAGGGTTGTGTCTGAATCAGCATCTCTATTCTTAATGGAGAGAATATGGACCAAACCAGGACAATGTGGAGAGCTGTTTCTGGTTCCATATGGTTGATATACCATTCTAACTAGTGAAAGTGTCAGAGGAAGTAGGGTATCCTCCATCTCATGGGACCCTTGGAAGCAACTGTTATAACAAAGTGGTTGCCAAGGCAGTGAACTCATTAAATTCTTGAAATAAGTGACCTACCTCACTTCCTTGGTGATGGAACTCTCTGAATTTGGGATCCAGGAAGCCAGGCACACAGAGCCAGTCCCAGTCTCAGTCCCAGTGGGCTCACATGTTTGGATTTACCAAGGACAGAGTCTGTCTTTTTTGGTACCTACTGATGTGAGGATGGCCAAATGCGAGGAGAGTTCTGAAGACGGGCCTGCCCTGAGAAAGCATGTAGTGGTCAGAACAGGCTCCTGACAACTTCACAGTGTTTGACAAGGAGACCAGATCTAAGACAAGACAGGCCTTTTTGGGGGAACATAAAATGGCCCACCAGTCAAAGGACACTCTGGATAGTCACAGACTTACTTGGGGGAAGGAGGTGCCTTTTTGAGTGTGTGTGTGAGTTTGTGGTTTTGTCTCATGTTCTGAGAATAGGTAGGAAAGGCGGTGTGTTTGGTTTGGAGTGGACTATTTCTAGAAAGAACTTTGACAAGGCAAGTGTTTCTGTGTCTGTGTCTCCCACTGTGTCCATGGTTGTAGACATTAGAAAAGAGAATGCATCAATGGATGTGTCCTGTCTAGTAGAAAGCTTCCCAGCATTCATCCTGTCCATTTTAGTAATGGACTGCAGGTTGCCTTATCGATGGGCAACACCTACTATCTTACTAAGTTTCTGTTTTCTTCCTGAATTTTGGCCACTCTCCAGAATAGGTTCATGGTTTTGTGTCCAAAATATGTACCACCTCCAAACTCTGCGACATGGCTATGTTCTGGATAGCTGGAGGGAATTGGAGCATCTCAGAAAACTCAGATATCAGTGTGACCAGAAAAGCCTCAGTGGAGAAACCCTGTTTTGGGCCTTTTGCTAACCTATTGATCTTTTGCCCTGAATGTCAGGAAGGTCTTTGCCTCAGGCCACCCCTTGGTGAAGCCTGAAGGAAACAGTTTTCAAATGGAAATGAATGGGCATCACCTGTGGCTCTTTGCTTAATTGCTTTGGAAAGCCATGTGTCTGAATCAGCCTCTTGGCCCTGTGAGAGGCTATGGCTTAGATTTTCAGCGCCTGATGGATCTAAAGAAACATCCAATGTGTGCATCCAAAACCAAAATGGCAAAAACATAAGTCATTGTGGATGATGTCTCTTGCCTTCCTCTGTTAGGTTCCTGACCTTCTTCAAGGGAGTATAGGGATTTTTTGGGTCAAATGAGTTCTTCCAAGCTCTTCAGAGGTGCTTGGGTTTAATCATGAATCCAAATCACATAAGGAATTTATACCTGACAGTCAGTAGGCCTCTAATTGGAGAAGTAGAGCAGTATTAGCGGCAGACGTATGTGATCAATCCTAGTTCACAGGAAGGGTGTCCAGGCCACCCTGAGTTTAGGCAAATGAGGGGCAAGGAAGCTTATTTTGGACACTCTCTTGAGCTGCGCCATTCAAGGAATCCTCCAGCCAGAGGTTATGATGAGTGACTCTATGGAAGAAGATGAGGGCCATGTGGAATTGTTTTGGTTTTAATTGTGGTCATTTATGTGGTGGTTGGACAAGATGACTGGGTGCACCTAGCCTTGAACACTGGTGTGATTCTCCTCAGAGACTGAGTTCTGTAACTGACCTCAGAGTAGTAATTGCTTTGAAATTGGTTGTGTCTTAATTAGCCTCTTGGCCCTGTGTGAGGCTGTGACTTAGATTATCAGCACCAGATGGATCGAAAGAAAGATCCCATGTGTGCATCCAAAACCAAAATGGCCAAAAGAGCAGTCATTGTGGATTAAGCCTCTTGCCTTTCTCTGTAAGGTTCTGAAAGAATAAAAGAAATTGAAATTGAAATTGAAATGTAAAGAACCAGGTTTGTAAACTTTCCAAGCTGCACTTTCCTGTGGCAGTTTAGACAATTCCCGGATCTGCCCATTAGATGTGTGTTGAAATCTTCCCTGACTACCTAGTTACTTAACAACCCTTTCCCAGAATCCCTGCAGCTCAGCAAGTATACATCTCAGGTATTCAACCAATCAGTTTAAATGTATACCCCTTCTTAGGGCTGACCAATCACCCCCTGCCCGAATTGTTCCCGCAAATGAAAGTGCTAATCATGCTTTAGAGTTGTTATTTGATTTTCCCATGGTATATGATGAATTGCTAAAGGAGGCTATCATGTATGTAAAGTCCCTGCCCTCTCTAAGGAATGTATATAAACTCTGCTCAAGTTGTTCTCAGGGCTCTTTGTTCTTTGCTCCTCTAAAGTGAGCTCTGAGCCCCAGCATGCTGGACCCCCAATAAAACCTTTGCTGTTGCATGAGAAAGCCTCTTGGTGGTCTTTTTCTCTGACGTTCGCCCCACCTATTCATCTGGAGGCCCCAGGTGAGATATCCGGCAGCGGCGGACAAAAGACCCCAATGGACTCCTCTCGGGGTAAGTAAGGCACCTCTTTCTGGTTTTGGGTTTCAGGTTATGGATTGGCAAAGTGGCTGTCAGTGAAGAGCATTAGCTCTCTCTGATGGTGGCTGACAGATGTGTCACAGAGCTACAGGCCACGTTCCTGGGGGACACTCCAGAGGACTAGAGAAATCAAGGAATACTAATTTCTTCAACTCGTTTATATTTTGCTTCAGGATTCGGTTCGCCAGCCCATCAGGTTTTGCCGGCTACTCAGTTTTGGTCATTGTTCTGAACTCATGTTGAGTTTTCCGGCTGTCTTTATTGTCTAACCCATCAGGTTTTGGCAGTTACTCAGTTCTAATCTTTGTCTTGGACTCATGTTAAACGTTTACTGTTTGTCTTTGTCTGTGTTGCGTTTGTGTCTTCACTGTCCCTGTTTGAGTAACTCTCATTATGGGACAAAGCACTTCCACTTCTCTGTCCCTGACACTTGATCATTGGACTGATGTCCGCTCAAGGGCCCAGAATCTTTCTTTTTCAGTAAAATGCCGTACCTGGCAGATTCTCTGTGCTTCAGAATGGCCTATTCTCAGAGTCAGGTGGCCCCCCAGAAGGATCCTTCTACTTCCCTCTAATCCGAAAAGTCAGAGATATTGTCTTTCAGCTGGGGCCACGTGGCCACCCAGATCAACAGCCATATACCCCTTCCCCCAGCATCCTATCATTCAAACCTTCCACTCCTCCCCCTCTTCCTTCCATTCTCCCTGAGTCACAAGACTGGACACTCCTCCCACTCCTTATCCTCTACCCTCGCTCTCCAACCCCCAACACGTTCCAGATGATATTCTCGCCGCTGACTCAGCCTCTCCGCCGCTAGAGGCAATTGGGCCAGACCCAAGCACTCCAGGGGACTTCTCTGCAGCAGCAGCAACCCCTCCTCCCCTGGAGGAAGCTGGGCCACCTAAAGGAACCCGCCGGTGACGGATAATAGAAAACTCGGAAGCCCCTATGATGCTTCCTCTCCGTCCCTACGGGCCAATGAACCGATCCAACTGGCACCCAAACACCTTTAAATGTAGGTAGCATCTGTCCACTTATCGCCAGACTCTAATAGCGGGTCTCCGAGTGGCCGCCAGAGGGCCGACTAATTTGGCCAAGGTAAGAGAGATTATCCAAGGGCCTAATGAGTCTCCCTCTATGTTTCTGGAGAGAATTATGGAAGCATATAGGAAATATACTCCTTTTGATCCTCAGGCAGAGGATGAACAAGCATCTGTTGCAATGGCCTTTATCGAGCAGGCTGCCCTAGATATTAAGAGAAAGTTACAACGTCTAGATGTATTACAAGATAAGACCTTGAGAGATTTAGTAAGAGATGCTGAGAAAGTATATTATAAGAGAGAAACTGAGGAGGAAAGGGAACAGAGGAGAGAGACGGAAAGGGAACAAAAGGAGGATGAAAGGAGCAAAAGGCAGACTAAAGCATTGACTAAGGTTCTGGTCAGAGCACCAAATATGCCAGAAGTTAAAAAGCAGGGAGTCAGAAAGGGATACCTGGGCCCCCGCCAATGGCTGCCCCTGGCCTCAGATCAGTGTACCTACTGTAAAGAAAACAGGACACTAGGCCAAAGAGTGCCCCCGAAAGAAGCAGAGATGCCAGTCCGCCGTGCTGACTCTAGAAGAGGACTAGGAAAGTCGGGGCTCGGATCCCCTCTCCAAGCTCAGGGTAACATTTAAAGTGGAGGGGACCCCAGTGAACTTTGAAGTGGATACAGGAGCAGTATAATCAACCTTTAAGACCCCACTGGGCCCCCTATCAAATAAATGGTCCCCTGTTAAAGGTACTAATGGCAGTAGATATTGGGCTGGGACAACTAAGAGGACTATGGACCTAGGAAATGGAAAAGTCCACCACGCTTTCCAAGTAATCCAAGAATGCCCAGCCCCATTGATGGGCTGGGATCTGCTTACCAAACTCTGGGCTAGAATAACCTTTAACCCTGATGGTCCCCAAGTGGAGTTTCTAAAGCCTTCAGTAAAAACTCCCATAGTCATGGCTTTGACAACATCCGTAGAAGATGAACATCAACACTTCGCGCCTCCTAGGACTGATCAAACAGGAAAACTACCCCAGAAATGGATAAAAGATTATCCTAATGCCTGGGCAGAAACTGCTGGGTTAGGTCTAGCCATATAACAACCTCCAATAGTAGTAGAATTAAAAGCCTCTATCTCTCCAATCAGTGTTAAACAATATCCTCTAATCAAAGAAGCTAAGGATGGGATAAGGGCCCATATTCAGAAATACCTGGCTCTTGGGGTCTTAAGGCCCTGTCATTTGTCCTAGAATATCCCCCTGCTACCAGTAAGAAAGCCAGGAACTGGGGACTACCGGACGCTTCAATACCTAAGAGAGATCAACAACAGAGTGCAGGACATTCACCCCACTGTACCGAATCCATATAATTTGCTTAGCGCTCTGAATCTGGAGCAGGAATGGTACACTGTGCTAGACTTAAAAGATGCTCACTTTTGCTTGCCCGTACATAAGGACACTCAGTTGCTGTTTGCTTTTGAGTGGATAGACCCCAAAAAAGGAACATCTGTCCAACTAACCTGGACTAGACTCCCACAGGGGTTCAAAAACTCTCCCACTCTCTTTGATGAACCCCTCCACAAGGACTTCAATGACTTCAAAACTGCACACCCCGATGTCACCATACTCCAATATGTGGATGGTCTGCTACTGGCAGCCGACACCAAAGAGAACTATGAGTCTGGGACCCAAGCATTATTTTCCAAGCTTGCTCGGCTTGGATATAGGGCTTCTTCCAAAAAGGCCCAAATTTGTCATCAAGAAGTAATCTTCCTGGGTTATTCTCTTAGGGGTGGCAAAGGATGGCTCACTGAGCCCACAAAACGAACCTTTGTGCAGATACTGCCCCCATCTAATAAGAGACAACTCAGGGAGTTTCTTGGGACTGCCGGCTTTTGCAGGTTATGGATTCCTGGGTTCGCGTCTCTGGCTGCCCCTTTATACCCGCTGATAAAGAGGGATGCCCACTTACAATGGACCCCTGAGCACCAACAAGCTTTTGATAATGTCAGAAAAAAGGTGCTGCTATCTGCTCCGGCCTTAGCACTCCCAGATATAGAAAAACCCTTCAGTCTCTACATCGAGGAAAAGAAAGGAATAGCACGGGTTGTGCTCACTGAGACTTTGGGACCTTGGAAAAGGCCGGTAGAATACTTATCAAATAAACTGGACCCAGTGGCTAGTGGGTCGCCCCATTGCTTAAGAGCTATAGCAGCGGCAGCCCTTCTAATAAAAGATGCTGATAAATTAACGTTGGGACAGAAGCTAACGATTATAGTCCCCCATGCCCTGGAGTGCATCATCTGTCAGCCTCCAGAGATGTGGCTATCAAACTCTAGAATAACCCACTACCAGAACCTCTTGCTTGACAAAGACAGAATCACGCTGGGACCCGCTGCTCCACTCAACCCGGCTACACTGCTTCCAGAAGAATCATCAAGACCCGTTGCTCATGAGTGTCAACACATACTGGCAGAGGAAACCAGTATACGACGAGACTTGAAGGATCAGCCACTGCCTTGCCCTGAAGTTGTATGGTTTATGGATGGCAGCAGCTTCCTCCAAGATGGTAAGCGGTGGGCTGGAGAAGCAGTAGTTAGCAAAATTAATGTCATCTGTTCCTCTGGTCTCCCAGAACTGACATCAGCCCAAAAAGCAGAACTGATTGCCCTTACGAAAGTATTGGAACTAGCAACAGGCAAAAGGGCCACCATATACACTGATAGCCGCTATGCATTTGCCACTGCAAATGTGCACGGGGCTATTTACCATCAAAGGGGGTTATTAACCTCCACCTGGAAAGAAATAAAGAACAAAGATGAGATCCTCCAACTTCTCTCAGCAGTGCAGGGCCCTAAGGAACTAGCTATAGTGCACTGCCCAGGGCACCAGAAGGGAAACGAACCCTTGGCGGTTGGAAAAACAAGGGCAGATGAGGAAGCTTAATTGGCAGCCCTAAATGGAGTGACTGTGTTAACTTTTTCCACACCAGGGGGAACAACAATCAGGAGACTTGGCCGCACCGGAACATTCAGGCAACTTATCATCTGAGGAGACAGATACAGAACTCTGGGATCCTACAGAGCCAAGTTTACAATTTCAAAAAGCCCACCTTTATGTCAAAGACGTACACCAGCTCACCCACTTAGACTCAGAGAAGATATAGGCACTCTTAAAGGACCGGAGAAAGGACTTATTATTGACTGACTCACAGAGGAAAGAAATAGCTGAGCAGGTGACTAGAGCTTGTCAAGTCTGCCAAGTAGTTAATGCTTACCCCTCCAAGCTTCCTGCAGGGAAGCGCTTACAAGGAACCAGACAAGGACAATTCTGGGAATTGAACTTTACTGAAATTAAGCCAGCAAGGTATGAACTTAAATATCTCCTAGTCTTTGTAGATACTTTTTCAGGATGGGTCGAAGCCTTCCCCATGAAGAAAGAAACAGCTCAGATGGTAGTCAAAAAGATCGTAGAAGACATTTTTCCAAGGTTCGGCCTGCCTAAGGTAATAGGGTCCGCTAACGGACCGGCATTCATGCCCCAGGAAAGTAAGGGATTTGCCAGGACCCTGGGGATTAATTGGAAGTTACATTGTGCTTATAGACCCTATAGCTCAGGACAGGTAGAAAGGATGAATAGAACCATCAAAGAGTACTTAACAAAATTAAGCTTGGATACTGGCATAAAAAATTGGACTATGCTCCAACCTTATGCACTGTTTTGTGAAAGAAATACCCCCTCCGCCTCTTTGTGTAACCTCACCTCTTATGAAATTCTCAATGGTGCCCTTCCTCCAGTAGGGGACCTAATCCCAACTATGAGACTTAATGATTCCTTTCACACCCCCTTGCTTGACAGATTTAAAGCCCTTTAACAAACCCAGCACCCAGCGATACCTGTGGAAACATTTGGCCTCTGCTTATCAGACTGGAGATGAGGGAACCCCGCATTGATATCAAGTGGGAGGCTTCGTCTACGTGAGATGGCGTCAGGTGTCATCCCTGGAACTCCACTGGAAAGGACCATACCAGGTGCTGCTTATAACACCCACAGTGGTGAAAGTGGATGGGATCACTTCCTGGATCAATGCCTCCCATCTCATGCCTGAGCCCTGTACAGACTCTGGCTGGAAACTTCTACAGACTGGTATCCATCTCAAATTGCGTGTCCGTCATGTGGGTAGGGCTATGGATTCTTCCCATGACCACCAGCAGCCCTAATCCCCATCAGCGTGCTCAGCAACAAGGGCAAGTAATGAATCCTAATGGGCAAGTAGTGTGATCTATTTCACAAACAGCCACCTTATGGACTTGGTGGCCATCTCTCCACCCGGAAATTTGTCAGCTTGCCATAGGCTTCCCTGACTGGGATCTCCCTGACATAGAGGACCCCACACAGATCCCACTCAAACCCTAACTAGGGCAACATAGACCACCTTAACCCATGAATTGTGGATGTCATCTCCCCCAGCTCAGGTGTAAACTAGCCAGTCTTGACTATTATGTGTGCCCACCTGATTTCCAAAGTCATAAAACAGGCCCAAACCTGTGGAGGACCCAGTGACTTTTATTGTAGATCTTGGGGTTGTGAACAAACGAAAGCTGCATGGTGGAACCCAAACTCCCCAGAAAGGTATGATTCCGGTAGGATGAAATGACACCTGGATTGATCCCAAGAAATGTGCTGCTTGCCCAGTGGTGTCAAAAACTCGCTGTGGAAAGAATACTCTATGTTACCCCCTCAATATAACTTTCACTTCCAAAGGAAGGGGCTACCTCAGAAAAACCTGGCCTATGGGAAATACGTGGGGAATGCGATTCTATATTTATGGCCCAGGTGATGAATTTGGTCTCTGGTTCACCGTCTGGCTTAAAAAGAAAGAAAATCCCACAGCAATAGGACCCAATCCCCTCAAGCCAGGGATTAAGCCTCCTAAACCTTCCATGCCTAGATCTACCAGAACCCCTCTACCATCTAATACTTCCTGGATTCCGTCTTTGCTTAGTTCCCCAGTCCAGAGTACATCTGACTCCTCCCCCTGGGAACTAATTAAAGGAACCTTTATGGTACTGAACTCCACACAGTCAGAACTCCTTGTATTTCAGCCCAGGTCTTTGACAGCCCTGTAAATTATTGTGTAATGGTGCAGATACTCTCCAGGGTACTCTATCATAATGCCTAATCATTTGAAGATCTACTAGGGGGACAAACAACCCGATATCAAGGGGAACCATTGTCCCTTACTCTAGCCATCCTATTGGGGATAGGAGCTGCTGCAGGAGTGGGTATGGGAACAGCTTCTATGATGCGTGGTTAACAACAAATGGCCCAATTAGAAACAGCAATAAATCAAGACTTGAAGACGTTAGAGACCTCCATCACAGCTTTGCAGGAATCCTTAACCTCTCTCTCTGAAGTTGTTTTACAGAACAGGTGAGGATTAGACCTCCTCTTGATGAGGGAGAGGGCCTCTGTGTTGCACTGAGAGAAGAATGTTGTTTTTATGCTGACCATATTGGAGTTGCAAAATAATTCATGAGTAAATTAAGAAAATACCTTGAAGAGCGCCAGAGAGAATAGGAGATTCAACAAGGGTGCTTTGAGTCATGGTTAACCGAGTACCCCTGGTAACTACACTAATATCAGACTTAGCTGGACCCCTGATCATCCTTATGGTGTTGCTAACTGTGGGACCTTGTTTGCCTAACCACATAGTTTCCTTTCTCCAGGCTCAGATTAGGCAGGTGAAACTCATGATAATCAGACAGAAATATGCTGCACTGGTAGGAATAGAATGTGAAACCCCACAATAATTTTGATTCATTACTTTTAAGATTAAAAGTAGTCAGAAAAAGGGGTGGGAAATGAAAGAATAAAAGAAATTGAAATTGAAACGTAAAGAACCAGGTTTTGTACATTTTCCAAGCTGCACTCAGAACCTGAAATTCCTGTAGCACTTAAGACAATTCCCGGATCTTCCCATTAGATGTGTGTTGAAATCTTCCCTGACCACCTCGTTACTTAACCACCCCTTCCCAGAAACCATGCAGATTTGCACGTATACATCTCAGTGCTTCAACCAATCAGTTTAAATGTATACTCCTTCTCACGGCTGACCAATCACCCGCTGCCCAACCTGTTCCCACCAATGAATGTGCTAATCATGTTTTAGAGTTATTATTTGATTTTCCCGCGGTATATGATGATTTTCTAAAGGAGGCTATGATGTATGTAAAGTCCCTGCCCTCTCTAAAGAATGTATATAAACTCTGCTCAAGTTGTTCTCGGGGCTCTTTGTTCTTTGCTCCTCTGAAGTGAGCTCTGAGCCTCAGCATGCTGGACCCCCAATAAACCCTTTGCTGTGGCATGAGACAGTCTCTTGGTGGTCTTTTCCTCCGAAGTTCGCCCGACCTTTTCAGTTCCTGACTTCCGTCAAGTGAGAATAGGGATCATTTGGGTCAAATGAGTTCTTCAAAGCCCTACAGTGGATAGCCCATAGGTGCTTGGGTTTTCTCATGACTCCAAATCACATAGAAAATCTACCCCTGACAGTCATTAGGCCTCAAATTGGAGAAGCAGAGCAGTATTAAAGGCAGGCTTATTTGATCACTCCTGGTTCAAAGGAAGGGTGTTTAGGCCACCCTGACTTTTGGCAAATGAGGGGCAATGGAGCTTATTTTGGACACTGTCTTGGGCTGCACCCCTCATGGAAACTTCCAGCCAGAGGTTATGATGCGTGTCTGTGTAGAAGAAGATGAGGCCCATGTGGGAGTGTTTTGATTTAAATTGTGGTCATATGTGTGGTAGCTGGAAGAGATTACTGGGTCCTCCTGGGCCTGAACTCTGGTGTGACTCCTTTTAGACACTGTGTCCTGGAACTGAGCTTAGTGAAGTATTGACATGAGTTGTGTTGGGATTTGAGGAGGCCATGCATGAGAGTCGCCCTTGGAACCTGAGATGTAGGCCCAGGGTAGCTTTCCACAGAGCACTGGGAATCTCATTCAGGATACCACAAGATTTTATTCTGAAAGACTTGGCAGCCATAGTTGAGATCAAAACACTCATGGATCTCAATTGTAGACCTCAATGAGCCTGGCTTCAGGTGACCTTTTGGACACTCTTTGGGAAGCCTTGCCTGTGAGAGTTCTCCAGAGTTTTCATTGAAATGATCATACTCACCATTTAATGGTTCCTGCATGAATTGAAATCCACTGTGCCTCCAACTTCATCCTTGATAAATGGCTAGATAAATAGTTTAAATTTTTGAAATTCCCATGAACAGGTGGCATACAGAACCTTTGGATGTCCTATTTCTGATCATGAGTGTACCAGACAGTGCCTTGATTGATTGGGTTTAATGAAAATGGTGTAGAACCGAGATGCCAGTAATTTGGAGCCTGATGAGTAGAGGGCCTAGAGCAGCGGTAGGCAGGTGTGTGATAAAACATCTGTGATGGGGCCATGTGGATCTGCCTTTGGATTCCAAATGTCATGAGACGGACATGGTGCATCCAGGAGACCATTATAAGTAAACACATCTTGTTATATGGAGAGGTTTTAGGGTAATTTACAGAATCAGGTTGCTCTATGGTCAAGGGAGCAAGCTATGTGGTATAGAGGCCGGTTTCATGAATGCTCATGTGTGAGCCACCACATGTGATAGAACTCCCTCCAGCACTGTGTCCCAGTTGAACTCCTTGTATTTCATGAAGCAAATACAAAACTCGCAGTGCAGCAGCAAGAAACACCAGGAAAAGTGGAGGATTACTAAATGGCTTCACAGTCCACACGGGCAGACACTTAGACCACTGTGTCCCAGTTGAACTCCGTGTATTTCGTGAAGCAAATACCAAAGTCGCAGTGCAGCAGCAAGAAACACAATGAAGAGTGGAAGAGGAACAAATGAATATACAATCCACGCGGGGACACACTTAGCCCCAAGTGGCCATAGTATACCTACAAAGAGAGAATTCAGCACTGCTCCCTCATGTTCATTGGAATATTACAATTTATGTCCTCCAGGTCACATAGATGCTGACCCAGCTTTGATCGTCTCACTAGAAGGAAGCAAAAGCTCCTGAAAACAACATATATTTCAAGTGCCCAAACTCAGAGGCAGTTTCTCAAGAAGTCTTTAGGCCAGCAGAGCTCTGTGATTGTGGAGTGCTTACCCTGTCCCTTACTTTTGAAAACTCCTCTACCACCTCCATGGTTGTGAACTCCTGATCAAATTCCATTTCAGATATGTATTCACATATTTTCTATCTCTTTTCCTCTAATTGTGTCTTACTTGGGGCGAAGGTAATGTCAAGGGATTGTTCTGGATGAGAGTGGGAAGATTTTTCTGAAGCACATATTTGCATACACATTGGATTCATTTTCCTATTTTCCATTCAAAATACTGAATCACTGACATTAACACATACCCTACTAGACTCTGACTACTAATCCTAATATGTTGGAGAAAAATACCCCCAAAAGAATAGAACTACAAGCAGTTCAGAGGAGGCATGGTGGATAGTTGGGCTTGCCTTTTGAATTATATAGTGTAGGAGTTTTAAATCTTGTCAATTTTTTTTGAAATAGTTCTCCATGTATTTTAAAAGTTAAGAAATATGTGAATTCCTGTCTCCCTTTCTCTGAAGCCTATTCAGCACCTGTATTTTTATATGCACATTTAGAATCCTAACTGTTACCACACGTACGTTCTTGTGTGGAGGCTGAGTTGGCAGATACAAATTGTGAAAAGGGATCACTCGTCCTAAACTCTGTTGGAACTGAAAATTCAACCTGTGGGTGAGCTTCCTAGTTGAACAACATTATACATAAATCGATGTTCAGTAAAATGAATTTATTTGGATCTGTGGATGATATATATTTCATGGTGATTTTAAATTGGCATATAGTGCTACTTTTTAATGTCTGTGAATGTTTGTGTGTGTGTGTGTATATATATATATATATATATATATATATATATATATATATATATATATATATATACACACACTCTCCAGATTTTTCAAAATATGAAATATATGTGTATATGTGTATTATTTTACACATCCTAAATTTTTCATATTCATGAATGTGGATTTATAATCATCTTTTCACAAGATTATTCTCAGAAATATTCACATACCCTACTAGACTCTCACTACTAATCCTAATATGATGGAGAAAAGTAACGCAAACAGAATAGAAATACAAGCATTTCAGAGGAGGCATGTTGTATATTTGGACTTGCCTTTTGCATGATAAATGGTAGGTGTTATAAATCTGGTCAATTTTCAATTGAAATAGTTCTCCATGTGTTTTTAAAATTAACAAATATATGAATTCCTGTCCCTTTCTCTGTAGCCTATTCATCACATGTATTTTTATATGCATTTATAGTATCCTACCTGGTATCACATGTACATTTTTGTGAGTTGGCTGACTTGGTAGATACAAATTGTGAGAAGAGATCACTCCTCCAAATCGTTGTTGGAACTGAAAATTCCACCTATAGGGGAGCTTCCTAGTAGAAAAACATTATACATAAACTCATGTTCAGTAAAATAAATATTTTTGCATCTTTGGATGATATATATTTATAGATGAATTTTGAGTGGCATATATATTGCTACTTTTTAATGTCTGTGTGTGTGTTTTGTGTAAATATATATATATATATATATATATATATATATATATATATATATATATATACACTCTCCAGATTTTTGAAAATATGAAATATATGTGTCTTATTTACACTCGCTAAATTTATTCATGTTCATGGACTTGGATTTATAATCAACTTTTCACAAGATTATTCTCAGAAATATTCATCCACCTGAAAAACAGATTTAACTAATATTTCTACAGTAACTGACCAAGTTTAACATCAATGCACCTTGATTCCGATATGACAAGCTGTGCATTTTGACGTTCATTTTTATTAAACCCTGGTACATTAATATTTATTCGTATTATGGACATCATAGGATATATATTTCATCCACAAATTCACAAATTTATCGGCATTTGTTTCACTTTCAATCAATTCCTGCTTCAGAACACATGTATTCCTCCAGGTGTCTTGACTGGTCTTTTCATGTGACTTCTACCCAAACACATTATTTTCGATTTTCATAATCAATTTTGAAGCAAAACTCACACCCTTTATGATAAACCATAACCCTAATATTACAAATAGATGTATAATTGGTTTGAATGAATGTATGTTTATCAATATAAAATTTTCTTTATATTTTCAGATACCACTTCAATCCATTTTTTAAAGTTGAAACCAATTATATTCTTTATTCACACTATTGTCTATTCATACATTTTCTCTATATTCAGAGACACAGGGTGCACGTATTTGTACCCCCAATACTAATTTATATGTCTTCAACATATTGCTTCCAGAAATGGTGGAAGAAATACTCATGTCACCTGATATAAATATACATTTTTTCAGTGTAATATTCTGGACACAAAACGCAAATGTCACACTTATGATTGTACCAAATCCTAAATAGGAAGTGAGCATGGATTACTAAAACCATCCATGTCCAGGTTGCCTAATGCTCTCAAATGTCTATCCTGTCAGTGACTACATATTTGTTTCTTCCTAAGATTATATATTAAATCTCAACCTGTTGAAAATGTCTAATCCTATCACTCACTTTATACTTTGCCTGATTTCCTAATGTTTCTATTGATAAATGCTTTCCTACATATTTTTTCCAGTTCATCACTGTGACCAACTCTTCACATGTGCTGACATTTACATTCACTCTCTAACCAAAACTCTATTGCTAAAGTACTTTTGGTCCAAATCCTATTCTCACTCTTCTATCTAAACCTACACTATCTTCCTAATCCTACCGACTATCCCTTTTTGACTGGATGTTTTCTTACACATTCAATCAACCAAGGTACATGGTCCTTTGCCATTATATATCGATTTATCTGAGATATCTGTGCAGAACATTGTTCAAAGCTAAGTTTCCCACTCCAGTGCCCAGTGCACTTCTGGGCTTCAAATCTTATCTAGAATTCCATTGTCATACTTATATTTCACCTCTATATTCTTATAAATACCACAGGATCCCAATATTCTTATTCATCCAGCAGAATGATTCCTAACACAAATCGAACCTGTTATTAACCCTAACCATATACTGTTCCCTCAATCTATCTTTACAAAAGAGCAGGACTGAGTTG
Organism: Callospermophilus lateralis; assembly: GCF_048772815.1. Taxonomy (NCBI): domain Eukaryota; kingdom Metazoa; phylum Chordata; class Mammalia; order Rodentia; family Sciuridae; genus Callospermophilus; species Callospermophilus lateralis. The sequence continues at coordinate 112,845 of NW_027514418.1, read as the reverse complement.
GTCTTACAATACAAAAATGTAGGGAGACTTTCACCTGCTGAGAAGCTCAAAGGTCTATGCAGATATAATCCCTGGAGAAGATATAGGGAACTATGAAGTACCTGAGAGAGAAAAAGTCATCTTCAATTGCAAACAACCTGGTCATGACGAAGGGATGTGTCTGAATCAGCCTCTATCTTCTTAATGTAGAGAAGATGGACCAAACCAGGCCTATGTAGAGAGCTGTTCCCAGGTGCCTATGGTTGATATAACTTTCTATCTTGTGAAATTGTAACAGGAAATAGGGGCAGCCTCCATCTCATGAGACCCTTGGAAACAACTGTTAGGACAAAGTGGTTGCAAAGGCAGCAAATTCAATCAGTTCCAGAAAGAAGTGACCTCATCTAATTTTCTTGTTGAAGGAACACTCTAAACTTGGAATCCAGGCACCCAGAGGCAGTCCCAGTTCCAGTCCCAGTGGGCTCACTTGTTTAGATGTACAGAGGACAGAGTCCGTCTTTCTTGGTAAATACTGATGTGAGTATGGCCAAATGCCAGGTGAGCTCTGAAGAGGGGCCTTTCCTGAGAAAGCAGGTAGTGTCTCACTGCTGGTCCCGGACAATTTCACAGAGTTAGCCAAAGAGACCTGATCTGAGACAGGACAGGCCGTTTCGGGGGAACATAAAATGGTCCACCAGTCAGAGGGCTCTCCAGATAGTCACATACCTACTTGGAGGAAGGAGGTGCCTTTGTGGTTGTGGGTGTGAGTTTGTGGTTTTGTCTCATGTTCTGAGAATAGGTAGGAAAGGCAGTTTGTTTGGTTTGGAATGGACTGTGTCTACTGAGTGCTTTGACAAGGCAAGTGTTTCTATGTTTGTGTATCCCACCGTGTCTGTGGTTGTAGACATTAGAAAAGAGAATGCATCAATGGATTTGTCATGTCTAGTAGAAAGCTTCTCAGCATTCATCCTGCCTAATTTATGAATGGACTGTGGATTGCCTTATGGATGTGCAACACCTACTATCTTCCAAAGTTCCTGTTTTCTTCGTAGAATTATGGCCACTCTTCAGAATAGGCTTATGATTTTATGTCCACCATATGAACCACCTCCAAGATCTGTGACATGGCTATGTACTGGATAGCTGAAGGGAATGAGAGCATGTCAGAAAACACAGATATCATTGGGACCAGGAGAGTCTCAATGGAGAAACCCTGCTTTGGGTCTTTTGCTTACCTATTTGTCTGTTGCCCTGAATGTCAGGAAGTTCTTTGACTCAGGCCACCCCTTTTTGAAGCCTGAAGAAAACAGTTTTCAAATGAAAATGAATGGGCATCACCTTGGGCTCTTTGCTTAATTGCTTTAGAATGGGATGTGTCTGAATCAGCCTCTTGGCCCTGTGTGAGGCTGTGGCTTTGATTCTCAGCACCTGATGGGTCTAAAGAAGGATCCCATGTGTGCATCCAAAACCAAAATGGCCAAAAAGCGGTCATTGTGGATGGAGTCTCTCGTCTTCCTCTGTAATGTTCCTGCCTCCATCAAGTGAGAATAGGGATCCTTTGGGTCAAATGAGTTCTTCAAAGCCCTGCAGAGTCTAGCCCATAGGTGCTTGGGTTTTCTCATGACTCCCATTTACAAAAAGAATCTAAACCCCACAGTCAATAGGCCACAAATTGCAGAAGTGGAGCAGTATTAACGGCAGGCCTATTTGATCACTCCTGGTTCACAGGAAGGGAGTCCGGGCCTTTAGGCATATGAGGGGTAAGGAAGCTTCTTTTGGACATTGTCTTGGGCTGTGCCCCTCATAGAATCCTCCAGCCAGAGGTAATGATGAGTGTCTATATGGAAGAAGATGAGGTCCATGTGGGAGTGTTTTGGTTTTAATTGTGGTCACTTGTGTGGCGGTTGGAAGAGATGAATTGGTCCACGTGGGCTGGAACTCTGGCGTAATTACCCTTAGAGACTGCATTCTGGAACTGATCTTAGAGAAGTATTGCAATGAGTTGTGTTGGGATTTTAGGAGACCACGCATGGAGTCCTTGGAAAATGAGTCTTGACCCAGGGTTGCTTTCCACAGAGCACTGGGAATCTCAGCCAGGATATCACATGATTTTATTCTGAAAGACTTGGCAGCAATAGTTGAGAGTCAAAACAAACATGGACCTCATATTGTAGACCTCAATGGGCCTGGCTTCATGTGAACTTTTGGCCACTCTTTTGGAAGCCTTGCCTGTGAGAGTTCTCGAGAGCATTCATTAAAATGAGTTTCCTCAACATTTTATGGTTCCTGAATGAATTGAAACCCACAGTGCCTCCAACTTCATCCTTTAAAAATGGTTAGATAAATACCATGAAATGTTTAAAATTCCCATGAGCAGGTGGCACTGGAAAACCTTTGGATGTCCTGTTTCTGATTATGAATATACCAGAAGGTGCCTTGATTGACTGGTTTTCATGAAAATGGTATAGAAAAGAGATGCAAGTAAGTTCGAGCCTGCTGAGTAGTGGACCTAGAGAAGTTGTGGGCAGGTGTGTGATAAAAAATCTGTGGTTTGGCCATGTGGATCTGCCTTTGGCTTCCAAATGGATAATGACTGATATGGTGCAGCCAGCAGACCCTTCTCTCAAAAGGCATCTTGTTATATGTAGGAGTTTCAGGGCAATGTTCAGAATCAGGTTGCTATGCTCAAGGAGGCAAGCTGGTGGGATAGAAGCATGGTTGGTGCATTTTCCTGCAGACCCTGACCCACCACACGTCACAGAACTCGCTCCAGCACTGTGTCCCAGTTGAACTCCTTGTTTCATGAAGCAAATGCCAAATTGTGAGTGCAGCAGCAAGAAACAGCACGAAAAGTGGAGGATGACCAAATGGGTTCACAGTGCACACGGGGAGACACTTGGCCCCCATTGGTCACAGTTTACCTACAAAGAGAGAATTTAGCAAGGCTGCCTCATGTCCATTGGAAAACAAGAAACCATGTGCTCACAAAGGTCACAAAAATGCAGACCAGCTTGGATGGTCTCACTACAATGGAAGCTAAAGCTCCTGACAACAACATATATTTCATGTGCCCAACCTCAGAGGCAGTTTCTTAAGAACTCTTTAGGCCAGCAGAGCTCCATGTTTGTGGAGAGTTTACATTGTCCCTTAATTTTGGAAACTCCTCTACCTTCTCCAAATTTGTGAAAATTGAGCAGTTTCCATTGCAGATATGTATTCACAGATTTTCTAACTCTTCTGCTCTAATTGTGTCATACATGGGGCGAAGGTAATGTCAAGGCATTGCTCTGGATGAGAGTGGGAAGATATTTGTGTAGCACATATTTGCATACACATTGCATTCATTTTCAATTTTCTATTCGAAATACTGAATCCCTGACACTATCCCATACCCTACTATCCTCTGACTACTAATCCTAATATGATGGAGAAAAATACCCAAACAGAATAGAAATACAAGCAGTTCAGAGGAGGCATGCTGCATACTTGGACTTACCTTTTGCATGATAAATGGTAGGTGTTATAAATCTAGTCAATTTTTAATTGAAATAGTTCACCATGTGTTTTTAAATTAAACAAATATATGAATTCCTGTCTCCCTTTCTCTGTAGCCTATTCATCACATGTATTTTCATATGCACTTATAGAATCCTACCTGGTACCACATGTACATTTTTGTGAGGTGGCTGACTTGGCAGATACAAATTGTGAGAAGAGATCACTCCTCCAAATTGCTGTTGGAACTGAAAATTCCACCTATAGGGGAACTTCCTAGTAGAACATCATTATACATAAACTCATGTTCAGTAAAATAAATATTTTTGCATCTGTGGATGATATATATTTAAAGATGAATTTTGATTGGCATATATATTGCTACTTTTAAATGTCTGTGTGTGGTTTTTTTTTTGTGTGTGTGGGTATGTGTGTGTGTGTATATATATATATATATATATATATATATATATATATATATATATATATATATATATACACTCTCCAGATTTTTCAAAATATGAAATATATGTGTCTTATATACACTCTCTAAATTCATTCATGTTCATGCATGTGGATTTATAATAAACTTTCCAAAATATTAGTCTCAGAAATATTCATCCACCTTAAATACATATTTGTTTCCTAGTACTGAAAACTAACTTCAGTGAATGGTGCATACAAATGTTAATAATTCTACAGGAACTGATCCAGTCTATCACCAATGCAAGTAGATCCCAATGGGACATGATATATAATATGATGTTCATTTATATTCAACACTGGTACATTATTATTTCTTCAGTTTTTGCTCATCATAAGATATGTATTTCATCCACAAGTTCACAAATTTGTAGGCATTTCTTTAAACTTTAATCACTTCCTACTTCACAACACATGTATTGTCAGGGTTTCTTGACTGGTCTTTTCATGAGACTTCTTTCCAAACACATTATTTTCGATTTCCATAATCACTTTTGAAGTAAAACTCACACACTCTTCATGATAAACCAAAACACTAATATTGACATTAGATGAATAACTGGTTGGAATGAATGATTGTATATGCATATAAGATTTCCAGTAATTTTTCAGATATCAGTTCATCCCATTATATTAAGTCGGAACAAGTTATATTACTTATTCACAGTATGGTCTATTCATGCTTTATCTCTATATTCATAGACATAGGGTACACCTCTTTGTACGCCCAATACTAATTTTATGTCTTCAGTATATTGCTACCAAAAATGGTGGAAGAAATACTTATGTCACCTGATCTACATATACATATTATCACAATAATATTCTGGACAAAAATGTAAATGTTACACTTATGAATGAACCAAGCAAAGCCTAAATGAAATGTGAACATAGATTACTAAAAACATCCATGTCCAGGGTGCCTAATGCTCTCAAATGTCAATATTATTGGTGACTTCATATTTGTTTCTTTCCAAGATTCAACCTCAAGCCTGTTGAAAATGTCTAATCCTCTCACTCACTTTATACTTTCCCTGATTTCGTAATATCTTTATTGATATCTTCTTTTCTACATGTTTTCCCCACTTCATCATCGTGACTGGCTCTTCATATGTGCTGACATATACATTCACTCTCTAACTGAAATCCTATTGCTAAAGAACTTTTGTTCCAAATCATATACTCACTCTTCTTCCTAAAACGACCGACTATCTTCCTAATCCTACTGACTATCCCTTTTTGAAGGGATGTTCTCTTCTACATTCAATCTTCCAAGGTACAAGGTCCTATGCCATTGTATATCAAATTATCTGAGACATCTGTGCAGAACATAATTCAAAGCTAAGTATCCCAATCAAGGGCCCAATGCCCTTATGGGTTTAAAATCATACCTGGATTTCTGTTTTCATACTTATGTTTCACCTCTACATTCTTGTAAATATACCAGGTTCCCAATACCATTATTCATCCATAAGAATGATTCCTAACACAAATCGAAATCAAACCTGTTATTAACCCAAAACATACACTGTTCCCTCAATCTCATTTTACAGAAGAGCAGGGACAAAGTTGTTCTTACAATACAGAAAAGTAGGGGACCTTCCACCTGCTGAGATCCTCAAAGGTCCATGCAGAAATGATACCTGGAGAAGTTGTAGACAGGTATGAAGGACCTGAAAGAGCAAAAGTCATCTTCGATGACAAACCACCTGGTCAGGATGATGGGATGTGTCTGAATCAGCCTCTCTCTTCTTATTGTGGAGAAGATGGACCAAACCAGGCCTGTGTGTGTGCCTATGGTTGATATACCATTCTAAATTGTGAAAGTGTCAGAGGAAGAAGGGGCAGCCTCCATCTCATGGGGCCCTTGGAAGCAACTGTTAGGACCAAGTGGTTGCAAAGGCAGTGACCTCATTCAGTTCCAAAGAAAGTGTCATACCTCATTTCCTTGGTGATGGAACTCTCTGAACTTGGTATCCAAGAAGCCAGGCACCCAGATGCAGTTCCAGTCCCAGTCCCAGTGGGCTCACTTGTTTGGATTTACCAAGGACAGAGTCAGTCTTTCTTGGTACCTACTGATGTGAGGATGGCCAAATGCCAGGAGAGCTCTGAAGAGGGACCTTTCCTGAGAAAGCAGGTAGTGGCTCACCACTTTTTCCTGACAACTTCACATAGTTGGCCAAGGAAACCAGATCTGAGAGAATACAGGCCATTTCGGGGGAACATAGTATTGCCCACCAGTCAGAGAACACTCCGGATAGTCACAGACCTACTTAGGGGAAGGAGGTGCCATTGTGAGTGTGGGTGTGTGGTTTTGTCTCTTGTTCTGAGAATAGGTAGGAAAGGCGGTTTGTTTGGTTTTCAGTGAACTATTTCTAGTAAGTCATTTGACAAGGTGAGTGTTTCTATGTCTGTGTATCCCACTGTGTCCGTGGTTGTAGACATGAGAAAAGACAATGCAACAATGGATGTGTCCTGTGTAGTAAAAAGATTCCCAGCATTCATCCTGCCCAATTTATGAATGGACTGCAGCTTGCCTTATGGATTGGCAAAACCTACTACCTTCCTAAGTCCCTGTTTTCTTCCTGAATTCTGGCAACTCTCCAGAATAGTCTCATTGTTTTGTGTCCAAGATATGTACCAACTCCAAGGTCTTTGACATGTCCATGTACTGGATACCTGAAGGGAATGGCCAGTATCTCAGAAAACTCAGATATGAGTGTGACCAGAAAAATCTCAGTGGAGATACCATGCTTTGGGCCTTTTGCTTACCTATTGTTCTGTTGCCCTGAATGTCAGGAAGATGTTGGGCTCAAGCTACCCCTTTGTGAAGCCTGAAGAAAACAGTTTTCAAATGGAAATGAATGGGCATCACCTGTGGCTCTTGCTAAATTGCTTCGGAAAGGGATGTGTCTGAATCAGGCTCTCTACCCTGTGTGAGGCTGTGGCTTAGATTCTCAGCACCTGATGGATCGAAAGAAAGATCCCATGTGTGAAACCAAAACCAAATTCGCAAAAAATTTCAGTCATTGTGAATGAATTCTATTGCCTTTCTCTGTAGGTTCCTGAAATCAATCAAGTGAGAATAGCGATCCTTTTGGTCAAATGAGTTCTTCAAATCTCTGCAGAGGTGCTTGTCTTTTCTCATGACTCCAGTTCACATAAAGAATCTAAACCCCACAGTCAGAAGGCCTCAAATTGGAAAAGCGGAGCAGTATTAATGACAGGCCTATTTGATCACTCCTGGTTCACAGGAAGGGTGTCCTTCCCACCCTGACTTGAGCCAAATGAGGGGCAAGGGAGCTTATTTTGGACACTCTTTTGGAATGTGCCCCTCATGGAAAGCTCCAACCAGTGGTTATGATGAGTGTCTATAAGGAAGAAGATGGGGCCATGTGATAGTGTTTTGTTTTTAATTGTGTTCATTTGATTGGCGGTGTGAAGAGATGACTGGGTCAACCTGGGCTTGAACTCTGGTTTGATTCCCCTTAGAGACTGCGTTCTGGAATTGACCTCAGAGAAGTATTGCCATGAAAAGTGTTGGGATATTAGGAGGCCACGCATGAAAGTCACCCTTGGAAACTGAGATCTAGGCCCAGGGTGGTTTTCCAAAGAGTACTGGGAATCTCAGCCAGTATATCACATGATTTTATTCTGAAAGACTTGGCAGGGATAGTTTTGAGTCAAAACACACATGGACCTCACATTGGAGACCTCACTGCGCCTGGCTTCATGTGACCTTTTGGCCACTCTTTTGGAAGCCTTGCCTGTGAGAGTTCTCCAGAGCTTTCTTTGAAATGAACTTCCTCAACATTTAATGGTTCCTGAATGAATTGAAACCCACAGTGCCTCCAACTTCATCCTTGAAAAATGGCCAGATAAATACCATGAAATTTTTAAAATTCCCATGACCAGGTGGCACTGGAGAACCTTTGGATGTCCTGTTGCTGATCTTGAGTGTACCAGACCCTGCCTTAATTCACTGGGTTTCATGAAAATGGTGTAGAACAGAGATGCCATTGAGTTATACCCTGCAGAGTTGTTGGCCTAGAGAAATGGTGTGCAGTTTTGTGATAATACATCTGTGTTGTGACCATGTGGTTCTGCCATTGGCTTCCAAATTCATTGTGACTGCCATGGTGCAGCCAGGAGACCTGTATATGTAAAAGCATGTTTTTATATTGAAAGATTTCAGGGCCATGTTCAGAATCAAGTTGCTATGGACATGGGGGCAAGCAAGTTAGAGCCTGCAGAGTATTGGGCCTAGAGAAGTGGTCTGCAGTTGTGTGATAATACATCTGTGTTATGGCCATGTGGATTTCTCATTGGCTTCCAAATTTTTTGTGACTAACATGGTGCAGCCAGGAGACCCGAATATGTAAAAGCATGTTTTTATATGGAGAGGATTCAGGGCCATGTTCAGAATCATGTTGCTATGGACAAGGGGGCAAAGTATGTGGGAAAGAAGCCTGGTTGTTGCATTCTCCTGCAGACCCTGACCCACAACACGTGACAGAACTCCCTCCAGCACTGTGTCCCTGTTGAACTTCTTGTATTTTGTGAAGCAAATACCAAACTCCCAGTGCAACAGCAGGAAACACCACGAAAAGTGGAGGATGACCAAATGGCTCCACAGTCCACATGGGGAGACAATTAGACCCCAGTGGCCACTGTTTACCTACAAAGAGTGAATTCAGCACTGCTGCCTCATGTTCACTGGAAAATAAGAAACCATATCCTCCAGGTCACATAGATGCAGACCCAGATTTTATTGTCTCACTACAAAGGAAGCTAAAGCTCCTGAAAATAACGTATGTTTCAAGTGCCCAACCTCAGAGGCAGTTTCTCAAGATGTCTTTACGCCAGCAGACCTCCATGTTAGAGGAGTGTTTACCATGTCCCTTACTTTTGGAAACTCCTCTACCACCTCCAAGGTTCTGAACTCTGAGCATTTTCCACTCAAGATATGTATTCACAGATTTTCTAACTCTTCTATTCTAATTGTGACTTACTTCAGGCGAAGGTAATGTCAAGGATTTGTTCTGGATGAGAGTGGGAAGATTTTTGTGTAGCATATATTTGCATACACATTTGATTCATTATTCTATTTTCCATTTGAAATACTGATCCCTGACACTAACTCATAACCTACTGGACTCTGACTACTACTCCTAATATGATGGAGAAAAATAACCCAAACAGAATAGAAATCCAAGCAGTTCAGAGGAGGCATGGTGTATAGTTGGACTTGCCTTTTGCATAAAAAAGGGTATGTGTTATAAATCTAGTCAATTTTCTGTTGAAATAGTTATCCATGTGTTTTTAAAGTTAACAAATATGTGAATTCCTGTCTCCCTCTCTCTGTAGCCTACTCAGCACATGTATTTTTATATGCACATATAGAATCCTACCTGGTATCACACGTACATTCTTGTGAGGTGGCTGACTTGGCAGATACAAAATGTGAGAAGAGATTACTCCTCCTAAATGCTGTTGGAACTGAAAATTCAATGTATGGGTAAACTTCCTAGTTAAACAACATTATACATAAATCTATCTTCAGTAACATGAATATTTTTGAATCTGTGGATGATGTATATTTCATGGTGAATTTCAATTGGCATATATATTGCTATTTTTATAGTCTCAGTTTGTGTGAGTGTGTGTGTGTGTGTATATATATATATATATATATATATATATATATATATATATATACTCTCCAGATTTTTCAAAATATGAAATGTATGAGTCTTATTATACACTCCCTGAATTCATTCATGTTCATGTATGTGGATTTATAATCAACTTTTCACAAGATTATTCTCAGAAATACTCATCTACCTGAAATACATATTTGTTTCCTAGTACTGAAAACTAACTTCAGTGAATGGTGCATACAAATTCTAATATTTCTACATTAACGGACGCAGTTTAACATCAATTCAAGTAGATTCCTATGGGACATGATGTGTATTTTAACGTTCATTTTTATTCAACACTGGTACATTACTATTTCTTCAATTTCTGCACATCATCGTATATATTTATCATCCACAAGTTAGCAAATATATAGGCGTTTGTTTCACTTTAAATCACTTTCTGCTTCAGAACACATGCATACCTCCAGGTTTCTGGACTGGTCTTTTCATGAGACTTCTTTCCAAACACATTATTTTCAATTTCCATAATCACTTTTGAAGCAAAACTCAAACACTCTTCATGAAAATCCATAACCCTAATATTTCATTCAGATGTATAATGGGTAGGATTAAATGTAGTATATCAATATAAGGTTTTCTGTATATTTTCAGATATCAATTCAATCCATTATTTAAAGTTGGAACCAGTAATATTATTAATTCACAGTATTGTCTATTCATGCATTATCTCTATATTCATAGACAAATGGTACACCTATTTCTACCCAAAATACTAATTCATATATCTTCAAAATATTGCTCCCATAAATGGTGGAAGAAAAACTCCTATTACCTGATCTACATATATTATTTATTATAGTAATATTCTGGACACACATAGGAATGTTCACACTTATGATTGTACCAATGTAAAGTCGGGCGAGCGTCGGAAAAGAGACCACGAAGAGACTGTCTCATGCAACAGCAAAGGGTTTATTGGGGGTCCAGCATGCTGGGGCTCAGAGCTCACTTGAATAGAGAAGAGAGCCCTAAGAACAGCTTAAGCAGAGCTTATGCAATTTACGTGGTGAGAGCAGGGAGGGAAATTTATTGATGGGTCAGGTCGAGTGAGTGGTTTGCATGCCAATGGGAGAGGGAGTACATTCAACAGTTTGGCAATTGGGGACAGCACATTCTGGGAACAAGATTAGCAAACAGTTTTCAAGATTTCATCAGTATTTTGTTAAGCATACAGAAAAACAAGAAGTTAAAAGTACATATTTTATTAACCTTTCATTCCCCACTTCTTATTCTGGTTAATTTTAATCATAAAAATGAGCATTACGGGGTCTCACATTTTATGTCTTCTAGTGAGGTATATTGTTGTCTGATTACCATAAGTTTAACTTATCCAATTTAAGCTTGTAGAAAGGAAACTAGATGGTTGAGCAAACAGGGTCCTACAATTAGCAATGAAATGAGGATTATTAATGGACTGGCCAGGGCTGATAAAAGCGTAGTTAACCAGGGGGACTGTGTGAACAAAGACTCAAACCACCCTTTTTGTGCATCTCTCTCTTGTTGATGCTCTTCTAGGCGTCTTCTTAATTTACTCACAGATTTTTTTACAACTCCAGTATGGTCGGCATAAAATCAACTTTTTCCCTCAATGCAGCACAAAAGCCCCCTTCTCTCATGAAGAGGAGGTCCAACCCTCGCATGTTCTGTAAAACAATTTCAGAGAGAGAGATTAAAGATTCCTATAAAACTGTGATGGAGGTTTTTAATATCTTTAAATTTTGGTCTATTGCTGCTTCTCATCGGGTCATTTGTTGTGTCACATGGACTAGGACAGTGATTCCTGTGCCCACACCTGCAGCAGCTCCTTTTCCTAATAGGATGGCTAAAGTGAGGGATACAGGTTCCCAGAGGAACCGGGTTGTATGCCCCCGTATTTGATATTTAAATTAACCTGCCTCATGATAGAGCACTCTGGGAAACATCTGAACATTACATAATTAATCACATCTGTTGACCATTTTATGAAAACATAAACAATGTTTAAGTATATAGAATTATACTGTTGTAAGGACGGACAATTCAAGGCACCTAAGATAGCACCGAAGACAGCGAAACATACCTATTTGGTTGCAACGGATTTAGAGGGCATTGCTTCTGTTGGAATCAATTAGTCACCTGATCTCCAAATTTAGGTAGTTTCCGAATTTTGTACCCAACATGTAAGGGAAGGGGCTCAGAAGTTCACAGTCTGCATAAGTTCACAAAAAGAAGTTTTCGTTTCTATTGTTTTTTTCATCTGTTCTGGGCAAGTTAACATTTTAAGGACACCTGGAGTGGGAGAGCTTTTTTCTTCTCTTTTTTTTTCTCACTGCCAGCTGTAACAATGGAGCTCATTTGGTAACTTATTTATCTTAGAAATGTAACCATGTCTGTGAAGCCCCAGCTCAAGGCCAGAGGCCTTGTTCACATGTTTTGTGAAAAACTAGTAAGGGGGAGTCTAGCTTAGGAGTGCTGATTTTTCCAGCCAGTGGCCAAATAGAACAGGGAAACACGAAAAGGGGAAGTTTATCTACATTGAACTCTTTTATAGGGACTCTTTGGCTGAAAGTCCTAAAGTCAGCCATGGTGAAGACTGCTGGAGAAGGTCATTTAAGACTTTTCTGTGGGCCTGGTATAGACGGGGAAGACAGGGAAGGCGGGTCTGAGAGCAGCACCTTGGGTCTGAGCATGAGGAAGGAGACATGTAAAAGAATAATGGGAAAGGGGTTTGGAATTTTCCAGGCAACAAAACTTAAGCAGTAGAACAGATAGAGCAGAGGGGAAGATGGGAGTTTGTATCCCAAAAAGCCTGTGAGGGACTGTAAATTCTTAGTAACCTGTTTTCAGTGATGACAGAGCAACTTTAAAGGCCATTTTCATTACATCTTGGATAGGGGTCTGAGGGCTCTCCTTAGCTGGTTTGAGCTTTGGGTTAGCTGGTAAGAGGACCTGGTGGGACCTGGTGCGGGCACTGACAGGAGAAGAGAGTAGTGAGTGGGTGGATGGGTACCTCAGTACCTGCTACCTCAGCAAGGGGGCAATAATCTGAGAACCGGCGGTTTGGGTTTTTGATCTAGTAACTGGAGGGAAGAAATCAGGTTGCTGAGGTGGGAGTGGCAGCAGAGAGTCTGGAGCAGAAAGCTGAGGGTGAGGATCTATTGGATAAGCATAGTTCAGGATGTGAGCGAAGGAGGGAAAATGCCTCCACTTAGGGGAATTTCCTTCCACCCTTTGAGCACTTGCCGAAGTGAAAAAGGTCACGGAGAATTTTAGGATCTAGAGACCCCTCTGGGGGCCATCGGTATTGGTTGTGTAATTGATAATATGGCCAATGCTGTGTATTGAATTTGATGAGGAGTTTGGGTTCCACCAGGCACCCCTGTATGCTCACATTCCCATGACTTACAGAAGAAGTCGGCATTTCCCCCACACAGCCATGTCTGTTTGTGGCTTTGATAGTCCGCTGGGCAAACATAGTAATCTAGGCTAGCCAACCTGCATCTGGCTCTCGTGTCCCTACATCCATAATGTTTGTTTCTATTACCTATGATACGGAAAGGATTTATTGGAATTTTAGTTGGATCCCCTTCATCAGGGATATCCCAATAGGAAAGACCTATAGCCAGCTGACAAATGTCTGGGTGGAGAGATGGCCACCATGTCCCTAAAGGGGCTGTATGCAAGATAGACCATACTTCTTGTACAGTAGGATTTGTGATCAGCCATTACTGCTGAACAGGCTGATGAGGGTTAGGACTACTCTTGGCCAAGGGGAGAGTCTGTAGCCTTATCCACATGGCGAATACGCACTTTGAAAGTGTTACCAGTCTTTTCCAGTTTCAAGTCAGATTTTGGACAGGGCGCAGGCCAGAGATGAGAGACATGGATCCATGAAGTGATTCCGTCTACATTTACCACTGTAGGTGTTATCTGTAGCACCTTATATGGTCCTTTCCAGTGGGGTTCCAGGGATGACACCTGATGTCGTCTAATGTAGACGAAGTCTCCTACTTGGTATCGATATGGAGTCCCCTCGTCCCCAGGTTGGTCGGCAGTGGCCAGATGTTTCCACAGATATTGCTGATTTCTTTCAAGAGCTTTAAGTCTGTCAAGCAAGGGGGTGTGGAAGGGATCGTTAGGTCTTAGAGTTTGGGTTAGGTCCCTTACTGGAGGAGGGACCATAGAGAATTTCATAGGGGGTGAGGTTACACAAGGAAACAGAGGAGTATGAGTATTTCTTGCATGAAACAGTGCATAAAGCAGGAGAATAGATCGATCTTTTATGCCGATCTCTAAGCTTGATTTTGTTAATTCTCTTTAATGGTTCTATTATTTTTTTTTTTACCTGTACTGAGCTCTGGGGTCTATAAGCACAATGTAATTTCCAATTAATCCCCAGGGTCCTGGCTAATCCCTGACTTATCAGGGCAATTAACCCAGTCCATTATCAGACCCTATTGCCTTAGCCAGTCCGTATCTTAGAAAAATATCTTTCAGGATCTTCTTGACCACCATTTGTGCCATTTATTTTGTTGTTGTTGTTTTTTTTTGTGTGTGTGTGTGTGTGGGGGAAGGCTTCAATTAATTCATCCTGAAAATGTATCTACAAAGACTAGGAGATATTTAAGTCCATAACTTCCTGGCTTAATTTCAGTAATGTCCACTTCCAAGAATTGTCCTGGTCTGGTTTCTTGTAGGTGCTTTCCTGCAGGAAAGTTGGAAGGGTAAGCATTAACCAATTGACAGACCCGGCAGGCTTTTGTTACCCGTTCAGTTATTTCTTTCGCTCTGAGTCGGTTAGTGGAAAACTCTGTTCTTGATCCTTCAGGAATGCCTGCAGTTTCTTTGAACCAAGGTGAGTGAGTTGATGTACATTTTTAACTTAGTTTAGGGCTTTCTGAAAATGCAAGCTGGGCTCAGTGAAGTTGAGGGTTTCAGTGTCAGTGTCCTTAGATGTTATCAAAAGCTTGCTGGTGCTCAGGGGTCCATTAGAATTGGGCATCTCTCTTTATCAGCGGGTATAAAGGAGCAGATAAGGACGCAAACCCAGGTATCCATAAGCTGCATAAGCCAGCAGTCCCAAGAAACTCTCTGAGTTGTCTGCTGTTAGATGGGGGTGGTATCTGCTCAATGGATTGTTTTCTGGTCTCAGTGAGCCATCGCTTACTGCCCCTAAGGGAATAGTCCAGGAAGATTACTTCTTGCTGGCAAATTTGGGCTTTTTTGGCAGAAGCACTATACCAGAGTTGAGCAAGCTCGTATAATAATAATTGGGTTCCAGACTCACAGTTTTTCTTGGTGTTGGCTGCCAGTTGCAGGTCATCGACATATTGAAGCAGGGTGACGTCAGGGTGCATAGTTCTGAAGTTGTTGGGGTCTCTGTGGAGGGCTTCATCAAAGAGAGTGGGGGAGTTTTTGAACCCCTGTGGGAGTCTAGTCCATGTTAGTTGACCAGACGTCCCGGTTTCTGGGTCTACCCACTCAAAATCAAATAGCAACTGACTATCGTTATGCAGAGGCAAGCAAAAGAAAGCATCTTTTAAGTCCAGAACAGTATACCATTTCCGCTCATGGTTCAGAGTGCTAAGCAGATTGTACAGATTATGTACTGTGGGGTGAATGTCCTGCACTCTGTTGTAGATCTCTCTTTGGTCTTGAACGGTGCGATAGTCCCCGGTTCCTGGATTTTTATACTGGTAACAGGGCAGTGTTCCAGTTCAAATGACAGGGCCTTAGGACCCTTAAGGCCCGATATTTCTGAATATGGGGCCTTATCCCATCTTTAGCTTTTTTGCTCAGAGGATATTTTTTGACATTGATGGGGGGGCTGAAGTTTTTAACTCCACTGTTATTGGAGGATGTTTCACGGCTACGTGTAACCCAGCAGTTTTTTTCCTAGGCATCTGCGTAATCTGTTATCCATTTCCGGGGTAGCTTGCCTGTTTGATCAGTCTTGGGGGGTTTGACAAGTTGATGTTCATCTTCTACTGACATAGTAAAAGCCGTGACTATAGGAGTTTTTACTGAAAAATTTAGAAATTTCACTTGGGGGCCTTCAGGGTTAAAAGTTATTCTGGCCTGGAGCTTTTTGAGCAGATGTGTGCCCATCAATGGAGTCGGGCATTCTGGGATTACTAGGAACGAGTGATGGATTTTTTCTTTCCCCAGGTCCATGGTCCTCTTAGTTGTCTAAGCCCCATATTTACTCCCATTAGCCCCTTGAACTAGAGTCCTTTTTGTTTGATAGATGGCCCAATGGGGCCTTAAGGGCTGAGTATACTTACCCTGTATCCACTTCAAAGTTTAAGCCCCCCAGCGAGTACTTTGTGTTCTTTTGGCCGGGCCAGCTACCTCCAAGGAAGGAGGGGCTGTGTGTGCCGTGGGGTAGTCACCTGGAGGGCGCTGGGCTGGCCTATATTCCTCCAATGGTGGAGAGTCTGAGTCAGCAGCAGGGGAATCACTTAGAGGGTGTTTGGGGTTGGAGGACAAGGGCAGGGCATAAGGAGGGGGAAGAGAGTCCAGTAGAGTCTTGAGACTCAGGGACAACAGAGGGTGGAGGAGGGGGAGCAGAGGGTTTGAGAGATAGAAAAGTGGGAGAACCAGTAGGAGCGGGGACAGGGACAAGGAAAGGCTTCAACCATGGAAGAGGAGATTTGCAGAGGTCCTGCAAACTAAAGATATATTGCTGTTGATCTGGATGGCTATGTGGCCCCGGCTGAAAGACAATATCTCTGAGTTTTTGAATTAGTGTGAAGTAGAAAGATCCTTCTGGGGGCCATCCGACTCCAAAGGTGGGTCATTCTGAGACACATAGAGTTTTCCAGATCTGACGTTTTACTGAAAAAAAGAAGATTCTGAGCCTTTAAGCAGACTTTGGTCCAGTGATCAAGGTTCAGGGACAGAGGCATTGAAGTGTTCTGTCCCATATGAAAGATACACAAATAGTGAAAGCAATGACACACGACACAGACAAGACAAGACAATAAAGACAGGCAATGGACGTCCAATACTGAGAACAGGAATGAGTAGCCAGGAAAACCTGATGGGCTGACAATACCGAATCCAAAACAAAATATCACTGAGTTTAGGAGACTATTGTTACTCGGTTTCCCGGGTTCTCTGGGGCGTCCCCCAGAGACGTGGCCTGTGGCTCTGTGACACTTCTGTCAGCCACCGTCAGAGAGAGCTCATGCTCATCACCAATAGCCATTTTGCCCATCCCTAACCTGAAACCTGAAACAAGAAAGTGGCGCCTTACTTAACCTGAGATGAGCCTATTGGGGGTCTTTCGTCCAACGCTGCTGGAACTCGCTGGGGCCCTCAGATGTAATGGTCAGGCGACCCTTGGAGGAAGAGACCACCAAGACACTGTCTCATGCAACAGCAAAGCACCCAAAATTCTGGGGCTCAGACCTCACTTGAATAGAGCAGAGAGCACTGAGAACAGCTTAAGCAGAGCTTATATACTTTTCTTGAAGAGGGCAGGGAGGGAAGTTTATTGATGGGTCAGGGCAAGTGGGCGGTTTGCATGTAAACGGGTGAGGGTGTACATTCTGCAGTTTGGCAGTTGGGGACAGCACATTCTGGGAACAAGATTAGCAAAAAGTTTTCAAGATTTCAAGAGTGTTTTCTTAAGCATACAGAAAAACAGGAAGAGACAAGTACCTATTTTATTTATTTTCAACAAAGCCTAAATGGAAAGTGAGCATGAATTACTAAAAACATTCATGTCCAGGTTGCCTAATGCTCTCAAATGTCAATTCTATTGGTGACTACATATTTCTTTCTTCCTAAGGTTATATATTCAACCTCAACCCTGTTGAAAATGCCTAATCCTATGACTCACTTAATAATTTGCCTGATTTCCTAAGGTCTCTATTGATACCTCCTTTCCTACATATTTTCCCAAATTCATTATTGTGACTGACACTTAACATGGGCTGACATTAATATTCACTCTCTAACCGAAACCCTATTGGTAAAGAACTTTTTTCCAAATCTTATTCTCACCCTTCTTTCTAAACCTACTGACTATCTTCCTAATTCCACCGACTATCCCTTTTTGACTGGAGGTTCTCTTCGACATTCAATCATCCAAGGTACAACGTCCTATGCCATTGTGTATGGATTTATCTGAGACATTTGTGCAGAAAGTATAACATTGCTAAGTATCCCAATGACGGTCTCAATGCCCTTCTGGGATGCAAATCTTACCTAGATTTCTGTTTCCATAATTTTAACTCACGTCTATATTCTTATAAATATCACAGATTCCCAATACCATTATTCATCCTGCAGAATTATTCCTAACCCAAATCGAAACTGTTATTAACCGTAACCACACAGTGATCTCTCAATCTAACTTTAGAGAAGAGCAGGGACAGAGTTGGCCTTAAAATATAGGGATGTAGGGGATCTTCCACTTGCTGAGAACCTCAAAGGTCCATGCAGAAATGATCCCTGA
The DNA here is from genome assembly GCF_048772815.1 of Callospermophilus lateralis. Lineage (NCBI taxonomy): Eukaryota > Metazoa > Chordata > Mammalia > Rodentia > Sciuridae > Callospermophilus > Callospermophilus lateralis. The sequence continues at coordinate 94,722 of NW_027514418.1, read as the reverse complement.
AGAAGATGTAGGCAGCTATGAAGGACCTGAGAGAGCAAAAGTCATCTTCCATTGCCAAAAAACCTGGTCAGGATGAAGGGATGTGGCTGAATCAGCCTCTCTCTTAATGTACAGGAGACGGACCAAACCAGGCCTTTGTGGAGCGCTGTTTCTTGGTGCCTTTGATTTATATATCATTCTAACTTGTGAAAATGTCACAGGAAGTAGGGGCAGCCTCCATCTCAAGGAACCATTGGAAGCAACTGTTAGGACAATGTGTTTGCCAAGGCAGTGACCTCATTAAATTCCTGAAGGAAGTAACCTACCTCACTTCCTTGGTGATGGAACACTTTAAACTTGGGATCCAGGAAGCCAGGCACTGAGAGCCAATCCAAGTCCCAGTCCCAGTGGGCTCACTTGTTTGGTGTTACTAAGGACAGAATCAGTCTTTCTTGGTACCTACTGATGTGAGGATGGCCACATGCCAGGGACCTTTCCTGAGAAAGTAGGTAGTGGCTCTCCACATGCTCCTGACAACGTCACAGAGTTGGCCAAGGAGACCAGATCTGAGAATGGATAGGCCATATCAGGGGAACATAGTATGACCCACCAGTCAAAGGACACTCTGGATAGTTACAAACCTACTTGGGGGAAGGAGGTGCCTTTGTGGGTGTGGGTGTGAGTGTGTGGTTTTGTCTCATGTTCTGAGAATAGGTAGGAAAGGTGGGTTGTTTGGATTGGAATGGACTTTTTCTAGTAAATTGTTTGACAAGGCGAGTGTTTCTATGTCTGTTTCTCCCACTGTGTCCGTGGTTGTAGACATTAGAAAAGAAAGTGCATCAATGGATGTTTCCTGTCTTGTAGAAAGCTTCCTAGCATTCATCCTGCCCAATTAACACATGGACTGTGACTTGCCTTATGGATGGGCAACACCTACTATCTTACTACGTTTCTGTTTTCTTCCTGAATTCTGGCCACTCTCAAGAATTGGCTCATGGTTTTGTGTCCAAGATATGTACCACCTCCAAGCACTGTGACATGGCCATGTACATGATAACTGAAGGGAATGGGAGGATCTCAGAAAACTCAGATATCAATGTGACCAGTAAAGTCTCAGTGGAGAATCCTTGCTTTGGGCCATTTGCTTACCTATTGCTTCATTGCCCTGAATGTCAGGAAGGTCTTTGCCTCAGGCCACCCCTTTGTGAAGCCTTAAGAAAACAGTTTTCAAATGGAAATGAATGGGCATCACCTGTGGCTCTTTGCTTAATTGCTTCCAAAAGGGATGTGTCTGAATCAGCCTTGTGAACCTGTGTGAGGCTGCTGCTTAGATTCTTAACACCTGATGGATCTAAGGTAAGATTCCATGTGTGCTACAAATACAAAATGGTCAAAATAGCAGTCATTGTGTATGAAGTCTCTCGCCATCTTCTGTAAGGTTCCTGACCTCCATCCTGGCCTGCAAAGGCTAGACCATAGATGCTTGGGTTTTTTCATGACTCCCATTCATATAAAGAATTTATACCTGGCAGTCAGTAGGCCTCAAATTGGAGAAGTGGAGCAGTAATAAGGTCAGGCCTATTTGATCACTCCTGGTTCACAGGAAAGGTGTTTAGGCCACACTGACCTTAGGCAACATAGGGGCGAGGGAGCATATTTTGGACAGGGTCTTGGACTTCACCCCTTTTGGAAACGTCCAGCCAGAGGATTTGATGAGTGTCTACATGGAAGAAGACGAGGGCTATGTGAAAGTGTTTTGGTTTTAATTGTGGTCATTTGTGTGGCAGTTGGAAGACATAACTGTGTCCACCATGGCTTGAACTTTGTGTGATTCCCCTTAGAGACTGCGTTCTGGACCTGACCTCAGAGAAGAATTGCCATGAATTGTGTTGGGATTTCAGGAGGCCACGCATGAGAGTCCCCATTGGAAACTGAGATATAGGCCCAGGTGGCTCTCCACAGAACACTGGGAATCTCAGCTACGATATCACATGATTTTATTCTGAAAGACTTGGCAACCATAGTTGAGATTCAAAACACACATGGACCTAGCATTGTAGACCTCAATGGGCCTGGCTTCATGTGACCTTTTGGCCACTCCATGGGAAGCCTTGCCTGTGAGAGTCCTCCAGAGCTTTAATTGAAATGAAATTCCTCACCATTTAATGGTTCCTGAAAGAATTGAAACTCACAGTGCATCCAACTTCATCCTTGAAAAATGGCTAGATAAATACCATGAAATTTTTGAAATTCTTATGACCAAGTGGCACTGAAGAACATTTGGATGTCCAGTTGCTGATCATGAGTGTACCAGAGAGTGCCTTGATTGACTGGGTTTCATGAAAATGGTGTAGAAGAAAGAATCCTGTATGTTGGCGCCTGCTGAGTAGTGACCCAGAGCTGTGGTGTGCAGTTGTGTCATAAAATATCTCTGGTGGGGCCATTTGGATCTGCCATTGACTTCCAAATGTCTTGTGGCAGACATGGTGCAGCCAGTAATCCCTATATGTCTGATCTCTTCATATAAAGGCATCTTGTTATATTTAGAGGTTTCAGGGCCGTGTTCAGAATCAGGTTGCAATGGTTGAGGGGGCAAGCTATGTGGGATATAAGCCTCATTGGTGGATTCTCCTGGAGACCCTGACCCACCACACGTGTGAGAAATCCCTCCAGCACTGAGTCCCTGTTGATCTCCTTGTATTTCATGAAGCAAATACTAAACCCCCAGTGCAGCAGCAAGAAACACCATGAAATGTGGAAGATGTGCAAATGGCTTCACATACCACATGGGGAGACACTTAGCCTTCAGTGACAACAGTTTCCCTACAAAGAGAGAATTCTGCACTCCTGCCTCATGTTCATTGGAAAATAAGAAACCATGTCCTCCAGGTCACATAGATGCAGACCCAGCTCTGATGGTCTCACTACAAAGAAGCTAAAGCTCCTGACAACAACATATATTTCAAGTGCCCAAGGTCAGGGAGAGTTTCTCAATAAGTTTTAGGCCGGCAGAGCTCCATGTTTGTGGAGTGTTTACCTGTTTGACCAGACCAGGAGAAAAGACCACTGACTCCAGTTAAAATCAAATTAAAGCAAGCTTATTATTTTTCCACTGGCTGAGCTGCCTATCCCTCTCAAAATGGCAGAAACAAGACAGCAACCCCACCTTTCCTACAGCCCAGCTTTATAGTCCAGTAAGTTACACAAAAGGGGGGTTACAAATAACAGAACTCGGAGAAGCATCACGCTATTGCTAGTTTACAATTTTTTTTTTGCTGGCCCCATCATCAGAATTTATGAGGACCATTAGAGACTCACGAGAGTCGTTGTCTGGCCAGAGAAGGCCAATATTTATGAGGTGTCACTAAATTTTCAGAGAGGGCTGCTATCTGGTCAGAGAGCCAGGCATGGGTGAGTTCAAGGCATGGACAGGCATTCCAAGCAGATTCAGAATTTGCAGTAATTTATAGGAAAGCAAAATTATCTTTTCATGACTTTGTGGCAAGATGGCTCCCAATTTTAATAAATGATCAGGTTGGGTTTATCATTCCCCCCCCCCATTTTTTTTGCTTTTTAATATTTTTTAAATTAATTTTTATTGTAGGTTGTTCAAAACATTACATAGTTCTTGATATATCATATTTCACACTTTGATTCAAGTGGGATATGAGCTCCCATTTTTACCCCATATACAGATTGCAAAATCACATCAGTTGCAGAACCATTGATTTACATATTGCCATTATCGTGTCTGTTGTATTCTGCTGCCTTTCCTATCCTCTACTATCCCCCCTCCCCCATCCCCTCCCCTCTTCTGTCTCTACCCCCTCTACTGTAGTTCATTTCTCCCCCTTAAATTTTTCTCCTTTCCCCTCACTTCCTCTTTTATGTAATTTTGTATACCCCTGAGGGTCTCCTTCCATTTACATGCAATTTCCCTTCTCTCTCCCTTTCCCTTTCACCTCTCATCCCTGTTTAATGTTAATCTTCTTCTCATGCTCTTCGTCCCTACTCTGTTCTTAGTTACTCTCCTTATATCAAAGAAGACATTTGGCATTTGTTTTTAAGGGATTGGCTAGCTTCACTTAGCATAATCTGCTCTAATGCCATCCATTTCCCTCCAAATTCTATGATTTTGTCATTTCTTAATGCAGAGTAATACTCCATTGTGTATAAATGCCACATTTTTTTTATCCATTCGTCTATTGAAGGGCATCTAGGTTGGTTCCACAGTCTTGCTATTGTGAATTGTGCTGCTATGAACATGGATGTAGCAGTGTCCCTATTGTGTGCTCTTTTTAGGTCTTTAGGGAATAGACCGAGTAGGGGAATAGCTGGATCAAATGGTGGTTCCATTCCGAGCTTTCCAAGAAATCTCCATACTGCTTTCCAAATTGGCCGCACCAATTTTCAGTCCCACCAGCAATGTACAAGAGTACCCTTTTCCCCACATCCTCGCCAGCACTTGTTGCTGTTTGACTTCCTAATGGCTGCCAATCTTACTGGAGTGAGATTTGCAACAAAATGAAACTGAATCCCTTACTCTCGCCATGCACAAAAGTTAACTCAAAGTGGATCAAGGAACTTGATATCAAATCAGAGACATGGCATTTGATAGAAGAAAAAGTTGGCTATGATCTACATACTGTGGGGTCGGGCTCCAAATTCCTCAATAGGACACCCATAGCACAACAGTTAATAACTAGAATCAACAAAAGGGACTTACTCAAACTAAAAAGTTTTTTCTCAGCAAAAGAAACAATAAGAGAGGTAAATAGGGAGCCTACGTCCTGGGAACAAATCTTTACTCCTCACACTTCAGACAGAGCGCTAATATTCAGAATATACAAAGAACTAAAAAAATTAGACAATGAGATAACGAATAACCCAATCAACAAATGGGCCAAGGACCTGAACAGAAATTTCTCAGAGGAGGACATACAATCAATCAACAAGTATATGAAAAAATGCTCACCATCTCTAGCAGTCAGAGAAATGCCAATCATTCCCCCTTTTTTAATGTGTCCCTTCCAAATTTTTGATAGGGTAGGGAAAGAGCAATGAGGGAATTTTAATCCCTCAGGTAACAGTCTCCAAATTTTTAGAACTCACCCAAAATTGGATTCCTGGTTTTACCTGACTTAATTAATTACTTATATTGATATTCTATTTATTTTTGGCTCCATAGTTGTAAGACGAGAGGCGTCACTCATTTTGGCTTCTTCTGAGCTGAGAGAGAGTGACGTGAGTGGGCACAGTATAAGGGACATGAGTTGCTTTTTAGAAGTCAGATGAGGAACATGAGTTGCCTTTTAGAAATCAGTTCGTTTTGAAGTCTGGTTGGGGAAGAACAGGTTGTAAATTCATCTGGGGATGGGTTCTTCTGTGTGAGAAACAAGAACCATGAGTACTGAAAAAATGTTGCAGCAGCTGGAACATGTCACTGTATAGAAGTTCCCTCAGCAGGCTTTAATATTCCCAGTTATCAGGACTGTCAACTTAATATTTAACATTTAGTGTTACAGTTATCCCTCTCCATAAGATACAGTTTAATGATTTAATATCATCTGATCTTGCAAAATCATTTTACTAGTATGACCTCTGTGTGTAATAGAGAAACCTTTAATTCTGTTACTCAGGGCTGGATAATCGTACTAGCAAACACCAACCCTACCTGTAGGTTAGGAATATCTGTAGGCCTTAAACTAAAAATTTCTGCCTCTGGCAGCTCCTCTTGATAGTCTCTTTTTATAGTTATCAGGCATTCCTTTCTGGGAATCCTTCTTTGTAGCCTCCAGTCTTACTTATTTTGGGAGGCTAACATAATGTGTATAAAAAATTATTATTATTATTATTAATATTATTATTTAAAATGCCCAGGAATGGCTGTATTTTGGTTTTAACTGTCTTTCCTAAGTGTTTATCATGAAACAGTCAAACTGACTTTTGTTTCTATCTATTGTTAACAGTCAGCTGAGCTTTTATGGGAGTCATTCCTGGGGAAACTTGAGAGCAGCTTCTCAGTTCTGCTAGTGCCATTTGCGCTAGGTGGGTCCAGGTCTTGCTTGACCATGTGGCTACCCTTGGAAGCATCAGGGATGTCTCCCTTCTCTGATGACTCTCCTCTTCTTAGCAAATGCACTGATTGGCTTTCTGTTCTCCAGGGGTCTCATTAATCTCCCTAATTGGGAAGATATGAGGCCCAGAGTTGCAAAGGTCTTTGAGAAGTCCCTTGTTCCCTGGATTCAGACTGACTCAGAGGGCAAGAGCCAAATATTGGTTTTCTTGTCCCTTTTCATGTAACTTTAATATAAATCCTAATCTTAATCATCCAGCAAATAAATTTTAACAGCCTTATATTAAGAGTACTGGGCTTTAATGTCTATAACTTTATAATTATTTATCTTTTTTATTAACTGGGATCTGTATTATTCTGTCTGTCTTGTAGGTGATGACTTATTATCTTAAATTAACCCATGTTGTGTTCTTAAAGCAACACTTCTGTAAAACACTAACAAGGAATCTTTAGATCACTTATAAGGAAATTACAAAATAAAATTTTTTAACAAGAGTAAAAATACTTAGTTCGTGTAATAGCTACCCTGAAGTTTTAAGCTGAGTTATACATTATATCCCCTGTTTGAGATCCTAGAAATCTTGACAGAAAAAAAAAAACAACTTTTGAACATAACTTTAAATGAAATAATATCTGACCTACTGCTTTCGTAGTCATTCTCACATATAGTAAGATGGGACACAGAGCCTTATCTCAGGTAAGGCAGGGCTCTTTATAAAACTTAAGTGTTTTACTTCTAAAGATGATCTTTGTTTTTTTAAATATCATTTTACAAAGATTACATATATTATTTGAGGTCACATGAACATTAGTTAACACCATATGATATCACATTTAAAACATGAATTTAAGAAAGGCTGAAAGTTTTTAACCTTTATATAGATTAGACTCTCATTAACATAAAAATACATTTAAATTGTTCCCCAATGTAAAAAGTAACATACAACTTTACATATCTTATTGATAAGAAGTAAATGAATGCCCAATATATTTTTTTACCATACAACTTCAGAACACCAGCTTGAAATAATGCTCTTTTAAAGTTTCTACCTTAGAGATTCGTATACCTGAAAGATATGAGCACATTAATAGCATCACAATTACATTGAAGTTTCTACATTAACCAAGTTTAGCTTTTAAATAAATGGCAGTACAGTGCTCTAAAATAACAGTTCTTATTTAATCAGTTGTTTAATTTTTATGGTTGCTTGCTCTAGAAAAAATAAAACTTAATAAACACAATGTTATGGGTAAACTTATGTTTTAAGAAATTTTTGTCTCTTTAACACATGACTGATTATTACAATCTTATACAGACATTAGTACAAACTTATACAGACCTTAGTAAATCAATCAGATATCTAACAAAAGTACTCATGAATGAGTAATCCCATATCAAATTTACTTTACTTATTTATCAATATATTAGACAAATATATTGAACAGTGTAAACCATTTTTTTGTTGAAGGAAAAGTCTTAGAACCAAGGCATATTAGAACATTTGTAGACATTAATATTTTATTAGATTTTTGAACACCTAGAAAAACTTGTAAGCTTAAATTTAAAGACATTTATTTTTATCTCTTTATCCAATTTAAATTCAACTATTTAAATCACTTGAATTAAAGATCTTTGGATCCACTTTTTAAAATTTGTTTTTATGAGCGTTTTTGTTTTAATGAGTGCTCTTTATAAATGTTAATTTGTGTATCATATATATGATATACGGACAAATGAATATATAGACATACAACACATACCAAAATTGTGCACACATAATAATAGTAAAGGCCTTGTAGCTTTTCCAGGTGAAATATCCATTGCAATGTTTCAAAAACTACACAGTTAGTCAAAGATAGAACTGGTCAGAAAAACATCATCCTAGGTCTTTAGGATCAAAATCATGAGCTCAAAAAAAATAAAGAATCTAAGGAAAAAATAAGAGTCCTAGAAAAATTGACTGGCCATTAATTAGTAAATACCATACAATTTAATTTTTTTTAGGCCTCAGATCACTCTCCTACTGAGCTTGCAGGCCTCTTTCATTTGCCATTCAACATAAGTCCTGGCTGAGGTCTGGAAGGAGCAGGAAAAAGCTGCTATTCTGAGCAGACACCTCAGGCCTAAGGCATTTCAACCATAATTTTCAGGTTCAGATGTTGAAAATTATAATACAATTTTAAGACAAAATTCACAAAATTTTATGATACAAGTTTAAGACACAGTTTACAAAATTTTACATCTTTATATCTTGTTTTGTCAACAGATACCATACTATGATTTACTATCCTTGTCCAAATTAATGCACTGGTAGACACAGTGACATTTTCCCAGGCTACCCAATTAAAAATTGGTGAAAAAAAAGCCTGAATGATTGGGAAGTTACTTGCCAACTTGGAAGTAGAGTTCTCTAGTTTTCCATCCTAAGTATTTAAGTTCTCTGGCATGAATTATCTGAAATCATAAACTAAACAATTTCCTAAACCCGACTTTTAACTGCAAGATTGTGCAATGCTTCAAAAACCCATTCAGATGCCAGATTGTTACAATAAAACATCATCATTTAGATACACATTCAGCTAAGATCATTCCCAAGAAATGATTTATAATATCAACACATTATTGCACATGTCTTAAAGGGCCAGAAACAAAGACACAAGACAGACTGAAAGGAGCTCCAGACTATGGCTTACAGACAGAAGCCTTTAAACCAGAGCAGATAAGAGAAAAATCTCCTACACCAGTGGCACCATAGATTTTCCCACAAGGGAACCAGATGTTTTCACAGAGGGACAACCTGAAATGTAAAATCAAGGGTCTCCATGGTGACTTTACTGTATTTAGTGTCCCCTTTTTCTTTTTCTCTTTTTTAAGAAAACAGAGATGGCAAAATCCTTACAGTGCAGGGAAGGAAGTAGGTAATTCTCTGAAGCAACAGGGCTTGGGCAGCTGCTGGAAGTCCCTCAGTCCCTCCTTTCACTTACAGGATTAGCTCCTCTTGTTCGGTTCCACCCCAAGCACGCTCCGTCTCCTAACATTTCAGTAGTCAGCTCTCAAAGAGTTCCGGGGTGTGGGGGGTACCAAAAATTGTAACTTAAAGTTTGGTTCCAAATTTAATACCAATTTAATAATGAGGACAGGGTTTGAGAAAAAGAAAAAGGGAGATTTACTGCTTTGCTAACAAAGGAGAAAAACAGGGGTCTCTGCCCAATGGTTGTGATTCTATCGATCTGAAGGGACAAGGGGTTTTAAGGAGTTTTACGTGTTAACCTGGGAGATACTCAGTTCTTAGGTCCCCAGCAGGCATTGCCCTCTGCAGTGGGTGTGCTCCAGGCAGCCAGCTAGGGGTTTCTCTCATCCTGCTTAACAAAGGGTATTAAAGTTCATCACAGTTCTTTAAAACACAGTCCAAATGGGTGTCAGTTTACTTGCTTTATTACCCATTTTCAGTTAAGTTTTACCACAGAAATCACACAACAAAACACACTAAAACAAACCAAAAAAAAAAAAAAACATATGAAACACAGAACAAAACACAAAAAAACAGAAAACCAGCGCAGAAACAGAAAAACAGAGGAACTATGCAACGTCTTGCTAAAGCTCTGGGATAGGAGCTCCTGCGTGCCCATTGGCACCTCTCTATGCTTTCAGAGGAATTCCCTACAGAACATAACAGAGGACAGAATGATTCTCGTTACTGTACCAGACAGGAGTATATGTGTGTCTCCCCAGGACACCACTCTGTCATCAGAAGAGATCTCCCTTAACCGGATATCAGATGTTATATAGGCGCCAGTTACCTATGGAGGCCTCCTCCACCATGTGCTTGCTAATAGTTTTAGGGCGGTGGTTCACTGCAGTGCTCCCTGGACCAAAATCTCACACCAAGGCCTTGGAAATTGCCTCTTCATGCCGGAGCCCTGGAGGGAAGGCCAGCTTCAGAATTTCCAGTAGTCTGGTCTTGTGATCTATTGGGGCAGGGTCATCTCGATGGGAAACTACAAAATATTACACCAGGATGCAAGAAAAGACCACTGACTCCAATTAAAATCAAATTAAGGCAAGCTTACTATTTCAAAGTGGATCCAAAGATCTTTAATTCACGTGATTTAAATGGTTCGATTTAAATTGGATAAACAGATAAATATAAATGTCTTTAAATTTAAACTTACAAATTTTTCTAGGTGTTTAAAAATCTAATAAAATATTAATGTCTACAGAAGGTCTAATATACCTTTGTTCTAGGACTTTTTCTTCAACAACAACAAAAAAAATGGTTTAAACAGTCTCCTACTCTAAGCCATTTTCTACCATCAATGGACCCTTCAGGGGGAAACCATGGACACAATTCTCCTATGTATGAAAAGAATAATTTTAAGTCCTTTTTCTTAACATGTGCCCCCTATGTCTTGAGGGCCTCCTTGAGGCCTGACAAAAACAAATCATGTGACGAAACTGCTTGTCCCATGGTGGGTCACTCACCATGTGTCATCCCCACTCTCCTCCTGGATCTGTCTTTCGGTGGTGTCTGCTGAGGCAATCGCAAGCTCCGCTTTTTTAAGTCTTCCCTGAGGACAGGTTTCCCCCTCAGTCAAAGGCTCGAGCCCCTTTTGATCCTCAGGCAGAGGATCAAAAGGCATCTGTCATGATGGCCTTCATTGGGCAAGCTGCCCTGGATATTAAAAGAAAGTTACAACTCTTAGAGGGATCACAAGATATGACTTTGGGAGATTTAGTCAGAGAAGCCGAGAAAGTATACTATATGAGAGAAACAAAGAGAAAGAAAGGGAGCAAAGGGAAGATGAGAGATGCAAAAGACAGACTAAGGCATTGACGAAGGTCCTGGTCACAACAATAAATAGGCCAGAAATTAACAAACAGGAAGACAGGAACGGAAACCTGGACGCACGCCAGAGGCCACAATGGAGTTTAACTCAGCATTAAAAAATGACAAAATCATAGAATTTGCAGGGAAATGAATGGCATTAGAGCAGATTATGCTAAGTGAAGGAAGCCAATCCCTAAAAATCAAATGCCAAATGTCTTCTTTGATATAAGGAGAGTAACTAAGAACAGAGTAGGGATAAAGAGCATGAGAAGAAGATTAACATTAAACTGGGATGAGAGGTAGGAGGGAAAGGGAGAGAGAAGGAAAATTACATGGAAATGGAAGAAAACCCTCAGGGTTATACAAAATTACGGACAAGAGGAAGTGAGGGGAAAGGGAAAAATACAAGGGGGAAAAATAAATTACAGTATAGGGGGTAGAGAGAGAAGATGGGAGGGGAGGGGAGGGGAGGGGGGATAGTAGAGGATAGGAAAGGCAGCAAAATACAACAGACACTAGTATGGCAATATGTAAATCAATGGATGCGTAACTGATATGATTTTGCAAACTATATACTGGATAAAAATGGGAGTTCATAACTCACTTGAATCAAAGTGTGAAATATGATATATCAAGAACTATATAATGTTTTGAACAACAAACAACAAAAGTTAAAAAAACACATGGAGAACTATTTCAACAAAAAATTGACTAGATTTATAACTCCAATTCTACATAATGCAAAAGGCAAGTCCAATTATACACCATGCCTCCTCTGAAATGCTTGTATGTCTATTCATTTTGGGTTATTTTTCTCCATTATATTAGGATTAGGAGTCAGAATATAGAGTCTAGTAGGGTATGGGTTAGTGGGAGTGATTCAGTATTTCGAATGAAAATTAGGAAAATCAATCCAATGTTTATGCAAATATGTGCTAAAATAATCATCCCACTCTCATCAAGAACAATGCCTTGACATTACCTTCGCCCCAAGTTAGACACAATTAGAGGAGAAGAGTTAGAAAATGTATAAATACTTATCTGGAATGGAATATGCTCAGGAGTTCACAACTTTGTGGGTGGTAGAAGAGTTTCCAAAAGTAAGGGACAGGGTAAACACTTCACAAACATGGTGCTCTGCTGACCGGAAGACTTATGAGAAACTGCCTCTGAGTTTGGGCACTGGATATATATGTTGTAGTCAGGAGCTTTAGCTTCCTTTGCAGTGAGACCATCAAAGCTGGGTCTGCATCTATGTAACCTGGAGCACATGTTTTCTTATTCTTTAATGAACATGAGGCAGTAGTGCAGAATTCTCTCTTTGTATGTAAACTGTGGCCAATGGGGGCTAAGTGTCTTCCTGTGTGGACTCTGAAGCCATGTGGTCATCCTCCATTTTTCATGGTCTTTCTAGCTGCTGCAATGGGAGTTTGGTGTTTCCTTCACGAAATACAAGTAGTTCAACTGGGACACAGTGCTGGAGGGAGTTCTGTCATGTGTGGTGGGTCAGGGTCTGCCAGGAGAATGCACCAACCAGTCTTATATCCAACATAGACTTCCCCCTTGTCCCTAGCAACTTGATTCTGAACATTGCCCTGAAACCTCTCCATATAACAAGATGCCTTTACATGCAAGGGTCTGCTGGCTGCACCATGTCAGTCAAAAGCCATTTGGAAGCCAATGGCCAATCCACATGACACCAACACAGATGTTTAATCACACACCTGCCCACCACTGTTCTAGGCCCACTACTCAGCAAATTCCAACTTACTGGCATCTCTGTTCTACACCATTTTCATGAAACCCAGTGATTCAAGGCACTGTCTGGTACACTCATTATCAGCAACAGGACATCCAAAGGTTCTCCAGTGCCACCTGGTCATGGGAATTTCAAAAATTTCATGGTATTTATCTAGCCATTTTTCAAGTATCAAGTTGGATGCACTGGTTTTTCAATTCATTCAGGAACCATTAAATGGTGAGGATGAAAGCTCTGGAGAACTCTAAAAGGCAACGCTTCCCAACGAGTGGCCAAAATGTCACATGAAGCCTGACCCATTGATGTCTACTCAATGTGAGTTCAATATGTGTTTTGACTCTTTACTATGGTTGCCAAGTCTTTCAGAGTAAAATCGTCTTATATCCTGGTGGAGATTCCCAGTGCACTGTGGAAAGACACCCTGAGACTAGATCTCAGTTTCCAAGGGCGACTCTCATGTGTGGCCTCCTAAAATCCCACCAAAATTAATGGCAATACTTCCCTGAAGTCAGTTCCAGAACTCAGTCTCTAAGGGGAATCACACCAGAGTTCAGGTCCAGGTGTACCCAGTCATCTCTTCCAACCAGCACACAAATGACCACAATTAAAACCAAAACACTGCCACATGGCCCTCATCATCTTCCATATAGACACTCATCGTAACCTCTGAATGGAATTTTCCATGAGGGGCGAAGCCCAAGACAGTTTCCAAAATAAACTCCCTTGCCCCTCATTTGCCTAAAGTCAGGGTGACCTAGACACCCTTCCTGTGAACCAGGAGTGATCAAATAGGCCTGCCGTTAATACTGTTCTGATTCTCCAATTTAATCCTACTGATTGTCGGGTATAAATCCTTTATGTGAGTTGGAGGCAATAGAACACCCAAGCACACATGGGATCTTTCTTAAGATCTATCACCTTCTGAGAATCAAAGCCCCAACCTCACACAGGGCCAAGAGGCTGATTCAGACACATCTCTTTCCAAAGCAATTAAGCAAAGATCCACAGGTGATGCCCATTCATTTCCATTTGAAAAATGTTTTCTTCAGGCTTCAGAAAGGGGTGGCCTGAGGCAAATACCTTCCTGACATTCAGGGCAACATAACCATAGGTAAGCAAATGGGCCAAAGCAAGGTTTTTAAACTGAGACTTTACTGGTTACACTGATATCTGAGTTTTCTGAGATGTTCCCATTCCCTTCAGCTATCCATTACATGGCCATGTAACAGATTTTGGAGGTGGTACATATCTTGGCCACAAAACCATGAGCCTATTCTGGAGAGAGGCCAGAAATCAAGATGTGTAGAGGACCTTAGGAAGATAGTAGGTGTTGCCCATCCATAAGGCAAGCCACAGTCCATTTATAAAGTGGGCAGGATGAATGCTGGGAAGCTTCCAACTAGACAGGAAACCTCCATTGATGCATTCTCTTTTCTAAAGACTACAACCACGAACACAGTGGATACACAGACATAGAAACACTCGCCTTGCCAAACGACTTCCTAGAAACAGTCAACTCCAAACCATACAAACCACCATTCCTACCTATTTTCAGAACATGAGACAAAACCACAAACTCACATCCACATCCACAAAAGCACCTCCTTCCCCCAAGTAGGTCTGTGACTATCTGGAGTGTCCTCTGACTGGTGGGCCATACTATGTTGCCCCAAAATGGCCTGGCCTGTCTCAGATCTGTTCTTCTTGGCCCACTCTACGAAGTTGTCAGCAGGCAGCATTGAGCCAATACCTGCTATCTAGGGAAAGGCCCCTTTTCTGAGCTCTACTGGCATTTGGCCATCCTCATATCATTAGGTACCAAGAAAGACTGACTCTGTCCTTGGGAAATCCAAACAAGTTCGACCACTGGGACTGGGACTGGGACTGGCTCTGGGTGCCTGGCTTCTTGGATCCCAATTTCAGAGAGTTACATCACCAACGAAGTTAGGTAGGTCACCTCCTTCAGGAACTGAATGAGATCACTGCCTTGGCAACCACTTTGTCCTAACAGTTGCTTTCATGGGTCTCATGAGATGGAGGCTGCCCCTACTTCCTGTGACACTTTGACAAGTTTGAATGGTATATCAACAATGGCCACCCGGGAACACCTCTCCACGCAGGTCTGGTTTGGTCCATCTTCTCTACATTAAGAAAAGAGAGGCTGATTCATACACATCCCTTCGTTATCACAAGGTGTTTGCCATGGAAGATGGCTTTTGCTCTCTCAGGTCCTTCATAGCTGCCTACATCTTCTCCAGGGATCATTTCTGCATAGAAATTTGAGGTTCTCAGCAGGTGTAAGATCCCCTACATTCCTGTATTGTAAGATGAACTCTGTCCCTGCTCTTTTGTAATGTTAGATTGAGGCAAGAGTGTATGGTTAGGGATAATAACAGGATCGATTTGGTTTAGGAATCATTCTGTGGGATGAATAATGGTATTGGGAACCTGCAATATTTATAGGAATACAGAGGTGAAATATAAGTATGTAAACAGAAATCTAGGTGAGATTTGAAGCTCAGAAGTGCATTGGGCAATTGATTGCGATACATAGCTTTAAATTACGTTCTGCACACATGTCTCAGATAAGTCGATATACAATGCCATAGGACTTGTACCTTGGATGATTGAATGTAGAGGAGAACATCCACTCAAACAGGGATAATCAATAGGATCAGGAAGATAGTCAGTAGATTTTGGAACAAGGGTGAATTTAGTATTTGTACCAAAAGTTCTTTAGCAATTGGGTTTTGGTTAGAGAGTGAATATCAATGTCAGCACATGTGAAGGGTCAGTCACAATGATGAACTGGGGAAAATATGTAGGAAAGCCGATATCAATAGAGACATTAGGAAAACAGGCAAAGTACAGGGTGAGTGATAGTATTAGACATTTTCAACAGTTTTGAGGTTGAATATATTAGGAAGAAACAAATATGTAGTCACCGATAGGATTGACATTTGAGAGCGTTATGCAAGCTGGACATGGATGTTTTTAGTAATCCATGTTCAGTGTCCATTTAGGCTTTGGTACAATCACACGTGTGAATTTTGCATTTTGCGTCCAGAATATTACTCTGATAACATGCATATTTAGATTAGGTGACATGAGTATTTCTTCCTCTATTACTGGGAGCAATATTTTGAAAACGTATAAATTAGTATTGGGGGTACAAAGAGGTGTACCCTGTGTCTATGAATATAGATAATGCATGAATAGACCATACTGTGAATAAATAATATAACTGGTTCCACTTTAAATCATGGATTGAATTGATATCAGAAAATATATAAGAAATCTTATATTGATATACAATCATTCATTCCAAACAGTTATACATCTAATTGTGAAATGATAGTTATGGTTTATCATGAAGGGTGTGTGAGTTTTGCTTAAACAATTATAAAGAAAATCGGAAATAATATGTTTGGAAAGAACTCTCACGAATAGACCAGTTAAGAAACCTGGAGTAATGCATGTGTTCTGAAGCAGGAAGTGATTGAAAGTGAAACAAATGCCTATAAATTTGCCAACTTGTGCAAGAAATATATACCCTCTGATGTGCATAAACTGAAGAAATAGTAATGTACCAGTGTTGAATAAAAATGAACATCAAAATACAAATCATGTCCCATAAGAGTCTACTTGCATTGCTGTTAAACTGGGGCAGTTACTGTAGAAATATTAGGATAATGCCGCAGTCTTGCTGGGCACAATCAGGAGCCACTTGTCAAAAGAAACTAACTTTATTTTTAAAACCACACACGCCAAACAAAACAGCCTCTCAGGAAAAACCCTCAGAGCCCCAACTGCCACCACTGGCTTCCCAAAAGCCTCTTCCTCCCACACAAGCCTCTCTCCACCTCCCACAATCCTCCTGCTCTTGAGGCCGATTGGCTAGGTCATGTGGGCAAAGCCAAATAAGTCCCCTAATGAGCAACTCCGTGGTCTGAAAGGGCAGGGAAACAGCCCAATGAGCATCACCGCAGAGGAGCCAATCAGCTAGATGTTGCTGTGAGCCAATCATCAGCCAGCAGCTGGAAGTTTGCTGGCTTCTGGAATTTTGCTGGGGCCCCTTCGGATGTGGCTCTCAACATCTCCCCCTCTCTGTTTAAAAAACACACATGTGGCTTAGGGACAGTGCCTGCCTTAGGTTGTCCAATAGTACATATGGTCCTTACCCGTTAAGTTGGTACCATTGCAATTGGATCTTACCCATCACTGACTACCGGTCCAGTTTACAGCAACACCTGTGGAGAGGTCTTTGTACCACCGGGGGGTGGTGAGGTTCTTTGCCTCACCTCTAATGGCCCCCAAACATTAGCTGGACGATAATGACACACAGAAGAGAGGAAGATACACCAAGCCAATTGACAGCTCCTTTTGGAAAAATTGTACCACCGATGACATCATCAGCAAATATACCCGAACACTACCACAAGTCTCTGCACAAACAGGTAGTTTACAATGCATACAGGAGAGTTCTCAATGTGTCTAGGCAAGTTCTGCAAGCATTTCAGTGATGGCTATTGCAGAAGCTGTAGATTGGTTTTATCTTTGATTTCACCAGCACTGGGATGAAGATAGGAATTCTGGCAATAATGGCTAAAGAAAAATTATGTAACATTCCAGAAGGCACTGAAAAAAAACAATTTTCTTAACTATTTACATTGTCTTGAAGATAATTATTAAATATAATGAAAAGGAAAGGTGAAAGAAAGGAAACAGATCTGTTAACCTCCTTTTTTTCAAATTTTAAAACAAACCTCAACAGCTCTTTACCCAATTTAAATTAAACCATTTAAATAATGTGAATAAAAAAATATTTGGATCCATTTTTTTTATGAGCGCTCATCATATATCATATATGGACATACGAACATTCAAACATATAACACAAAACACAAGTGTGCACACATAATATAATACATACAACACATAACCTAATAGTAAAGGCCTTATAACTTTTTACACGTGAAATCTCCATTGCAATGTTCAAAAACTCTTTTGTCAAAAAATAGAACTGATCAGCAAAACATTAAACTAGGTCTGTATGAGCTCAAAAAACAAAATAGAATGTGGGAAAGGGCAATAATAAAATAGATAATGAAAAAAGCATCCTGGTTCTATCTCAGATGTAAGGATAGTCAAACTGGAATTTTGGATATCAGCTGATAAGGCCTTGAGTCAAATCATCTTCTTTTTGGATGTGCCCTGATATGTCTTATAAAGAATAGATCTTTTCTGTCCCAGATTAGACTTTTTATATTGGAAAGTAAAGAGAAAACAGTAGAGAAAGGAGAAATCTTACCAGCAACTTTAAGGGATACTATAGCATTAACTATATACTGACTATCGGAAAATAAATTAAATACAGAATATTTAAATATCTCAAAAGCTTGTAATACTGCATTAAGCTCTACCTTTTGAGCTGATTGTTTGGGTACTAAAAATTTATAAGTTTTATCAGGTATAACTATTGCTGCTGTACCATTATTTGATACATCAGTGAATATATTTGAAGCATTCATGATAAGTGTTTTTCTTCTCAATTTTGGAAAAATTACAGGATGCGATGACCAAAAAGAAAATAAAGGGTTAGATGGTAAGTGGTTATCAAATGAAACATTAGATTGGACCATGATTATTGCCCAAGAATTTAACTCATTAGCTAACTCATCAATTTGATTCAGAGTATATGGAGTAAAAATTTTATTGGAAGAAATTCCAAACACTCCCTTTGCTGCTTTAATTCCTTTGAGTATTAATTATCCTAAAGCCTCAGGATACCTAGTAAGAATAGTGTAAGGAGAATAAGATAAATGTATCCATAATAATGGACCTTCTTGCCAAAATACTCCTGTAGGAATATTTTTTGTTGGTAGTACAATAAATAATAAAGGCAAACTTATATCAATTCTATCCAAATGCATATTTTCCATATATGTTTCCATATATGTTTCATTGATTTTTATTGCCTTTCTTGCTTCAGGTGTTAACATGCAGGGTGAATTTTTATCTGATAGACCTTTTAGGATATCAAATAAAGGTCCCAACTCTCCTGTTGGTATACCTAGATAAGGCCTTATCCAATAAGCCCATGGTTCCTTTGGGAAGAGGTCCTTTTACCCCTGTGGGAATGATTTGAACTCCCATCTCTGGAGTTAGTACTGATCTGGCAGAGGCACAGATGTCCAACACTGTGCTCCCTCTGGTTTGTCTGATGAGGGATCTGATGGACAATGTGTCCTGGGCACTACCCTGTTGGGGTTGCTGGGTTCCTCCAGTGCTCTGTATATTTGTGGTTTGGGGCCCCGGAGCATTGGAACCCCCTGTCCATTTATTTGGCAATTGAGCCCAATGCCTTTCTCCATGATATCGTGGATAAACACCTGGTCCTTGTTCATTTTTTGATAATTGAGTACCCTCTATGGTGGTTTGAGAACAGCACTCATTAGCCCAATGTCTCCCTCTATGGCATTGTGGCCAAATACCTGGTATTCTACTCCTTTGATAACTAATATTGTTAAACCCTCCTTCTATGGGCCAATTACTTTTAAAATGTCCTGTTTCTTCACATTGGTAGCATGTTCTTGGTCTGGCATCTAAAGCCTGTTTTACTGTAGCTGCCACAATTTGCCCTTGTTCATTAATGTATCTGGCAACTAAAGCCTGTTTTACTGCAGCTGCCATGACTTGCTCTTGTTCATTAATGTCTCTACATAATTAAATCAATGTGTTTAAATCTTCATTTTTCCATGGTCTAATGATATCTCTGCAACAACGATTCGCTTGCTCATAAGCCAGTTGTTTTAGTAATGGCATTGCTTGTTCTGTATTCCCAAAAACTCTGGTAGCTCTTTGAATAAGCCTATCTACAAATTCAGCATAAGGTTCATTAGCTCCTTGTATTACCTTAGATAATTGACCTTGTAAACCTCCATGTTCTTGTAAAGTCTTCCATGCCTTAATTGCATCTACACCAATTTCTGCACATACACCATGATCATATGCAATTTGCTGTGGCTGATCTTCATAAGGTCCCTTTCCTAACAACATATCTAGATTTCTCTGAGGATAACCAGCTCCTGCATTTCGCCTAGCTGTCTCCTTTCAACATTCCTCATTGGCAACCTTCCATAACATGCATTGTCCTCCATTTAGCACAACATTACACATATTAGCCCAATCCACTGGCTTCATGTTCAAGTTGTTAATGGATTCGACCATGATTACATTGAAGGGTGCTTGAGGACAATAGGTTGTTACAGCCTCTTTTAGCTGCTTCACTGTTTTGAAATTTAAAGCATGGTAAACACGCTGCCCTCCTCCCTCAAATACAGGGCATGTTAATATTTGAGATCTTGTCTCAGGATCCTAACTATCAACTGCGGGAGTTGGGGGCCTCCCAGCATAAGAAAGTGGCCTTGTTAGTTGGACACTTATGTCATCTGGTGATAGAAAGGTGTTAGTAGCAGTCTCCTGTTGTAAATTTCCCCTGATGTTTTTTACTGTTTTACACTTTCTTTCTCTGTCTAACTAGCTTTAGAGGCCTTCTCTTTTACTTGAATTTTTTCCTCTGTCTGACTAGTTCGAGAGACGTTCTCTTTTACTTGAATAGTTTCCTCTATCTGACTAGCTCGAGAGACCTCTTTTACTTGAATTTTTTCTTCTGTCTGACTAACTTGAGACACCTTCTGTTTTACTTGAATCAATATGTCTTCTTCTTCCTCTACCATTGACTGAACTGAAGGCTTTGAACTAAGCAAACAAGATATGAATGTCCACAATGGCAATGTGCCAACTGGCAGAATCCCTGGGCTTTTCTTTTCTATTCTTTTTAAATCTGCACCATGATGGTTCCATTGTGATATATTTAACAACTTCTCCTTAAAAAGCCATGGTCTACATTTTTGTATTGTATCAACAATTGCCATGACTGCTCTTGATTTTACTGGGATGCCTCCTTCCTCTAACAATTTACTTAACACTTTTTTGGTTTGTTTTTTACTAATTTTTGATCCCATATTTCTACTATAATACAAACCAACAAGATAACACCAAACAAAAAAAGAGATAGAACGAAATAAAAATGGAACAACAAAAAATTATTATAGCCTTTCTCCCTATCTGTTCCTCAGACACAAATAGTTTTTCCTCAGATGTGAGCAGTTTTTCTTCCATCTCACTCATCTCCAGGGACAGGCAACTTAAAACAAAATAGGAATCATAAAATGGCTACCCATCCTCTCGCCCTGCCCTCAAGAGCGAGCAGTTTACCTTATCAGTTACCCTCAGTCGCTCCCCATATGAGCCACCAAATGCCGCTGTCTGGCTGGGCACAATCAGAATCCACTTGTCAAAAGAAACTAACTTTATTTTTAGAACCACACACGCCAAGCAAAACAGCCTCTCAGGAAAAATCCTCAGAACCCCAACTCCCAACACCAGCTTCCCAAAAGCCTCTCCCTCCCACAAAAGCCTCTATCCACTTCTCACAATCCTCCTGCTCTTGAGGCAGATTGGCTGGGTCACGTGGGCAGAGCCAAAAAAGTCCCCCAATGAGCAGCTCCATGGTCTGAATGGGCAGGTAAACAGCCCAATAAGCATCACCACAGAGGAGCCAATCAGCTAGATGTTGCTGGGGCTGCTGTGAGCCAATCATAAGCTGGAAGTCTGAAAGGCGGGGAAACATCTCAATGAGCATCTCCAATGAGCATCACCACAGAGGAGACAATGAGCTAGAAGTTGCTAAGGCCGCTGTGAGCCAATCATCAGCCTGCAGCTGAAAGTTTGCTGGCACCTGGAAGTTTGCTGTGGCCCCTTCGGCTGTGACTATCAACAGGATACGTATGCACCATTCACTGAAGTTAGTTTTCAGTAATAGAAAACAAATATGAATTTCAGGTGGATGAATATTTCTGAAAATAATCTTGTGAAAAGTTGATTATAAATCCACATACTTGAACATGAATGAATTTAGGGAGTGTAAATAAGACACATATATTTCATATTTTGAAAAATCTGGAGAGTGTGTATGTGTGTATACACACACACACACACACACAAATTTTAAAATGTAGCAACATATATGCCAATCCAAATTCACCATGAAATATACATCATTCACAGATCTAAAAATATTCAATTTACTTAACAGGGATTTATGAATAATGTTGTTCTCCTAGGAAGCTCACCCATAGGTTCAATTTTCAGTTCCAACAGCATCTAGGAGGAGTGATCTCTTCTCAAAATTTGTATCTGCCAAATCAGCTACCGCACAAAAATATACACGTGATAAAAGGTAGGATTCTTTATGTGCATATAAAATAGATGTGCTGAATAGTCTACAGTGAAAGGGAGACAGGAATTCACATATTTGTTAACTTTAAAAACACATGGAGGACTATTTCAATTAAAAATTGACTAGAATTATAACACCTACTTGCAAAAGGCAAGTCCAAATATATACCATGCCTTCTCTGAACAGCTTCTATTTCTTTTCTGTTAGGATTCTTTTTCTCCATCATATTAGGATTAGTAGTCAGATTCTAGTACAGTATGGGTTAGTGTCAGGGATTCAGTATTTCAAATGGAAAATAGGAAAATGAATCCAATGTGTATGCAAACATATGCTAAACAAAAATCTTTCCACTCTCATCCAGAAAAATGCCTTGACATTACCTTCGCCCCAAGTAAGACACAATTAGAGGAGAAGAATTAGAAAATCTGTTAATACATATCTGGAATGGAAAATGCTCAGGAGTTCACAACCTTGAAGGTGGTAGAGGAGTTTCCAAAAGTAAGGGAAAGGGTAAACACTCCAGAAACATGGAGCTCTGCTTGCCTAAAGACTTCTTGAGAAACTGCCTCTGAGGTTGGGCACTTGAAATATACGTTGTTGTCAGAAGCTTTAGCTTTCTTTGTAGTGAGACCATCAAAGCTGGGTCTTCATCTATGTGACCTGGAGGATGTTGTTTCTTATTTTCCTAATGAACATGTGGCAGCAGTTCTGAATTCTCTCTTTGTAGGTAAACTGTGGCAACTTGGGGCTAAGTGTCTCCCTGTTTGGACTGTGAACCCAGTTGGTAATCCTCCAGTTTTTGTGGTGTTTCTTGCTGCTGCACTTGGAGTTTGGTATTTGCTTCTTGAAATACAAGGATTTCAACTGGGGCACAGTGCTGGAGGGATTTCTGTCACATGTGGTGTGTCAGGGTCTGCATATAAATGCACCAACCAGGCTTCTATCGCACATGCTTGCCCCCTTGACCATAGCAACTTGATTCTGAACATTGCCCTGAAAAATCTCCATATAACAAGATGCCTTTACATATAAGGGTCTGCTGGCTGCAGCATGTCAGTCACAAGCCATTTGGAAGCCAATGGCAGATCCACATGGCCCCAACACAGATGTTTTATCACACACCTGCACATCACTGCTCTAGGCCCCAACTCAGCAGTCTCCAAATTACTGGCATCTCTGTTCTACACCATTCTCATGAAACCAAGTCAATCAAGGCACTGTCTTGTACACTCATGATCAACATCATAAGATCCAAAGTTACTCCAGTGCCATCTGGTCATGGGAATTTAAAAAATGTCATGGTACTTATCTAGCCATTTTTAAAGGATGAAGTTGGAGGCACTGTGGGTTTAAATTTATTCAGGAACCATTAAATGTTGAGGAAGTTTATTTCAATGAAAGTTCTGGAGAACTCTCAGAGGAAAGTCTTCCCAAAGAGTGACCAAAAAGTCACATGAAGCCAGGCCCATTGAGGTCTACAATATGAGGTCCATGTGAGTTTTGACTCTCAACTATTGCTGCCAAGTCTTTCAGAATGAAATCATGTGATATCCTGGCTGAGATTCCCAGTGTTCTGTGGAAAGCTACCCTGGTCCAAGATCTCAGTTTCCAAGAGCGACTCTCATGCATGGCCTCCTAAAACCCCAACACAATTCATGGCAATACTTCTCTGACGTCAGTTCTAGACCTCAGTCTCTAAGGGTATCACACCAGAGTTCAAGCCCAGGTGGACCCAGTCATCACTTCCAACCACCACACAAATAAACACAATTAAAACCAAAACACTCCCACAAGGCCCTCGTCCTCTTCCATATAGACACTAATCATAACCTCTTGCTGGAGTTTTCCATGAGGGGCGCAGCCCAAGACAGTGTTCAAAAGAGCTCCCATGCCACTTATTTTCCTAAAGTCAGCGTGGTTTTTTACCATTTTTGTTTTGGATACACACATGGAATCTTTCTTTAGATCCATGAGGTGCTGAGAATCTAAGCCACAGCATCACACAGGGCCAAGAGGCTGAATCAGACACATCCTTATCCTAAGCAATTAAACAAAGAGCGACAGGTGATGCGCATGCATTTCCATTTGAAAACAGTTTTCATCAGTCTTCCCAAATGGGTGGACTGAGGCAAAGACCTCCTGACATTCAGGTCAACAGATCAATAGGTAAGCAAAAGGCCAAAAGAAGGGTTTTTCCACTGAGACATTACTGGTCACACTGATATCTGTGTTTTCTGAGATGCTCCCATTTCCTTCAGCTATCCAGTACATGGCCATGTCACAGAGCTTGGAGGGGTACATATCTTGGACACAAATCCATAAGACTATTTTGGAGAGTGGCCAGAATTTAGGAAGAAAACATGAACTTAGGAATTTATTAGGTGTTGCACATCTATAAGACAAGCCACAGTCCATTAATAAATCGGGCAGGATGAATGCTGGGAAGCTTCCTAATAGACAGGACACATCCTTGATGCATTCTCTTTTCTAATGTCTTCAACCATGGACACAGTGGAATACATAGATAAAGAAACACTCACCTTGTCAAACGACCTACTATAAAGAGTCCACACCAAACCAAAAAAATCCCGCCTTTTCCACCTATTCTCAGAAAATGAGACAGAACCAAAAACTCACACCCACACCCACAAAGGCACCTCCTTTCCCCAAGTAGGTCTGTGACTATACAGTGTGTCCTCTGAATGGTGGGCCATACTATGTTACCCCAAAATGGCCTGTCTTGTCTCAGATCTGTTTTCTTTGGCCAACTCTGTGAAGTTGTGAGGATCCATTGGTGAGCCACTTTCTGCTTTCTCAGGAAGGGCCCCTCTTCAGAGCTTTTCTGGCATTTGGCCATCCTCACATCAGTAGGTACCAAGAAAGACTGATTCTGTCCTTGGTAAATCCAAACAAGTGAGACCACTGGGACTGGTACTGGGACTGGCTCTGTGTGCCTGGTTTCCTGGATCCCAAGTTCAGAGATTCCATCACCAAGAAAGTGAGGTAGGTCACTTCCTTCAGGAACTGAATGAGGTCACAGCCTTGGCAACCACTTTGTCCTAACAGATGCTTCCAAGGGTCCCATGAGATGGAGGCTGCACCTACTTCCTCTGACATTTTCATAAGTTAGAATGGTATATCAACCATAGGTACTGGGGAACAGCTCTCCACAGAGGCTTGGTTTGGTCCATCTTCTCTACATTAAGAAGAGAGATTCTGATTAGGACACAACCCTTTATCCTGACCATGTTTTTTTGCCATATAAGATGACTTTTGCCCTCTCAGGTCGTTCATAGCATCCTACACATTCTCCAGGGATTATTTCTACATGGACCTTTGAGGTTCTCAGCAGGTGGAAGATCCATACATTCCTGTATTGTAATACCAACTCTGTCTCTGCTCTTCTGTAAAGTTAGATTGAGGAACAGTGTATGGTTAGGATTAATAACATGTTCAATATGGGTTAGGAATCATTCTGCTTGATGAACAATGTTATTGGAAACCTGCGATATTTACATGAAAATATAGGTGAAATATAAGTATTGAAATATAAATCTAGGTAAGATTTGAATCCTAGAAGGGAATTTGGCCTTTGAGTGGGATACTTAGCTTTGAATTATGTTCTGCACATATGTCTCAGATAAATTGATATGCAATGGCATAGATCCTTGTACCTTCGATGATTGAATGTAGAAGAGAGCATCCAGTTAAAAAAGGGATTTTTGCTAGGATTAGGAATATAGTCGATAGGATTACGAAGAAGATTGAGTATAGAATATGGACCAAAAGTTCTTTAGCAATAGGGTTTCTGGTAGAGATTGAATATAAATGTCAGCACATGTGAAGAGTCAGTCACAATGATGAACTGGGGAAAAAAGTAGGAAAGCAGATGTGAATAGAGAGTAGGAAATCAGGCAAATTATAAAATGAGTGAGAGGTTTAGACAGTTTCAACAGGGTGAGATTGAAAATGTAGTCTTAGGAAGAAACACATATGTAATCACCAATAGGATTGACATTTGAGAGCATTAGGCAACCTGGACATGGATGTTTTTAGTAATCCATGTTCACTTTCCATTTAGGCTTTGGGACAGTCATAAGTGTGACCTTTGCATTTTGTGTCCAGAATATTACTGTGATAAAATGTATATGTAGATCAGTTGACATGCATATTTTTTCCACCATTTCTGGGAGCAATATTTTGAAGATATAGAAATTATTGTTGGGAGTACACAGATGTGTACCATGTGTCTATCAATATATAGACAATGCATGAATAGACCATACTGTGAATAAATGATATAACTGGTTTCACTTTGAATAATGGATTGAATTGATATCTGAAAGTATACAAGAAATCTTATATTGATGTACAATCATTCATTTAAACCAGTTTTACATCTAATGGTAATATTAGTGTTATGTTTTATCATGACGGGTGTGTCAGTTTTGCTTCAAAAGTGATAATGGAAATCGAAAATAATGTGTTTGGAAAGAAGTGTCACAAAAAGAGAAGTCAAGAAACATGGAGGAATACATGTGTTCTGAAGCAAAAGTGATTGAAAGCAAAACAAATGTGTATATATTTGCTAAATTGTGGATGAAATATACATCCTATGATGTGCATTAACTGGAGAAATAGTAATGTACCAGTGTTGAATAAAAATGAACGTCAAAATACACATTATATCACATAGGAATCTTCTTGCATTGATGTTAAACTGGGTCAGTTACTGTATAAATATTAGAATTTTATTTTGGTGTTATAATACAATTTATTTTAGCACTAGCATGCCACAGAATGTAGAAGAAAGAGCAATGGATTTTTAGTTATAACACTAATAATCTAGCATTTAATGATCATTTTGGGAGTCTAGAATTTACATAAGGCTATGCAACATAATTTTTTGTATTTAACATTCATAAAATCTTGGAATTTTGGTAATATTTCTCCTTTTTTTATTTTTTCAGTTGTTGATAGACCTTCATTTTATTTATTCATATGTGGTGCTGAGAATATAACCCACTGGCTCACACATGCTAGACAAGCATGTTAACACTGAGTCACAAACCCAGCCCCTCCACTTTTATCTTTTCATCAAACACTCCTCTCCCTCTTCTTTACTCACTTTCTTCCTCATTTTCCCCCTTCTCTCTCTTCCTTTTTCATTTTCCCTCCATAAGTATTTTTATCTCATAGCATTACAAACAGTACTATGCTATGAAATTTACATTTAAAACTGTTTTTTATAGTCATTCTTTTCTTGAGAAAATTTAAAAATTATAACCACCTGATAAATATATTACAACACATTTATTATGCATATGTATCTATATTCATGCATATGTGTTACATATATATATATATATATATATATATATATATATATATATATATATATATACATATATATTTAAAAGTACTTTGATTAGCCTGTTAGAAATAATATAGACCAAGTCTTTCTTAATTCTCAAGTCTTCCAGAATTAACATCTTACAGTGAAAATCAAATAAACATATTTAAGTAAACAGGTATCATTCTTATTTATCAATACTGATAATTTAAGTTTTTTATATCACATTTAGCTGTAATATGGCATATTAACTCTTTTGAATTAGAGAATTTTTTTTTGAACAACCTATTATTTAAGGACCATATGCACTGACATTTTAAATGGCTTTCTTGTGATTTCACTTTCTATCAATTGCATATTAATTGCCAAATACTTATTTTAGTAATTTTCATATTCATAATTGATATAAAGTCAATTGATTAATTCTTTTTGTAAGGAGTTACTAATTACAGTAGGAACAGTATTAATAATTCTAAATCTTTATAAAAATGGTACAAAAATATTTTCATGCAAAATTATGTATAATTGCATGCTCTAAATGTTTGATTGTTGATACATATAATAAAGAGCTTTTGATGAGTCTCTTCCCCAGTAAAACAGAAAATGCAAAGATATAGTTGGGTATGTATGTCCAAACAAACATATGGAAAAATACACATTATCATCTAGAAACTATTAAATAAAAGATGAAAAGAACAATCCAACACATTGTACCAACTTGTCAGATGAGGTAGTATTCTGGAAGAATAGCCTAAGTCTAGACCTGGTCCATGACAAAATATTCACAAAAAAATAAAATATGAAAAATATAGGAAATGCTATGAGTTTTTCTTGAAGGTAAGTGGATTATCCTTTAATCTCAATTATGTGCATTTTTAAAAGCCAGTTTTCTGGTAAAATAAATTTGTGATAGTTACAAGTACACAAAACAAAGTTTCTGCTTAGCAAAATGAATGCATCTCAACTCTTTTTTAGCTGATTTCTTCCCACTCAACTTTAAACCTTTATTTATTTATTTTTTATTGGTTGTTCAAAACATTACAAAGCTCATCCTATATCATCTTTCATACATTTGACTCAATTGGGTTATGAACTCCCAATTTTCCCCAAATACGAGTTGCAGAATCACATCGGTTACACATTCACATTTTTACATAATGTCATATTAGTGACTGTTGTATTCTGCTACATTTCCTATCCCCTACTATCCCCTACTATACCCCCTCCCATCCCCTCCCATCTTCTTTCTCTACCTCATCTGCTGTTGTTCACTTCTCTCCCTTGCCCCACCTTTCCCCAATTTTCCCTACCCCATTGTTTGAAGATGCTATCCTACTTCCATTGCATGCTTTTAGCCCCTTTTTCAAATATAAGAAAGTTGTAATTTTGAGGATTGGTTTCTGTGTCCTCTATTCTGTACCATTGTTCCACCTGCCTATTTTGTTACCAGTACCACGCTGTTTTTGTTACTATTGCTTTTAGTACAGTTTGAACTCTGGTATCACTATACCTCCAGATTCATATTTTCTGTTTAGAGTTGCTTTTGCTATTCTGGGTCTTTTGTTTTTCCATCTTCTAAGATCTTCTTCTCTCTCTCTCTTTAGGGTTCTGTAGTTTTCAGTATATAAAACTTTCACGTCTTTTGTTAGGTTGATTCCCAAGTATCTTATTTTATTTGAGGATATTGTGAATGGAGTGGTTTTCCTCATTTCCATTTCAGAAGTTGTGTTGCTGACATACAGGAATGCCTTTCATTTATGCGTGTTAATTTTATATTCTGCCACTTTGCTGAATTCATTTATTAACTCTAGCCGTTTCATTGTAGACCCTTTGGGGTCTGTTAAATATATTTTCATGACATCTGCAAATAGCGATAATTTAAATACTTCTTTTCCTATTTTTATGCCTTTAATTTTTTTTGTCTGTCTAATTGTTCTGGCTAGTATTTCAAGAACTAAATTGAATAGAAGTGATGATAGAGGGCATCCCTGTTTTGTTCCAGATTTTAGAGGGAATGCCTTCAGTTTTTCCACATTCAGGATGATGCTAGCCTGAGGTTTAGCATATATAGCTTTTACAATGTTGAGGTAAGTTCCTGTTATCCCTAGTTTTTCTAGTGTTTTGAACATAAAGTGATGCTGAACTTTGTCAAATGTTTTTTCTGCATCTATTGAGATGATCATATGGTTCTTGTCTTTATGTCTATTGATGTGGTGAATGGCATTTATTGATTTCCGTATATTGAACAAGCCTTGCATCCCACGGATGAATCTTACTTGATCATGGTGCACAATTTTTTTGATATGCTTTTGTATTCGATTCGCCAGGATTTTATTGACAAGTTTTGCATCGAAGTTCATTAGAGATATTGGTCTGTAGTTTTCTTTCTTTGAAGTGTCTTTGTCTGGTTTCAGGATCAGGGTGATTTATCCTCATAGAATAAATTTGGAAAAGCTCCTTCTTTTTGTTTTTATTGAAATAGCTTGAAAAATATTGGTATTAATTCTTCTTTAAAGGTTTTGTAGAACTCCGCTGTATACCCATCCGGTCCATGGCTTCTTTTGGTTGGTAGTTTTTGATGGCTTCTTTCATTTCTTCCTTTGTTATTGGTCTGTTTAAATTGCGTGTGTCTTCCTGACTCAATCTGGGCAGATCTTATGACTTAAAAAATTCATCGATATCTTCACTATCTTCTATTTTATTGGAGTATAGTGTTTCAAAATACTTTCTAATTATCTTCTGTATTTCTGTAGTGTCTGTTGTGATATTGCCTGTTTCATCCCGTATGTTAGTAATTTGAGTTCTCTCTCTTCTTCTCTTCAATAGCATGGCTGTGGGCCTGTCAATCTTATTTATTTTTTCAAAAAACCAACTTTTAGTTTTATCAAATTTTTTTTTGTTTCAATTTTGTTGATTTCTGCTCTAAATTTAATTATTTCTTGTCTTCTACTACATTTGCTGTTGTTTTGCTCTTCCTTTTCTAGGTTTTTGAGGTGTAGTGTGAGTTCATTTATTTGTTGATTTTTTTCTTTTTTTGAGGAAAGAACTCCAAGAAATGAACTTCCCACTTAAACTGCTTTCATTGTGTCCCATCGATTCTGGTATGTTGTGTCTGTATTGTCATTTGTCTCTAAGAATTTTTTTTATCTCCTCCATTATGTCTTCTGTAACCCAGTGATCATTCAGTAGCATGTTGTTCATTTTCCATGTGATGTAGGATTTTTCCTTCCTTCTTTCATCATTGATTTCCAGTTTCATTCCATTATTATCAGATATAGTGCATGGTATAATCTCCATGCTTTTATATTTACTAAGAATTGCCCTATGGCATAATATATGGTCTATCTTTGAGTAGGATCCATGTGAAACTGAGAAGAACGTGTATCCACTTGATGATGGCTGATATATTCTATATATGTCGTTCAAGTCTAGGTTACAAATTGTGCTGTTGAGTTTGATAGTTTCTTTATTCAGTTCTTTTCTAGAGAATCTGTCTAATGCCGAGAGTGGTGTCTTGAAGTCACCCATAATTATTGTGTTGTAGTCTATTTGGCTATTGAACTTGAGGAGAGTTTGTTTTATGAACATTGCAGCTCCATTGCTTGGTGCATACAAATTCATAATTGTTATGTCTTGTTGGTGGATGGTTTCTTTTAACAGAATATAGTGTCCTTCTTTATCCCTTTTGATTAACTTAGGTTTGAAGTTGATTTTATTCCACATGAGTATGGCCACTCCTTCTTGCTTCTGAGGGCCATGTGAGTGGTATGATTTTTCCCAACCTTTTACCTTCACCCTGTGTATGTCTTTTCCTATCATATGAGTCTCCTTAAGGCAGCATATTGTTGGATTTATTTTTTTTGATCCAGGTTACTAGCCCATTCTCTTGATTGGTGAATATAATCCATTAACATTTAAGGTTACAATTGAAATATGATTTGTTCTTCCAATCATGTTTATTTATTTATTATGTTTTAGTTTGGCTAGTTTTTACTTTTTTGGTTATTTTCCTCCCCCTTTACTGAGATACCTCCTGCTGTTAGTTTTCGGCACTATTTATCAATTCCTCTTCTTGTAGTATTTTGCTCAAAATGCTTTGCAGTGCTGGTTTTCTGGCTGCGAATTCTTTTAGCTTTTGTTTATTGTGAAAGACTTTAATTTCGTTTTCAAATCTGAACCTTAATTTTGCTGGATACAGTATTCTTGGTTGGAATCCATTATTTTTCAGCATTTGAAATACATTGTTCAAGGATCTTCTCGCTTTCAAAGTCTGTGATGAAAAATCAGTCATTAACCTAATTGGTTTTCCCCTGAATGTAATCTGCCTCCTTTCTCTTATAGTGTTTAATATTCTCTCTTTGTTCTGTATGTTGGCTATCTTCATAATTATATGTCTTGGAGTTTGTCTATTATGATTTTGAATGTTTGGGGTCCTGTAGGCTTCCAGGATTTGACAATCCGATCCATCTTTCATCTCTGGGATGTTTTCTAGAATTATTTTATTTAATATGTTCTCCATTCCTTTGGTTTGAATCTCTATGCCTTCTTCTATCCCAATGACTCTCATTTTTTATGACATCCAATATCTCTTGAATAGATTGCTAGTGGGATTTAAGCCTCTTTTCTGTGTTGATTATATTCTTTTCAAGTTGATAAACTTTGTCTTCATTATCTGATATTCTGACTTCTGCTTGATCTAGTCTATTTGTAATATTCTCGTTTGAGTTTTTAATTTGGTTAATACTTTCCTGCATTTCTAGTATTACTGTTTGATTTCTTTTAAGATCTCTATCTCCTGGTAAAGCTCGTTGTTTGCCATTTGAGTTTGTTTGTTTAATTCATTTTCAAAATATACTTTTATTGCTTGGACTTGCTGCCTCATGTCTTCTCTAATATTCCTTTCCATCTGAGTTAGGAATGCCTTAAGTTCTTTCCCTATCCCTGTTTCTGATGCTTCTAGGTCCTCCTGTAGAAATAAGTTGTCCTGCATTGTTTGTACTCCTTTCTTTCCCTTGTTTTTTCATGATGCTCATGTTACTTTCCAGCTCTATTTGATTGCTGTGTTTTTGTTTTATTCTATAGATTTGTTTCGGTGTTGTGTATCTCTGTTGTCTCTCCTTTGTGTTGGTAGACTATGCCTGCTAAAGTGGATTCCACTTGTAGGGAATTCCGAAGGCCGAGCTCCAGTGACGTCACCCCTCTGCTTTGGCGGGCCCAGGCTCCTTGCCGAAATGTTCGAATACGGGGATGGAACTGGACTGTCTCCAGTTGGTTTCAGCTCTAGGTCACTGGCGGGTGGGCAATCACTAGCCACCCAGTGGCGCAGTCGGTCTCCTGCGCGCTGGTGTTCTCCAGACGCCCAGTCACGTGGACAGCAGGTGGACTGTCACCTGCGCTTCTGTGTTCTCCAGCTTCCCAGTCACAAGAGCCTGGCCTCTAGTCCCCTGGTTTCTCCTGCTAGTCCTGGTTTCTCCTGCTAGACTAGATTTCCCCTGAGTGATGCTTCTCTGCAGTTCAATCTGTATTCTGGGCCTGTCATTTGTTGGGTGTGGAGGGTGTCTATTGGAACCCAGACACTCTATTGTTTTGAGGATCAGTCAGACCGGATCTCCGGTTGCACATTTGGCTCGTTTTTCAGACCCAATTACCAGATCTCAGTGCTAAAAATCTTTCTTATAGGTTTTGGTGCACCCCCATTTTGCTGTAAGTTCTTAACAAGATAGTTTTTTGTGGTTCTATCTCGTTATTCACCTGTGCAGTGGCGCGTTACACTGGGTGTGATGCACTCTATTCGTGGCCATCAGGCAATGATGAAATATTATGCTTTGTATGCAGCATTTACTGAAGTTAGTTTTCAGTATTAGGAAACAAATATGTATTTCAGGTGAATGAATAATCTGAATTTCTGAGAATAATCTTGTGAAAAGTTGATTATAAATCCACATACGTGAATATGAATGATTTTAGGGAGTGTATAATAAGACACATATATTTCATATTTTGAAAAATCTGGAGAGTGATATATATATATATATATATATATATATATATATATATATATACACACAGAAACACACTCACAGACATTAAAAAGTAGCAATATATATGCCAATCGAAATTCAAAATGAAATATATATCCTTCACATATCCAAAAAAATACATTTTACTGAAAATGGATTTATGTATAATGTTGTTCAACTAGGAGGCTCACCCATAGGTTGAAATTTCAGTTCCAAAAGGGTTTAGGAGGAGTGATCTCTTCTCACAATTTGTATCTGCCAAGTCAGCCACCTCAGAAGAAAGTCTGTGTGATACCAGGTAGTATTCTATATGAGCATATAAAAATACATGTGCTGAATAGGTGACAGAGAAAGGGGAGAGGAATTCACATATTTGTTAACGTTAAAAACACATGGAGAAATATTTCAATAAACATTGACTATATTTATAACTCCAACCCCATATAATGCAAAAGGGAAGTCCAAGTATACACCATGCCTTCTCTGAACTGTTTGTATTTCCATTCTGTTAGGGTTACTATTCTCCATCATATTAGGATAAGTAGTCAGAGTCTAGTAGGTTATGGATTAGTGTCAGAGATTCAGTATTTCGAATAGAAAATAGGAAAATAAACCCATTGTGTTTGCAAATATGTGTGATACAAAAATCTTCCCACTCTCATTCAGAACAATGCCTTGACATTACCTTCTCCCCTAATAAGACACAATTAGAGGAGAAGAGTTAGAAAATCTGTGAATACATATCTGGAATGGAATATTCTCGGTGTTCACAAGCTTGGAGGTGGTAGAGGAGTTTCCAAAAGTAAGGGACAGGGTAAACACTCCACAAACATGGAGCTCTGCAGGCCTAAAGACATATTGAGAAACTGCCTCTGAGTTTGGGCACTTAAAATGTATGTTGTGGTCCGAAGCTTTAGCTTCCTCTATAGTGAGAGCATCAAAACTGGTCTGCATCTATGTGACCTGGGGGACATGGTATCTTATTTTCCAATGAACATGAGGCAGCAGTGCTGAATTCTCACTTTGTAGGTAAACTGTGACAACTGGAGTCTAAGGGTCAATCTGTGTGGACTGTGAAGCTAATTGATCATGCTCTACTTTTCTTAGTAGAGCACTGGGAGTTTGTTATTTGCTTCACAATACAAGGAGTTCAACTTGGTCAGAGTGCTGGAGGGAGTTCTGTCACATGTGGTGCCTCAGGGTCTGCAGGAGAATGCACCAGTCAGGATTCTATTTCACATAGTTTGACCCCTTGACCATAGCATCCTGATTCTGAACATTGCCCTGAAACCTCTCCATATAACAAGATGCCTTTACATATAAGGGTCTGCTTGCTGCACCATGTCAGTTACAAGCCATTTGGAAGCCAATGGCAGATCTACATGGCCCCAACACAGATGTTTTATCACACACCTGCCCACCACTGTTCTAGGCCCACTACTCAGCAGGCTCCAACTTACTGGCATCTCTGTTCTACACCATTTTTAAGAAACGCAGTCAATCAAGGCACTGTCTGGTATACTCATGATCAGCAACTGGACATCAAAAAGTTCTCCAGTGCCACCTGGTCATGAAAATTTCAAAAATTCCATGGTATTTCTCTAGCCATTTTTCAAGGATGAAGTTGGAGGCACTATGATTTTCAATTCACTCAGGAACCTTTAAATGTTGAGGAAGCTCATTTCAATGAAAGCTCTGGAGAACACTCACAGGCAAGGCTTCCCAAAGGGTCGCCAAAAGGTCACATGAAGCCAGGCCCATTGAGGTCTGCAATGTGAGATCATGTGTGTTTTGCCTCTCAACTATGGCTGCCAAGTCTTTCAGAATAAAATCATGTGATATTCTGGCTGAGATTCCTCGTGCCTTGTGGAAAGCCTTTCTGGGCACAGATCTCAGTTTCAAAGGGCGACTGTCATTCATGGCCTCCTAAAATCCCAACACAACTCATGGCAATAATTCTCTGAGGTCAGTTCCAGAACTCAGTCTCTAAAGGGAATCACACCAGAGTTCAAGACCAGGTGGAGCCAGTCATCTTTTTCAACCGCCACACAAACTTCCAAAATTAAAACCCAAACACTCCCACAAGGCCCTCATCTTCTTCCATATAGATACTCATTATAAACTCTGGCTGGAGGTTTCCATGAGGGATGCAGAACAAGATAGTGTCCAAAGTTAGCTCCCTTGCCCCTCATTTGCCTAAAGTCAGGGTGGCCTGAACACCTTCCTGTGAACCTGGAGTGATCAAATAGTGTGCCGTTAATACTGCTCTGCTTCTCCAATTTGAGGACGACTGACTGTGGGGTTTAGATTCTTTATGTGAATTGGAAGCATGAGAAAATGCAAGCACATTTGGGCTTGCCTCTCCTTGGCTTTAAAGAATGCATTTGACCCAAAGAATCCCTCTTCTCACTTGATGGAGGTCAGGAACCTTACAGAGGAAGGCAAGAGACTTCATCCGCAATGACTGCTCTTTTGATCATTTTGGTTTTGGATGAACACATGGGATCCATCAGGTGCTGAGAATCTAACCACAGCCTCACACAGGGCCAAGAGGCTGTTTCAGACAAATCCATTTCCAAAGCAATTAAGCAAAGAGCTACAGGTGATGTCCATTCATTTCCATTTGAAAACTTTTTTCTTCAGGCTTCACAAAGAATTGGCCTGTGGTAAATACCTTCCTGATATTCAGGGCAACAGAACAATAGGTAAGCAAAAAGCCCAAATCAGGGTTTCTCCACTGAGACTTTCCTGGTCACACTAGCTACCCACTACATGGCCATATAACAGAGCTTTTAGGTGGTAAATATCTTGGACACAAAACCATGAAGCTATTCTGCAGAGTGTCCAGAATTCAGAAAGAAAACAGAAACTTATGAAGATATCAGGTGTTGCCCTTTGATAACAAAAGCCACAGTCCATTTATAAATTGGGCAAGATGAATGCTGGGAAGCTTTCTACTAGACAGGACACATCCTTTGATGCATTCTTATTTCTAATGTCTACAACCACGGACACAGTGGGATACACAGACATAGAAGCACTCACATTGCAAAACGACTAACTAGAAACAGTCCACGCCAATCCAAACAAACAGTCTTTCCTACCTATTCTCAGAACATGAGACAAGACCATGAACATACACCCACACCCACAAAGGCACCACCTTTGTTCCAAGTAGTTCTGTGATTACCCAGAGTGTCCTCTGAATGGTGGGCCATACTATATTCCCCCGAAATGGCCTGTCCTGTCTCAAATCTGGTCTCCTTGGCCAATTCTGTGAAGTTGTCATTAGCCATGGGTGAGCCACTACCTGCTTTCTCAGGAAAGGCCCCTCTTCAGAGCTTTTCTGGCATTTGAACATCCTCACATCTGTAGGCACTAAGAAAGACTGACTCTGTCCTTGGTAAATTGAAGCAAGTGAGACCACTGGGCCTGGGACTGCGACTGGCTCTGGGTGCCATTCTTCCTGGATCCCAAGTTCAGAGAGTTCCATCACAAAGGAAGAGAGGTGAGGTCACTTCCTTCAGAAACTGAATGAGGTCACTGCTTTGGCAACAACTTTGTCCAAATAGTTACTTCTAAGGGCCCATGAGATGGAGGCTGTTCCTACTTCCTGTAACACTTTCAAAAGTTAGAATGGTATATCAACCATAGGCACCTGGGAACACCTCTTCACACAGGCCTGGTTTGGTCTATCTTCTCTACATTAAGTTGATAGAGGCTGATACAGACACATCCCTTCATCCTCACCAGGTTGTTTGCCATGGAAGATGACTTTTGCTCTCTCGGGAACTTCACAGCTGCCTACATCTTCTCCAGGGATTATTTCTACATGGACCTTGGATGTTCTCAGCAGGTGGAAGATTCCCTACATTCCGGTATTTAAAGAGAAACTCTGTCCCTCCTCTTCTGTAAAGTTAGATTGAGGTAACAGTGTATATTTAGGGTTAATAACATGTTCGATTTGGGTTAGGAATCTCTCTGCCGGATGAATAATGGTATTGGGAACCTGTGATATTTACAAGAATATATAGGTGAAATATAAGTATGAAAACAGAAATGTAGGTAAGATATGAAGCCAGAAGGGCATTGGGCCCTTGAGTGGGATACTTAGGTTTGAATTATGTTCTGCACATGTGTCTCAGATGAATTGATATAAAATGGCATAGGACCTTTTACCTTGAATGATTGATTGTTGAAGAGAACATCGAGTTAAAAAGTGATAGTCAGTAGGATTAGTAAGATAGTCAGTAGGTTTATAAAGAAGAGTGAGTATAGGATTTGGACCAAAAGTTCTTTAGCAATAGAGTTTCGTGTAGAGAGTGAATGTAAATGTCAGCATATGTGAAGTATGAGTCACAATGATGAACTAGGGAAAATATGTAGGAAAGCAGATATCAATAGAGATATTAGGAAATCAGGCAAAGTGTAAAGTGAGTGATAGAATTAGACATTTCCAACAGGCTTGAGGTTGAATATATAATCTTAGGAAGAAACAAATATGTAGTCATCAATAGGATTGACATTTGAGAGCATTAGGTAACCAGGACATGGTTGTTTTTGGTAATCCATGCTCACTTTCCATTTAGGCTTTGATACAATCATGAGTTTGACCTTTGCTTTTTGTGTCCAGAATATCACTGTGATAAAATGTATATATAGATAAGGTGACATCAGTATTTCTTCCACCATTTCTGGGAGCAATATTTTGAAGAGGTACAAATTAGTAATGGGGGGACAAATAGGTGTACACTGTGTTTATGAATATAGAGATAATGCATTAATAGACCATACAGTGAATAAATAACATAACTGGTTCCAACTTTAAATAATGGATTGAATTGAAATGTGAAAATATACAGGAAATTTTATATTGATATGCATATATTCATTCCAACCAGTTTTACATCTAATGGTAATATTAATGTTATAGTTTATCATGAAGAGTGTGTGAGTTTAGCTTCAAAATTGATTATGGAAATCGAAAATAATGTGTTTGGAAAGAAGTCTCATGAAAAGACCAGTCAAGTAACATGGAAGAATTCATGTGTTCTGAAGCAGGAAGTGAAACAAATTCTTATTAATTTGCTAACTTGTGGATGAAATATATGTCCTATGATGTGCAAAAACTGAAGAAATACTAATGTACCAGTGTTGAATTAAAATAAAGGTCAAAATAGACATTA
This sequence comes from Callospermophilus lateralis, assembly GCF_048772815.1. NCBI lineage: Eukaryota > Metazoa > Chordata > Mammalia > Rodentia > Sciuridae > Callospermophilus > Callospermophilus lateralis. The sequence continues at coordinate 56,216 of NW_027514418.1, read as the reverse complement.
AGTCCCATAGGAATCTACTTGCATTGATGTTAAACTGGGTCTGTTACTGTAAAAATATTAGGATTTGTAAGCACCATTGATTGAAGTTAGTTCTCATACTGGGAAACAAATATGTATTTCAGGTAGATGAATATTTCTGAGAATAATCTTGTGAAAAGTTGATTATAAATCCACATACATGAACATGAATGAATTGATGGAGTGTATATAAGAGACATATATTTCATATTTTATAAAATCTGGAGAGTGTGTGTGTGTGTGTATATATATATATATATATATATATATATATATATATATATATACAGAAAAACACAAAAATACATTAAAAAGTATCAATATATATGCCAAACGTAATTTATCAGTAATATATATCATCCACAGATGAAAATATCTTTATTTTACTGAACATGGATTTATGTATAAATTGTTCTACTGGGAAGCTCACCCATAGTTTTAATTTTCAGTTCCACCAGCGTTTACGAGATCTCTTCTCACAACTTGTTTCTGCCCAGTCAGCCAACTCAAAAAAATGTACGTGTGAGACCACGTAGGATTCTATATTTGCATATAAAAATACATGTGCTGAGTAGGCTACATAGAAAGGAAGACAGGAATTTACATATGTGTTAACATTAAAAACACATGGAGGACTATTTCAATTAAAAATTGAGTAGATTTAGAATACCTACCCTCTATCATGCAAAAAGGAAGTCCAACAATACACCATGCCTGCTGTAAACTGCTTGTATTTTCATTCTGTTTGGGTATTTTTCTCCATCATATTAGGATTAGTAGTCAGAGTCTAGTAGGGTATGAGATAGTGTCAAGAATTCAGTATTTCAAATGGAAAATTGTAAAATGAATCAATGTGTATGCAAATGTGTGCTACACAAAAATTTTCCCACTCTCATTCAGAACAATGCCTTGACATTACCTTCACCCCAAGTAAGACACATTTAGAGGAGAAGAGTTAGACAATCTTTGAATGCATATCTGAAATGAAAAATGTTCAGGAGTTCACAACCTTGGAGTTGGTAGAGGAGTTTCCAAAAGTAAGGGAAAGTGTAAAATCTCCACAAACATGGAGATTTACCAGCCTAAAGACTTCTGGAGAAACTGCCTCTAGGTTGGGCACTTGAAATATATGTTGTTGTAGGAGCTTTAGCTTCCTTTCTACTGAGACAATCAAAGCTTGGTCTGCACATCTGTGACCTGGAGGACATGGTTTATAATTCTCCAATGAACATGAAGCAGCAGTGTTGATTTCTCTCTTTGTAGGTAAACTATGGTCACTGGGTCTAAGTGTCTCCCCATGTAGACTGCTAAGCCATTAGGTCATCCTCCACTTTTCAAAACGTTTCTTGATACTGCACTCGGAGTTTGGTATTTGCTTCATGAAATACAAGGAGTTCAACTGGGACAAAGGGCTGGAGGAAGTTCTTTCACGTGTGGTGGGTCAGGGTCTGCAGGAGAATGCACCAACAGGGCTTGTATACCACATAGGTTGCTCCCTTGACCATAGAAACCTGATTTTGAACATTGCCCTGAAACCTCTCTATATAACCAGATGTCTTTACATACAGGATCTGCTGGCTGCACCATGTCAGTCTCAAGTCATTTGGAAGCCAATGGCAGATCCACATGACCCCACCACAGATGTTTTATCACACACTTGCTCACCCCCGCTCTGGGCCCATTACTCAACAGGCTTCAAATGACTGGCATCTCTTTTCTACACCATTTTCATGAAAACCAGTCAATCAACACACTGTCTGGTACACTCATGATCAGCAACTGGACATCCAAATGTTCTCCAGTGCCACCTGGTCAAGGAAATTTCAAAAATTTCATGGTATTTATCTAGCCAATTTTCAAGGATGAAGTTGGAGACACTGTGGGTTTCAATTCATTCAGAAATTATTTAATGGTGAGGAAGCTCATTTCAATGAAAGCTCTGGAGAACTCTCACAGGCAAGGCTTCCCAAAGAGTGGCCAAAAGGTCACATGAAGCAAGGCCCATTGAGGTCTACAATGGAGGTCCATGTGTGTTTTGACTATCAAATATGTCTGACAAGTTTTTCAGAATAAAATTGTGTGATATCCTCCTGAGATTCCCAGTGCTCTGTGGAAAGCAACACTGGGCCTAGATCTCAGTTTCCAAGGGTGACTCTCATGCGTGGCCTCCTAAATCCCAACACAATTCATGGCAATATTTCTCTGAGGTAAGTTCCAGAACTCAGTCTCTAAGGGGAATGACACCATAGTTCAAGCCCATTTGGATCCAGTCATCTCTTCCAACCGCCACACGAATGACCACAATTAAAACCAAAACACTCCCACATGGCCCTCATCTTGTTAAATATAGACACTCATCATAAACTCTGGCTGGAGGTTTCCATGCGGGACGCATCCCAAGACAGTGTCCAAAATATTCTCCCTTGCCCTCATTTGCCTAAAGTCAGGGTGGCCTGGACACCCTTCCTGTGAACCAGAAGTGATCAAATAGGCCTGCCGTTAATACTGCTCTGCTTCTCCAATTTGAGCACTATTGACTCTCAGGTATAGATTTTTTTATGTGATTTGGAGTCACGAGAAAAACACAAGCACCTCTGCAGGACTTTGAAAAACTCATTTGACCAAAAGGATCCCTGTCTCACTTGATAGAGGTCAGGTACCTAACAGAGGAAGGCAAGAGACTCATCCACAATTACTGAATTTTTGCCATTATGGTTTTGATTGCACACATGGTATCTATCTTTAGATCCATCATGTGCTGAAAATTTAAGCCACAACCTCATACAGGGCTAGGAGGCTGATTCAAACACATCCCTTTCCAAAGCAAAGAACCACAAGTTATTCCATTTATTTCCATTTTAAAACTGTTTTATTCAGGCTTCACAAAGGGGTGGCCTGAGGCAAAGACCTTCCTGACATTCAGGGCAACAGAACAATAGGTAAGCAAATGAACCAAAATATGGGTTCTTCACTGAGCGTTTACTGGTCACAATGATGTCTGAGTTTTCTAAGATGTTCCCATTTCCTATAGCTATCAAGTACATGGCCATGTCACAGAGCTTGGGGGTGGTATGTATCTTGGACACAAAACTATGAGGCTATTCTGGAGAGTGGCCAGAATTCAGGAAGAAAACAGGAACTTAGGAAGTTAGTAGGTGTTGCCCATCCATAAGGAAAGCCACAGTCCATTCATCAACTAGGCCTGATGAATGCTGGAAAGTTTTCCACTAGACAGGACACATACATTGATACATTCTCTTTTCGAATGTCTACAACCATGGACAGAGTGGGATACACAGACATAGAAGCACTCGCCTAGTCAAATGACTTTCTAGAAACAGTCCACTCCAATCAAAACAACAGCCTTTCCTACCTATTCTCAGAACATGAGACAAAACCACAAACTCACACCCACACCCACAAAGGCACCTCCTTAACTCAAGTAGGTCTGTGACTATCCGGAGTGTCCTCTGAATAGTGGGCCATACTATGTTCCCCTAAAATGGCCTGTACTGTCTCAGATCTGGTCTCCTTGGCCAACTCTGTGAAGTTGTCAACAGCCAGCGGTGAACCACTACCTGCTTTCTCAGTAAAGGCCCCTCTTCAGAGCTCTTCAGGCATTTGGCAATCCTCATATCAGTAGGTACCAAGGAAGACTGACTCTGTCCTTGGTAAATCCAAACAAGTGAGACCACTGGGATTGGGACTTGGACTGGCTCTCGGTGCCTGGCTTCCTGGATCCCAAATTCAGAGATTTCCATCACCAGGAAAGTGAGGTGAGGTCACTTCCTTCAGGAACTGAATGAGGTCACTGCCTTGGCAACCACTTTGTCCTACCAGATTCATCCAAGGTTCCCATGAGATGGAGGCTGCCACTACTTCCTGTGACACTTTCACAAGTTAGAATGGTATATCAACCATAGGCACCTGGGAACAGCTCTCCACACAGGCATGGTTTGATCAATCTTCTCTACATTAAGAAAGGAGAGGCTGATTCAGACACATCCCTTAATACTGACCAGGTTGTTTGTCATGGAAGATGACTTTTGCTCTATTAGGTCCTTCATAGCTGCCTGCAACTTCTCCAGGGTATCATTTCTGCTTGTACCTTTGATGTTCTCAGCAGGTGGAAGAGCCCCTACATTACTGTATTGTAAGACAAACTCTCTCCCGGCTCTTCTGTACAGTTAGTTTGAGGGTACAGTGTATGGTTAGAGTAATAACAGGTTTGATTTAGGTTAGAAATCATACTGAGGAATGAACAATGGTATTGGGAACTCGCGATATTTACGAGAATATATAGGGTGAAATATAAGTATGAAAACAGAAATCTAGATAAGGTTTGAATCCAAGAAGGGCATTGGGCTGTTGATTGGGATACTTAGCTTTGAATTATATTCTGCACAGATGTCTCAGATAAATTGATATACAATGGCATAGGACCTTGTACCTTGGATGATTGATTGTCAAAGAGAATTTCCAGTCAAAAAGGGATAGTCGGTAGGATTAGGAAGATATGTTGGTAGGTATAGAAAAAAGAGTGAGTATAGGATTTCGAACAAAAGTTCTGTAGCAATATGGTTTCGGATAGAGATTGAATGTAAATTTCAGCACATGTAAAGAGTCAGTCACAATGATGAACTCAGGAAAATATGTATGAAAGCAGATATCAATGGAGACATTAGGAAATCAGAAAAGCATAAAGTGAGGGTTAGTATTAGTCATTTCAACAGGGTTGAGGTTGAATATATAATCTTAGAAAGCAACAAATATGTAGTCACCAATAGGATTGATTTGCGAGCATTAAGCAACCTGGAAATGGATGTTTTAGAAATCCATGCTCACTTTCCATTTAGGATTTGGTGAAAAGGTTAATAAGATAGGTACTTGTCACTTCCTGTTTTTCTGTATGCTTAACAAAACACTGTTGAAACCTTGAGGACTGTTTGCTAATTTTTTCCCCAGAATGTGCTGTCCCCGACTGCCAAACAGAGAATGTACACCCTCACCTGTTTGCACGCAAACCGCCCACTCGCCCTGACCCATCAATAAGCTTCCCTCCCTGCCCTCTTCAAGGACAGTATATAAGCTCTGCTTAAGCTGTTCTCATTGCTCTCTGCTCTATTCAAGTGAGCACTGAGCCCCAGATTGCTAGACTCCCAATAAACCCAGGGTAACTTTTGATGTGGAGGGGACCCCAGTAAACTTTGAAGTGGATACAGGGGCAGTATACTTAGTCCTTAAGGCCCCACTGGGCCCTCTATCAAATAAAAGCTCTCTAGTTCAAAGTGCTAACACCAGTAAATATGGGAATTAGACAACTAAGAAAACCATGGACATGAGGAAAGGAAAAATCCATCACTCCTTCCTAATAATCCCAGAATGCCTGGCCCCATTGATGGGCAGAGATCTGCTCACCAAGCTCCGGGCCAAAATGACTTTTAACCATGAAGGCCCCAAAATGATATTTCTAAATCCTTTAGTATAAACTCCTATATTCACGGCTTTAAATATGTCAGTAGAAGATGAACAGCAACTCTTCACACCCCCCAAGACTGATCAAACAGGCAAGCTACCCCAGAAATGGATAACAGATTACCCAGATGCCTGAAAAAAAACTGCTGGGTTAGGACTAGCCATGAAACAACCTCCAAAAACAGTGGAGTTCAAAACCTCAGCCTCCCAATCAATGTCAAAAAATATCCTCTGAGCAAAAAGCTAAAGATGGGATAAGGCCCCATATTCAGAAATATCTGGCCTTAGGGTCCTAAGGCCTTGTCAATCATCCTAAAACACTCCCCCGGTACCAGTATAAAAAGCCAGGAGCCGGGGACTATCCCCCATTAAAGACATAAGAGAGACCTACAACAGAGTGTAGGACATTCACCCCAGTGTACCTAATCCGTACAATCTGCTTATCACTCTGAACCCTGAGAGGAAATGGTATACTGTTCTGGACTTAAAAGATGCTTTCTTTTGCTTGCCTCTGCATAAATATAGTCAGTTGCTGTTTGCTTGCTAGTGGGTAGACCCAGAAACTGGAACGTGTGGTCAACTAACTTGGACTAGACTCCCCAAAATGGTTGAAAAACTCCCCCACTCTCTTTGATGAAGCCCTCCAAAGAGATCTCAACAGCTTCAGAACTACGCACCCCCGAAGTCACCCAGCTCAATACGTGGTGCGACCTGCTACTGGCACCCAACACCAAGGATATCTGTGAATCTGGGACCCAAGCAGTATTATGTGAGCTTCCTCAACTCGGGTATAGAGCTTCTTCCTAAAAGGCCCAAATTTGCCAGCAAGAAGTAATCTTCCTGGGATATTCCTTTAGGGGCAGTAAACGATGGCTCACTGAGCCCAGAAATCAAACGGTTGTGCAGAAACCACCCCCATCTAACAGCAGACAACACAGAGAGTTTCTTGGGACTGCTGGGTTTTGCAGGTTAAGGATTCCTGTGTTTGGGTCCTTAACTTCTCATTTACACCCGCTGTTAAAGAGATGCCCAATTCTAATGGACCCCTGAGATCCAGCAAGCTTTTGATAATATCTAAGGACACTGACACTGTACTCCTCAACTTCACTGAGCAAAGCCTGAAATTTCAGAAAGCCCTACACTACGTTAAAAATGTACATCAGTTCACTCACCTTGGTTCAAAGAAATTGCAGGCATTCCTGAAGGATCAAGAACAGAGTTTTCCACTAACCGACTCACAGTGAAAGGAAATAACTGAACAGGTAAAAAAAAGCCTGTCGGGTCTGTCAATAGGTTAATGCTTACCCTTCCAACTTTCCTGCAGGAAAGCACCTACGAGGAACCAGACCAGGACAATTCTGGGAAGTGGACTTTACTGAAATTAAGCAAGCATGGTATGGACTTAAATATCTCCTACTCTTTGTAGATATATTTCAGGATGGATTGAAGCCTCCCCGCCCCCAAAAAAAAGGCGCAAATGGTGGTCAAGAAGATCCTGAAAGATATTTTTCCAAGGTACGGCCTGCCTAAGGTAATAGGGTCTGATAATGGACCAGCGTTCATGGCCCAGGTAACTCAGGGGTTAGCCAGGACCCTGGGGATTAATTGGAAGTTACATTGTGCTTATAGACCCCAGAGTTCAGGACAGGTAAAAAAATTAAATAGAACCATTAAAGAGACCTAAACGGAATTAAGCTTAAAGAGTAGCATAAAAGATTGGACTATGCTCCTGCCTTATGCACTATTTCATGCAAGAAATACTCCCTCTGTTTCTTTGTGTAACCTCACCCCCTATGAAATTCTCTATGGGGCCCCATCTCCAGTAAGGGACCTAACCCTAACTCAAAGATCTAACGATCCCTTCCACACCACCTTGCTTGACAGACTTAAAGTTCTGGAAGGAACTCAGCAATACCTGTGGAAACAGCTGGCCACTGCCTACCAACCTGCTGAAGAGGGTACTCCACATCTATATCAAGTAAGAGACTTTGTCTACATAAGACAACATCAGGTGTCATCCCTGGAACCCGGCTGGACAGGACCATACCAGGTGCTACTTATAACACCTACAGTGCTAAAGTTAGACGGAATCACTTCCTGGTTCCTAATTCTCATCTCAAGCCTGTGCCCTGTCCAGAATCTGGCTGAAAAATGAAAAAGACTGGTAACATTTTCAAATTGTATATTCGCCATGTGAATAAGACTATAGACTCTCCAATTGGTCACCAGTAGTCCTAACCCTCATCAACCCGTTCAGCAGCGATGGCTGATCACAAATCCTACTAGACAAGAAGTATGGTCTATCGCACATACAGCCCACTTAGGGACCTGGTGGCCATCTCTCCACCAAGAAATTTGTCAGCTTTCTATACGTCTTTCCTATTGGGAAATCCCTGATGAAGAGGATCCCCAAAAATTCCATTAAATACTTTCCATACAATAGATAATGGAAACAAACATTATGGATGTAGGGACACGCGAGCCAGATGCAGGTTGGCTAGCCTAGATTACTATGTTTGCCTGGCGGACTACCAAAGCCAAAAACAGCCACGACTGTGTGGGGGAAAAGCCAACTTCTTCTGTAAATAATGGGGATGTGAGGATACAGGGGCTACCTGGTGGAAGCAAAACTCCTCATCAAATTCAGTACACAGCATTGGCCATATTACCAGTTAGATAACAAAAACCGATGGCCACCAGAAGGGTCTCTAGATCCTCAAATTTTGCGTGACCTTTTCAACTTCGACAAGTGCTCAAAAGTGTGGAAGGAAATTCCCCTACGTGTAGGCCTTTTCCCTCCTATGCTCAAATCCTGAACTATGCTTCTCCAATAGATACTCACCCGCAGCCTTCTGCCCCAGACTCTCTGCTGTCACTCCCACATCAGCAACCTGATTTCTCAGCTCCAGTTACTAGATCAAAAACCCAAATTTCCGTCGGTTCTCAGACCATTGCCCCTTGCTGAGCTTGCAGGTACTGAGGTACCCTTCCACCCACTCACTCCTCTCTCCTCCTGTCAGTGCCCACACCGGGTCCCACCAGGTCCTCTTACCAGCTAACCCAAAGCTCAAACCAGCTAAGGAGTGCCCTCAGACGCCTATCAAAGATGTAATTAAAATGGCCTTTAAAGTTGCTTTGTCATCACTGAAAACAGGTTACTAAGAATTTAAAGTCCCTCACAGGCTTTTTGGGATACTCACTCCCGTCTTCCCCTCTGCTCTACCTGTTCTACTGCTCAAGTTTTGTTGCCAGGAAAATCCCAAACCCCTTTCCCATAATTCTTTTATATCTCTTTTTCCTCATCCTCAGATCCACGGAGCTGCTCTCATCCCCTGCCTTCCCTGTCTTCCCCTCTGTATCAGGCCCACAGAAAAGTCTTAAATGACCTTCTCCAGAAGTCTTCACCATGGCTGACTTTAAGCCTTTCAGCAACACAGTTCCTATAAAAGAGTTCAATGTAGATAAACTTCCTCTATTCGTGTTGCTCTGTTCTACTTGGCCACTGGCTGGAAAAATCAGCACTCCTAAGCTAGACACCCCCTTAGTAGTTTTTAACAAAATATATGAAGAAGGCCTCTGCCCTAGAGCTGGGGCTTCATAGAGATGGCTACATTTCTAAGATATAGAAGTTACCAACTGGGCTCCATGGTAACAGCTGGCAGGGAGGAAAAGAAAAAAAAGAAGAAAAAAGCTCTCCCCCTCCCAGGTGTCCTTAAGAAGTTAACTTTCCCAGAACAGAGGAAAAAAAAAAACAGAAACAAAAACTGCTTTTTGTGAACTTCTGCAGACTGTGAACTTCTGAGCCCCTTCCCTTACATGCTGGGTACAAAATTCTGAAACAACCTAAACTTTGGGTTCAGGGATTAATTGATTACAACAGAAGCAATGCCCTCTAAATCCGGATGCAACCAAATAAGACTGTTTTCCTGTCTTCTGTGCTATCTTAGGTACCTTGCCTTGTCCATCTCTACAGCAGTACAATTCTATACACTTAAACATTGTTTATGTTTTCATAAAATGGTCAACAGATGTGATTAATTATGTAATGGTGCAGATGTTTTCCAGAGTGCTCTATCATGACGCAGGTACATTTAAATATCAAATAGGGGGGCAAACAACCCGGTTCTGCCAGGAACCTGTATCCCTCACTTTAGTCATCCTATTATGAATAGGAGTTGCTGCAGGGGTGGGCACAGGAACCACTGCCCTGGTCCATGGGACACAACAAATGACCCAATTAGAAGCAGTAATAGACCAAAACTTAAAGATATTAAAAACCTCCTTCACAGCTTTACACGAATCTTTAACCTCTCTCTCTGAAGTTATTTTACAGAACAGTCGAGGGTTGGACCTCCTCTTCATGAGAGAAGGGGCCTTCGTCCTGCATTGAGGGAAGAATGTTGTTTTTATGCCGACCATACTGGAGTTGTAAAAGAATCTATGATTAAATTAAGAAGATGCCTTGAAGAGCATCAACAAGAGAGAGAGGCCCAAAAAAGGTGGTTTGAGTCTTGGTTCACAAAGCCCCCTCATTAACTACATTTTCATCAGCCCTGGCCGGTCCATTAATAATCCTCATATTATTGGTAATTGTAGGACCCTGTTTGATCAACCGTGTAGTTTCCTTTCTCCATGCTCAAATTGGACAAGTTAAACTTATGGTAATCAGAAAACAATATACCACACTAGTAAACATAAAATGTGACACCCCCAATGATCATTTTTATGATTAAAAGTAACCAAAAGAAGAAGTGGGGAATGAAAGGTTAATAAAATAGGTACTTGTCACTTCCAGTTTTTCGGTATGCTTAACAAAACACTGTTGATGTCTTGAGAACTGTTTGCTAATCTAGTTCCCTGAAAGTGCTGTACCCAACTGCAAAACTGCAGAATGTACTTCCTCACCCATTTGGACGCAAACCGCCCACTCGCCCTGACCCATCAATAAACTTTCCTATCTGCCCTCTCCAAGGAAAGTATATAAGCTCTGCTTAAGCTGTTCTCAGGACTCTGTGCTCTATTCAAGGGAGCTCTGACCCCAGCATGCTGGACCCCCATAAATCCTTGGCTGTTGCATGAGACAGTCTCTGGTAGTCTCTTCCTCCGACACTCGCCTGACCTTTACATTGGTAAAATAATAAGTGTCATCTTTGCTTTTTGTGTCCAGAATATTACTGTGATAAAATGTATATGTAGATAAGGTGACGTGAGTATTTCTTCCACCATTTCTGGGAGCAATATTTTGAAGATGTATAAATTAGTATTGGGGGTACAAATAGGTATATCCTGTGACTCTGAATATAGAGATAATGCATGAATAGACCATAATGTGAATAAATAATACAATGGGTTCCAAATTTAAATAATGGATTCCATTGATATCTGAAAATATACAGGAAATCTTATATTGATATACATACATTCATTTCAACCACTAATACATCTAATGGTAATATTAGAATTATGGTTTATCATGAAGAGTGTGTGAGTTTTGCTTCAAAAGTGATCATGGAAATTAAAAATAATGTGTTTGGAAAGAAGTCTCATGAAAAGCCCAGTCAAGAAACCTAGAGGAATTTATGTGTTCTGAAGCAGGAAGTGATGAAAGTGAAACAACTGCCTATAAGTTTGCTAACTTGTGGATGGAATATATATATATCCTATCATGTGCATAAATTGAAGAAATAGTATTGTACCAGTGCTGAATAAAAATGACCTTCAAAATACACATCATGTCCCACTGGAATCTACTTGCATTGATGTTAAACTGGGTCAGTTACTGTAAAAATAATAGTATTTGTATGCAAAATAAACTGAAGTTAGTTTTAAGTACTGGAAACAAATATGTATTTCAGGTGGATGAATATTTCTGTGAAAAATCTTGTGAAAAGTTGATTATAAATCCATATACATGAACATGAATGAATTTAGAGAGTGTATATAAGACACATATATTTCTGGAGAGTATATATACATATATATATATATATATATATATATATATATATATATATATATACACACACACACACACACACACACACATACACACACACACAAAATACACACACACACACAGACATTAAATTAGCAATATATATGCCAATCGAAATTTATCATGATATATATATCATCCACAGATGCAAAAATATTTCTTTAATTGAACGTGGATTTATGTATAATGTTGTTCAACTAGGAAGCTCACCTATAGGTTGAATTTTCAGTTCCAACAGCGTTTAAGAGGAGTGACCACTTCTCACAAATTGTATTTGCCAAATCAGCCACCTCACAAAAATGTACATGTGATACCAGGTATGATTCTATATGTGCATTTAAAAGTACATGTGCTAAATAGGATACAGAGAAAGGGAGACAGGAATTCACATATTTGTTAACCTTAAAAACACATGGAGAACTATTTAAATTAAATATTGACTAGATTTATAACACCTACCATTAATCATGCAAAATACAAGTATAACTATACACTATGATTTATCCTAACTGCTTGTATTCCTATTCTGTTTGTGTTATTTTTCTCCATCATATTAGGAGTAGTAGTCAGAGTCTAGTAGGGTATGGGTTCATGTCAGAGATTCAGTATTTTGAATGGAAAATTGTAAAATGAATGCAATGTGTATGTAAATATGTGCTACAAAAAAATGTTCACACTCTCATCCAGAACATTGCCTTGACATTGCCTTTGTTCCGAGTAAGACACAATTAGAGGAGAAAAGTTAGAAAATCTGTGAATATATATCAGGAATGAAAAATGCTCAGGAGTTCACAACCTCCGAGGTGGTAAAGGAGTTTTCAAAAGTAAGGGACAGGGTAAACATTTCTCAAACATGGAGCTCTGCTGGTGTAAAGACTTCTTGAGAAACTTCCTCTGAGGTTGGGCACTTAAAAATATATGTTCTTGTTAGGAGCTTTAGCTTCCTTTGTTGGGAGACCATCAAATCTGGGTGTGCAACAATGTGACCTGGAGGATATTGTTTCTAATTTTCCAATGAACATGAGGCAGCCATGCTGAATACTCTCTTTGTAGTTTAACTATGGTCACTGGGTTGTAAGTGTCTCCACGTGTGGACTGTGAAGCCATTTGGTCATTCTCCAATTTTCGTGGTGTTTCTCACAGGTGCACTGGGAGTTTGGTATTTGCTTCATGAAATACAAGGAGCTAAACTGGGACACAGTGCTGGAGAGAGTTCTGTCCCGTGTGGAGGGTCACGGTCTGCATGAGAATGCACCAACCAGGATTCAATTCCACATAAGTTGCCCCCATTTCCATAGCAACCTGATTCTGAACATTGCCCTGAAAACTCTCTATATAAAAAACACCTTTGCATAGAAGGGTCTGCTGGCTGTACCATGTCAGTCACAAGCCTTTGGGAAGCCAATGGCAGATCCACATGTCACCACCACACATGTTTTATCACACACCTTCACACCACTGCTCTAGGCCCACTAATGAGCAGGATCCAACTTACTGGCATCACTGTTCTACACAAATTTCATGAAACCCAGTAAATCAAGGCACTGTCTGGTACACTCATCATCAGCAACAGGACATCCAAAAGTTCTCCAGTGCCACCTGGTCATGGGAATTTCAAAAATTTCATGGTATTTATCAAGCCATTTGTCAAGGATGAAGTTGGAGGCTCTGGGGGTTTCAATTCATTCAGGAACCATTAAATGTTGAGGAAGCTCATTTCAATGAAAGCTCTAGAGAACACTCACAGGCAAGGCTTCCCAAAGAGTACCCAAAAGGTCACATGAAGCCAGGCCCATTGAGGTCTACAATGTGAGGTCCATGCGTGTTTTGACTCAACTGTGGCTGCAAAGTCTTTCAGAATAAAATCATGTGATATCCTGGCTGAGATTCCCAGTGCTCTGTGGAAAGCCACTCTGGGCTAGATCTCAGGTTCCAAGGGCAACTCTCATGCATGGCCTAGTAAAATTCAAACACAATTGATGACAATGCTTCTCTGAGGTCAGTTCCAGAACTCAGACTCTAAGGGGAATCACACCAGAGTTAAAGCCCAGGTAAACCCAGGCATCTCTTCCAACTGCCACACAACTTACCACAATTCAAAACAAAATTCTCCCACATGGCCCTTATCTTCTTCCATGTAGACCCTCATCATAACCTCTGGATGGAGTTTTCCATGAGGGACACAGACCAAGACAATGTCCAAAATAACCTACCTTTCCCCCGATTTGCCTAAAATCAGTGTGGCCTGGAAACCCTGACTGTGAACGAGGAGTGATCAAATAGGTCTGCCATTAATACTGCGTGGCTTCTCCAATTTGAGGCCTACTGACTGTGGGGTTTTGATTCTTTATGTGAATTGGAGTAATGAGAACACCCAAGCACGTATGGGCTAGCCTCTGCAGGGCTTTGAATAACTCACTTGACCCAAAGGATCCCTATTCTCACTTGATAGATGTCAGGAACCTTTGAAAGGAAGGCGAGAGTCTTCATCCACAATGACAGCTCTTTTGGCTATTTTGGTTCTGTATGCATCCATGGGATCTTTCTTTAGATCCATCAGGTGCTGAGAATCTAAGCCACAGCCTCACACAGGGCCAAGAGGCTGATTCAGACACACCCCTTTCCAAAGCAATTAAGCAAAGAGCCCTAGGTGATGCCCATTCATTTCCATTTGAAAACTGTTTTCTTCAGGCTTCACAAATTGGTGGCCCGAGGCAAAGAACTTCGTGACATTCATAGCAACAGAATAATAGGTAAGCAAAAGGAGTGCATATCCCACTTGAATCAAAGTGTGAAATATGATATATCAAGAACTATGTAATGTTTTGAACAACCTACAATAAAAATTAATTAAAAAAAAAAAGGCCCAAAGCAGGGTTTCTCCACTGAGATTTAGTGGTCACACATATTTCTGATTTTTCTGAGATGCTCACAATTCACTTGAGCTATCCAGTACATGGCCATGTCACAGAGCTTGGAGGTGGTACATACCTTAGAGACAAAACCATGAGACTATTCTGGAGAGGGGCCAGAATTCTGGAAGAAAACTGTAACTTAGGAAGATTGCAGGTGTTACCCATTGATAAGGCAATCTGAACTCCATTCATAAATTGGGCAGGATGAATTCTGGGAAGCTTTCTACTAGACAGGACACATCCATTGATGCATTCTTTTTTTCTAATGAGTACAACCACGGACACAGTGAGGTAAACAGACATAGAAACACTCGCCTTGTCAAATGACTTACAATAAACAGTTCATTCCACAGCACATAAAGCGCCTTGCCTACCTATTCTCAGAAAATGAGACAAAACCACAAACCAACACCCACAAAGGCAGCTCCTTCCCCCAAGAAGGTCTGTTACTATCCGGAGTGTCCTCTGACTGGTGGGCCATATTATTTTCCCCCTAAATGGCCTGAAATGTCTCAGATCTGGTCTCCTTGGCCAACTCTGTGAAGGTGTCAGGACCCAGAGGTGAGCCACTACCTGCTTTCTCAGGAAAGGCCCCTCTTCAGAGCTTTACTGGCATTTTGCAATCCTCACATCAATAGGTACCAAGAAAGACTTACTCTGTCCTTGGTAAATCCAAACAAGTGAGACCACTGGGACTGGGACTGGGAATGACTCTGGGTGCCTGGCTTCATGAATCTCAAGTTCTGAGATTTCCTTCACTAAGGAAGTGATGTGAGGTCACTTCCTTCAGGAACTGAATGAGGTCACTGCCTTGGCAATCACTTTGTCCAACCAGTGGCTTCCAAGTCTCACATGAAAAGGAGGCTGTCCCTAATTCCTGTGACACTTTCACAAGTTAG
Organism: Callospermophilus lateralis; assembly: GCF_048772815.1. NCBI lineage: Eukaryota > Metazoa > Chordata > Mammalia > Rodentia > Sciuridae > Callospermophilus > Callospermophilus lateralis. Next base: position 40,914 of record NW_027514418.1, on the reverse strand, counting down.
AATCTTATATCAACCATAGGCACCCGGGAACAGCTACCCACACAGGCCTGGTTTGGTCCATCTTCTCTACATTAAGAATAGAGAGGCTGATTCAGACAGAAACCTTCATCCTGACCAGGTTGTTTGCCATTGAACATGACTTTTGCTCTCTCAGGTCCTTCATAGCTGCGTATATATTCTCCAGTGATCATTTCAGCATGGAACTTTGAGGGTCTCAGTAGGTGGAAGACCCCCTACATTTCTTTACTGTAAGACCAACTCTGTCCCTTCCCTCTGTAAATTTAGATTGAGGGAACAGTGTATGGTTAGGGTTAACAACATGTTTTATTTGTGTTAGGAATCATTCTGCTGGATGAATAATGGTATTGGGAACCTGAAATATTTATAAGAATATGTATTTGAAATATAAGTATGAAAAGAGAAATCTAGGTAAGATTTGAAGCCAGGAAGGGCATTGGGCCCTTGATTATGATATTTAGCTTTGAATTACATTCTGCAATGTGGTCGCAGGTAAATCTACATACAATGGAATAAAACCTAGTACCTCAGATGCCTGAATGTCGAAGAGAACATCCAGTCAAAAAGGGATAGTCAGTAGGATTAGGAAAATAGTAGGTTTAGGTTGAAGAGTGAGTCTTTGAGTTGGAAATATAGTTCTTTAGCAATAGGGTTTCGTTTAGAGACTGAATGAAAATATCAGCACATATGAAGAGTCAGTCACAATGATGAACTGCGGAAAATATGTAGGAAAGCAGATATAAAATAGAGACATTAGGAAATCAGGCAAAGTATAAAGTGAGTAACAGGATTAGACATTTTCAACAGGGTTGAGGTTGAATATATGATATTAGAAGAAACAAATATGTAGTCACCAATAGGATTGAAATTTGAGAGCATTAGGCGACCTGGACATGGATGGTTTTAGTAATATATATTCACGTTCAATTTAGGTTTTGGTACAATCATAAGTGTTACCTTTACATTTGTGTCCAGAATATTACTGTGATAAAAATGTATATGTAGATCAGGTGATATGAGTATTTCTTCCACCATTATGGGGAGCAATATTTTTACAACCTATAAATTAGTATTGGGGAAAAAAATAGGTGTACCCTGTTTTGATGAATATAGAGATGATGAATGAATAGACCAAACTGTGAATAAATAATATAACTGGACCCAACATTAGAAATTGGAATTGGAATAAATTGATATCTGAAAATATACAGGAAATCTTATATTGATATTGGCATACATACATTCATTACAACCAGTTGTACATCTAATGGTAATATTAGTGTTACGGTTGATCATGAAGAGTGTGTGAGTTTTGCTTCAAAATTGATTATGCAAATCGGAAATAATGTGTTTGCAAAGAAGTCTCATGAAAGACCAGTCAAGAAACATGGAGGAATACATGTGTTCTGAAGCAGGAAGTGATTGAAAGTGAATCAAAAGTTTTAAATTTTGAAATTTTGGATGAAACATTTATCCTTTGATGTGCATAAACTGAAAAAATAGTACTGTACCAGTGTTGAATAAAAATGAATGTCAAAATACACATCATGTCCCATAGGAATCTACTTGCATTGATATTAACCTGGGTAAGTTACTGCAGAAATATTAGGATTTGTATGCACCTTTCATTGAAGTTAGTTTTCAGTACTAGTAAACAAATATGTGTTTCAGGGGGATGAATATTTCTGAGAATAATCTTGTAAAAATTTGATTATAAATCCACATACATGAATATGAATGTATTTAGGGAGTGTATAATAAGACACATATATTTTATATTTTAAAAAATCTGGAGATTGTATATATATATATATATATATATATATATATATATATATATATATATATATATATACACACAAACACAAAACACACACAGACATTAAAGAGTAGCAGTATATATGCCAATCGAAATTCATGGTGAAATATATATCGTCCACTGATCCAAAAATATTAATTTTACTGAACATGGATTTATGAATAATGTTGTTCAACTAGGAAGATCACCCATAGGTTGAATTTTAAGATCCAACAGCATTTACGAGGAGTTATCTCTTCTCATAATTTTTATCTGCCACGTCAGCCTCCAAACAAGTATGTACATGTGATACCAGCTAGGATTCTATATGTGCATATAAAAATACATTTGCTGAATAGACTACAGAGAAAGGGAGATAGAAATTCACATATTTGTTAACTTTAAAAACACATGGATAACTATTTCAATTAAAAATTATCTAGATTTATAACACCTACCCTACATAATGCAAAAGGCAAGTCCAACTATACACCATGCCTTCTCTGTACTGCTTGTATTTCTATTCTGTTTGGGTTATTTTTCTCCATCATATTAGGATTAGTAGTCAGAGTCTAGTAGGGTATGGGTTAGTGTCAGGGATTCAGTATTTTTAATGGGAAATTGGAAAATGAATCCAATGTGTATGCAAATATGTGCTACACAAAAATCTTCCCACTCTCATCCACAACAATGCCTTGACATTACCTTCACCCCAGGTAAGACACAATTAGAGGAGAAGAGTTAGAAAATCTGTGAATGCAAATCTGGAATGGAATATGCTCAGGAGTTCACAACCTTGGAGGTGGTAGAGCAGTTTCCAAAAGTAAGGGACATGGTAAACACTCCACAAACATTGAGCTCTGCTGGCCTAAAGACTTCTTGAGAAACTGCCTCTGAAGCTGGGCACTTGAAATATATGTTGTATTAAGGAGTTTTAGCTTCTTTTGTAGTGAGACCATCAAAGCTGGGTCTGCATCTATATGACCTGGAGAACATGGATTCTTATTTTCAAATGAACCTGAGGCAGCAGTGCTGAATTCTCTCTTTGTAGGTAAAGTGTGGCCACTGGAGGCTAAGTTTCATCCCGTGTGGACTGTGAAGCCATTTGGTCCTCCTCAAATTTTTGTGGTGGTTCTTGCTGCTGCACTGGGGCTTTTGGTTCTTGCTGCTGCACTGGGCTTTTTGAACAACAAGTTCAACTGGGACACAGTGCTAGAGGGAGTTCTGTCACGTGTGGTGGGTTAGGGTCTGCAGGAGAATGAAACAACCAGGCTTCTTTCTCACATAGCTTGCACCCTTGACCATATCAACCTGATTCTGATCATTACCTTGAAAGCTCTCCAAATAAAAAGATGCCTTTACAAATAAGGGTCTGCTGGCTGCACCATGTCAGTCACAAGCCATTTGGAAGCAAATGGGCTAATCACATGGACCCACCACAGATGTTTTATCACACACGTGGCTACCACTGCTCTAGGCCCACTACTCAGCAGGTTCCAACTTACTACCATCTCTGTTCTACATTATTTTTATAAATTCCAGTCAATCAAGGCACTCTCTGGTACACTCATGATCAGCAGCAGGACATCCAAAGATACTCCAGTGCCACCTGGTCATGGGAATTTCAAAAATTTCAAAGTATTTATCTAGCCATTTTTCAAGGATGTAGTTGGGAGGCACTGTGGCTTTCAAGAACCATTAAATGTTGAGGAAGCTCATTTCAGTGAAACTCTGGAGAACTTTCATAGGCAACGCTTCCCATAGAGTGGCCAAAAGGTTACATGAAGCCAGGCCTATTGAGGTCTACAATGTGAGTTCCATGTGTGTTTTGACAATCAAGTATAGCTGCCAAGTCTTTAAGAATAAAATCATGGGATAATTTGGCTGAGATTCCCAGTGCTCTGTGGAAAGCCACCCTGGACCTTGATCTAAGTTTATAAGGGCGACTCTCATGCATGGCTTCCTAAAATCCCAACTCGATTCATGGCAATACTTCTCTGAGGTCACTTCCAGAACTCAGTCTCTAAGGGGATTCACACCAGAGTTCAAACCCAGGTGGACCCAGTCATCTCTTCCAAGTGCCACACAAATGACCACAATTAAAACCAAAATAGTCCCACATGGCTCTCATCTTCTTCCATATAGACACTCATCATAACCTCTAGCTGGAGGTTTCTATGAGGAGCGCAGGACAAGACAGTGTCCAAAATACGCACTCTTGCTCGTCATTTCCATAAAGTCAGAGTGGCCTGGACACCCCTTCTGTGAACCAGAAGTGATCAAAAAGGCCTACCATTAATACTGCTCAGCTTCTCCAATTTGAGGCCTACTGACTGTGGGGTTTAGATTCTTTATGTGCATTGGGGTCATGAGAAAACCCAAGCACCTATTGGCTAGCCTCCGCAGGGCTTTGAAGAAGTCATTTGACCCAAAGGATTCCTATTCTCACTTGATAGAGGTCAGGAACCTTACAGAGGAAGGCAAGAGATTTTATCCACAATGACTGCTCTTTTGGCCATTTTGGTTTTGGATGCACACATGGCATCTTTCTTTAGATCCATCAGGTGCTGAGAATGCAAGCCACAGCCTCACACACAGCCAACAGACTGGCTCAGACACATCCCTTTCAAAAGCAATTACTCAAAGAGAGACAGGTGATGCTCATTCATTTCCATTAGAAAACTGTTTTATTCAGGTTTCACAAAGTGGTGCCTTAGGCAAAGACCTTCCTGACATTCAGTGCTACAGAACAATAGGTAAGCAAAGGCCCAAAGCAGGGATTCTCCACTGAGACACTCATGATCACACAGATATCTGAGTTTCCTGAGATTCTCGCCATTCCCTTCAGCTATCCAGTACACGGCCATGTCACAGAGCTTTGAGGTGCTACATATCTTGGTCACAAAACCATGAGTCTATTCTGGAGAGTGGCCAGAATTCAAGAAGAAAACAGAAACTTAGGAAGACAGCAGGTCTTGCCCATCAATAAGGCAAGCCTCCGTCCTTTCATAAATTGGGCAGGATGAATGTGGGGAAGCTTTCTCCTAGACAGGACACATCCATTGATGCATTTTCTTTTGTAATGTCTACAACCATGGACACAGTTGGATACACAGACATAGAAACACTTGCTTTGTCAAATGACTTACTAGAAACAGTCCATTCTAAACCAAAGAAACCGCCTTTCCTACCTATTCTCAGAGCATGAGACAAAACCACATACACACACTCATTCCCACAAAGGCACCTTTTTCCCCCAAGAGGGTCTGTGATTATCAAGAGTGTCCTCTGCCTTGTGGGCCATACTATGTTCCCCCGAAATGGCTTCTCTATTCTCAAATCTGGACTCCTTGGCCCACTCTGTGAAGTTGTCAGGAGCCAGCGGTGAGCCAATACCTGCTTTCTCAGGAAAGACCCCAATTCAGATCTTTCCTGGCATTTGGCCATCCTCACAACTGTAGATATCAAGAAAGATTGACTCTGTCCTTGGTAAATCCAAAAAGTGAGACTTCTGTGACTGTTATTGGGCCTGACTCTGGCTGCCTGTTTTCAGGGATCCCAAGTTCAGAGAGTTCCATCACCAAGAAAGTGAGGTAGGTCACTTCCTTCATGAAGTGAATGAGCTCACAGCCTTGGCAACCACTTTGTCCTAACAGTTGCTTCCAAGGGTCCCATGAGATGGAGGCTGCCCCTACTTCCTGTGACACTTTCACAAGTTAGAATGGTATATCAACCATTGGTACCGGGGAAAAGATCTCCACACAGGCCTGGTTTGGTCCATTTGCTCTATATTAAAAAGAGAGAGGCTTATTCAGACACATCCCTTCATAGTGACCAGGTTGTTTGCCATGGAAGCTAACTTTTGCTCTCTCAGGTCCTTCATAGCAGTCTACATCTTCTTCGGGGATCATTTCTGCATGGATCTTTGATATTCTCAGCAGGTGGAAGATCCCCAACATTCCTCTTTTGTAAGACCAACTCTGTCCCTGCACTGCTCTAAAGTTAGATTGAGGGAACAGTGTATGGTTAGGGTTAATAATATGTTCAATTTTGGTTAGCAATCATTCTGCTGGATGAATAATGGTATTGGAAACCTGTGATATTTACAAGAATATATAGGTAAAATATAACAGAAATCTAGGGAAGATTTGAAGCCAAGTAGGGCATTGGGCCCTTGAGTGGGATACTTAGCTTTGAATTATATTCTGCACAGATGTCTCAGATAAGTCAATATACAATGAAATTGGATCTTGTACCTCGGATGATTGAATAACAAACAGAACATCTAGTCATAAAGGAATAGTCCGTAGGATTACCAAGGTAGTCAGCAGGTTTATAAAGAAGAGTGAGTATAGGATTTGGACCAAAAGTTCTTTACAAATAGGGTTTCGGGTAGAGAGTGAATGTAAATGTCAGCACATGTGAAGAGTCAGTCACAATGATGAACAGGGGAAAATATGTAGGAAAGCAGACATAAATAGAGACATTAGGAAATCAGCAAAAGTATAAAGTGTGTAATTGGTTTAGACATTTTCAACAGGGTTGAGTTTGAATATATAATCTTAGGAAGAAACAAATATGTTGTCACAAATAGGATTGAATTCGAGAGCATTAGGTAACCAGGACTTGGATGTTTTTTTGTAATCCATGTTCACTTTCCATTTAGGCTTTTTTAAAATCATAAGTGTGACCATTGCATTTTGTGTCCAGAATATTATTGTGATAAAATGTATGTGTAGATCAGGTGACATGAATATTTCTTCCACCGTTTCTGGAGCAATGTTTTGTAGACGTATAATTTAGTATTTGGGGTACAAATAGGTGTACCCTGTGTCTATGAATATGCAGATTATGCATGAATAGACCATACTGTGTATAAATAATATAACTGGTTCCACTTTAAATAATGGATTGAATTGATATCTGAAAATATAAAAGAAATCTCATATTGATATGCAATCATTCATTCCAACCACTTATACATCTAATGGTAATATTAGGGTTATATTTTATCCTGAAAAGTGTGTGAGTTTTGCTTCAAACGTGATTATGGAAATCAAAAATAATGTGTTTGGAAAGAAGTATCATGAAAAGAATAGTCAAGAAACCTGGAGGAATTCATGTGTTCTGAAGCAGGAAGTGATTGAATGTGAAACACATGCATATAAATTTGCGAACTTTTGAATGAAATATATACAGTATGATGTGCATAAGCTGCAGAAATAGTAATGTAGCAGTGTTGAATAAAAATGAACATCAAAATACACATCATGTCCCCTAGGAATCTACTTGCATTGATATTAATCTGGGTCAGTTACTGTAGACATATTAGGATTTTTATGCACCATTTACTGAAGTTAGTTTTCAGTACTAGGAAACAAATATGTATTTCAGGTGGATGAATATTCTGAGAATAATCTTGTGGAAACTTGATTTTAAATCCATATAAATCGCAAAACATTATAAACAAAAAACACACACAGACATTAAAATGTAGCATAGTATATGCCAATTGAAATTCATCTTGAAATATATATCATCCACTGATCCAAAACTATTTGTTTAATGAACTTGGATTCATGAATAATGTTGTTCAACTAAGAAGCTCCCCCATAGTTTGAATTTTCTGTTCCAACAGTGTTTAGGAGGAGTGATCTCCTAAATGTGTATGCAAATATGTGCTACACAAAAATATTTCCACTCTCATCCAGAACAATGACTTGATATTACCTTCGCCCCAAGAAAGACACAATTGGAATAGAATAGTTAGAAATTCTGTGAATACATATCTGGAATTAAAATGCTCGGGAGTTCACAACATTGGAGTTTGCAGAGGAGTTTCCAAAAGTAAGGGAGAGGCTTGATAGACCCAACCTGATTTTTTATTAAAATTGGGAACCATCTTGCCACAAAGCCGTGAAAAGATAATTTTGGCTTTACTCTAAATTACTGCAAATTCTGAACCTGCTTGGAACGCCTGCCCGTGCCTTGAACTCATCCACACCTGGCTCTCTGACCAGATAACAGTACTTTCTGAAACTTTAGTGACACCTCATAAATATTGGCCTTCCCTGGCCAGACAACAAGCCTCTCTGAGGCCCTAATGGTCCTCATTATTTCTGATATTGGGGCCAGCAAAAAAAAAAAAATGTAAACTACCATTAGTGTGATGCTTTCAAAGTTTTGTTATCTGTAACCACCCGTTTGTGTAACTTTCTGGGCTATATAGCTGGGCTGTAGGAAAGGTGGGGTTGCTGTCTTGTTCCCGCCATTTTGGGGAGGAGAGGCAGCCCAGCCTGTTGAAATAATAAGCTTGCCTTAATTTGATTTTAATTGGAGTCAGTGGTCTTTTCTTGCATCCTAGTCCAAAATTTTGGAGTTCCCCGGTGAGATGACCCTGCCCGAGCAGATCACAAAACCAGACTGCTGAAAATTCTGAAGCTGGCCTTCCCTCCAGGGCACTGGGCTGGAGAACCACTCTAGGAGGTGCACAACTTGAGATGTTCCAAGGCCTTGGAGTGAGCCGTCAGTCTGGGGAGCACTGCAGTGAACCACCACACTAAAACTATTATCAAGCCCCTGGTGGAGGAGGCCTCCATAGGTAAGTGGCGCCTTTATAACATCTGATATCTGGTTAAGGGAGATCTCTTCTGATGACAGAGAGGTGGCCTGGGGAGGCTCACATACACTCCTGTCCAGGACAGTAATGAGAATCATGCTGTCCTCTGTTCTGTTCTGTAGGGAATTCCTCTGGAAGGGTAGAGAGGTGCCGATGGGCACACACACGCTCCTACCCTGGAGCTTTAGCAAGATGTTGCATTGCTCCTCTGTTTTTCTGTTTCGGCACCAGGATTCTGTTTTTCTGTGTTTTGTTCTGTGGTCTATATGTTTTTTGTTGTTTTTTTTTGTGCGTTTTTTTGTTTGATTTCTGTGGTAAAATTTTAAGGATATTGGACGTGAAAAGGGTAACAAAGCAAGTAAGCCTGACACCCTTTCGACTGTGTTTTAAGGAACTGTGATGAACTTTACCCACCTTTGTTAAGCAGGAAGAAAGAAGCCCCTAGCTGGCTGCCTGGAGCACACCCACTGCACAGGGCAATGCCTGCTGGGGAACGAAGAACTGAGTATACCCCAGGTTAACAAGTGAAACTCTTTAAAATCCCTTGTCCCTCCAGATCATGAGAGTCACAACCTTTTGGCAGAGTCCCCTTGTTTTTCCTTTGTTAGCAAAGCAATAAACCTCCATTTTCTTTTTCTCAAAACCCTGTCCTCATTATTAAATTAGCATTAATTTGCTTCAGGGTCAGAAACCGAACTTTAAGTTACAAATTTTGATACCCGGCCCCGTCCCAGAACTTTTTGAGAGCTGACGACTGAAATGTTAGGAGATGGTGCATGCTTGGAGTGGACCCGAAACAGAAGAGCTAATCCTGTAAGTAAAAGGAGGGACTGAGGGACCCCAGCAACTGCCAAAGCCCTGTTGCTTCAGGGAATTCCCTCCTTCCTTCCCTGCACTGTAAGAATTATGACACCTCTGTCTTCTTTTAAAAGAGAAAAATAAAAAGGGGACACTAAACGCAGTAAAGTCACCATGGAGACCCTTGATTTTACATTTCAGGTAGCTTCTCTGTGAAAACATCTGGTCCCCTTGTGGGGACATCTGTGGTGCCACTGGTGCAGGAGATTTTTCTCTTATCTGCTCTGTTTTAAAGGCTTCTGTCTGTCAGCCATATTCTGGAGTTCCTTTCTGTCTGTCTTGTGCCTTTGTTTTTGGCACTTTAAGACATGTGCAATAATGTGTTTATATTATAAATTGTTTCTTGAGAATGATCTTAGCTGAATGTGTGTCTAAATGATGATGTTTTATTGTAAAAATCTGGTATCTGAATGCGTTTTTTGAAGCATTGCACAATATTGCAGTTAAAAGTCGGGTTTAGGTAATTGTTTAGTTTTTGATTTCAGATAATTCATGCCAGAGAACTTAAATACTTAGGATGGAAAACTAAAGAACTCTACTTCCAAGTTGGCAAGTAACTTCCCAATCATGCAGTCTTTTTTTCTCCAATTCTGAATTGGGTAGCCTGGGAAAATGTCACTGTGTTTACCAGTGCATTAATTTGGACAAGGATAGTAAATCATAGTATGATATCTGTTGACAAAACAAGATGTAAAGATATAAAATTTTGTGAATTTTATCTTAAACTTGTAGCATAATTTTCAACATCCTAACCAGAAAATTATGGTTAAAATGCCGTAGGCCTGAGGTGTCTGCTCAGAATAGCAGTTTTTTCCTGCTCCTTCCAGACCTCAGCCAGGACTTCTGTTGAAATGCAAATGAAAGTCTCCTGTAAGCTCAGTAGGAGACTGATCTGAGGCCTAAGGGAAAAAAATGGTAAGTTGTATGGTATTTGCTAATTACCGGCCAGTCATTTTTTCTAGGACTCATAATTTTTTCTTAGATTCTTTTTTTTTTTTTTTTGAGTTTATGATTTTGATCCTACAGACCTAGGTTAATGTTTTTCTGATCAGTTTTATCTTTGACCAACTGTGGAGTTTTAAAAACATTGCAATGGTGATTTCACCTGTGAAAAGCTACAAGGCCTTCACTATTATTAGGTGTGCACACTTTTGTTATGTGTTTTATGTCTCTCTCTCTCTCTCTCTCTCTCTCTCTCTATATATATATATATATATATATATATATATATATACACATATGTCCGTATATCATTCAAATGATACACAAATTAACATATATAAGGAGCACTCATATAAAAAAGCGCTCATAAAAACAAATTTTAAAAAGTGGACCACAGATCTTTAATTCACGTGGTTTAAATGTTTCAATTTAGATTGGATAAACAGATAAATATAAATGTCTTCAAATTTATGCCTATAAGTTTTTCTAGGTGTTCAAAAATCTAATAAAATATTATTGTCTACCAAAGGTCTATATGACTTTGTTCTAGGACTTTTCCTTCAACCAAAAAATGGTTTACACTGTTCAATACATTTGTCTAATATTTTGATTAAAAAGTAAAGTAAATTTGATTTGGATTTACTCATTCATGAGTGTTTTTGTTTGATATCTGATTGATATACTAAGGTCTATCAATTTTTAGTACAAAATCTGTATAAAATGTTTACAATCTTATACAGACTTTCTACTAAAGTCTGTGTAAGATTGTAAAAATTAGTCATGTGTTAAAGAGACAAAAATTTCTTAAAACATAAGATTACTCATAACATTGTGTTTATTAAGTCTTATTTTTTCCAGAGCAAGCAACCATAAAAATTAAACAACTGTTTAAAACAGAACTGTTATTTTAGAGCACTGTACTGCCATTTCTTTAAAAGATAAACTTGGTTAATGTAGAAACATCAATGTAACTGTGATGCTATTAATGTGCTCATATCTTCCAGTTATACAACTCGATAAGGTAGAAACATTAAAAGAGCATTATATCAAGCTGGTGTTCTGAAGTTGTATGGTAAATAAAATATATATTGGGGATTTATTTACCTGTTATCAATAAGATATGTAAAGTTTTATGTTACACTTTACATTGTGCAACAATTTAAATGTATTTTTAAATTAATGAGAGCCTAATCTATTTGAATGTTAAAAACATTCAGCCATTCTTTAATTCATGTTTCAAAAGTGATATTATATGGTGTTAGCTAATGTTCATGTGACCTCAAACAATTTATGTAAACTTTGTAAAAGGATATTAAAAAACGAAGATCAGCTTTAGAACTAAAACACTTATGATTTATAAAGAGCCCTGTCTTACCTGAGATAAGGCTCTGTGTCCCATCTTACTACATGTGAGAATGACTACGAAAGCAGTAGGTCAGATTTTATTTCATTTAAAGTTATGTTCAAAAGTTTTGTTTTTTTCTTTTTTTTTTTCTCTCAAGTTTACTAGGATCTCAAACAGGGAATATAAAGTAAAACTCACCCAAAAAATTCAGGGTAGCATTACATTAACTAAGTATTTTTACTCTTGTTAAAAAATTTTGTTTTTTAATTTGCTTATAAGTGATCTAAAGATTCCCTGTTGGTGTTTTAACTATGGCTGGAATCTTTCAGAATAAAATCTTGTGATATCCTGGCTTAGATTCCCAGTGCTCTGTGTAAAGTCACCCTGGGCCATGATCTCAGATTCCAATGGTGAATCTCATGTGTGGCCTCCTGAAATCCCAACACAATTCATGGCAATACTTCTCTGAGGTCAGTTACACAACTCAGTCTCTAAGGGGAATCACAACAGAGTTCAAGCCCAGGTGGACCCAGGCATCTCTTCAAATTGCCACACAAATGATGACAATTAAAACCAAAACACTCTCACATGGCCCTCTTCATCTTTTTATATAGACACTAATCATAACCTCTAGCTGGAGGTTTCCATGAGGGGCACAGCCCAAGACAGTGTCAAAAATAATCTCCCTTGTCCCTCATTTGCCTAAAGTCAGGGTGGCCTGGACAACCTTAGTGTGAACCAGAAGTGATCAAATAGGCCTGCCGTTAATACTACTCCACTTCTCAAATTTGAGGCCTACTGACTGTGGGGTATAGATTTTTAGTGTGAATTGGAGTTATAAGAAAACCCAAGCACCTATTGTCTCCCCTCTGCAGCCCTTTGAAGAACTTATTTGACACAAATGATCCCTATTCTCACTTGATGGAGGTCAGGAATCTTACAGAGGAAGTCGAGAGGCTTCATCCACAATGACTGATCTTTTTTCCATTTAGGTTTTGGATGCCCACATGGGATCTTTCTTTAGATTCATCAGGTGCTGAAAATCTAAACCACAGGCTCACACAGGGCCAAGAGGCTGATTCAGATACATCCATTTCCAAAGCAATGAAGCAAAGAGCCACAGGTGATGCCCATTCATTTCCATTTGAAAACTGTTTTCTTCAGGCTTCACAAAGGGGTGGCCTGAGGCAAAGACCTTTCTGACATTCAGAGCAACAGAACAATAGGTAATCAAAAGGCCTCAAGCAGGGTTTCTCCACGGAGACTTTCCTTGTTACTCTAATATGTGAGTTTTCTGAGTTGCTTGCCATTCCCTTCAGCTATCCAGTACATGGCCATGTCACAGAGCTTGGAGGTGGTACATATCTTGTACAAAAATACATGATACTAATCTTGAGAGTGGCCAGAATTCATGAAAAAATGGAAAATTAGGTAGATAGCAGGTGTTGCCCATGGATAAGGCAAGCCTCAGTCCATTCATTAATTGGAAAGGATGCATGCTGGGAAGCTTTCTACTAGACAGGACACACCCAATGAGCTATTTTTTTCTAATATCCACAAAGAAAAACACAGTGGGATACACGGACATAGAAACAGTCTCCTTGTCAAATGACTTACTGGAAACAGTCCACTCCAATCCAAACAAACCTCCTTTTTTACCTATTCTCAGAACATGGAAAAAAACCACAAACACAAACCAACACCCACAAATGCAACTCCTTCTTCCAAGTAGGTCTGTCACTATCTGGAGTGTCCTCTGACTGGTAGGCCATACGATGTTCCCCACAAATGGCCTTTCTGTCTCAGATCTGGTCTCCTTGGTCAACTCTGTGAAGTTGTCAGGAGGCAGTGGTGAGCCAATTCCTGTCCTCTCAGGAAAGACCCCTCTTCAGAGCTTTCTTAGTATTTGGCAACCCTTACATCAGTAGGTACCAAGAAAGACTGACTCTGTCCTTAGTAAATCCAAACAAGTGAGCCCACTGCGACTGGGACTTGGACTGGCTCTGGTGCCTGGCTTCCTGGATCACAAAATTCAGAGAGTTCCATCGCCAAGGAAATGAGGTGAGGTCACTACCTTCAGGAAATAAATGAGGTCCCTGTCTTGGCCACTACTTTGTCCTAACAGTTGCATCCTAGTGTCTCCTGACATGGAGGCTGCCCTACTTCCTGTGATACTTTCACATGTTAGAATGGTATAGAAACCATAGTCACCTGGGAACAGCTCTCCACACAGGCCTGCTTTGGTCCATCTTCCCTGCATTAAGAATAGAGAGGCTGACTCAGACACATCCTTTCATCCTGACCATGTTGTTTGCCATGGAATATGACTTTTGTTCTCTCAGGTCTTTCATAGCTGCCTACATCTTCTCCAGGGATTATTTCTGCATGGATTTTGAGGTACTCAGCAGGTGGAAGATCTCCTAACTTCCTGTATTGTAATATCAACTTTATCCCTGCTCTTCTGTAAAGTGAGATTGAGGGAACATTGTATGGTTAGGGTTAATAGCATGTTCCATTTGGCTTAGGAATCATTCTGCTGGATGAATAATGGTATTGGGAACCAGCAATATTTATAAGAATATAGAGGTAAAATATAAGTATGAAAACAGAAATCTAGGTAATATTTGAAGCCCAGAAGGATTTGGGCTCTTGATTGGGATCCTTAGCTTGAGTAATGTTTTGCACCGAGGTCGATGCAAATCGATATACAATGGCATAAGACCCTGTACCTCAGATGATTGAATGTAGAAGAGAACATCCAGTGAAAAAGGGATAGTGTGTAGGATTAGAAAGATAGTCAGTAGGTTTAGGAGGAAGAGTGAGTCTAGGATTTGGACCAAAAGTTCTTTAGCAATAGGTTTCGGTTAGAGAGTGAATATAAATGGCACCATATGTGAAAAGTTGGGCACAATCATGAACTGGGAAAAATATGTAGGAAGGCAGACATCAATAGAGACATTAGGAAATCAGGCAAAGTATAACGTGAGTGATAAGATTTGACATTTTCAACAGGGTTGAGGTTGAATACATAATCTTAAAAAGAAACAAAAATGTAGTCACCAATTGGATTGACATTTGAGAGCATTAGGCAAACTGGACATGGATGTTTTTAGTAATCCATGTTCACATTCCATTGAGGCTTTATTGCAATCATAATGGTGACCTTTGCATTTTGTGTCCAGAATATTACTGTGATAATATGTATATGTAGATCAGGTGACATGAGTATTTCTTCCACCTTTTCTGGGAGCAATATTTTGAAAACATATAAATTAGTACTGGGGATACTAAGAGGTTTACCCTGTGTGGATGAATATAGAGATGATGCATTAATAGACCATACTGTGAAAAAATTATGAGACTGGTTCCAAATTTACATAATGGATTGTTTTAATATCTGAAAATATAGACGAAATCATATATTGATATATGTACATTCATTCCAACAAGTTATATATCTAATGGTATTATTAGGGTTACCGTTTATCATGAATAGTGTGTGAGTTTTGCTTCAAAAATGATAATGGAATCGAAAATAATGTGTTTAGAAAGAAGTCTAGTGAAAAGACCAGTCAAGAAACATAGAGGAATATATGTGTTCCAAAGGAGGAAGTGATTGAAAGTAAACCAAATATTTATAAATTTGTGAACTTGTGAATGAAAGGATATATTTTATGATGTCCATAAACTGAATAAATAATAACGCACCAAGTTTGAATAAAAATGAACTTTAAAAAACACATCATATCCAATAGGAATGTATTTGCATTGATGTTAAACTTGGTCAGTTAGTCTAGAAATATTAGGATTTGTAAGAACCCTTCCCTGAATTTAGTTTTCAGTACTAGGAAACAAATATGTATTTCAGTGGATGTATATTTCTGAGAATAAACTTGTTAAAAGTTGATTATAAATCCACATATATGAATATGAATGAATTCAGGTGGTGTATAAGAAGACATATATTTCATATTTTGGAAAATCTGGAGACTATATATATATATATATATATATATATATATATATATAGAGAGAGAGAGAGAGAGAGAGAGAGAGAGAGACAAACACACACACATTATAATGTCGCAATATATATGTCAATCGAAATTCATCATGAAAAATAACTCATCCGCATATCCCAAAATATTCATTTTACTGAACATGGATGTATGTATAATGTTGTTCATCTAGGAAGCTCACCCATGGGTTGAATTTTCTGTACCAACAGCGTTTAGGAGGAGTGATCTCTTCTCACAAATAGTATCTGCCAAGTCAGCCACCTTACAAGAATGTACGTGTGAAACCAGGTAGGATTCTATTTGTGCATATAAAAATACATGTGCTTAATAGGCTACAGAGAAAGTGAGACAGGAATTCATATATTTCTTAACTTTGAAAACACATGGAATAGTGTGTAGTGTCCCTCTTTATCCCTTTTGATTAACTTTGGCTTAAAAAAAAGAATTTTATTGAGAATTTTTGTATATATCTTTGTCAGGAATATTGCTCTGAAGATTTCTTTCCTTGATGTGTCTTTGTCTGATTTTGGTATGTGAGTGATAATAGCCTCATGGAATGAGTTTGGAGGAGTTCCATCCTTTTCTATTTTATGGAATAATTTGAGGAGTATTGTGATGAATGCTTCTTTGAAGGTCTTGTAGAACATGGCTGAGAATCTGTCTGTTCCTGGGCTTTGCTTGATTGGTAGGCTGTTGACAGCAACTTCTATTTCATTGCTTGAAATTGATTTGTTTAAATTGTTCACGTCCTACTAATTAAGTTTGGGTATATCTCTAAAATTTTATTGATGTCATCATGGTATTTTAATTTATTAGACTATAAATTTTCAAATTAGTTTTCAATTATTCTCTGTATTTTAGTTGTGTACTCTGTAAAAGTTCCTTTATGATCCTTAATTTTAGTAATTTGAGGTTTTTTTTCTTCATTAGCTTGGTTAAGGAAGTGTCAATTTTATTTATTTTTCAAAGATTAAATTTTGTGTTGTGTCAAAAAAAATAACACATGGAAAATTATTTCAATAAATTGAATAGATTTATAACTCCTACCTTATATTATGCAAAAGGCAAGTCCAACTATACACCATGTCTCTTCTGAAATGCTTGTATCTATTCTGTTTGGGTTCTTTTTCTCCATTATATTAGTATTAGTGGTAAGAGTCTCGTAGGGTATATGAATGTTTCTGAGAATAATCTTGTGAAAAGATAATTATAAATCCACATTCATGAATATGAAAAATTTAGGAAGTGCAAAATAAGACACATATATTTCATACTTTGAAAAATTTGGAGAGTATATCTATATTTATATCTATATATCTATATCTATATCTATATCTATATCTATCTATATATATATATATATACACACACACACACTCACACACACACACACACAACACTCACAGACATTAAAAAGTACCAATATAAATGCCAATCGAAATTCATCAGTAAATATATATCATCCACAATTGCAAAAAATATTTATTTTACTAAACATGAGTTTATATATAATGTTTTTCTAATAGGACGCTCTCCTATAGGTTGAATTTTCATTTCCAAAAGCATTTAGGAGGAGTGAACTCTTCTCACAATTTGTATCTGCCAAGACAGCCACCTCACAAAAATGTACGTGTGATACCTGTTAGGATTCTATATATGCATATAAATATACATGTGTGAATAGGCTACAGAAAAGGGAAACAAGAATTCACATATTTGTTAAGTTTAAAAACACATGGACAATATTACAATTAAAATTTGACTAGATTTATAACTCCAACCTTATATAAGGCAAATGTCAAGTCCAACTATACAACATGTCTCCTCTGAAGTGCTTGTATTTCTATTGTGTTGGGTTAATTTTCACGATTATATTAGGATGAATAGTCTGAGTCTACTAGGTATGGGTTATTGTCAGGGATTCAGTACTTCGAATGAAAAATTGGAAAATAAATCCAATGTGTATGTAAATATACGCTGCACAAATATCCTCCCGCTCTCATCCAGAACAATGCCTTGACATTACCTTCACCACAAGTAAGACACAACTAGAGGAGAAGAGTTACAAAATCAGTGAATACATATCTGGAATGGAAAATGCTAAGGAGCTCACATTCTGGAGGCGGTAGAGGAGTTTCAAAAAGTAAGGAACAGGGTAAACACTCCACAAACATGGAGCTCTGCTGGCCTAAAAACTTTTTGAGAAACTGCCTCTGAGCTTCCGCACTTGAAATATATGTTGTTTTCAGGAGATTTGGCTTCCTTTGTAGTGAGACCATCAAAGCTGGGTCTACATCTATGTGACCTGGAGGACATGGTTTCTTATTTTCCAATGAACAAGATGAAGCAGTGCTGAATCCTCTCTTTGTAAGTAAACTGAGGCCACTGGGGACTAAGTGTCTCCCCGTGTGGACTGTGAAGCCATTTGGTCCTCCTCCATTTTTTGTGGAGTTTTTGCTGCTGCACTGTGAGTTTGGTAGTTGTTTCACGAAATACTAGGAGCTAAACTGGGACACAGTGCTGGAGGGAGTTCTGTCACGTGTGGTGGGTCAGGGTCTGCAAGAGAATGCACCAACTAGGCTTCTATCTCTCACAGCTTTCCCCATTGCCCCCTTTTCCATATCAACCTGATTCTTAATTTTCCTCTGAAAACTCTCCATATAACAAGATGCCTTTACATATAAGGGTCTGCTGGCTGCACCATGTCAGTTACAAGCCATTTGGAATCCAATGGTAGATCCACAAGGCCCTTCCACGAATGTTTTATCAAACACCTCCCCACCACTGCTCTAGACCCACTACTCAGCAGGCTACAAACTACTGGCATCTCTGTTCTACACCATTTTCATGAAACTCAGTAAATCAAGGCACTGTCTGGTATAATCATGATCAGCAAAAGGACATCCAATGTTTCTCCAGTACCACCTGGTCATAGGAATTTCAAAAATTTCATGGTATTTATCTAGCCATTTTTCAAGCATGAAGTTGGAGGCACTGTGGGTTTCAATTCATTCAGCAAAGATTAAATGGTGAGGAAGCTCATTTCAATAAAATCTCTTTAGAACTCTCACAGGCAAGGCTTCCCAAAGAGTGGACAAAAGGTCACATTAGGCGAGGCCCATTGAGGTCTATAATGTGAGGTCCATGTGTGTTTTGACTCTCAACAATGGCTGCCATTTCTTTAAGGATAAAATCATGTGATATCCTTGCTGAGATTCCCAGGCCTCTGTGGAAATCCACCCGGGGCCTAGGTCTCAGTTTCCAAGAGCGACTTTCATGCATGGCCTCTTAAAATCCCAACAAAATTCATGGCAATGCTTCTCTGAGTTCAGTTCCAAAACCCAGTCTCTAAGGGGAATCACACCAGAGTTCAAGCCCACGTGGACACAGTCATTTATTCCAATGCCACGCAAATGAGCAACATTAAAACCAAAACACTCCCACATAGCCCTCATCTTATTCCATATAGTCAATCATCTTAACATCTGGCTGGAGGTTTCCATGAGGGGCGCAGCCCAAGACAGTGTCCAAAATCAGCCCGTTTGCCCCTCATTTGCCTAAAGTCAGGGTTGGCTGGACACCGTTTCTGTGAACCAGGAGTGAACAAATAAACCTGCCGTTAATACTTCTATGTTTCTCCAATTTGAGGTCTACTGATTTTAGGTATCAATTCTTTAGGTGATTTAGAGTCATGCGAAAACACAAGCACCTCTGCAGGGCTTTGAAGAACTCATTTGACCTAAATAATCCCTATTCTCATTTGATGGAGTGCAGCAACCTAACAGAGGAAGGCAAGAGACTTCATCCAAAATGAATGATATTTTTTGCCATTGTGGTTTTGGAAGCTCACATGGGATCATTCTTAAGATCCATCAGGTGCTGAGAATCTAAGCTACAGCCACACACAGGTCCAAGAGGCTGATAAAGACAGATCCCTTTCCAAAGCAATTAAGCTAAGAGCCACAGGTGAGGCCCATTCATTTCCATTTGAAAACTGTTTTCTTCAGGCTTCACAAAGGGGTGGCCTGAGGCAAAGACCTTCCTGACATTCAGTGCAACACAGCAATAAGTATGCAAAAAGCCCAAAGCAGTGTTTCTGCACTGAGACTTTCCTGGTCACACTGATATCTGAGTTTTCTGAGATGCTCGCCATTCTCTTAAACTATCCTTTACATGGCCATGTCACAGAGCTTAGAGGTGGTACATATTTTGGACACAAATCCATGAGCCTATTCTGGAGAGTGGCCAGAATTCAGGAAGAAAACAACAACTTAGAAAGATAACAGGTGTTGCACATCGATAAGACAAGCTGCAGTCCATTCATATATTGGGCAGGATGAATTATAGGGAAGATTTATACTAGACAGGACACATCCATTAATGCATTCTCTTTTCTAATGTCTACAACAACGGACACAGTGGGATACACAGAAACAGAAACACTCGCCGTGTCAAATGACTTACTAGAAACTGTCCACTCGAAACCAAACAAAACGCCTTTGCTATCTATTCTCAGAACATGAGACAAAACAACAAACCCACACCCACTCCCACAAAGGCACCTAATGCCCCCAAGTAGGTCTTTGACTATCCGAAGTATCCTCTGACTGGTGGGCCATACTATGTTCCCTCGACATGGCCTGTCTTCTCTCAGATCATGTTTCCTTGACCAACTCTGTGAAGATGTCAGGAAAAAGTGGTTAGCCACTACCTGTTTTCTCAGGAAAGGTCCATATTCATAGCTCTCCTTGCATTTGGCCATCCTCACATCATTAGGTATCAAGAAAACTGACTCTGTCCTTGGTAAATCCAAACAAGTGAGCCCATTGGGCCTGGGACTGGGACTGCCTCTGGGTGCCTGGCTTCTTGGATACCAAGTTCAGAGAGTTCCATCACCAAGGAAATGAGGTATGTCACATTCTTTGGAACTGAATGAGGTCACTGCCTTGGCAACCACTTTGTCCTAACGGTTGCTTCCAAGGGTTACATAAGATGGAGGTTTCCCCTACTTCCTGTGACACTTTCATAAGGTAGAATGTACATCAACCATTGGCACTCTGGAACAGCTCTCCACTCAGGCCTGGATTGTTCCACCTTGTCTACAGTAAGAAGAGAGAGGCAGATTCAGACACATCCCTTCATCCTGACCAAGTTGTTTGCCATGGAAGATGACTTTTGCTCTCTCAGGTGCTTCATACCTGCCTACAACTTCTCCAGGTATCATTTGTGCATGGACATTTGAGGTTCTCATCTGGTGGAAGATCCCCAACTTTCCTGTATTGTAAGAACCCCTCTGTCCCTGCTCTTCTGTAAAATGATTGAGGGAACAGTGTATACTTGGGGTTAAAAACAGGTTTGATTTGGTGACGAATGATTCTGTGCGATGAATAATGGCATTGGGAACCTGCAATATTTACAAGAATATAGAGGTGAAATATAAGTATGAAAACAGAAATCTAGGTATGCTTTGAAGCCCAGAAGGGTTTTGCCCTTGATTGAGATACTTAGCTTTGAATTATGTTCTGCAAAGATGTCTCAGATAATTCGAATTACAATGGCATAGGACGTTGTACATTGGATGATAGAATTTAGAAGAGAACATCAGGTCAAAAAGGGATATTCAGTAGGATTAGGAAGATAGTCGGTAGGTTTAGGAAGAAGAGTGAGTACAGGATTTGGACCAAAAGTTCTTTAGCAATAGACTTTTGGTTATAGAGTGAATGTAAATGTCAGCACATATGAAGAGTCAGTCACTATGTTGAACTGGGGAAAATATGTAGAAAAGCAGATATCAATAGAAACATTACGAAATCAGGCAAAGTATAAAGTGAGGGATAGAATTAGACATTTTCAACAGTGTTGAGTTTGAATATATAAATAGGAAAAAACAAATATGTAGTCACCAATAGGATTGACAATTGACAGCATTAGGCAACCTGGATATGGATGTTTTTAGAAATCCATGTTCACTTTCCATTTAGGCTTTGGTACAATCATAAGTGTGACCTTTCCATTTTTGTCCAGAATATTACTGTGATAATGAGGTGACATGAGTATTTCTTTCACCATTTCTGGGAGCAATATATTGAAGATGTAAAATTAGAATCGGGGTACAAAGAGGTGTACCCTGTTTCTATGAACATAGAAAAAAAGCATGAATAGACCATACTGTGAATAAATAATATAATTTTTTCAACTTTAAATAATGAATTGAACTGATATCTGAAAAATTAAAGGAAATCGTATATTGATATACAATCATTCATTCCAACCAGTTATATATCTAATGGAAATATTAGTGTTTTGGTTTATCATGAAGAGTGTGTGAGTTTTGCTTCAAAATGATTATGGAAATTCAAAATAATGTGTTTGGAAAGAAGTCTCATGAAAAGACCAGTCAAGAAACCCTGACAATACATGTGTTCTGAAGCAAGAAGTGATTAATGTTGAAACAAATGCCTATTAATTTGTGAACTTGTGGATGAAATGTATATCCTATGATGTGCAAAAACTGAAGAAACCATAATGCACCAGTGTCGAATACAAATGAATGACAAATTACATATCATGTCCCATAGGAGTCTACTTGCATTGATGTTAGACTGGTTCAGATACTGTGGAATAATTAGGATTTGTATGCACCCTTCACTGAAGTTAGTAGTCAGTACTAGGAAACAAATATGTATTTCAGGTGGATGAATATTTCTGATTATAATCTTCTGAAAAGTGGATTATAAATCAACATACATGAACATGAATGAATTTAGAGAGTGTATACTAGACACATATATTTCATATTTGGAAAACTTTGGAGAGTATATCTATATCTATATCTATACACACACACACACACACACACACACACAACATCACAGACATTAAAAAGTACCAATATAAATGCCAATCGAAATTCATCAGTAAATATATATCATCCACAGATGCAAAAATATTTAAGTTACTGAACATGAGTTTATGTATAATGTTGTTCTTCTAGGACGCTCTCTTATAGGTTGAATTTTCATTTCCAACAGCATTTAGGAGGAGTGAACACTTCTCACAATTTGTATCTGCCAAGACATCCACCTTACAAAAATGTACGTGTGATACCTGGTAGGATTCTATATATACATATAAATATACATGTGTGAATAGGCTACAGAAATTGGAAACAAGTATTCACATATTTGTTGAGTTTAAAAACACATGGAGAATATTTCAATTAAAATTTGACTAGATGTATAACTCCTACCTTATATAATGCACATGTCAAGTCCAACTATAGAACATGTCTCCTCTGAAGTGCTTGTATTTCTATTGTGTTGGGTTAATTTTCCCCATTATATTAGGATGAATAGTCTGAGTCTACTAGGTATGGGTTAGTGTCAGGGATTCAGTACTTCGAATGAAAAATTGGAAAATGAATCCAATGTGTATGTAAATATATGCTGCACACATATCCTCCCGCTCTCATCCAAAACAATGCCTTGACATTACCTTCACCCCAAGTAAGACACAATTAGAGGAGAAGAGTTACACAATCAGTGAATACATATCTGGAATGGAAAATGCTCAGGAGTTCACAACCTTGGAGGTGGTTTAGGAGTTTCCAAAAGTAAGGGACATGGTAAACACTCCACAAACATGTAACTCTGCTGGCCTAAAAACTGTTTGAGAAACTGCCTCTGAGCTTCCGCACTTGAAATATATGTTGTTTTCATGAGATTTGGCTTCCTTTGTAGTGAGACCATCAAAGCTGGGTCTGCATCTATGTGACCTGGAGGACATGGTTTCTTATTTTCCAATGAACAAGATGAAGCAGTGCTGAATCCTCTCTTTATAGGTAAACTGAGGCCACTGGGGACTAAGTGTCTCCCCGTCTCCCCGTGTGGACTGTGAAGCCATTTGGTCCTCCTCCACTTTTTGTGGTTTTTAGGCTGCTGCACTGTGAGTTTGGTATTTGTTTCACGAAATACTAGCAGCTAAACTGGGACACAGTGCTGGAGGGAGTTCTGTCACGTGTGGTGGGTCAGGGTCTGCAAGAGAATGCACCAACTAGGCTTCTATCTCTCACAGCTTGCCCCATTGCCCCCTTGTCCATATCAACCTGATTCTTAATTTTCCTCTTAAAACTCTCCATATAACAAGATGCCTTTACATATAAGGGTCTGCTGGCAGCACCATGTCAGTTACAAGCCATTTGGAATCCAATGGTAGATCCACATGGCCCTACCACGGATGTTTTATCAAACACCTCCCCAGCACTGCTCTAGACCCACTACTCAGCAGGCTCCAACTTACTGGCATCTCTGTTCTACACCATTTTCATGAAACTCAGTAAATCAAGGCACTGTCTGGTATACTCATGATCAGCAATAGGACATCCAATGTTTCTCCAGTGCCACCTGGTCATAGGAATTTCAAAAATTTCATGGTATTTATCTAGCCATTTTTCAAGCATGAAGTTGGAGGCACTGTGGGTTTCAATTCATTCAGCAAAGATTAAATGGTGAGGAAGATCATTTCAATGAAATCTCTGGAGAAATCTCACAGGCAAGGCTTCCCAAAGAATGGACAAAAGGTCACATTAGGCCAGGCCCATTGAGGTCTACAATGTGAGGTGCATGTGTGCTTTGACTCTCAACTATGGCTGCCATTTCTTTAAGAATAAAATCATGTGATATCCTTGCTGAGATTCCCAGGCCCCGGTGGAAATCTACCCGGGGCCTAGGTCTCAGTTTCCAAGAGCGACTTTCATGTGTGGCCTCTTAAAATCCCAACAAAATTCATAGCAATGCTTCTCTGAGTTCAGTTCCAAAACCCAGTGTTTAAGGGGAATCACACCAGAGTTCAAGCCCACGTGGAACCAGTCATTTTTTCCAATGCCACACAAATGACCAACATTAAAACCAAAACACTCCCACATGGCCCTCACCTTATTCCATATAGTCAATCATCTTAAACTCTGGCTGGAGGTTTCCATGAGGGGTGCAGCCCAAGGCAGTGTCCAAAATCAGCTCGTTTGCCCCTCATTTGCCTAAAGTCAGGGTAGCCTGGACACCCTTGCTGTGAACCAGGAGTGAACAAATAAGCCTGCCGTTAATACTTCTATGTTTCTCCAATTTGAGGGCTACTGATTTTAGGTATCGATTCTTTAGGTGATTTAGAGTCATGCGAAAACACAAGCACCTCTGCAGGGCTTTGAAGAACTCATTTGACTCACAGAATCCCTATTCATATTTGTTGGAGTGCAGGAACCTAACAGAGGAAGGCAAGAGTCTTCATCCACAATGAATGATATTTTTTGCCATTCTGGTTTTGGAAGCTCACATGGGATCATTCTTAAGATCCATCAGGTGCTGAGAATCTAAGTCACAGCCACACACAGGACCAAGAGGCTGATAAAGACACATCCCTTTCCAAAGCAATTAAGCAAAGAACCACAGGTGAGGCCCATTCATTTCCATTTGAAAACTGTTTTCTTCAGGCTTCACAAAGGGGTGGCCTGAGGCAAAGACCTTCCTGACATTCAGTGCAACACAACAATAAGTAAGCAAAAAGCCCAAAGCAGTGTTTCTGCACTGAGACTTTCCTGGTCACCCTGATATCTGAGTTTTCTGAGATGCTCGCCATTCTCTTCAACTATCCTTTACATGGCCATGTCACAGAGCTTGGAGGTGGTACATATTTTGGACACAAATATTTTGGAGAGTGGCCAAAATTCAGGAAGAAAACAACAACTTAGAAAGATAGCAGGTGTTGCACATCGATAAGACAAGCTGCAGTCCATTCATATATTGGGCAGGATGAATTATAGGGAAGATTTATACTAGACAGGACACATCTATTAATGCATTCCCTTTTCTAATGTCTACAACAAAGACACAGTGGGATACACATAAACAGAAACACTCGCCTTGTCAAATGACTTACTAGAAACTGTCTGCTCCAAACCAAACAAACCGCCTTTTCGATCTATTCTCAGAACATGAGACAATACAACAAACCCACACCCACTCCCACAAAGGCACCTCCTTCCCCCAAGTAGGTCTGTGACTATCCGGAGTGTCCTCTGACTGGTGGGCCATACTATGTTCCCCCGAAATGGCCTGTCTTCTCTCAGATCTTGTTTCCTTGACCAACTCTGTGAAGATGTCAGGAAAAAGTGGTTAGCCACTACCTGTTTTCTCAGGAAAGGTCCATCTTCAGAGCTCTCCTGGCATTTGGCCATCCTCACATCATTAGGTACCAAGAAAACTGACTATGTCCTTGGTAAATCCAAACAAGTGAGCCCACTGGGCCTGGGACTGGGACTGCCTCTGGGTGCCTGGCTTCTTGGATACCAAGTTCAGAGAGTTCCATCACCAAGGAAATGAGGTATGTCACATTCTTTGAAACTGAATGAGGTCACTGCCTTGGCAACCACTTTGTCCTAACAGTTGCTTCCAAGGGTTACATAAGATGGAGGTTTCCCCTACTTCCTGTGAACTTTCATAAGGTAGAATGTATATCAACCATTGGCACCCGGGAACAGCTCTCCACTCAGGCCTGGATTGTTCCACCTTGTCTACAATAAGAAGAGAGAGGCAGATTCAGACACATCCCTTCATCCTGACCAGGTTGTTTGCCATGGAAGTTGACTTCTGCTCTCTCAGGTGCTTCATACCTGCCTACAACTTCTCCAGGTATCATTTGTGCATGGACATTTGAGGTTCTCATCTGGTGGAAGATCCCCAACTTTCCTGTATTGTAAGAACCCCTCTGTCCCTGCTCTTCTGTAAAATGATTGAGGGAACAGTGTATACTTGGGGTTAAAAACAGGTTTGATTTGGTGACGAATGATTCTGTGCGATGAATGATGGGATTGGGAACCTGCAATATTTACAAGAATATAGAGGTGAAATATAAGTATGAAAAAAGAAATCTAGGTATGCTTTGAAGCCCAGAAGGGTTTTGCCCTTGATTGGGATACTTAGCTTTGAATTATGTTCTGCAAAGATGTCTCAGATAATTTGATATACAATGGCATAGGACCTTGTATATTGGATGATTGAATTTAGAAGAGAACATCCAGTCAAAAAGGGATATTCAGTAGGATTAGGAAGATAGTCGGTAGGTTTAGGAAGATGAGTGAGTATAGGATTTGGACCAAAAGTTCTTTAGCAATAGACTTTTGGTTATAGAGTGAATGTAAATGTCAGCACATATGAAGAGTCAGACACTATGTTGAACTGGGGAAAATATGTAGAAAAGCAGATATCAATGGAAACATTACGAAAGCAGGCAAAGTATAAAGTGAGGGATAGAATTAGACATTTTCAACAGGGTTGAGTTTCAATATATAAATTAGGAAAAAACAAATATGTAGTCACCAATAGGAGTGACAATTGACAGCATTAGGAAACCTGGACATGGATTTTTTAGAAATCCATGTTCACTTTCCATTTAGGCTTTGGTACAATCATAAGTGTGACCTTTCCATTTTTTGTCCAGAATATTACTGTGATAATGAGGTGACATGAGTATTTCTTTCACCATTTCAGGGAGCAATATATTGAAGATGTAAAATTAGAATCGGGGGTACAAATAGGTGTACCCTGTTTCTATGAACATAGAGAAAAACCACGAATAGAGCATACTGTGAATAAATAATATAACTTTTTTGAACTTTAAATAATGAATTGAACTGATATCTGAAAAATAAAAGGAAATTGTATATTGATATACAATCATTCATTCCAACCAGTTATATATCTAATGGAAATATTAGTGTTTTGGTTTATCATGAAGAGTGTGTGAGTTTTGCTTCAAAATGATTATGGAAATTCAAAATAATGTGTTTGGAAAGAAGTCTCATGAAAAGACCAGGCAAGAAACCCTGACAATACATGTGTTCTGAAGCAAGAAGTGATTAATGTTGAAACAAATGCCTATTAATTTGTGAACTTGTGGATGAAATGTATATCCTATTATGTGCAAAAACTGAAGAAACAATAATGTACCAGTGTGGAATACAAATGAATGACAAATTACATATCATGTCCCATAGGAGTCTACTTGCATTGATGTTAGACTGGGTCAGATACTGTAGAATAATGAGGATTTGTATGCACCCTTCACTGAAGTTAGCAGTCAGTACTAGGAAACAAATATGTATTTCAGGTGGATGAATATTTCTGATTATAATCTTCTGAAATGTGGATTATAAATCCACATACATGAACATGAATGAATTTAGAGAGTGTATACTAGACACATATATTTCATATTTGGAAAACTTTGGAGAGTATATCTATATCTATATCTATACACACACACACACACACACACACACACACACACAACACTCACAGACATTAAAAAGTACCAATATAAATGCCAATCGAAATTCATCAGTAAATATATATCATCCACAGATGCAAAAATATTTATGTTACTGAACATGAGTTTATGTATAATGTTGTTCTTCTAGGACGCTCTCTTATAGGTTGAATTTTCATTTCCAACAGCATTTAGGAGGAGTGAACACTTCTCACAATTTGTATCTGCCAAGACATCCACCTTACAAAAATGTACGTGTGATACCTGGTAGGATTCTATATATGCATATAAATATACATGTGTGAATAGGCTACAGAAATTGGAAACAAGTATTCACATATTTGTTGAGTTTAAAAACACATGGAGAATATTTCAATTAAAATTTGACTAGATGTATAACTCCTACCTTATATAATGCACATGTCAAGTCCAACTATAGAACATGTCTCCTCTGAAGTGCTTGTATTTCTATTGTGTTGGGTTAATTTTTCCCATTATATTAGGATGAATAGTCTGAGTCTACTAGGTATGGGTTAGTGTCAGGGATTCAGTACTTCGAATGAAAAATTGGAAAATGAATCCAATGTGTATGTAAATATTGCTGCACACATATCCTCCCGCTCTCATCCAAAACAATGCCTTGACATTACCTTCACCACAAGTAAGACAGAATTAGAGGAGAAGAGTTACACAATCAGTGAATACATATCTGGAATGGAAAATGCTCAGGAGTTCACAACCTTGGAGGTGGTTTAGGAGTTTCCAAAAGTAAGGGACATGGTAAACACTCCACAAACATGTAACTCTGCTGGCCTAAAAACTTTTTGAGAAACTGCCTCTGAGCTTCCGCAATTGAAATATATGTTGTTTTCATGAGATTTGGCTTCTTTTGTAGTGAGACCATCAAAGCTGGGTCTGCATCTATGTGACCTGGAGGACATGGTTTCTTATTTTCCAATGAACAAGATGAAGCAGTGCTGAATCCTCTCTTTATAGGTAAACTGAGGCCACTGGGGACTAAGTGTCTCCCCGTCTCCCCGTGTGGACTGTGAAGCCATTTGGTCCTCCTCCACTTTTTGTGGTTTTTAGGCTGCTGCACTGTGAGTTTGGTATTTGTTTCACAAAATACTAGCAGCTAAACTGGGACACAGTGCTGGAGGGAGTTCTGTCACGTGTGGTGGGTCAGGGTCTGCAAGAGAATGCACCAACTAGGCTTCTATCTCTCACAGCTTGCCCCATTGCCACCTTGTCCATATCAACCTGATTCTTAATTTTCCTCTTAAAACTCTCCATATAACAAGATGCCTTTACATATAAGGGTCTGCTGGCAGCACCATGTCAGTTACAAGCCATTTGGAATCCAATGGTAGATCCACATGGCCCTACCACGGATGTTTTATCAAACACCTCCCCAGCACTGCTCTAGACCCACTACTCAGCAGGCTCCAACTTACTGGCATCTCTGTTCTACACCATTTTCATGAAACTCAGTAAATCAAGGCACTGTCTGGTATACTCATGATCAGCAATAGGACATCCAATGTTTCTCCAGTGCCACCTGGTCATAGGAATTTCAAAAATTTCATGGTATTTATCTAGCCATTTTTCAAGCATGAAGTTGGAGGCACTGTGGGTTTCAATTCATTCAGCAAACATTAAATGGTGAGGAAGCTCATTACAATGAAATCTCTGGAGAAATCTCACAGGCAAGGCTTCCCAAAGAATGGACAAAAGGTCACATTAGGCCAGGCCCATTGAGGTCTACAATGTGAGGTGCATGTGTGTTTTGACTCTCAACTATGGCTGCCATTTCTTTAAGAATAAAATCATGTGATATCCTTGCTGAGATTCCCAGGCCTCTGTGGAAATCTACCCGGGGCCTAGGTCTCAGTTTCCAAGAGCGACTTTCATGCGTGGCCTCTTAAAATCCCAACAAAATTCATAGCAATGCTTCTCTGAGTTCAGTTCCAAAACCCAGTGTTTAAGGGGAATCACACCAGAGTTCAAGCCCACGTGGAACCAGTCATTTTTTCCAATGCCACACAAATGACCAACATTAAAACCAAAACACTCCCACATGGCCCTCACCTTATTCCATATAGTCAATCATCTTAAACTCTGGCTGGAGGTTTCCATGAGGGGTGCAGCCCAAGACAGTGTCCAAAATCAGCTTGTTTGCCCCTCATTTGCCTAATGTCAGGGTAGCCTGGACACCATTGCTGTGAACCAGAAGTGAACAAATAAGCCTGCTGTTAATACTTCTATGTTTCTCCAATTTGAGGGCTACTGATTTTAGGTATCGATTCTTTAGGTGATTTAGAGTCATGCGAAAACACAAGCACCTCTGCTGGGCTTTGAAGAACTCATTTGACTCACAGAATCCCTATTCATATTTGTTGGAGTGCAGGAACCTAACAAAGGAAGGCAAGAGTCTTCATCAACAATGAATGATATTTTTTGCCATTCTGGTTTTGGAAGCTCACATGGGATCATTCTTAAGATCCATCAGGTGCTGAGAATCTAAGTCACAGCCACACACAGGACCAAGAGGCTGATAAAGACACATCCCTTTCCAAAGCAATTAAGCAAAGAACCACAGGTGAGGCCCATTCATTTCCATTTGAAAACTGTTTTCTTCAGGCTTCACAAAGGGGTGGCCTGAGGCAAAGACCTTCCTGACATTCAGTGCAACACAACAATAAGTAAGCAAAAAGCCCAAAGCAGTATTTCTGCACTGAGACTTTCCTGGTCACACTGATATCTGAGTTTTCTGAGATGCTCGCCATTCTCTTCAACTATCCTTTACATGGCCATGTCACAGAGCTTGGAGGTGATACATATTTTGGACACAAATCCCTGAGCCCATTCTGGAGAGTGACCAGAATTCAGGAAGAAAACAACAACTTAGAAAGATAGCAGGTGTTGCACATCGATAAGACAAGCTGCAGTCCATTCATATATTGGGCAGGATGAATTAAAGGGAAGATTTATACTAGACAGGACACATCCATTAATGCATTCCCTTTTCTAATGTCTACAACAACGGACACAGTGGGATACACATATACAGAAACACTGGCCTTGTCAAATGACTTACTAGAAACTGTCTGCTCCAAACCAAACAAACCGCCTTTTCGATCTATTCTCAGAACATGAGACAATACAACAAACCCACACCCACTCCCACAAAGGCACCTCCTTCCCCCAAGTAGGTCTGTGACTATCCGGAGTGTCCTCTGACTGGTGGGCCATACTATGTTCCCCCGAAATGGCCTGTCTTCTCTCAGATCTTGTTTCCTTGACCAACTCTGTGAAGATGTCAGGAAAAAGTGGTTAGCCACTACCTGTTTTCTCAGGAAAGGTCCATCTTCAGAGCTCTCCTGGCATTTGGCCATCCTCACATCATTAGGTACCAAGAAAACTGACTCTGTCCTTGGTAAATCCAAACAAGTGAGCCCACTGGGCCTGGGACTGGGACTGCCTCTGGGTGCCTGGCTTCTTGGATACCAAGTTCAGAGAGTTCCATCACCAAGGAAATGAGGTATGTCACATTCTTTGGAACTGAATGAGGTCACTGCCTTGGCAACCACTTTGTCCTAACAGTTGCTTCCAAGGGTTACATAAGATGTAGGTTTCCCCTACTTCCTGTGACACTTTCATAAGGTAGAATGTATATCAACCATTGGCACCCGGGAACAGCTCTCCACTCAGGCCTGGATTGTTCCACCTTGTCTACAGTAAGAAGAGAGAGGCAGATTCAGACACATCCCTTCATCCTGACCAGGTTGTTTGCCATGGAAGATGACTTTTGCTCTCTCAGGTGCTTCACACCTGCCTACAACTTCTCCAGGTATCATTTGTGCATGGACATTTGAGGTTCTCATCTGGTGGAAGATCCCCAACTTTCCTGTATTGTAAGAACCCCTCTGTCCCTGCTCTTCTGTAAAATGATTGAGGGAACAGTGTATACTTGGGGTTAAAAACAGGTTTGATTTGGTGACGAATGATTCTGTGCGATGAATAATGGCATTGGGAACCTGCAATATTTACAAGAATATAGAGGTGAAATATAAGTATGAAAACAGAAATCTAGGTATGATTTGAAGCCCAGAAGGGTTTTGCCCTTGATTGAGATACTTAGCTTTGAATTATGTTCTGCAAAGATGTCTCAGATAATTCGAATTACAATGGCATAGAACGTTGTACATTGGATGATAGAATTTAGAAGAGAACATCAGGTCAAAAAGGGATATTCAGTAGGATTAGGAAGATAGTCGGTAGGTTTAGGAAGAAGAGTGAGTACAGGATTTGGACCAAAAGTTCTTTAGCAATAGACTTTTGGTTATAGAGTGAATGTAAATGTCAGCACATATGAAGAGTCAGTCACTATGTTGAACTGGGGAAAATATGTAGAAAAGCAGATATCAATAGAAACATTACGAAATCAGGCAAAGTATAAAGTGAGGGATAGAATTAGACATTTTCAACAGTGTTGAGTTTGAATATATAAATAGGAAAAAACAAATATGTAGTCACCAATAGGATTGACAATTGACAGCATTAGGCAACCTGGACATGGATGTTTTTAGAAATCCATGTTCACTTTCCATTTAGGCTTTGGTACGATCATAAGTGTGACCTTTCCATTTTTTGTCCAGAATATTACTGTGATAATGAGGTGACATGAGTATTTCTTTCACCATTTCTGGGAGCAATATATTGAAGATGTAATATTAGAATCGGGGTACAAAGAGGTGTACCCTGTTTCTATGAACATAGAAAAAAAGCATGAATAGACCATACTGTGAATAAATAATATAATTTTTTCAACTTTAAATAATGAATTGAACTGATATCTGAAAAATTAAAGGAAATCGTATATTGATATACAATCATTCATTCCAACCAGTTATATATCTATTGGAAATATTAGTGTTTTGGTTTATCATGAAGAGTGTGTGAGTTTTGCTTCAAAATGATTATGGAAATTCAAAATTATGTGTTTGGAAAGAAGTCTGATGAAAAGACCAGTCAAGAAACCCTGACAATACATGTGTTCTGAAGCAAGAAGTGATTAAAGTTGAAACAAATGCCTATTAATTTGTGAACATGTGGATGCAATGTATATCCTATGATATGCAAAAACTGAAGAAACAATAATGTACCAGTGTCGAATACAAATGAATGACAAATTACATATCATGTCCCATAGGAGTCTTCTTGCATTGATGTTAGACTGGGTCAGTTACTGTAGAGTAATTAGGATTTGTATGCACCATTCACTGAAGTTAGGTTTCAGTACTATGAAACAAATATGTATTTCAGGTGGATGAATATTTCTGATTATAATCTTGTGAAAATTTGATTATAAATCCACATACATGTACATGAATGAATTTAGAGAGTATATATTAGACACATTTTTTTAATATTTTGAAAAATTTGGAGAGTATATATATATCTATGTCTATACACACACACAGACACACACACACACACACAGACACACACACACACACACACACACAACATTCACAGACATTAAAAAGTACCAATATAAATGCCAATCGAAATTCATCAGTAAATATATATCATCCACAGATGCAAAAATATTTATTTTACTGAACATGAGTTTATGCATAATTTTGTTCTACTAGGACGTTCTCCTATAGGTTGAATTTTCATTTCCAACAGCATTTAGGAGGAGTGAACACTTCTCACAATTTGTATCTGCCAAGACACCCACCTCACAAAAATGTATGTGTGATACCTGGTAGGATTCTATATATGCATATAAATATACATGTGTGAATATATCTAATGGAAATATTAGTGTTTTGGTTTATCATGAAGAGTGTGTGAGTTTTGCTTCAAAATGATTATGGAAATTCAAAATAATGTGTTTGGAAAGAAGTCTCATGAAAAGACAAGTCAAGAAACCCTGACAATACATGTGTTCTGAAGCAAGAAGTGATTAATGTTGAAACAAATGCCTTTAATTTGTGAACTTGTGGATGAAATGTATATCCTATGATGTGCAAAAACTGAAGAAACAATAATGTACCAGTGTCGAATACAAATGAATGACAAATTACATATCATGTCCCATAGGAGTCTACTTGCATTGATGTTAGACTGGGTCAGATACTGTAGAATAATTAGGATTTGTATGCACCCTTCACTGAAGTTAGTAGTCAGTACTAGGAAACAAATATGTATTTCAGGTGGATGAATATTTCTGATTATAATCTTCTGAAAAGTGGATTATAAATCAACATACATGAACATGAATGAATTTATAGAGTGTGTACTAGACACATATATTTCATATTTGGAAAACTTTGGAGAGTATATCTATATCTATATCTATACACACACACACACACACACACACACACACAACACTCACAGACATTAAAAAGTACCAATATAAATGCCAATCAAAATTCATCAGTAAATATATATCATCCACAGATGCAAAAATATTTATGTTACTGAACATGAGTTTATGTATAATGTTGTTCTTCTAGGACGCTCTCTTATTGGTTGAATTTTCATTTCCAACAGCATTTAGGAGGAGTGAACACT
Source organism: Callospermophilus lateralis (assembly GCF_048772815.1). Classification (NCBI taxonomy): domain Eukaryota; kingdom Metazoa; phylum Chordata; class Mammalia; order Rodentia; family Sciuridae; genus Callospermophilus; species Callospermophilus lateralis. Next base: position 6,409 of record NW_027514418.1, on the reverse strand, counting down.
TCTCACAATTTGTAACTGCCAAGACATCCACCTTACAAAAATGTACGTGTGATACCTGGTAGGATTCTATATATGCATATAAATATACATGTGTGAATAGGCTACAGAAATTGGAAACAAGTATTCACATATTTGTTAAGTTTAAAAACACATGGAGAATATTTCAATTAAAATTTGACTAGATGTATAACTCCTACCTTATATAATGCAAATGTCAAGTCCAACTATAGAACATGTCTCCTCTGAAGTGCTTGTATTTCTATTGTGTTTGGTTAATTCTCCCCATTATATTAGGATGAATAGTCTGAGTCTACTAGGTATGGGTTAGTGTCAGGGATTCAGTACTTCGAATGAAAAATTGGAAAATGAATCCTATGTGTATGTAAATATATGCTGCACAAATATCCTCCCGCTCTCATCCAAAACAATGCCTTGACATTACCTTCACCCCAAGTAAGACACAATTAGAGGAGAAGATTTACAAAATCAGTGAATACATATCTGGAATGGAAAGTGCTCAGGAGTTCACAACCTTGGAGGTGGTTTAGGAGTTTCCAAAAGTAAGGGACATTTTAAACACTCCAAAAACATGGAGATTTGCTGGCCTAAAAACTTTTTGAGAAACTGCCTCTGAGCTTCCACACTTGAAATATATGTTGTTTTCATGAGATTTGGCTTCCTTTGTAGTGAGACCATCAAAGCTGGGTCTGCATCTATGTGACCTGGAGGACATGGTTCTTATTTTCCAATGAACAAGATGAAGCAGTGCTGAATCCTCTCTTTATAGGTAAACTGAGGCCACTGGGGACGAAGTGTCTCCCCGTCTCCCCATGTGGACTGTGAAGCCATTTGGTCCTCCTCCACTTTTTGTGGTGTTTAGGCTGCTGCACTGTGAGTTTGGTATTTGTTTCACGAAATACTAGCAGCTAAACTGGGACACAGTGCTGGAGGGAGTTCTGTCACGTGTGGTGGGACAGGGTCTGCAAGAGAATGCACCAACTAGGCTTCTATCTCTCACAGCTTGCCCCATTTCCCCCTTGTCCATATCAACCTGATTCTTAATTTTCCTCTTAAAACTCTCCATATAACAAGATGCCGTAACATATAAGGGTCTGCTGGCAGCACCATGTCAGTTACAAGCCATTTGGAATCCAATGGTAGATGCACATGGTCCTACCACGGATGTTTTATCAAACGCCTCCCCACCACTGCTCTAGACCCACTACTCAGCAGGCTCCAAATTACTGGCATCTCCGTTCTACACCATTTTCATGAAACTCAGTAAATCAAGGCACTGTCTGGTATACTCATGATCAGCAACAGGACATCCAATGTTTCTCCAGTGCCACCTGGTCATAGGAATTTCAAAAATTTTATGGTATTTATCTAGCCATTTTTCAAGCATGAAGTTGGAGGCACTGTGGGTATCAATTCATTAGGCAAACATTAAATGGTGAGGAAGCTCATATCAATGAAATATCTGGAGAACTGTCACAGGCAAGGCTTCCCAAAGAATGGACAAAACGTCACATTAGGCCAGGCCCATTGAGGTCAACAATGTGAGGTCCATGTGTGTTTTGACTCTCAATTATGGCTGCCATTTCTTTAAGAATAAAATCATGTGATATCCTTGCTGAGATTCCCAGGCCTCAGTGGAAATCTACCCGGGGCCTAGGTCTCAGTTTTCAAGAGCGACTTTCATGCGTGGCCTCTTAAAATCCCAACAAAATTCATGGCAATGCTTCTCTGAGTTCAGTTCCAAAACCCAGTGTCTAAGGGGAATCACACCAGAGTTCAAGCCCACGTGGACCCAGTCATTTTTTCCAATGCCACACAAATGACCAACATTAAAACCAAAACACTCCCACATGGCCCTCACCTTTTTCCATATAGTCAATCATCTTAACCTCTGGCTGGAGGTTTCCATGAGGGGTGCAGCCCAAGACAGTGTCCAAAATCAGCTCGTTTGCCCCTCATTTGCCTAAAGTCAGGGTAGCCTGGACACCGTTGCTGTGAACCAGGAGTGAACAAATAAGCCTGCCATTAATACTTCTATGTTTCTCCAATTTGATCGCTACTGATTTTAGGTATCGATTCTTTAGGTGATTTAGAGTCATGCGAAAACACAAGCACCTCTGCAGGGCTTTGAAGAACTCATTTGACTCACAGAATCCCTATTCATATTTGTTGGAGTGCAGGAACCTAACAGAGGAAGGCAAGAGTCTTCATCCACAATGAATGATATTTTTTGCCATTTAGTTTTGGAAGCTCACATGGGGTCATTCTTAAGATCCATCAGGTGCTGAGAATCTAAGTCACAGCCACACACAGGTCCAAGTGGCTGATAAAGACACATCCCTTTCCAAAGCAATTAAGCAAAGAGCCACAGGTGAGGCCCATTCATTTCCATTTGAAAACTGTTTTCTTCAGGCTTCACAAAGGGGTGGCCTGATGCAAAGACCTTCCTGACATTCAGTGCAACACAACAATAAGTAAGCAAAAAGCCCAAGGCAGTGTTTCTGCACTGCGACTTTACTGGTCACACTGATATCTGAGTTTTCTGAGATGCTCGCCATTCTCTTCAACTATCCTTTACATGGCCATGTCACAGAGCTTGGAGGTGGTACATATTTTGGACACAAATCCCTGAGCCCATTCTGGAGAGTGGCCAGAATTCAGGAAGAAAACAACAACTTAGAAAGATAGCAGTTGTTGCACATCGATAAGACAAGCTGCAGTCCATTCATATATTGGGCATAATGAATTATAGGGAAGATTTATACTAGACAGGACACATCCATTAATGCATTCTCTTTTCTAATGTCTACAACAACGGACACAGTGGGATACACATAAACAGAAACACTCGCCTTGTCAAATGACTTACTAGAAACTGTCTGCTCCAAACCAAACAAACCGCCTTTTCGGTCTATTCTCAGAACATGAGACAAAACAACAAACCCACACCCACTCCCACAAAGGCACCTCCTTAACCCAAGTAGGTCTGTGACTATCCGGAGTGTCCTCTGACTGGTGGGCCATACTATGTTCCCCCGAAATGGCCTGTCTTCTCTCAGATCTTGTTTCCTTGACCAACTCTGTGAAGAAGTCAGGAAAAAGTGGTTAGCCACTACCTGTTTTCTCAGGAAAGGTACATCTTCAGAGCTCTCCTGGCATTTGGCCATCCTCACATCGTTAGGTACCAAGAAAACTGACTCTGTCCTTGGTAAATCCAAACAAGTGAGCCCACTGGACCTGGGACTGGGACTGCCTCTGCGTGCCTGGCTTCTTGGATACCAAGTTCAGAGAGTTCCATCACCAAGGAAATGAGGTATGTCACATTCTTTGGAACTGAATGAGGTCACTGCCTTGGCAACCACTTTGTCCTAACAGTTGATTCCAAGGGTTACATAAGATCTAGGTTTCCCCTACTTCCTGTGACACTTTCATAAGGTAGAATGTATATCAACCATTGGCACCCGGGAACAGCTCTCCACTCAGGCCTGGATTGTTCCACCTTGTCTACAATAAGAAGAGAGAGGCAGATTCAGACACATCCCTTCATCCTGACCAGGTTGTTTGCCATGGAAGATGACTTTTGCTCTCTCAGGAGCTTCATACCTGCCTACAAATTCTCCATGTATCATTTGTGCATGGACATTTGAGGTTCTCATCTGGTGGAAGATCCCCAACTTTCCTGTATTGCAAGAACCCCTCTGTCCCTGCTCTTCTGTAAAATGTTTGAGGGAACAGTGTATACCTGGGGTTAAAAACAGGTTTGATTTGGTGATGAATGATTTTGTGCGATGAATAATGGGATTGGGAACCTGCAATATTTACAAGAATATAGAGGTGAAATATAAGTAGGAAAACAGAAATCTAGGTATGATTTGAAGCCCAGAGGGTTTTGCCCTTGATTGGGATACTTAGCTTTGAATTATGTTCTGCAAAGATGTCTCAGATAATTTGATATACAATGGCATAGGACCTTGTACATTGGATGATTGAATTTAGAAGAGAACATCCAGTCAAAAAGGGATATTCAGTAGGATTAGGAAGATATTCGGTAGGTTTAGGAAGACGAGTGAGTATAGGATTTGGACCAAAAGTTCTTTAGCAATAGACTTTTGGTTATAGAGTGAATGTAAATGTCAGCACATATGAAGAGGCAGACACTATGTTGAACTGGGGAAAATATGTAGAAAAGCAGATATCAATGGAAACATTACGAAATCAGGCAAAGTATAAAGTGAGGGATAGAATTAGACATTTTCAACAGGGTTGAGTTTCAATATATAAATTAGGAAAAAACAAATATGTAGTCACCAATAGGATTGACAATTGACAGCATTAGGCAACATGGACATGGATGTTTTTGAAATCCATGTTCACTTTCCGTTTAGGCTTTGGTACAATCATAAGTGTGACCTTTCCATTTTTTGTCCAGAATATTGCTGTGATAACGAGGTGACATGAGTATTTCTTTCACCATTTCTTTGAGCAATGTATTGAAGATGTAAAATTAGAATCGGTGGTACAAATAGGTGTACCCTGTTTCTATGAACATAGAGAAAAACCACGAATAGACCATACTGTGAATAAATAATATAACTTTTTTGAACTTTAAATAATGAATTGAACTGATATCTGAAAAATAAATGGAAATTGTATATTGATATACAATCATTCATTCCAACCAGTTATATATCTAATGGAAATATTAGTGTTTTGGTTTATCATGAAGAGTGTGTGAGTTTTGCTTTAAAATGATTATGGAAATTCAAAATAATGTGTTTGGAAAGAAGTCTCATGAAAAGACCAGGCAAGAAACCCTGACAATACATGTGTTCTGAAGCAAGAAGTGATTAATGTTGAAACAAATGCCTATTAATTTGTGAACTTGTGGATGAAATGTATATCCTATGATGTGCAAAAACTGAAGAAACAATAATGTACCAGTGTCGAATACAAATGAATGACAAATTACATATCATGTCCCATAGGAGTCTACTTGCATTGATGTTAGACTGGGTCAGATACTGTAGAATAATTAGGATTTGTATGCACCCTTCACTGAAGTTAGTAGTCAGTACTAGGAAACAAATATGTATTTCAGGTGGATGAATATTTCTGATTATAATCTTGTGAAAAGTTGATTATAAATCCACATACATGAACATGAATGAATATAGAGAGTGTATACTAGACACATATATTTCATATTTGGAAAACTTTGGAGAGTATATCTATATCTATATCTATACACACACACACACACACACACACACAACACTCACAGACATTAAAAAGTACCAATATAAATGCCAATCGAAATTCATCAGTAAATATATATCATCCACAGATGCTTCTTCCGGACCCAGTCTCCTCTCCAAACACTCCTCCCTTAACACCTGTTAGTCTAGTCTATTATAATACCCCAGAGGAAAAAGGGACTCTTGCCGCAAAATGGGAAGGCCCCTATCCTGTCATTCTCTTTACCCTTACCGCCGCCAAACTCTCCTTACCAGACAACTGTCTCACTCCCTGGATTCACATGTCTAGGTTGAAGCCACATCACCAGGAGGCCCCACCTGCTGAAGACAGGGCCACCCCAGAGGAACTCCAAGAATCACCTACTGAACCTCCCCTTTACTCCTGCTCTCCACACCCATCTCACCCATTTTAATTGTGGCTCACACGGTTTTCCTTGCAGCCCAATTCCTCTTAAAGAAGGCACAATGAGCTCTCCCAACACCCTAGTCTTCTCTAACTGCTTGTTTTTTGTGCTCTGCTTATTTTCTGTGCTCTGTCAGGACTGGTCTTTACCCTCCTCACCTACCATGCATTTATTCACTTTTCGGGAACGATACTCAGAACATGGCATGCAGAAGGTCTGCGCAGTGGATGCAACTACTTGCTTCATCCACAACTGCACCTCTATTTCCCTAAAATTGTCACCTTCAAGGACCTTCGTCCCTGGTAGCTGGAACTGGCCTTTCATTTGCTTCCTTTTTGATCAAACAAAAGACTATTGTCATTGGTGGCCTGAGATATATAATGGGTGCCCCTATTGGTCATGCATGTTCCATGATGAACGTGGTAGCTATTCTTACCACTCATTTGGTTACCCTGAAGGGTGGACTTCTAGTTACATAAAGTGGCATAAAGGCTCTTCATCCAGTAACAATGGATGGTATACTTTAGATAAACCTGACCCCAAGGCCAAACGATGGGGCTATGTTGAGTTTGCTGTCTATGCTCGGACAACCTCAGTCAGACCCACAGGGTGGATGACTATTGGCCGCACCCTGATTACGCAACCTAAGGCAACCATCCAGGTAGTCGAACACATTAAGGACTCAGAATCAAAACTTTGAGATCATATCCATAGCTCATCCAAAGAGGATTC